>NC_057861.1:721420231-722090231 GCF_019393635.1 Dromiciops gliroides
CAGTCTTGAGAAGTATAACTTTAAAACAAACAATAATATACTGATCTTCCACTGTCCCCATTTTCTTCAAACACAGGCCAATATAGATAGATAGATAGATAGATAGATAGATAGATAGATAGATAGATAGATAGATAGATAGATAGATAGATAGATAGAGATAGAGATATGGAGAGAGAGAGAGAGAGAGAGAGAGAGAGAGAGAGAGAGAGAGAGAGAGAGAGAGATGAATGTCAAGTGAGTAAGAAAGTGGATTGAAATTCCTTCTGTGTGACTTACCAAGGTAATGTGACTTCAAACAAATCTCAACTTCTCTGTCTCAGTTTTCTCGCCTTTTGAATACTTATCAGTCTTAAAGGATGACTGTGTATAAGCCACCTTATGCATTTGAAAATGTTACATAAATGTGCACTTCCATTTCCTTTGTGTTAATCATCTGAGAACCATACCTAACTTTAGGCACTGAATAATATATGGGTAGCTGCGGCCTATACTCTAGGGAATCAGCCTTCCACTGAGCCTAGCTAACTTTCCACTGTGTCTTGGGCTGACACCTAAGGGATATCCCCCATATTTTCTACATCCTGGCCCGCCTAATCTTTGTACTGACAACTCTGACCTAAAGTGATCTTTATCTCTTCCGATCTACAAGAGTTGCCTTTCTCTCTACTGTTCATTTAACAACTATAACCATAAATTTATCCAAAGCTCTTTGTGTTCCTCAAGGTGGTAACCCTGTTTACCAAGGTAAACCAGGGGCAGCTAGGTGGCACAGTGGATAGAGCACCAGCCCTGGAGGCAGGAGGACCTGAGTTCAAATCTGGTCTGACACTTAACAACCTACTAGCTGTGTAACCCTGGGCAAGTCACTTAACCCCAATTTCCTCACCAAAATCAAACAAAACCAAACCAAGGCAAACCGAAATTAGTCCATAATTTAGTACATGAATATTGGAAAGGTGCCAGAGTTTTAGGGATGTTAAGTAACTTGTTTTGGGTCACACACTTTGTAAGTGTCAAAGACAGAATTTGAATTTCATTTTCCCTGACTCTGCATATAAAGCTAGGTCTAGAACATTAGATAGTAATATCTTAACATCTTTGGGCCAGCTAGGTTGCTCAGTGGATAGAGTACTGACTCTGAAATCAGGAGCATGTGAGTTCAAATCTGGCCTCAGACACTTAACACTTACTAGCTTTGCTACCCTGGGCAAGTCCCACAACCCTGATTGCTTCAAACATCCAGGGGCATTTCCAGTCATCCTGATGTATATCTTGCCACTGGACCCAGATAACTCTGGAGGAGAGAGTGAGGCTGGTGACTTTGCACAGCCCTCCCTTAAGTGCAATTTACTGCAAGTCATGATGTCATGTCCCAATATCACAGTCCTCTTCAAGAGTGGACAAACAATATCTCAATAATTTTGAAGACACGTAATTTTGGCTGTCTTTCTTTAAAATAAATACAAAGAGAATTGTCTTTTTTTTTCACTTCTGTCTAACCATGGCACTACTTGGGGTTTTTCTTGGTAAAGATACTGGAATAGTTTTCTACTTCCTTCTCCAGCTCATTTTACAGATGAGGAAACCGAAGCAATTGGATTAAGTGACTTGCCCAGGTTCACACAGATCGTGAGTGTCTGAGGCCAGATTTGAACTTGAGAAAATTAATCGTCCTGCTCCAGGCCCAGAACATACACATTTATGTGCATATATGTATTATATGTTTGAATACACGTGCATGTGTAAACACATACCCCTTAGAGATCAAGTATGCATACATAAACATATATATTTGTGTATATATTAACATAATATATGCACACAAACATATGCAAGCACACATGTATATGTATACATGCATGCATATGCAATGTCCTAATATCAAAATGCTAACCTCTCTATATAAATGGGTGTGTCTCTCTCTGTGTTTATACACACATGCATATGCGAACAAAAAACCTTAGAATCAATAAGTGATCTAGTCATAGTCATCAAGTGTGTCCCCCTAAATTTATTAAGGAAACTGGGTCCAAGAAAAGTGACATGACTTGCCCAAGGCCATAAATTTCATAAGCTCTTAGATGTAGTCCTGGAAGGGACCTTTGAGGTCTTCTAGGGCAATCACTTCATTTTACCAGGAATATTGAAACTGAAGTTCAAACAAATTAAGTCATTTACCCAAGATTTAAATACCATCAAATTGTTTATTCTTTGAAATCCATTGTAATGCATTATACATGGTAGGAAATCAAGAATTATATGTTTTGTAATTTTACTAAATAAAAATACATTTGACTTTCCAAGAAAAAAAATATTGGTGTTTCCATGAATCTCTAGCAAGGAAGCATATTAAAAAATAGACAAACTTTAACTTGTAGGAACCTGTAAAAGTAAATAAAGAAATGTGCAGAAATCTTCATTTTGACTGGGGCGGGGGCAAATCTTAAAAAAAAAAGCAATGGTGCCAAGCAATATTCTTCCTTGTCCTCCCAAATTCTCTATCTGTGTTTTACACGGAACACAGAAAGCACCAAGTATTTTCATTATATTCTAAGGATTTTCTAAGTTATATTCTTTATATTCTAAGGATTTTGCTTCAAATTTATGGACATCCAACCTAAAAATTACTTCGTAATACTTCAAACTTATACTCATTGTTTTACATTTTATTTTTGTTTACATTTTAGATGAAACCACTAATGCATGAGAATATTTAGCCTTTATCAGTATAATTCCTTTTAGATAATGTAATTCCATGAAACACTGTTTATCCAGTTCAAATACTGTGATAAGTTATATTTTTTAAAGAAGTTTTTTCTTCTCTTTTTCTTTCATTTTAAATGGTCAGTACTTGAATTAACTTGAGTTCTACCTGGAACTTCACATGGTTCGAAATTTATGAATTTGAGGGTTCATTGGCAAAGCTAGAGATTGAAATCGATTATCGAGGCTCCAAAAATACATTTTTTCATGAAATAAACTACTAGGAACACTGTCCTTTTGTCCCTCCTAATTTTTCTTTTGTTAATGCTAATAATATGTATTTTAAGGAGATATGTCCTTTTCAAAATAAAGAGAAATTTTAAAATACTAGTCATGAACTTGCTGCCCCAAGTTTATTTCTCTGTTCAAGGTGTGATTTTTAACTAGGTAGCTAGTATCATGTTAATATTCCACTTCCCTGAAACTATTAACATCACCTAAAAAATCAGCTGGAAAGATAGAGAAAGAGAGAGAGAAAGAGAGAGAGAGAGAGAGAGAGAGAGAGAGAGAGAGAGAGAAAGATGGAGGGAGGGAGGGAGAGAGAGAGAGAGAGAGAGAGAGAGAGAGAGAGAGAGAGAGAGAGAGAGAGAGAGAGATGGAGGGAGGGAGGGAGAGAGAGGGGGAGGGAAAGAGATCTAGTTTAAAAGAAGTCAAACACCTATTAAAGTTTAATTCATAATGTGCTTCTTAGGACCCAAGTATATGCACCTATACAGAAAAATGAAAAAAAAATCTTAAAGAAAGTTCGTTTAAAACCTAATGTTTATCAACATACTTGAAATGAAAGGCAAGGTAATGTTCCTATCTTGGAAAGAATCAGATGAACTTACAGAGGTAATGTGGATCAGTTTCAAATACTCTTTTTAGTTAAATGTTAATGAAATTCAGATTAGTGCAATTGTTCATGTTAAATAACAGCCAGGATTGTTCTTTAATCCAATAAATTGGGGTAAAATAATGCATTTTATTGCTAGATTAATAGCTTAAAGAGGTATTAAACATTTAATTATTATCATTGACATCAAAGAATAGGAGAGAATTCTTAGATTATTTAAGGATTTAAAAAGTTCTATGTTCTGATTGAAGCAAATAAAGCAGTATTCAACACTCATGAGTTCTACATTTAGAAATAGTTTTGTTAACATTATGCAAAGGAAAGGGTCATATTACAAAATATTCTGGAGGAATTTTACAATTGATAGACATATATATGCATAAATATTTATGTATATGCATGTGTATAAATACATATATATAAAGAAACATGTGTATACATTTTGGTGCATATCTATATACCAATGCAGGGAACTGTACAACATTACAAATGAGGTGATTTTGTTTATATCTTATATTATTATAAACTTAATAAATATGTGTTTATACAAACACTGGAGTCATAGAAACATTTTTTAAAATTTTGGAATTATACTTGAACCAATAAATGCCCATTATCTTTGATTATTTTTAAAGATTTATGTTCACTTGAGCACAATAGTACTCATTTTATTTTAATTGTTTCAAATGAGATTATATATGTGTGTGTATAAATAAATGTGTTTGTGTATATATATATATATATTCTATAAATGTTAGAGCTACTATGTTAATTGCTACTATTATCACTATTAATTTTAAAGGATTTTTTCCACTACCACTACTGCTAGGGTATTTGTTTTCTTTTTTTTTTCATAAAAGTATTTTATTATTTTCCAGTTACATGTAGATTATTTTCAACATTTGTTTTTATAAGATTTGTGGTTTCAAATTTTTCTCCCTCCCTCCCCTCCTTCCCCCCTCCCCAATACAGCAAGCAATCTGATATAGGTTATATATGTACAATCACATTAAACATATTTCTGCATTAATCATGCTGTAAAAGAAGAAACAGAGCAAAAGGGAAAAACCTCAAAAAACAAAAACAAAAAAATGAAATAGTATAGTTCAATCTGCGTCTAGATTCCATAGTTCTTTTTTTTTCTGGATTTGGAGAGCATTTTCCATCATGAGTTCTTTGGAACTATCTTGGACCATTGATGAGAAGAGCCAAGTCTATCACAGCTGATCAACAAACAATGTTGTTGATAGTGTGTACAATGTTCTCCTGGTTCTGCTCATCTCACTCATCATCAGTTCATGTAAGTCCTTCCAGGTTTCTCTAAAACCTGCCTGCTCATTGTTTCTTACAGTACAATAGTATTCCATTACATTCCTATACCACAACTTATTCAGCCATTCCCCAATTGATGGGCATCCCCTCAATTTCCAGTTCCTTGCCATAGGGTATTTGTTTTCATTAATATTATGTACACGGGGCAGCTAGGTGGCGCAGTGGATAAAGCACCGGCCCTGAATTCAGGAGGACCTGAGTTCAAATCTGGATTCAGACACTTAACACTTACTAGCTGTGTGACCCTGGGCAAGTCACTTAAGCCCAATTGCCTCACTAAAAAATATATATATATATATATATATATATATATATAATGTACACAGCATGATATAGATATATAGATAGTCCCTGAATCAGGGTGGCCTAGTTAAATTGAAGTCCCAACTGTGACACACATTGCTTATGAGATCATGTGGAAATCCCTCCCTGGAAACTATCTAAGATGATAAGTGTAGAAAAAATGATGATCTTCAGTAGAAGTTCCTTACACCAATAAAATAAAATAAAATAAACAATTAAACCATGTTTTGAACTCCTGGACTGGAAGATACCATGCACCTTCATCATCTGGAACTGAATTATGGCTTGAGATCACAAAATTCACATCTTTGTTTCTTCCTTCCTTCCTTCCTTTCTCTTTCTTTTGCTTTTCATTTCTTCCTTCTTACATTGTCTTTGTCTTTCTCTTTTCTCTCTCCCTTACCTTTCTTCCTATCTCTCATTCAACTTCCATCACTTTCCTCTCTCCTTTCCTTCCTTCCTCATTTCCCTTCCTTCCTTCTTTCCCTCCGTTCTTCTGTTCTTCCTTCCTTCCTTCCTTTCTTCTCTCCTCCCATCATTCCTTCTCTTTTCCCTCCTATTCTTCACACTACCCTTCCATCCTTCTTTTTTTCCTTCTTTCATTCCTTCCCTCCATCCCTTCTTCCCTCCCTCCCCCCATCCCTTCCTTCATTTCTTCTTTTCTTTTTCTTCTCATCTCCTTTATTTTCTTTTCAAGACTGATTCCCTTTTCTCATTTAGGCTGAACATTCAGTGATAACTCACAGGTCAGATACTATTTCTGATGGATAAAAAGACTTTGAACTACTCCCTTAACTTGGGCCACAAAGCTCTCTTTCAGCAACCTGATGACCACCTATAAGACGCTCATCCCATTGGTGCTGTACTTAATATGGACACCCTATTAAGTTTAGATATATTGCAAGTCAGAACTCAGGAGTTCTTAGAATCCATTGGCATTAGCCTTATGGATAAAATACATGGATCAAGGTAGAGCCAAGATGGCTAAGAAAAGGTAGCAATTCACCTCTTCCCTCAACAAAACCCCTCCAAATATCTTTAAATGATGACATAAAACAATTCCTGGAATGGCAGAATTGCACAAAAGGACAGGGTGAAAAAATTTTGTAGGTAATTACACCTTAGAAGATCAGCAGGAAAGGCCTATCATACCCATTTGACCATGGAACACAGTCCAGCACAGGCTGCTCCAGCATAGACTGGGCCCCAGTAAATCAGGTGCAGGCCTTGGGAAACATTGAATCAGAAGTGGCAGTGAATGATTTCAGAGTTGTAAGCCCATAGATGATAAGGGAGTACAATAGCTAATCAGAAGGAGATAACAGGATTTTCTTTGCTGGCACAGAAGACAGGACTCTGTTGTTTTGCCCATACACAGATCTGAATCACAGTCCTGGGTGGCAGACCCAGGATGAGAAGAAGCACTAGTAAATGAGAGCTTGAAGTCACCATGGTATAAGAACCCTCATCACAGTTCCAGGGAAGAAGAGTGTTTAGTGTCACTTAACAACCAGAGCACAAGCCCGAGAGTAGTAAATATACCTCTCCTTAGATCATACCACTTTGGTAGGTCCCTAGAAGTATCTCTGAAAATAGCTATGCAAAAACAAAACAAAACAAACCCTGAGGCTTGGGACCGTGCACCTTCCACACTGGACCCAAAGACCCAATTTAACAAAGAATAAAAAATCAAGACATATGCTGATAAAATGAGAAAAAAAGAGAAAAAAAAATCTGACCATAGAAATGCACCAGGAGAAAGGGAAACGGAAAGGTAAAATGGGACAAATTAAAAGCTTTTACAATCAAGCGGAAGATGGGGGAAGTGGAGGGAGGAATGAATAAACCTTACCTTCATTATTTTCATCAGAATTGGCTCAAAAAGGGAATAACATAGCGACTCAATTGGTTATAAAAAGTTACCTCACCCTACAGACAAATAGGAGGGGAATGGGATAAGAATTGGGGTGGGGATAGAAGGGAGGGCAGATTGGGGAAGGCAGCTGTCAGAAGCAAAACACATTTGAAGAGGGACAGGGTGGGATGAGAGAGAGAACAGAATAAACAGGGGGGGAAATAGGGTAGAGGGAAATATGGTTAGTAATTGTAACTGTGGAAAGGATGGAGAAAATATAGTTAGCTATATGTGGGAAAAATATAGCAAGTTTCTCTGAAAAAGATATCATTTCTCAAACATACAGAGAAATAAGTGAAATTTATAGAAATAAAGGCCATTCCCCAATTGAAAATTGATCAGAAGATAACAATTTTCATATGAAGCAATCAAAGCTTTCTATAGTCATACGGGAAAATATTCTAAATCTCTATTGATTTGAAAAATGCAAACTTAAACTATGCTGGGGTACTACCTCATATCTGTTAGATTCGCTAATAAGACAGAAAAGGAAAATGAAAAATGTTGAAGGGGAAAAAATCAAACATAAATACACTGTGGGTGGAGTTGTAAACTGATTCAACCATTCTGTAGAGCAATTTTGAAATATGTCAAAAGGGTTACAAAACAATCCCTTACTCTTTGACCTAGTAAAACCACTACTAGGTCTATATTTTTAAAAGAGACTAAAAAAAGGTGAAAGTTCCTATATGTATAAAAATATGTATAGCACCACTTTTTTTCGTGGCAAAGAATTAGAAATTGAGGGGATGCCTATCAATTAGGGAATGGCTGAACAAATGGTATATGACTGTGATGGAATACTATTGTATTCAAAGAAATGATGAGGTGAGAAACCTGGAAAGACTTATGAAAGCTGATGCAAAGTAAAATATACTCTGTACAAAGTAATGGCAATATTGTTAGATGATCCACTGTGAAAAATACAGTGACCTAAGACAAGGCTGAAGGACTTATGATGGAAAATTATATCCATTCCCAAAAAACCAATGATATCTGAATATAGATTGAACCATACTTTTCTTTTAACTTTGTTTTCTTTGAGGCTTGTCTATATTTTCTTTTGTGACATGACTAATATGGAAAAAGGTTTAGTACGTCTACACATGTATAACCTATATTTAATTTCTTGCCTTCTCAATGAGGGATCTGGGGAGGGAGGAAAAAAGAGTTTTGAACTCAAAGTTTGAAAAATGAATGTTGAAAATTGTTTTTGCATATAATGGGGGAATGCTAAATAATGAAAAAAGAAAAAGAAAAATACATAAAATAAAATAAAAGGCATGCCTCACCATACCTCTTTCCAACATTCTGAAATTTACAACTTCATAGTCATATTTAATACTATATTTTAATGTAGTAAAGAAAGACACAAATACAGTATACCTATGGTCAGATATCTATTATGTATCAGAAACAGGACTTGAAGCCTTCTAAGTTCGACTATCTCTTCAATGTAACATGTTGTCTCTTATTTTAGATGCTATAGTGCTTTAAGAAAACTTGAATGATTCAATAAAAGAAAATGGTTGGCATATATATAATCTGCATACATAGATTTATATATGCATATGTATGTCTATATATATCTATGTGTATGTATATATATGTATATGTGTGTGTAGTCAGTTCAGATAATTCCTAAAATCACCCCAGTATGCAAAAATCATGAAATAAAGACCATAGGGCATATAGGAAAAATGGAGTAAAGTCCACAACCCTAAAATGATTCATAATGTCAGCGTTAGTGGCTTGGGACTGCTGCTTGATCTGTGCCTCTAAACCAGACATTTATTCCTAAGAGGCCAGGGAGTGGCTGGCAAATTCTCATGAGTTGAAGAGGCCACAATTTCAGGCCTCAAGTGGCCAAGAATTTGTACTACGGTGGAAGGTGTGTATAGGAGGGAAGAGGGATGGAGACCAGTTCTTTTCCACCTAAAGCTCCTTCTTTAGCATTAAATATACAGTAAATATGATACTTTGAAAAGAAGCTGGAAGGTAATAGTATATTAATTATTTTGAAGTAGGGTAGTTCTCCAAATTAAGCTATTTTTCATGGAGAAGTTATTTCATAAGCAAATGAAATTTATGTTATCTTCAAATAATTCCCTTACATATTGTTTTTTTAGGAGGAACTTCCTTTTTGAAACCAAATATTATAGTGGAAATGACTACATATGGTTGCAATGAGTACATATTGCTTGGAATTTGAGAAAGAAAAACAAAAACATATATTTAGATATATGTGTTTGGTTTGTAAAGATTATATTTAATATTTTGCATCCACATCCAAAGTTGTTAAACTGTGTTCTCTCCATATTTTTTCTCTAACTTGTTGTTTTTCAGATTTTAGAATCAAGACTTCATAGGAAAAAGATCCAGTTCTGATTTTTCCATTTCAGAAAATTGTACAAAATAGTTTATTCGTAATGTTTGAGAGAATAAAATATGAATTCATCTGATCCTCATGTTTCTGTGGTAGCTTGCAAATAGCCCGCATAATTTATCCTGAAGTCTTTCTTGTTTTTAAAAATGTAATGCTGTTCTTATTTTGATGTTCTAAATATTTTCTATTTTCAGAGATAGTAACTCTTTCCTTTTATGTCTCATTTTTTTTAGCAATAATTGTAAAATGAGAGACAACATGGGGTATTGGATTGAGATGTAACTTTGGAGTTAGGGACACCTAGTTTCAAGTCACATTTATGACATGAATAATTGATTTTGAACAAGTCACTTAAACTTTTCATGTAACCAGGAAACCATCTATGATCAGAACTTATAGGGAATTTCCTCAGCAGGAACTCTCTAAGTTGATGACATCACAAATCTAGATTAAAAAAATAGCTAAATGGGGGCAGTTAGGTGGTGCAGTGGAAAGAGCACTGGCCCTGGATTCAAGAGGACCTGAGTTCAAATCTGGCCTCAAAAACTTAACACTTACTAGCTGTGTGACCCTGGGCAATTCACTTACCCCCAATTGCCTCACAAAAAAAAATAGTATAAAAAATAGCTAAAAAAATTTCTCCATTGGCATAACAATTTTCTCAGCATATCCAAAAAATTAAAGTTTTTATATAGATTATTATTTTTATTTATTTTAAATTTTGTTTATTCCATTTAAATTCTAATAATTTCTAGTATTGTATGTCTCTGGTGGGTTTTTTTTTTTTGGTTTTGGGGGGGGGGTTGCAATGTTTTATTTCCTTTACAAAAAAAAAAAAATCTCCCAAGAAATCATTGAATTCACTTTTTGCTCTCTTGATTATATGAATATTTATACATAGTAATTTCCAATTGAGTCCTAATTTGACCACATTACATATATTTTGGCATATTTATGTCTATATTTTAATATAATTTTAATTGTTATAATTTGATCTTCAATCCAAGAATTAAACAACACGTTTACTCTTATGTCTTTGGATTAGATTGTATTTCTTTTGATGATTACAATTTTTAGTTTTATTTTTTATTTCTATGTTTTTTTCTAATTTACCTATTTTTCCTCTAATTTTAATATATCTTTTGTGCTGATTTTGTTTCTTTAAATTCATTTATATAACCCTCTCTTTTTCTATGTTGTTAATGTATGATTATAAAAATATGATTTCATTCCAAAGGCCTTCTTTAACTGTGTCCCAGAAATTCTGATATGTTGCTTCATTATTATCATCTTATTTTACATAGTTATTGTTTCTATTATTTGTGATGACTCATTATTTAACATTTTATTGTCTCCATTTGAATCTGTATTTTTTTTGTCATTTCTGAGCCAATTATTATTTTTATTGGGATATCATTAGTAAAGAATGAATTTACTTTTTCTGTGTTCCTACATAAGCTATATCTCTACCTTAATCTGCGGTCAATTTTTAAATGTTCCATTTAGTGCTTTAAAATGTATATTGCGGCGGAGCCAAGATGGTGGAGAGTAGTCAGCAAATCGCTTAAGCTCTCCTTCTGGTCCCTCAAAAAGAACATTAAATCAAGCCTCTAGATAGATTCTGAAATTACAGAACCTGCAAAGAGACAGAGAGACACAGTCTTCCAACCAGAGATAATATACTAGACTTCAAGAAAGGTCAGTATCATTGGGGCAAAAGGGAGGCACGGCGCAGCACAGAGGGGGCCAAGGCAAGTCAGCAGGAAGCTGTGGGCCACAACCAAGTAACTAAGGCCCCTGGATCCTGGCTCAACAAGCTGGTGGTGCAGCAGGACAGTGGTGAAACCCACCAGCACCAGTCGGGAGGGCAGTTTGCCAGCTGTATAGTCATCCATAGGAAAGGTGCCACCAGGCCTACTGATCCCAGCGAGCAGCTAGCAGGGCCAGGGTGGGGATAAATCCACAAACCAGAGAGGCCTCAGTACAGAAAGCCAGTGACACAACCCCTATACCACAGCACAAGAACCTTGAAACAGGAACCCTGGTGCCACCAGAGCCAACCTCAACTTTAAAAAAAAAAAAAAAGCTTCAGTATGAGTAAGAAACAAAAAAGAGCTCTCATCATTGAGATCTTCTGTATTGACAGGGAAGAGGCAAACACAAACTCAGATGAGGACAATACTCCCAAGTTGCCTACATGTGAAGCCTCAAGAGGGAAGATGAATGGGTCTCAAGAACAAAAAGCCTTGGAAGAGCTCAAAAAGGATTGGAAAAGTCAATTGATAGGGGCAGCTAGGTGGTGCAGTAGATAGAGCACCGGCCCTGGAGTCAGGAGTACCTGAGTTCAAATCCAGCCTCAGACACTTAACACTTACTAGCTGTGTGACTCTGGGCAAGTCACTTAACCCCAATTGCCTCAGTAAAAAAAAAAGAACAAAAAAAAATCAATTGATAGAAATGGGGAGAGAAATGAAAGCAACACAAGAAAATTATGAAAAATGAATCAGCAGCTTAGAAAAGAAAGCACAAAGATTGACTGAAGAAAACAATTCCTTAAAAAATTCATCTGGCCAAATGGGAAAAAAAAGGTGCATATTCTCACTGAAGAAAACAATGCCTTAAAAATATAAATTGGACAGTTGGAAGGTAATGAATTCATGAGACACCAGGAATCAGTCAAAAAGAATCAAAAGAATGAAAAAATAGAAGAAAATGTGAAATACCTCATTGGAAAGGAGAACAGTTTATGACCAAACAAGAGATAGAGAATATTATGAAATGCAAAATGGATCGTTTTGATTACATTAAATTAAAAGGGTTTTGTACAAAAAGAAGCAAAGCATCCAAAATTAGAAGGGATGCAGAAAGCTGTGAAACAATTTTTATGGCCAGTACTTTTGTTAAAGGCCTCATTTCTAAAGTATATAGGGAACTAAATCAAATATATAAGAATCCAAGTCATTCTCCAATTGAGAAATGGTCAAAGGATATGAACAGGCAGTTTTCTGATGAAGAAATCAAAGCTATCTATTGCCATATGAAAAAATGCTCTAAATCACTATTGAATAGAGAAATGAAAATTAAAACAACTCTGAGGTACCACCTGACACCTATCAGATTGGCTAATATGACAAAAGAGGAATATAATAAATTTTAGAGAAGTTGTGGGAAAATTGGAACACTAATGCATTGTTGGTGGAGCTGTGAACTGATCCAACTAAACTGGAGAGCAATTTGGAATTATGCCCAAAGGGCTATAAAGCTGTGCATACCCTTTGACACAGCAATACCACTTTTGGGTATTTTTCCCAAAGAGATCATGGAAAAGGGAAAAGGACCCACATGTACAAAATATTTATAGCTGCTCTTTTTTGGTGGCAAGGAATTTGAAGTTGAGGGTATGCACATCCATTGGGGAATGGCTGGACAAGTTGTGGTATATGAATGTAATGGAATACTATTGTGCTGTAATAAATGATGAGCAGGAGGAGTTCAGAGAAACGTGGAGGGACTTGCATGGACTGATGATGAGTGAAATGAGCAGAACCAGGAGAACATTGTGCACAGTATCATCAACATTGTGTGTTGATCAACTGTGATATACTTCTTGATGATTCTTCTCATCAATCCAATGGTACAAGAAAGTTCCAAAGGACTCATGATGGAAAAAGCTCTCCAAATCCAGAAAAAAAAAGGAACTGTGGAATATGGATGCTGACTGGACCATACTATTTCTTTTCTTTTTGGTGCTACTTTTTTTTTTGAGGTTTTTCCTTTTTGCTCTGATTCTACTCATATAACATGACTAATGCAGAAATGTGTTTAATTTATTATATATATACATACACACATATATATACATATACACATATGTATGTATGTATGTGTGTGTGTGTATATATATATATATATATATATATATATATGAAACCTACATTCAATTACTTGCTGTCTAGTGAGGAAGGGGGAGGGGAGGGAAGAAGAAAAATTTGAAATTGAAAATCATATCTAAACAAATGCTGAAAATTAAAATAAATAAATAAATGAATGAATGAATAGATAGATAAATAAATGGGAAAAAAGATAAAACTGTATATTGCACCACCATTAAGAGAGTATCTTTTAGTTCTAATTTATCTAGCAAAATCTCCATTTTTCCTCTCTTGTAATGAAGGATATGCCCCCCTTTTACTCTTCCCTTCAATTAGTCCTATTAATTAATTGTTTTTTATTTCATTTTTGCACACCTTTCAAAAAACATTTTTCTCACTCTATTTAGTATCAAATCTCTTTCTACATATTCTAGACTGTTATTATATGGGTCATGAACCATATAATTATCTAGTCCCTAGAGAAACTGATTTCTCATGAGAATACATGGTAGATTATTCTGCTATTTTTCATTTTTGACATAGTAGATTATTCTGTTGTTTTTCATATTTGACACTTCATGACCCCATTTGAGCTTTCCTTGGCAAAGGTACAAGAATGGTTTGCCTTTTCTTTCTCCAGCTCATTTTACAGATGAGGAAATTGAGGAAAATAGAGTTAAGTGACTTACTCAGGGTCACCCAGCTAGTAAGTGTCTGATGCCAGATTCAAACTCAGGAAGCTAAGTATTCCTGACTCCAAGCCTGAAAGTCTGTTGTACCACATAGTTTCACACACATGGTAAATACAGAATCTGCTTAGAGAGCAGAGAAGCAGATGCTTGGTTTGATTTGTGTTTACATCAAGGGGAAAGACTAAGGAAATACAACATTAAGATAAATGTTGTATGTTACTGGTGGATTTCACTCAAAAATACTTCCTAGAAGAAAGAACTAAAGAAATATAAAATATTAGGTAAAATTTGTCAAGGAAATGAAAGGGAAATTTAATTATTTCTTAGTAGTTTTTTTTTGAAAAGAGTAAATCAGTAAAATATTGTAGAAATTCCACATATAATACAATAAATCATTACAATCAAAATAGAAAGAAACAAAGTTTAAAATTAACAACAACAACAATAATAATAATGATATTTTAATTTTTGGACATACTAAAAAAATGTTACACCATTGGAGAAATCTGATTGAATAGCTAGCTACCCAGAGAAAATGCAGAATGATACAGTTTAATTCATAAATTAAGCATATGTGTGCTTAAAGAAATTAATCTCAGGTAAGAGAGGCTCAAGAACACACAGAAAGGTGGACATTATTTTGCAACTTGTTGAGATTAGGTAAACTAAAGATATATATTCTATAGTTTCGACAAAGCAAGAAAAAGTAATCTGGCCCATTATGTATTCTATTTAATACAAAATGAGTCACCCATATTCAGATGTGAAGAGGGGAGGTAAATAGAAGGTCCACTCATTCCCTGAACTTTATCACTTTCTTATCAAAAGCCTTCCCACCATGGAGTTAACTTTTCCCTGAGGTTTCCTGTTAGAATTGATGAGTCAAGAGCCCAGATGGCCAATTCATTATTAGAATGTTAGATTCTTATTTGCTTGTGTTTTATCCTCAGTACTCAGTAAAGTGGCTTTGCAAGTAGGTAAGGAATGCTATATCATGCAATAACACTCTCTCAGTCTCTCTTTGTCTCTGTGTCTGTCTCTATCCATCTGTCTCTTTCTGTCTGTGTGTGTTTCTTTGTCTTTGTGTCTCTCTCTGTGTCTCTCTGTTTCTTTATCTTCGTTTCTCCCTCTCTCCCTCCCTCTGTCTGTATCTCTGTCTGTCTCTCCCTTTCTCCCTCTCTCTCCCTCTCTTCAGGAGAAAGACCCTGTTGGAGGTAGATCTCCCTCCATTCCCCCCCGCCCCACAACCCATAGCAGTTTCAAGAGCCCCATGTTCTTCTCATTGAGGATCAGTATGAAGTTAGTGATTTACAAAAGAGCTCCTCCTATGAGAAGATGGAGCAAATGGGAAGAGCCATTTAATCAACATCAAAGTGGAGGACAAAGGGTTATAGGAGCTAATAATCTTCGTTATACTAAAAACTCAAACCTCCCCACTCCCAGCTGCTATTAAAAGTAGATACATGGGGGCAGCTAGATGGCGCAGTGGTTAAAGCACCGGCCCTGGATTCAGGAGTACCTGAGTTCAAATACGGCCTCAGACACTTGACACTTACTAGCTGTGTGACCCTGGGCAAGTCACTTAACCCCCATTGCCTGCAAAAACAAAAACAAAAACAAAAAAAAGTAGATACATGCATGTACTTCTTATATAGTTGTAAAGTTACTTATGCAATTACTCTTCTTGGCATAGTCACTTCCTGAACTAATTCCCAGGTTTCTGATTATTGTGAATCAGAGTCAAGAGAAGTCACAGTTACACAGTCAGCTTCAGTAATCAAGGAATGGCAAAGAAAAAGGAAAACTGAGATAGAGAATATACTTTGAGCATCAAATTTTCATATGGTCCCTGTTTTCTAAGTGATGAAGGGCAAATTAACATCTCACATTTACATAGTACTTCAAGGTTGACAAAGTTATTTATATATGTTATCTCATTTGATCCTGATAAAAACTTGTCAATGGATCTCCATTTTAGAGATGAGGAACTGAAGCTGAGAATTTGAGTGAATTGTCTAGTATAACACAGATAGTAAGTATATTTAAAAGAAGAAATATTTGAAATCCAAAATTCTTTGGCTCAGGAACAAAATTTAACTCATAATCTTTTACATTGGTCTAACAATCCATGCAGCAAAGGAAGGGTAAAACAAATGAACAAAAATGCATATGTTCAAGGTTTTTAAATTCAAATTGATGGGCCATCCTTTCACTGAATGAGTTTATCAGTTTATAGATCATGTGCAGGTGTTTACAAATGATTTAATGTTTGAAGGTCAATTTCACTTGGGGAAATTTCAATATTTTTATCTGCAAAAAATTGTTCATTGATATAAAATATTCTCTAGGTGATATTATATGACCATATCCTAAAATAGCATGAAAATTTAAAAATTAACATTGTCTTTGACCCACCAGTAATGGAAAGACACATGGAAGTAAGTAGATTACTGCATATTATTAATACTGATGTGTTAATCAGAAGTTGTATAAAATATCGTCAGGGATATATATAATTGGAAAACTAAATAGACTAGTCATGTAGTAAGAAAAAAGGTTAATTCATAAACAGGCTAAATACTACACTATTATCCATGAAAGAAAAAAAGGAAGCAGTGAAATTTTTTCATAGTTATTAAGTCAACAAATATTTATTACTCAGAAACTATATGAACACAACTGCAAAACAGTTTTCACACAAATAAAGGCAGATCTAAATAATTTGAGAAATATTAATTGCACATGGGAATATTGAGCCAATATAATAAAAAATGACAATTCCACCTAAATTAATTTACTTATTCAGTTCCATAACCGCAAAACTACCACCTATACACAATGACTATTAATTAAATAATGATGCCAAAATGGTATTCTTAGCTTATCCCAAGGAAAGAAAAAGACCAATGGCTTTAACTTTTATTTCACTTACTGGTATTCTATTTTTTTTTCCAATTACATGTTTTTGTTTTTTTGTTTTTGTTTTTGTTTTTGTTTTTGGGGGGGAACAATGGGGTTTAAGTGTCTTGCCCAGGGTCATGCAGCTAGTAAGTGTCAAGTGTCTGAGGCCGGATTTGAACTCAGGTACTCCTGAATCCAGGGCTGGTGCTTTATCCACCGTACTACCTAGCTGCCCCCTCCAATTACATGTTAAGATAGTTTTCAATGTTCAATTTCGCAAGATTTTGAGTTCCAAATTTCTTCTCCCTCCATCTATTTCTTCCTCCCTCCTCAAGACAGCAAGCAATCTGAAAGAGGTTATATATGTACAATCATGTCAAACATTTCCACATTAGTCATGCTGTAAAAGAAGAATCAGAACAAAAGGGAAATACCACAGGAAAGAAAACAACGACAAGAAAATTAAAAATAGTATGCTTTGAATCTGGATTCAGACTCCATAGTTCTTTTTTTCTGTAGGTGGAGAGCATCTTCCATTATGAGTCTTTTGGAATTGCCTTGGCTTATTGTATTGCTGAGAAGGACTAAGTCTATCACAGTCGATCACACAATGTTCCTGTTAATGTGTACAATGTTCTCCTGGTTCTGCTCACTTCACTCAGCATCAGTTCATGTAAATCTTTCCAAGTTTTTCTGAAATCTACTTGTTCATCCTTTCTTATTGCAAAATTATATTCCATTACATTTATATACCAGAACTTGTTAAGCCATTCCCCAATTGATGAGCATCCCCTCAATTACCAAGACTTTGCTTCCACAAAAAGAGCTGCTATAAATATTTTTGTACATATGGCTACTTTTCCTTTTATTATGATCTACTTAGGATACAAACAGTAGTATTGTTGCTGGGTCAAAGGATATGCACAATTTTATAGCTCTTTGGGCATAGTTCCAAATTTTTTTCCCAAATGGTTGGATCATTTCACAACTCCACAAACAATTCATTGGTGTTCCAATTTAATCATATCATCTCCAACATTTATCATTTTCCTTCTTGGTCATATTAGCCAATCTGATAGTTATGAGGTAGTACCTCAAAATTGTTTTAATTTGTATTTCTAATCAATAGTGATTAAGAACATTTATCAGGGGCAGGTAGGTGGAGCAGTGGATAGAGCACCGGCCCTGGAGTCAGAAGGACCTGAGTTCAAATCTGGCCTCAGACACTTAACATTTACTAGCTGTGTGACCCTGGGCAAGTCACTTAACCCCAATTGCCTCACCAAAAAAAAAAAAAAAAGAGCATTTATCAGGTGATTATAAATACCTTGAATTTCTTTATCTGAAAACTGCCAGTTCATAACCTTTGACCATTTCTCAATTGGGGAATAACTTGCATTCTTATAAATTTGATTTAGTTCTCAATATATTTTAGAAATGAGGCCTTTTTCAAAAATACTGGCTGTAAAAATTATTTCCCAGGTTTTTGTTTTCCTTCTAGTCTTGGTTGCATTGAGTTTTTTTGTGCAACATCTTTTTTTTTTTTAATTAAATGTAATCAAAGTGATTCATTTTGCATTTCATAATATTCTCTGTCTCTTGTTTGGTCATACATTCATCCCCTCTCCATAGCTCTGACAGGTAAACTATTCCTTCCTTTCCTAATTTGCTTATGGTACCACACTTTAAGTCTAAATCATATACTTATTTTGATCATATTTTAGTATGTGGTATAAGATGTTGGTCTATGCCTAGTTTCAGCCATACTATTTTTCAGTTGTCCCTACACTTTTTATGAAGCAATGAATTTTGATTTCAGAAAATAGATTTTATGACTTTATCAAACATTAGATTATTATAGTCATTTACTACTGTGTCTTGTTTACCTAACCTATTCCAATGATCTAGGAGTCTTTTTTGTTTGTTTTTGTTTGTTTTGTTTTGGCAGGGCAATGAGGATTATGCGACTTGCCCAGGGTCACACACCTAGTAAGTGTCAAGTGTCTGAGGCCAGATTGGAACTCAGGTTCTCTTGAATCCAGGGCTGGTGCTTTATCTACTGTGCCATCTAGCTCCTCCCCACCACTCTTTTTCTTAACCAGTACCAACTAGTTTTGATGATTGCTTCTTTCTAACATAGTTTTAGACTTGTTATGGCAAGGATATCTTCCTTTGCATTTTTAATTTTTCCCTTGATATTTCTGACTTTTTTTTCCTTCTAGATGAATTTTTTTATGATTTTGTCTATTCTCTATGAAAAATTTTTCCATAGCTTGATTGATTAGGCACTGAAAAAGTAAATTAATTTAAGTAGAAGTATCATTGAATTGTATCAACTCAGCCTATCCATGAGCAACTGATATTTTTACAATTGTTTCAATCTGATTTTATTTGTGTGAAAAGTGCCTTGTAATTGTGCTGATATAGTTCCTGGGTTTACCTTGGCAGTTATACTTCCAAATATTTTATATTGTTTACAGTTAACTTAAACAGAATTTATGTTTCTATCTCTTGCTGCTAGTTTTTGTTTTTTGTTTTTTTGGTCATATACAGAAATGCTGATGATTTGTGTGGGTTTATTTTATATCCTGCAACTTTGCTAAAGTTGTTAATTGTTTCAAGTACTTTTTTTTTAGTTGATTCTCTATGTTTCTCTAAGTATGCCATCATATCACCTGCAAAGAGTGATAGTTTTGTTTCTTCTTTGCCTATTCTAATTCCTTCAATTTCTGTTTTCTTCTCTTATTGCTAATACTAACATGTCTAGTACAATATTGAATGGTGATAATAATGGGCATCCTTGTTTCAACCCTGACCTTACTAGGAATGCTTCTAACTTACCCCATTAAAGATCAAGCTTGATGATAGTTTTAGATGGATACTGCTTATCATTTTAAGGAAAATTCCATTTATTCCTATGCTCTCTGTGTTTTTAATAGGAAAGGGTACTGTATTTTGTCAAAAGCTTTCCCTGCATCTATTGAGATAATCATATGATTCTAATTAGTTTTGTTATTGATGTGGGAAATTATCTTGATTACTTTTCCTGATATTGAACCAACCCTGGATTCCTGATATAAATCCCTCCTGGTCATAGTGTATTATCTTGGTGATAAATTGCTATAATTTCTTTGCTAATGTTTTATTTAGAATTTTTGCATTGATATCCATTATGGAAATTGTTCTATAATTTTATTTCTGTTTTTGCTTTTCCTGGTTTAGGTATCAACACCATATTTATCTCATAAAAGGAATTTGGTAGGATTCCATATTTTCTTTTTCTTTTTTTTTCAAGTAGCTTGTATAGTATTGGATTTAATTGTTCTTTAATGTTCAGAAGAATTCACTTGTAAATTCACCTTGCCCTGGCTATTTTTTCTTAGGGCGTTCATTGATGACTAAATATATATTCTTAAATGGGCTTGGTTAAGTATTTTATTTCCTCTCCTGTTAACCTGGGCAATTTATGTTTGTTCGTTTGGGTTTTTTCATATATATTCATCCATTTCATTTAGATTGCCAGATTTATTGGCATACAGTTGGGGAAAAAAGGTGCTAATTATTACTTTAATTTCCTCTTCATTGGTAGTAAATTACTTTTATTTCATTTTTGATACTGGTAATTTGATTTTCTTCTTTCATTTTTAAAATAAAATTAACCATGTGTTTCTATTTTATTGATTTTTTTCATAAAACCAGCTCTTAGTTTTATCTGTTAATTCAGTCATTTTCTTACTTTCAATTTTATTAATCTCTCCTTTTATTTTCAGAATTTCTAATTTGATATTTAATTGGGAATTCTTAATTTATTCTTTTTTTAGCTTTTTTTAGTTGTATGTCCAATTCAGTGATCTGCTATTTCTTTATGTAAACATTTAGAGATATAAAATTTCCCATAAGTACTGCTTTGGCTGCATCCCATAAGTTTTGTTACAATGTCACATTATTGTCATTCTTTTTCATGAAAATGTTTTATTGCTTTTATGATTTATGGTTTGACTGACTCATTTGTTAGGATGAGATTCTTTAGTTTCCAATTAATTTTAGCCTATCTTTCCATGACCATTTATTACGCATAATTTTTATTGCATTATGATTTGAAAAGGATGCTTTTACTATTTCTGCTTTTCTGTATTTGACTGTGAGATTTTTATGCCCTAATATATGTTCAAATTTTGTGTAGGTTCCAGTTTCCACTGACAAAAATGTACATTCTTTTCTCTCTATTCAATTTTCTCTAGATGTCTGTCATATCAAACTTTTCTAAAATTCTAATCACCTCCTTAATTCTTTCTTATAAATTCTGTGGTTGGATTTATCTAGTTCTGAGGCGGGGAGGGGTGTTGAGGTTCCCTACTATTATAATTTTGCTATTTCTTCATATAACTCACTTAACTTCTCCAAGATTTTGGATGTTATATCAGATGGTACATATATGTTTAGTATTGATATTATTCATTGTCTATGGTAACTTTTACCAACATGTAGTTTTCTTCCTTATCTCTTTCAATTAGATCTATTTTTTATTTTGCTTTGTCTGAGATAAGGATTGCTACCTCTGTCTCTTTTCTTTTTGTACTTTACTTGAAACATACTATATTCTGCTCCAGTCTTTTACCTTTACTCTGTGTGTATCTTTCTGTTTAAAATATGTTTCTTATAAAAAATTTTGTTATAGAATTCTGGTTTTTAATTCACTCTGCTATCTGCTTCCATTTTATGTGAGAGTTCATCCCATTAACATTAACTGTTATGATTACTAATTGTGTATCTCCCTCCATCCTATTTTTCCCTGGTTTATACTTTTCTCTCTCTTTTCACCCTCTTCCCTCCTCACCAGTATTTTGATTTTAACCAACAATCTTCTATCTCTTCTATCAGCCTCCCTTCCTTCTCTTTTTCCCCTTCCCTTTCTACTTCCCTATAGGGTAAGATAAATTACTATATCCAAATGAGTGTACATGATATTCCCTCTTTGAGCCAAATTTAATGTAGGGTTGAAACAATTCTCACACTCTCCCTTCTTTCTCTATATTGTAATAGGCCTTTTGCACCTCTTCATGTGATGGACTTTGCCATATTCTGCCTCCCCTTTCCTCTTTTCCAGTGCAATCATTTTTTTCACCTTTTTTTTTTTTACATTATCACATCAAAGTCAATGTATAACTACATCTTCTGTCTATGTATACTGCATCTATATGCCCTAATAAAGATATAGTTAGCAAGAATTACAAGTATCATCTTCCCATGTATGGATATAAGCAGTTTAACCTTATTGAATTATATGTTTTCCCCTTGTTTACCTTTTTATGGTTCTCTTGAGTGTTGCATTTGAAGATCAAATTTTTCTTCAGTTCTGGTCATCAGGAAAGTTTTAAAGTCCCTTATTTTATTGAAAGACCATCTTTTCCCCTGACAATTTATACTCAATTTTGCTGTGTAGTTGATTTTTTATTGCAATCCAAGCTCCCTTGCCTTCCAGAATATCATATACCAAGCCAAGAAAGGGTTCATTAATGCCCTCCCTGACCATAATAAACAGGTTATGATTTCCAGAAATCCTTCACTTACCAAAGTTCATTGGATTTATTTTCCATTGAATTGTAGAATACAACATGGATTATTTCCAGATAGAATCTATGACATGGATAAGGTCCAAGAGTAAAATCAAAAGACCTTCTGTCTGTGATATATCCTTGAATTAACAATATATTAAGATATTTTTGAACAAATGTTACATATATAAGGATGTATTAAGGAATTGGAAGAGTTTATGATAACATTTCATTACCAAGTTGTAATGGAAACAAATTACAAAAGGTTCATCTTTAAGGAATCTAGATTTAGGTAACAATTTGGATTATGGAAGGAAACATAAAACCTGTGCAACATATCCTTTCATGCTACAAAAAGTAAGTACCTGGGCGTCCAGGTGGCGCAGTGGATAGAACACCAGCCCTAGAGTCAGGAGTACCTGAGTTCAAATCTGGCCTCAGACACTTAACACTTACTAGCTGTGTGACCCTGGGCAAGTCACTTAACCCCATTGCCTCACTAAAAAAAAAAAAAAAAAGTAAGTACCTAATGAATTGCTCATATTACGTGAACCAGCTGTTAGTATTACATATAAGAAACTTATTATCTAGATAGGAAAGAAGGAAGAAAGGAAGAAAAAGAGAGAAAGAAAGGAAGGAAGAAAAGGAAGAACAGAAGGGGAGGTGGGGAAGAGGAGGAGGAGGAAAGGAAGAAGAAGAACAAGAAGAACAAGAAGGAGTAGGAGGAGGAATAAAGGAGGGAAGGATGGAAGGAAGGAAGGAAGGAAGGAAGGAAGGAAGGAAGGAAGGAAGGAAGGAAGGAAGGAAGGAAGGAAGGAAGGAAGGAAGGAAGGAAGGAAATGAGAAATAATGAAATTGAGAAATAAAGAGAGAACTACAATTGAGAAAGAGAGAGAAAAGAGGGTGAGAAAGAGAAAGACAGCAAAGAAGGACTGGAGGAAGGAATTAAGGAAGGCAGAAAAAAGAAAAGAAGGAAAGAATAGTAGGAAAATGGATAATGCATTTATTAAATGCTTATTTTGTGTTGGGCACTGTGCTAAATCCTAGAAATAAACAAAGAAATAATAATACAGAGAGAGAGAGAGAGAACAGCTTCTGCCCTTAATGTCTGTACAATCTAGTAAGGGAAGACCACACATATAAAGGAAACTGAAAAGTGGTAGGTGAAGGACAGGGGGAAGTATAATTAGGTACAAGGTAGAGAACTAGTTCAAGGAATCAGGAGTTTTTCTAGGTTTAAAGATTACATTGAGGGTGTAGGTCCTTCATCAAATAGACTTTGAGGGTTAATTTTGCCAATCCAAGGAAGAGAGACTAGGTAAGAAGGCAATACAAATATGACAAGAAATCTTTGCAATAAAAGGTCATCTAGAGAGTCATGGGCTGGTCAGTGTTTGAAGTGTTCATGATTGGCATGGTTGTTTAACAAAATTTAGATTTGTGTAGGAATGTATGGATTAGAGAAAGAAGTTATGGGGTGTAGGTATTGCCCACCTTAAAAGAATGGCTCTGGTTAATACATGAACAGATAAAAAAGTTCCCATTCTTTAGAATTCACTAACTGTATTGGAACTGAACAAACTAACTGCTACCCACAATGTCCTATATTGGGACACATAAAATAATTACTTAATAAAATATTTGAAGATTAGTTGACAACAATTTAATGAACAATGCTTTTAATAGATAATGCCATGCCACATTCTGTATTTATGCTTAGTAAGCAATATTAAATTAAAAAAACTAGCAGAAAAAGTCAAAAGCATGTGTATGTAAGATGAAAATCATGTCACTCCCATAGTCCTTTCTATTACAGGAGCTAATTCAGAGACTTTTAGTGAGTCTACAGAAAATAAGCTTATACACACACACACACACACACACACACACACACACACACACATATATATATATATATACACATACATAAGCTTATATATAATATCAGTTAAGCTTATATATATATATAATATCAATTAAGATCATCATTATCCTCTCTGACGATCTTGGCAAATGTTTAAATCATACTATATGTGGCTAAAGCATATTAGATGCATTATGAGATTTGAATATCACAAACAACCCTATGAAATAGGTGCTATTGGAATTTTAAAGATAAGACAGTGATTCAAAAATTTCAAGTGATTTACTAAGTAGGAAAAAGCCAGAAAGTATAGGAGATAAGATTTGAACCTGCATCGCATAAATTACAAGTTTGTTGTTCTTTTTATTTCACCAAAGACAAATGGAGAATTTTAAGCAAAATAAAGTATGTTCGATTTTAATAGCTCATTATTTTTTGTATTATATATGTGGCCATTTTGTGATCTTAGTGTCATTGTCTTATGGAATATGAGAGATTGGTCCAGGCTTCCCCTCCCAGTTTTTGGCTTCCCAGTCTGCCCCAGGCCCATAAACCATCTGTTTGTTATTTATTGGCAACTTTTGAACATCTTCAAAAGGAAGCCATCTGTTCAGGTCTTTAAAGCTTCTATTTACAGTACATTCTCTTCTTATCTACTTTACAACTTTTTGCATGTCAAAGATGTAATTACATATTCACATATTAGGATGTCATCTACACAGGAGGAGTCTTGGAGCAACAACCCATGAGGTAGCCTTTCAGGTATTTGCAATACATTGCATGGTTTGCTGCTATCCTACCAGCCTTATCAAAATTAAGGAAAATACACAAATATAAGTCTTACAATGTATGAAATCAATAATGGATCTGAGATTACATGGAGAGAATTGTGACCATAATTCCCCAGAAGCTGTCACTTCTCTATGGTGAGGAACAATAAGAATTTTTATCAAAATCTTTTTTTTTTCGGCCATCAAATGATATATCCCATTTGCAAATGTGTTGTTTGGGGAAAATAGGTCTTTTCATGCTATCAGTATGAGTGAAAAAATAAATTAGAAGCAAGGTTAGATTTTTTAAAAATTAAAGTAGTGAAAGTCTGGGCTAAATTTTTAGGCAAAGCTGCCTAAAAAAGACTAATGTCAAACTTGAAGAAAATCTGAAAGTGTGGGGGTGTCTTCTAAAAGCCTAACAAGGTAAAGAAATTAAAAAGCACGGAAATTAGAGACAGAGAACCCTTTATTTTCTTTGCTTCCCTGGAAGCTAAACACCAAGTACTGGCATTCAAGAGATAAGTGACTGTTTCCAACTGTGCTGGAAGTTTAGAGTTGGGAACTTATAATTAGGAAAAGTGATCCAGATATTCAATCAAAAGCTACCCTCCATTCACATTAAAATATAGTAAAAAGAACATTTCCAAGAGTTCTTTAGCATAAAGTACCATTTGCTTCTTCTTTCCTTTCCAATTTCACTTACTACAAAAACTTTTTAAAAAATAGAAATGAGAATTCTAAAGGAAATGTGAAAATAGGTCCCAATAGCATTATCATTGAGGAATGAAGTATATTTTTAATATGTTTTATTGCTGGGTTTTTTTGTTTTGTTTTCATTCCACGGAAATTTCTTTATGTTCTCTGAATATTGCCGCCATGAAATCAGCTTTCTAATATAACAAAGAACAGCAATTAAGCAAACCCAAACTCCACAGTGACTACATCTGGCATTTTATGGGACATTCAGTAACCATGGTCCCTCCTCACCTCTCTCTAAAAGAAGAAGAAGAAGAAAAGAAGAAGAAGAAGAAGAAGAAGAAGAAGAAGAAGAAGTAGAAGAAGAAGAAGAAGAAACACATGTATGTATGTATGTATGTATGTATGTATGAATTCATGAATCAGTGAAAATATATTTATTAAGGAACTGCTATATAATACTCTACTTAGTGTTCATATAAAAATACCAGAGAGAGAGAAAGAGAAATTACTTGCTATCAAGATGATTATCTTATAGTGTTCTGAACCTTGGGTCAAGGAAGGAAGGAAGGGAAAGGAAGAAAGGAAGAAAGAAAGAAAGAAAGAAAGAAAGAAAGAAAGAAAGAAAGAAAGAAAGAAAGAAAGAAAGAAAGAAAGAAAGAAAGAAAGAAAGAAAGGAGGAAGGAAAATACACAGATCCATATATCTAGAGAAATAGATGGATGGATGAATAACTATTTTAATTAATTTTTTTACTCCTTAGTTGTTTTTAAGCATTTAAAAACAATATTCTAAGAAGGGGTCCATAATTTTTACCAAACTCTCTCTCTCTCTCTCTCTCTCTCTCTCTCTCTCTCTCTCTCTCTCTCTCTCTCTCTCTATCTGTATTTTACACACACACACACACACACACACACATTTAGTCCCTGAAATAGGAAGAAATAAGAAATACAGAATACCTGTAGTCATGCAAAGGAGTTTTGCTTTTGGTTTTCCCCTGTGGATAACCCAGGCTGAATAGGAAAACCATGGATCTTTTGATTGCCACATCCTTTCTAGAAGCCAGGGGACTATGAAATTGATTACTACCCAAAGGTGAGAGTAAAAAAGTATGTTTGTATTGTGTGTGTGTGTGTGTGTGTGTGTGTGTGTGTGTGTGTGTGTGTGTGTGTGTGTGTGTGTGTGTGTGTGTGTGTGTAGGGGAACACTCTTTTTGGCAGGGAATATCTGAAGATGACTAGATGAGATGTAAAACATTGTCTGAGTGTGCTGAGGTCTATTTTAATTAGATATGTCTGGGGGCAGCTAGGTAGCACAGTGGATAAAGCACCAGCCCTGGATTCAAGAGGACCTGAGTTCAAATCCAGCCTCAGACACTTGACACTTACTACCTGTGTGACCCTGGGCAAGTCATTTAACCCCCATTGCCCCACCCCCCAGATTTAAAATTTAGATAAGTCTGTACTCAAATAAATACAGTCTAGCCCCAAGGTTGGTGTTCCAAGTTTGATGGATTTCCTTCACGGGAAAGTGAGGAAGGACA
Organism: Dromiciops gliroides; assembly: GCF_019393635.1. Lineage (NCBI taxonomy): Eukaryota > Metazoa > Chordata > Mammalia > Microbiotheria > Microbiotheriidae > Dromiciops > Dromiciops gliroides. The sequence goes on from NC_057861.1 coordinate 721,447,665, forward strand.
AGGTCTCTGGAGTTCTCATCAAGAGGTTCAAGTTCCAAGTGAGAAGAAGAAAGTACAGTGGTAGTAGAGAAGTCAAGATAACCAATGTGCAAAGGTGGATGGAATGTGCAAATAGGTTGTAGGTAATACGGCAAAAAATGACCTGTACTGAAAAAGAAACTAGAAAAACATATGTAGAGGACATAGAAAATTTTAGACATCCTTATAAGGAAGCCAGCAATTGAATTTGGAGAGAACTTTAGAAGAAATTCAAAATCTGATAGCAAATTTCTAGGTCTAAATTCAGCTTCTTGTTCAGAGATACAGTTGAAGAAGAAAAGAGATTTAGGAGATCTATGATGGAGAGAGGGCATAAAGAGGAGAACTTAAAGAATAATTTAGTTGACATGCTAAGGTACATGGAAATAATTGGAGAGGAAAGCAAATCGGTAGATTTCATTAAGTGGGATGTAGTGTTGACAATTGTTGTTGCTCTTCCTCCATTCTCAAAGAGGAACATAACATCAGGAAGGTGATATCATGATTTACAGTAAATTTAAGTGAGGCAGGGCTGTGCAGAGTCACCAGGCTCACTCTCTATCCCACAGCCATCTGTTTCCAAGGCATGATATAGATCAGAATGATTGTAGAGGGCTCTGATTCAGTGGGAGACCTTGGCCTTTTAAAGCTAAGGTCTTTCCCAGGTCTGTTTGCCTGAGTCAATGTCCATTCAGTAATTAAGGCTGGGTAAGAAATGAGGCAACGGATGACCTCTTTTACCTAGTCAAAAGAAAAATGAATGAATGAATGAATGAATGTGGGACCTCAGGTTTGAAAAACATTGGTCCTAGAGGAGGAAAGATGAGATAGATCAGTGGAGTCTCTGAAACTAAAATAATTTGGCTGGGTTTATCAAGTTATTAAAATAATGACAATTGAGTAAAAAACTCTATATCCAAAAATCAGCAAGAATTTATGAAATACCTATTATGTGCCAGGTACTGTAATGGATACTAAATAACATCTGTTATACCTGTTTTGTTTTGTTTTGTTTTTTCTTTTTAGCACTAATTTTTCATTTTAACAGTGAGTAATTATTTCTAGCAACAAAACTCTACAGTTTCCTGCAACCTCCTCATCATTAAACAATCAGTCAAAAGGTATTAAGTATTTACCATGTGTCAGTCCCTAAAGATACAGATCCAAAAGAGACACATAATCCATTCTCTTAAAAGCTTACATTCTAATGGATGGGAGACAAGATGAAAATAACTAGGTACACATAAGATATATACAGAGTAGATCAAGTTAATGAGACCTGCCTTGGAACTGAGATGGTAAGTTATTTGTCCAAATTACACTGCCAGTATATGTCAGAGTCAGTATATGAATCAAGGTCTTCCTAACTCTTAGGACATTTCTTACCACTGCTTCATGCTATGTCTTTCGTTGTTGTTGAGTTGTTTCACTCAATGTCTGACTTTGCATCACCCCATTTAGGATTTTCTTGGCAAAGATAACTGAAGTAATTTGCAATTTCCTTCTCCAGCTCATTTAACAGATGAGGAACTGAGGCAAACAGGGCTAAGTGACTTGCCTAGAGTCACACAGCTAGAAATGCCTGATGATGCATTTTGATTCAGGAACATGAGTCTTTCAGATTCCAAGCCCTGTGTTCTATTCACTGTGACAGCTAGCTGCATCAAGCTATGTCTTATCAGTAATTGTCATTGAAATTAAGGCAGCACAATAATTAATTAGAAATACAACATCTCATAAGTGACATGTGTTTCTGTGAAATAATAAGTGTTCAGGGGTGAGGTGATCAACACCCATCCACAAGTAGTTCAAAACACAAAACGTAAAAAATATCAATAATTGTGGTGAGCTAAAAACAAAACAAACACAGTGACTTAAAAATTAATCTTGAGATCTGATGTGAGGGAGGGGTAGAGGATAAGCCAATAACCATAGGAAATCAGGAGTTTAATTTATGCATTAATGTATGGATACAGTTTAATCAGACAAGAGAAGGCATTCCAGAAATAGAGAATAGTAAGGGAAATGGCAAGAAGACAGGAAAGGTGAGGGTACATTTATAAAGTAACTAAATATAGTTGTCATTTATAATACATAGGAGTTGTCATTTATAATACATAATGAGAATTTTTGAATGGTGCCAAATTGGAGAGGACTTTAAATTTCAGGCAAGTCAGCTTGAAATATACAAGTTGAATTGAATTTATGGGTAAAAGAGAACCCTTTAAAGGCTCTGTATGGCAGATTAGCATAACAAATCAATGTATTAGGAAATTAAGTCTAGCAGGGATTGTTTAAGCAATAAACCACTCCCCCCCATCCCCATGAATATAGGCCATATTTTTTTTCTTTGTAAAGTATTGAAACTGTTCTTGAGGACTAAGACTAGCAATATAGCTCCCCTATCACCTAGGAGCAAGATGTCTAAGACACAAGGGAACGGAGCTTCCTCTTTCAGTCTGTGGCTACAGACTAGCAACAATAACTTCCCTGGGAATATAAGCTAACCAAATCAATACTTTATCATGGATAAATATTTCTTGATTGCTCAGAATGCTGGCTGCTATGGCTACAGTAAACCTATTTTAATTAACTGTTAGGTAGATTCCTAGTGTATCCAGTTTTTCCAATTTCAGATCTGTATTAGCAGGGGAATATCCTGAATCAGGCCCAGATCACTATATAATATGAAGACTTGAAAAACAAAAACAAACAAAACAAAATGAAACCCAGAGAGATAGTAAGTAAAGATAGGAAGAACTGCAAGGAAGTTATTTCAATAGTCCAAGTGGTTATAATGAACAAGGGCCATGTAAGTAGTCATATAGATAGAGTGGGAGGTAAGAATGAGTTTGTGGAAATAGAAGTTTCAAGGCTTTGTTACTAATCAGATGTGAAAAGATATATAGTGGAAGAAAGGTTGCATTGATTAGAGCCATAAAAAAATGCTCAGTGTGCATGGGCTTGATTACAATCCTTAAATTTGGTGGATTGCTTCATTGTTTGTATTTTTGTGGCTTTCCTGATACAATATATAGAGAAGTCAATTTAATGCATTTTATTTCCATAGTCAATATGGAGTCCAATAAAGTTAGCCATTTAGGATTGGTCTTGAACTCAGCTTCCTACAAAGCTGGCTACCATTGAAAATCCCTAGAATGAAGAAGAATGTTGAGTGGTATCCAGTGCAGGTGGGTTCACCCTTAGTAACAGACACAGCTGTGCTTATAAAGCACATGAGTAGAATATTTAATTTTGGAAAATTGCTAGCAGCAGGCAGAATTCTAAAAGAGAAAGTTACCTTCAACTGTCACTCAGGAAGTTAGAAAGAGATCATGAACAGCAGCATTTCACTAAAATGTTCCTAGGCTAGAGTTTTCCTCAATAGCCTTTTAACACCACTTACTGATCAATGGAATCTACGGTGGTCTTGCAAACACATGTGTCTGAGGGTGTGTATGAGGGGCTGAAAGGGACTGGATAAAGGAAGAATATTGATGGATATTGCAACCATATGCTAATTCTGTCTGGCAGGATGGATTCTGGGATAGAAGCCAGTTCTGACAAACATCTACAATATTGCAAAAATCTCTTGCTGTCATTGATCTACTGTTTTTTCCCCTATCTTTTGCCTTAATATTCCCATTCCTCCTACCTTGATAAAGTAATAGCATTTGATACTGATGAGATTAGACTTTTGGCAACCTTAGACAATTTCCCCCCTAAATAATACAGTGTGGCACAGAATACCCACATGTTCTTGAATAAAGGTGGGCTATGTTTCCCAACTATTTAGAAGTACTTAGATCATTCATGCATTTTAATATCTGAACTGCATATGTAGGAAGAGTCTTTTCCCTGTTTGAATTTTAGAACTTAACTATGAAGAGCAGATGTCCTTATTTTATTACTGTGTAGTGGACGCTATTGGTTACAAAGGAACAATTTTACTTCTTTTCTTCAAGTTTAATGGATTATAATTCATGCTTAATGAATAGACTAAAGCAGGTAGAGAAATAGTATAATATCTTAGGAGAACATATCGGGGTAAGAATTTTTTTTTTAATTCAATTGCAATTGTACTTACATCTTATCTTCAAGTTCAGGATCTTAGTTTGGGGCTTTTAACAGTTTTGTAGAGCAACAGAGAATGTCCTTATACATAATATTTTCTTTTAATTATTGAAAACAATTCTTCAAGGTCACTGAAGTCCACTTCTTCATTTTACAATTGAGGAATTTGAAGGCTAAGTAAGGTAAGTGACTTGCCCTTGGTCATGAATGGCATCCAAAATCTAAAATTTCAGTGATTAACAGGCAGTTTATCCCTAGAGATTAAGACAAACCATTCCTGAAAGAAAAAGAAAAAAAAAACACAAGTGGCCCCCAGGGTCTACATTTTCTGAAATACAAAGAACACCTACTACCTCATAAAACATGATGCTTCTCTACCAGTCCTAACCAAAATTCAACTTAAACTTTCCAAAGGCTAGGTTTCTCATAATTATAGCACCAAAGGCCAAAGTGACATATTTAGTGCTACTTTGTTACCCTTACTATATCCCAAGGGCCTATAGAGGAAGGTCAAGAGATAAGAGGGAGAATATTAATGTTTCACGATATTCCTTAAAGAAATTATAGCTTATTTTAATTATATATGCCTATACACAGTTTGGTTTAGATATATATTAACATGTCCAAATATTTTAAATAATAAGAACATTATTGAGCTAACAGTTTTGTTTTTACAACTAGTTTATAAGCACTATGTAAGAAGATATGTCTTTTTTAGAACCATTATATCTCAGAACAAAACTCAGTAGATTGTCGGTGATCAATCTGGTGTATTGATTGGTAAAATGTATTTTAATGGCAGAGTTTTAACCTCAGATACTCTCTATTATGGGTATCTGTGAGAAACCCCATTTAAAAATTTCTGGTACTCAGTGTTAGAGAAGTATCAAAGGTCTTTATTTACATTCTCAGGAGAATGGGCCACTCCCTAGTAGAATGACAGTGAAATGTGGGCCCCTGAGCTCTTTTATCCTTTAACAAGGCTGGCCTCTCCCTTCTTCTCCAGTTACAATCTGCCCACCAAGACACTGTCGCCAAAAACTAGCCAATCAGAATGCAGTGTAGTCAATTGGGAGGAGGTGACGCAAAGACAGTCCTCTAAACTATCCCCCAAGTGACCAGCCTTGGGTATCACTCATCATGTGATTCAGTTCACTTGGGAAGGGGAAGGGAAGCAGCCCTTTCTTAGACTAGACAGTAGTATTTTCAACTTTTGATTGGGGAGCCACATTTTCCCACAGTATCCTATCATATAGATTTGTTAGGAAAATTCACATGGTATGAATTTAATTATAAGCTGCTTTAATATAATCTATCAACCCAAAAACTGTTTATTGGCCCTTGCATCATTCCTTCACAAAATGTATATTATTATGCAGAATTCAATCTAATTGATTAAACATTTATTAAGAGCTAATACTGTACATGGCACAAGAAGAGTAATGATATGATTTTTTAAAGGTGCCTTTCTTACCTTTAAGGAGCTTAGAAGGAGGAAGAAGTTTAGAACACTAGAAATTATGAACTAGAGGCATTACAGGTATCTCAAGCACCTTCCAAATCACCAAAGAAATTTATGTTCATGTTTATTATAATGTCATTTATATGTAATTACATTTTTCCAAAAGACCATTTCTATCATTTAAACCTGTTTGTCTTATCCCAAATAGATCTATAGAGAATTAGCTGTTAAGAGTTAACCAACTGGGGCAGCTAGGTGGCGCAGTGGATAGAGCACCAGCCCTGGAGTCAGGAGTACCTGAGTTCAAATCCGGCCTCAGACACTTAACACTTAGTAGCTGTGTGACCCTGGGCAAGTCACTTAACCCCAACTGTCTCACGGAACAAAAACAAAAAAAAGGGTTAACCAACTGTTAGTTATAAAAATTTGTTGGGGAATAACAGACATACCAGTTCCTGGACTTTTCTGCTTAATCAAATACCAATTTATCATTATGGTAGGAAAAAACAGTTGGGTTCAGAGGCCTCTGGCTCTTTGGCCCAAGGAAAGCTACTTAACCTCTTCCAATGAAAGTCCTTAAAATTATATATTTCAGAGAAATTCTTTTTCTGGATTGGTAAATTCTGCATCAGGAGCTTCCTATACTGATCAATTAGGTCTACTACAAAAACTAAAACTAAATAAACAAATGGACCCAGCTTCTTGCTATTTACCAAAATCTTCCAACATGGCTTATTTTTTTTTGTTGTTGTCAAGTGAGGCAATTCAGGTTAAATGACTTGCCCAGGGTCATACAGCTAGTAAGTGCCAAGTGTCTGAGACTGGATTTGAAGTCAGGTACTCCTGACTCCAGGGCCAGTGCTTTAACCACTGTGCCATCTTGCTTCCCCTAAACATGGCTTATTTTAAATAAGCACTAAAGATAATTTTATCTATCACTATCCATTAATTCAATTCATTTGAAGTCATAAGAAGTCAACTTTTTTTGAATTTTCTTTTCCTCAAATGACCAGAAAGCATCTTTTTTTTTTATCTGAAAATATATTTTTTTACATTTTGATTGCACTTAAAAATGTAAATAATTGGAGAAATAATAAGAGTTGAAATGTTTCATCATTGCTTTTTGGATTCCCCCCCTCAACAATTTGCATATTCCCTCCAAAAGGGAAATATTAAACCTTTAATGTGGACTATCCCAAAGTTTCTCCCGTGGATTTTTTTTTTCAAAACCAAATCCACAGCCACCTACCATTTGATGATATCTTGTGAATTCCAAAACCTGAATCTAATTTTTCAAAGCAAGAATTGGAGCCTTGAAAGAAAACAATAGAAAACCGTGAAGGTTCATATATATTCAGAAATGGGGGTAGATGTAATTAGGAGGAATGTTTATGTGTCTGTGTACGTATTCACGTAGGAAACATACCAAACCATTAATTCAGCTGCAATTTCTTCCTAGGGTAGAATTATAGCCTTTAAATATATGTTTTAAAACAATATCGCTAAGTTCTACCATCTATTCTCCAACATTTCTTCAAAATGGGTGTCAACTTTATTCATAACCTTTGCAGTTCTGTTTTCTCAGACAATTTACATAAATACAATGTTTGGAATAATGCTATTCCACGGCTGCTACTCAGAAGCACCATAATTAAACTACTCCCCTTTTTTGCAATGTATGTAATAGAAAAAAAAATAAAATGTGACTTGCCTAGAGAGTTTTAAATGAAGTAGGAGGCTTGCACCTAGTTTCTCAGTGCTGGATCAAAAATCTCTCTTCTTGCTGGGTAAAAGATTTTTGCCAACGGAGATCTTTTTTTGGTTGTTGTTTCTATATTCAGAAGTAAAACAGATGGTGCAACAACCATTTGTGGTCAATATTAAAGATACTACAAAAAAAGATGACTTCTTAAAACACTTATGTAGCAACCCCTTGAGGATACATGATAAAGACCACTCCCCATTCTCTCTTCTCACCCCACTTCAGAGTAGGTGGAGATATTCTCTCAGTACATCAGGTAAGCCATGATAAGTCTTTTAAGTGGTTGCTAAACAATACTCTGTAGGGAAAGGATAATGACTGCCTGAGACTAATTCTTTCAAGCATCTGAAATTAAAGTAGAAATGAATGGCTGAAAGTCTAACTCCCCTATTGAAGAGTTAGGCACACCTAAAGGAAGGAACTCAGGGTAAATCAGGAAATCAGCTAGAGTCAGGTATTGATGGATGTCATCAGACCAGCTATTCGCTGTAAGCAATGCATAATTTATGAGTGGCAGCCTAGCATATTGAACAGGAAGCTGATCTTAGAGTTAGAAATATCTGGGTTCAAGTTCTACCCCTAAAAGATCCTGTTTTGTGGCCTTGACCCAAATACCTTACCTCTCAGTTAGCAGGCAGTAGTCCTGAATTAAAAATTGCAGACCTGGGGCTAATGCTCATTAGTCAAAGCTATTTTCACAGTGAGAGTTCCCTGTCCCAATAAAAGCACAAGTCCAATCAATTTAATTTATTTGTTTATTTGTTTGTTTATTTTTGTGGGGCAATGAGGGTTAAGTGACCTGCCCAGGGTCACATGGCTAGTAAGTGTCAAGTGTCTGAGGCCGAATTTGAACCCAGGTCCTCCTGAATCCAGGGCCGGTATTTATCCACTGAATCACCTCACAAGCATATTAATTTACTGACCACTGGACAGACTACTTTTCAAGTTATAAACAAAGAATCAATGAATGACTCCACCTAACTTAAGTTTTACCTTTATTCTTTGGGCTCAGACTTTGAGAAAAACATTTTTCTTTTCCTTTTTTTTTTTTTTTTTTTTTTTTTTTTTTTTGCTAAAGAAGGTGGGAGAAGCAGTCATCAAATGAGTAAGAAAAAGAAGCAAACTACATGGCTTCCTAAGAGCGATTAAACAGTTCCTGCACATTTGGGAGATTGCAGTATTATTTAATCCCTTCCAACTAAAGAAAAGGAAAGTAATCTTATACAGAAGGAATAAAAATAAATAAATACACCTAAAAATATCTATAGGGAAGCCATTAATCTACATTGAAAATAAGTATTCCATTAGTACAAAATACTTTGCATGATGCCTAAAACTTAATGAATCAATTTGGCTATTTTTAACAGTCCCTTCTGTCAGAAACTGATTTTATTTGTCATGTGACACATATATCTTGCCAATGAATTTTTTTTTATGAAAAAGACAGAGTAATACTAAATAAGCCCAGAAAAAAATGGTTCCATGATATGCGTGAAAGCTCTCTGCTCATTATCATAATACAACTACAATCAAAGGTATGGTAGCAGATGGAGTTCTATGTCTTGTCCTGGCAGCTTACAAAGAGAATCACTTTTATTTTAACCACTTTGATCAAGGGACTCTATGAAAAAGGCCTGAATTCTGGGTAATGTATTTTCCCCCTATTGTTGTCAAACAATTTGTAAACTGTAGTAATAAATGTTAATGGCACTTAAGTATTTCATGTCTTAAATTTTGAATAGTTGCTACACCTCAGTAAAAGAAGTTCAGGTTCCATTTCCTAAATAAGGGGTTCTAGCAGTTATTCATATCATGGACCTTTTTGACAGTCTGGACAAGCATATGAACTCCTCAGAATAATATTTATTTCCTACATTAATGATTAAAGAAATGCTCAATTTCCATTAGAGGTTAATGAAAATAAAGATGTATTTTTTTTCCTATTCAGGTTCATAGATTCTCTGAAAGCTCTCCATGAATGTGCAAAAGACTATATACATTTAAGATTTCTAGAATGGAAATAATATAAGAGAGAACACTCTAGCAGTGGGGTGGACTGGTTTTTAAAGGTCTCCTGTAGAAAGTACAAACAGATTAATTTTGAAGGAAGCAAGAGAATCTGGGAGATGAAGATGAGGAGAAAAGGGAATACAGGACTGAGTGATATCCAGTGAAAAGTCTCCAAGTTAGGAGATGGAGTAATGTATAGAAAGAGTGTCTTTCAGGTAATCTGAACCAAACCCCTCATTTTGCAAGTGAGACATCTAAGTTCTTCAGAGGGGAATCAGCTTGCTCAGAGGTTATATTGTTAGTAAAGGACAGAATCTGAGATGAAAAATAAGTCTTTCCCATTGACCCATGTTTCCTCCCGAGCTCATACTGTCTATTCCATTTCTGATGGGTCTGTCTCTATCTCCCTAACTGATGTGAACTTGGAGAGTAAAGACCATGTTGTATACTTCATCTGCCATACTATCTAGGACAGCACCTTACTCAGTAAACCTTTTTTCAAAAGATAATAAAATCTTTCTCAAATTAAGTTACCCACAACCAGAAAACTTGGGCTTGAAATTTTGTAAGGTACTTTATTTTAAGCCAGATTTCACAAAAGCAAGTGATGCTGCTGATCCTTAACTCAGCATACAATTCAGAAATGCACATGAAGTGTACATTTTCAATCTTTCCTCTTTGGTTGAGTTTTGTCCAGGCAGTTTTATGTTTCAAGAGGGTAATATAGATAAACAGGGAAGTGGCATTACTACTTGTAAGTACATTTTTTGGGCTTCAAGATACTCAGGAATTAAATTGCCTTCCTATACCAAGAATCTTGTTGCCATTCAGAAATCATGGATAACATTAAAAACTACAATTGAGAGTAGAAAATAAAGGTTATTGGTGTGTGTGTTTGTGTGTGTGTTTGATGCATGCACATATATTTGCACATATACACAAACATGAGAAGAGAAATGAATATTGCATAGAAGGTTAGTGTCAGAGGCCAGCAAGGGAAAGGAACTGAACAAACATTTATTATGAAAATGCTATACGCCAGACACAGTACTAAGTACTTTACAAGTCTGTTTGTTTTTTTAAATACCAGCTGTGATGTGGGCAAGTAATTTTATCTCAGATTGACCCCAAGTCAACACTTTATGCATTATAGTACAAGGCATGACACATATGTGTCTATGCAAACATGCAGATATGTTCCTGTGTGTGTATATATATATGTGTATATGTATGTATCTGTATCTCCCCAGATATATATGTGTGTATCTATGCATATATACATACTATACAGACCCACAAATGTCTGTATATATGTATGTCTATATTTATGTATGTATGTATGTTTGTATGTATCTTTTGAGAGAATAAAGGGAGAGTCTCATCTTCAACCTTAAACTACACTTTGAAAATAAAATATAGATTAAAATTATCTGGTAAGAATTCAAAACTGGAAATGAGTGGTTGGTGATGTTTCCATATTCTAGCAAAAATGCCTGCTGGTACCTCTCCTTTTGTCAGAGACTGATAAGGGCTGTCCTATCTTGCAGTCAAAACATCTCACTAAAAAGCTTCTTTGGCTGGAAAGCCTATCTTGGAGTATGTTTGATTTCCTGGCTGCCTTATTTGTTTACAACAATGCTCTTAAAATTGTCTCTACCATCTGTGTGAGGTCTAGTTGTTTGAATGAGAATGAGATATTAAAATGCCATCCAGATGTCTAGATGCATATCTGCATTAACATATTATGCAAATTGTCACAAGGCATTTTTCTTTCTTCTTAAACAAAAAATATTTTTAGATGGAGTGTAAGAAAGTAAATCTGTGGAAGCTAAAGGAAATGAAGAAAGGAAAACAAGATGCACCAGATTTACCCAGCTTATCTTTTCATAATCATGTCTCATAAAAGAGTGGCTCAAAATTGACACATGTGTGCATGTGTGTGTCACTTTGCAAAGGGAAAAAGTAAAAAATTTTAATAAAGAAAAATCTCCTTTAAAAGATCATTTTTAAGATGTATTTCTTGAGATAAAAACCCAAAGGAAATCAGGAATTTGGGAATAAAAATATAAAAACAGCTCCTGAGTTTATTATATTTTGCTCGCCTCTCACGCAACCTCCGAAGCTAGAATAATAACCTCTTACTTAGCGTGGTGGAACAAGAGTGAAAATTCCTGTTTCTAAATTCTCTTTTCATTCTTTAGTATGGAATATAACCTTCTGCTGTGGTGGAAAGGGTGACTGAAAATTTCAGGGGTGCATATTTGGATGCTGAATTATTCTAAACTGGGTGTTCTTAATCTTTTTCTATGCCATAGACACCTTTCATAGTTGAGTGAAATCTATGGAACTACTAATACTTTAAATGCACAAAATAAAATAGATATGATTATACAGGCCAGAGATGGAGAACAAGCAGTTAAAGATTGGCAACTACGTGCCAGGCACTGGGCCAAATGTTTCTTTTATCTGATTTGATCTTCCTAACACTGGAAAGTAGGTGTTATTATTACCCCCTTTTACACATGAAGAAACCAGGGCAAACAGAGCTTAAGTGACTTGCCCAGAGTCACAGATAATATTTGAGGTCAGATTACATTAAAATACTTATCATTTTTGAAAGTTCTCAGATCCCATGTTAAAAACTCCTGAATATATGAAGTATCTGAACCAATTTCTAAATAGGCCCTCACATATAGAAAAGCAATAATTGAGCTCAGAGTTAATTGATTCTCTCTAAATGTTCTGGTCCAGATGAAATGGGTAATTGCTTTTTATCATCTGAGCCCATTTCTATATCCACATGGACTGTGGCTTGGCAGAACCATGCAGTACAATTTACTATCACTATTCTATTCTAGCCTGTTTGGATAAGGCTTAGACAAAATCACTATTTGGTGACCTAGATTCATCATCTGAGACAGCTAGAAGCAAATCAAGCTAGTTCTTCTACATAGTGATTCTCATATTGACTTCTTATTGATATAACCTTGCTTCCCCATCCCTCTTTTCCCCATTTGGAAACTTTGAGTCATTTATATTAATGATATTCTAAGAGATTATCTTCAATAATGTGCCTTTTCAAAGGGTGTATCAAAATTTTTCTGGAGACCATCAAAGGCCACCAACAAAAATATTATATGGTCTATAACCTATATCAGATTACCTGCTGTCTAGGGGCGGGGTAAGGGAGGTGAGGGAGGGAGAAAAATCTGAAATTGGAAAGCTTGTATAAAAAAACGTTGAGAACAATCTTTACATGTAACTGGAAAAAAATAAAATACTTTTATCAGAAAAAAATATATTATATATTCTACTTGAAAGACATTATATTAAGAGACAGGGGGGCAGCTAGGTGGTGCAGTGGATAGAGCACCGGCCCTGGAGTCAGGAGTACCTGAGATCAAATCCGGCCTCAGACACTTAACACTTACTAGCTGTGTGACCCTGGGCAAGTCACTTAACCCCAATTGCCTCACAAAAAAAAAAAAAAAAGAGACAGGAAACTTGTGTTTTTTAATTCCTGCTCTAATACTAAATCCTTGAATCAATCATTAAATCTCTATCTTTCTTTTTTCTTTTTTTCTTTTTCTTTTTTTTTTTTTTTTTTTTTGCAGGGCAATGGGGGTTAAGTGACTTGCCCAGGGTCGCACAGCTAGTAAGTATCAGGTGTCTGAGGCCGGATTTGAACTCGGGTCCTCCTGAATCCAGGGCCGGTGCTTTATCTACTGTGCCACCTAGCTGCCCCCAAATCTCTATCATTCTTAATTCGATTATTTCACAAATGGAGATAATACTACTCTTTCCAGTTAAGGTTAAATTCACCTATTAACATGGATCATTTGGCTGGTGACACGATGGATAAAGCACTGGGCCTAGAGTCAGAAAGATCTAAGTCAGATCCAGATCCAGATATTTAACAGCTATGTGACATCCTGCCCGAGTCACTTAAATTCTTTCTGCCTCAGTTTCCCGGTCTTTAAAATAACAACAACAACAACAACTTATCTGACAGGGTTGTTGTGAGAATAAAATGAGATAACTTAAAGTATTTTGAAAATATTAAAGTGCTATGTAATAGATAATACTACCATCTGGAATATTGCAAATAGCTTCTTCATCAAACTCCCTGCTTTTAGTCCCTCCTATTTACAACTCAGTCTTCACTTAACTGGCAATTTGACATCCTTTAACAAAAAAAAAAACAAAACACACACACACACAACCATCCTGCCATACTATTCTTCTATTCAACATTTTTTTTCAATGACTCATTAATTCCAAAAGCTTTGTCCCCTGTGGTCAATGATTCCAACCCTGAAGCCTGCTTTTTTGATTGATTTGTCCAACCCTGGCTAAGCTTATTGAAAAGCCTCTGTCACACTCATTTTATTCACAGCTTTATTCATTGTTTTGGATTGTTCCACCTCTTCAACAACTGCCTTGTTCCTGAAGGCATCATTTTGCATTGGGGCCTTTTTCTCTTGATAACTTAGTCAGTTCCTGAGCTCACCATCTCTTAAGAGTTCCAAAGGACTCATGATGGAAAATGCTCTCCAAATCCAGAAAAAAGAACTGTGGAATCTAAATGCAGATTGAACCACATTATTTCTACTTTTTTTTTTAATTTTCTTTTTCCCCCTTTTGCTCTGATTCTTCTTTCACAGCATGATGTGCAGAAATATGTTTAATGTGATTGTACATATATAACCTATATCAGATTGTTTGCTGTCTTGGGGAAGGGGGAAGGAGGGGAAGGAAGGAGAAAAATTTGAAACTAGAAATCTTATAAAAACAAATGTTGGGGGCAGCTAGGTGGTGAAATGGATAAAACACTGGCCGTGGATTCAAGAGGACCTGAGTTCAAATCTGGTCTCAGACACTTGACACTTATCCGCTGTGTGACCTTGGGCAAGTCACTTAACCCTCATTGCCCAGCAAAAAAGAAAGAAAGAAAGAAAAAAATGTTGCAAACTATCTCTACATGTAACTAGAAAATAATAAAATACTTTTATAAAGAAAAAAAAAGTTCCCAACCATCTCACTTCACTCTCAAATTAACTTTTCAGGTAATTCCAACTCCTTAATAGTTTTGCCCTCAGGCAGGTAAGGACAGCTAGATAGCCCAGTGGATAGAATAGAGGGCCTGGAATCAGCAAGATTCATTGTCCTGAGTTTAAATCTGGACTCAAACATTTACTAGCTGTGTGACCTTGGGCAAGTCATTTAACCCTATTTGCCTCAGTTTCCTCATCCGTGAAATTCTTTGGAGAAGGAAATGACAAATCACTCCAGTTTCTTTGCAAAGAAAATCTCAAAGAGGGACACGAAGAATCAGAAACAATAGAACATTCACAGAACAACAAGCAGCTTTCTAATTTTATTTTATATGTGTCTTCTCCTATTAAAATGTTATAGAACAAACAGGTAAACTATGTCCCCTATCTCCAGGATCCATTCCTTCTTCACTCCTACCTCAACAACTCCTCAGCTCTCTTTGAAGGTACAGTTCTGGTGCCACCTTGTACAGAAGGCCTTTCCTCATCCTCCCAGTTCATAATGCTCTCTTCTTGAAATTTCTTTATTTTACCTTTTATGTACACTACTCACTTTTTTCTTTTCTTTGCACACATGAAATAAAAACAAGCAAAAATATTTGAACTCAATGTTTCATCTTCTGTTTCCTTTCCTTTGCAAAGTGTCTCCTTAAAGAAATTCTATATTTTGGAATCCTAAGCTTGCTTTAAGGTTTAGCTCTCAAGCCATTTTTTAAAAGAAAGGATGCTTATCTGTAATATTTTGTTTCCTTAAGCTATTGCTGGACATAGGTGCTACAATTTTATCTTTTGCACAGTGTCTGGCTTAATAAATCCTATTAAATTATGTGTCTTGACCTTGTCAAAGGTAGCAGGTTCAACTAAGGGTCTTTAAGCTTCTTTCAGGTTTTGCCTCTATCTTTTTAAAGAAGGCCACATATCATTAATCACATTTTTTATGCATATGTATGGGGAGGAATCCCTTTGCAATGAATGTCTCTGGTATGCTCAGGGGAAAAGGGGTGGGGGGGAATCAACTTAGTAACTAGATACAGTCTTATTTCAGAACTACATGAAGGACAACTTATATGACTTGCTAAGTAACAACCCTTAATTAAACCTGGAATTCTTCCTAGTATTCTCACATCCCTTTATACATCATTTGATATATTTTGATGATTCTTTTCTTTTGAGGGGAAGTAGATGGACCAAACAAATAGAAAATATAAATCATATTCTACACCTGAAATAAATCACATAAGAATCAACACTGGAGTTCCAACAGTATTTTTGGATGGGATCTGGGAACTGCCACCAAAATAACTCATCACATCGAGCATTACTGAATGGCCTGACATTTAGTATATGATTGTGCTCCAATCAGAAAGCCATTTTCTTTTTAGGTTTAAGTCTTTGGAAAGAAGGACAACATCATTTCCCTTCTATTATACAACAACATCATTTCAGATTGGAGGAGACAATAGAAGCCCTCTACTCCAACTCCTACATGGAAAGGAATCCCTGAAGTCTACAATTTATCTGACAGATAGTCTTCTAGATTTTGCCTAAACACCTTCAGTGAGAGGAAACCCACTAGTTTCTGAGTCATCCCATTTGACTTTGGCTTGCTTTAATTGTGAGAAATTTCCACCCCCAACATAAAATCTAAAATTGCTTCTTCAACTTCTAGACATTGTTCTTCTTCTTTCTGCTGATACCAAGCAGAACAAGTCAAATAACATTTCCTCTGAATGACCCTTTAGATAGTTGAAGACAAGTATCATGAGCTTTATGACTCATTTTTTCTATGCTAAATGTTCCCAGTAACTTCAGCGTATCCTCTAATGAGAAGCACATGAAGCCTCTCAACACAGATGCAACAGAGTTTGGAGGAAGATCACTGACCAGAGGATTAGGGTTGATTGCCTATTCCTTATAATAATTTTCTATGTGACCTGGAGCAAATCACCGAAATTCCCAGGGCCTCGGTTTCCTTGTCTATAAAATGAATAGTTGAACTATATGCCCTCTGTGGTCTCTTCTAGCTCTAGTTTTATCAGAATTCTTTTTTTTCCCTCCTCTAGATAATGTCCAGCATGTTAATGCCCTTAATGCCTTGGTTTCATGGGAACTGAAAAAAAAATACTCAAGGTATAATCAGACCAGGGCAAAGTATCATTGGACTGTCACCTTATGCTTGAATAGAATGACTCCTTCAGTATATCCTAAGATTTCTTTTTTGACATGTCAGATTGACTCATCTTGAGTTTATAGCCCATTAAATGCCCCACATCATTTGTCAGATGAACTGCTTAACTATAACATCCTATTTTATCAATTTTATAAAGCTGGATTTTGGGGGCAGCTAGGTAGCACAGTGGATAAAGCACTGGCCCTGGAGACAGGAGTACCTGAGTTCAAATCCAGCCTCAGACATTTGACACTTACCAGCTGTGTGACCCTGGGCAAGTCACTTAACCCCCATTGCCCCGCAAAAAAAAAAAAAAAAGCTGGGTTTTGTTATTGTTGCTGTTATTATTTGTTTTCAAATAGAAGGGTTTATATTCACATCTATTGCATTTCCCTTTATTGTACCCATTTTACTGATATTACCTTCCAAGATACCATTGAATGCTAGTTCTAGAGCCAATGTGTTATGTATTCTGCCCATATTTGTGTCATCTGAATATTTTTTTTTCCTCTGATGATTGTCACAGTTATTTCAAAAGAAGTTAGAAAAATAATCCAGGCATGCTTAGGTAGTAATATGACAAATAAAATGGGCAGCTAAATTTCCTATTTTCTTAATTTCTCCACAGAAAAATAAACATAACTGCACATGAAAAGAGAAGGCACCATGCAGATTCATTCATATCAAATTAATTCAAATCAATAGGACTCTTGAATAATTAAGAAAATGTTAGCACATCCTTCATTCTTACATGCCTCATCTTACTGAGTGGCCCATGGAACTTTGCACAGTTACCCATCCAAAGACTGACCCCTGCTCTCCTACCCTAAACCCTACTAGTTATCTTCCAGGGGGATAGCATTAGTCATAAAATGATCTGAATTATTCATCATTTTGCAACATAATTCCATTCTCAGTATTGGATAAAGAAATAAAAGTCTTACAAAAAGTGCTTCTTTGTATCTGTCACACAGATGTTAGCATTGTATATGAGAATATAGTCTCTCGTTTACAGTCTATATTTATTCTTTTTCTTTTTTTTTCATCCTAGTAACTTTAAAAAACATATGTTAGAGTCATGGGTCCTTAGATTTAGATGTTTAGTGGATCATAGAGTTCACCTAGATGGACTTTATTTTTTTAAGTAAGAAAATTTATCAAAACATTAATCTAACAAAATCTAAGGTGGGTTAAAGGAAGAAAGGAAGGAAGGAAGGAAGGAAGGAAGGAAGGAAGGAAGGAAGGAAGGAAGGAAGGAAAGAATTCTCGTAGTGATTGTGAATAATCAAAGAAAATAAATTCCCCTTTTGACCCTATCCAAACATTTTCTAATGTTTAAATCTGAGCAAAATTATCTTTAAGAACTGGAGCCTAGGGAGGATAAGTGTCTTAACCAAAGCCACACAAATAATAAGTAGAAGAACTGAAATGTAGAAAATTGATAAAAAATGCATAGAGTAAGAAAATAAATGACCAACAAACATGAAAAATACCATCTATCATATTCTAATTAAGAAGTTTTCAAGGGACAGCTAGGTGACACAGCAGATAGAGCACCAGCCCTGGTTTCAGGAGGACTGAGTTCAAATCCAGCTTCAGACACTTAAAACTCACTAGCTGTGTGACCCTGGGCAAGTCACTTACCCCAATTGCCTCACCAAAAAACAAAACAAAACAAACAAACAACAAAAAAGACAAGAAATTTTCAAAATCATAATAAAAGAAAGGGGGGAAGCCTTCCAGAAAGCTCTGGAAGGTATAGTAGACATGTTTATACTAATTTGTTTATTTCTAAGTTTAAAGAAGAAAACTTAAATAATATTTAACTCAATCATAATATGGCCTTCAAGTACTTACAACTCAATATTTGTGTTTATCTGAAGGCTTTAGTATAAATTGATTTTATGATCCAGATTTTACTCTAATTGTATTTCAAAGTCTATTCTAAAAGATAACAAATCCTGCTACCTGCTTTGGGAACTGGGGCCATTCAAAGGGCAAAGGAGTTTATTAAGAAAAATGGTTTATAGATCCTGAGGAAAAGACCTATTAGTGAATATGGGAACAATGATTGCTTATAGTCTTTGAGTAATGCAACAAATACACTTAGCTATTGATACCTTAGAATCTCCCTGGGTCTCATTCCAATAATGTCCACAATAAATACCAGTCAGAGTCCATCTAGGCTAAATCTATATGCAAACTGGGAGGGGTGGGGGAGAAGTACAGAACTTATGTTTGTGTGTGTGTGCGTGCGTGCGTGTGTGTGTGTGTGTGTGTGTGTGTGTGTGTGTGTTTTATATAAAGGGTTTTACCTAACATTATTTTTACTTACAGTTATTCAGATAAAATATAGAATTCTCCACTTTAGCCTAGATATGTGTTTGGAGGGGGATATTATTATTAAGACAGTAAAAATATATCTATGTGTATTATTCAAAATGAATTTCATAGAAAATTACGCCATAAGAAAAACAAACAAAATCAAGTAACTTATAGATTAAAAAAATACTGTATAACTTCATGATCCAGGTGAACTTCACTGACAAGGAAGGAAGGAAGGAAGGGACCCCAGGTTTAAACCTTTTTCTACCTATGTGACCTTGAGAGTCAATGAAAACTTGTATTTGAGAAATTTGGAACATAAATCAAGCCATAGTAGGTGTGATTAATCCTATTAAGGTTGATGATGTATTACTATAAATATAAAGAAGGACAGTATGGGAAAAAAAGGCCTCCACACAGTTGTCATTCCACCTGCAATACAACTCAAAATTATAGTAGGAACAATGAGACAATAAGGATGGGACTGAAGGTAGAAAAGCTGGTGGTTTTCTCCTCATCAGTGAAATGAATAGGTTAGAACAAATGACACTTTAATTTCATTCTAGTTCTAAATGTATCATCCCATAATCCTAAAAAATAAATAAAAAACCATATATGGAGAAAGTCTATTAAAAAAACAACAACAACACACCTTGACTTTGTTCATTGCAGGTTTATTTCAATCAATACAAGAAAGTCCTTCTTCTTGTATCAACTACCAAAATGTCCTCCACACTAACCTTGTAGCAGATCAGGCATTTTGTCCTATTTGATACTTTGATAAACTTCAGGTATTAGAATTTCCCGATTTTAGCTATGTCAGTGAACACCTGTATTGTTTTTGATCCACCAATCAGGTCATGTAAAAGACACAATTAAGGTAGTATAAGACTTTGTAAAAACAAAAATCCATGTAATTTTCTAAAAGGAACATTCCTCCTCAGCAATAATGTCAATCTTGTTTCCCAGAGGACCAATAAAGTCCAGGAAAAGAACTGACTAAGACCAAGATTTGTGCATCTCCACATAACTCAAAAGACCTGAGAGAAATACTGTAAATTTCTCATCTCACCAAGGAAAACAGGCAATGAATTTTGCTGGTTTTAACACCAAATTCACACATGCTCTGAAAATGTTCAAGGGCAGACAGTCCTTATTTATAGTAAGGTACTTTTAACATTCATAGGAAAGTACTCTTAAACTCTTTTGAACTTAAATTTAAGCTTAGTTTTCCAAACGTTCAAGAAGTTGCTGTAATCTATGTGATTTTGGAATGGCCTGGGGAATATTGGTTAGGAAGCACACACTCATCTCTTTAGCATTGCCTCTGAAATAGTAGATTTGTTTTTTAATCATGTATATTTTAACTGATTTTTTTCAGAAAATTAAGTTGCTTTATTGTTTTGAGCACTTATTTTTGACTTGATCTTTCTATTTTTCATCCTTCCACAGAGTAGGCAGCTTACTTTTGCATTCTAGGCAATCAAAACTCAGCATCTTCAGAAATAAGATGCTTGTGAGTAGTTAAAAATCATACACGATCTACATGGTAGAATTTTGAAATTAAGCTTTGTGCCCATGGTTGATAAACACAGCTGACATTGCCAGGAGCAAACGTCTCCTAAAATGCCAACTTGCTATTGCTTTATAAAGAATAAAAACTATAAACAATCCTATTTCATTGCATTTATATTTTTAAACAATCAGTGTATAGACTTTCTTTGCCAGTATATGAATAGATTAAGAAAAAGTTTAGCAGTTATATAACAGTCATTCATTCATAATACAACTTCAAATGGTTCCAGATTTCTTTTGGTATACCACACATTGGGTTAAGAAGTCAAGGATGTACAACCTTCTTATAAAGACCTAAGTAATGTAAGCTGAAAAGCTATGGCTATGTGACCCCTCCAACTTTCAAATATAGGGAAGGAAAGTGTTGACATACTTCAGCATTTGAACTATATGGACATTGGAATTAGGGGAACTAACAAAGATTGGTATATGCATATACGTACAAGGAAGAACGTCATGGAAGATTCAAAGCTTTGATAAAGTTTCTTATAGGTATAAAGCTATGAACCTTGAATGGACTCACACCTTAGTATTGTTGTAAGAATCAAAAAAGAACATGATTTAATGAGTATAATACTCCACCAACTCCCAATTCTTCTATTTACTCTGATAAATTATGGTAGACTCACTTTGTTATTTCATAATGTAAAGCCTAAAATTCTAGCTGTGATGTTAAAATCTAATGTGTGGTCACCTGACCTGACCCCAATGTGAGGGAGAAACTAGCTAAGATTTACTGATCAATTCAGCAAGAGTTTAAGCTTTTAAATATTTATTAAGGTGTATTAGAAGTTAGTGAAGAGAGAGAAATTGAGAACAGATTTCTTATAGAATAGAAAACCCTTGCTTAGATCTATTTGCTTTAGCCAGAGAGAAAAACCTTCCTTTCCTAGCCGCCCACATGAAATCCTGCCACCAGCCCTGATGAAAAGATTGCTTCTCTGTGGCTTCTCCCAGAAGTCCTCTCTGAAACAGGAAGCAGGGTCGTTCACACACACAGTTCTAAGCTAATTGGCTGGTAGCTTTGATTGACATGACTACAGGCGGTGCTATACATGTAACTTCCAGATGCTAGACAAATTCCAGATGCCAATCCGACCTTTGAAACCCCAGAAAGGTCACCTCATGCTTTCTCCTCAGGGCAGAGCTTCCCTGCAATATCTTTCTCAGCAGAATGATGACATTCCAATTCTCATAATAAGGACTAAAGACAGGATAATATCCTTACAAAGAGAAGAATAGATTAACTAAAAAACCTTAACCCACCAAGGAAAATCTAGACTATATAAACTATAAATGGAAAGCCCATTAAAATATATTTTTGTTCTGATAGATGTGTCAATCATAGATTTAACATACCAAATCAAGGTAGATAGTATGAGATATCAAAACAAGTTATGGACTCAGAGGTGGAGGAGCTGGGTCCAAGTCCAAGCTATGTTATTGGAAAAATAACCAAATATCTCTAGATCTAAATGAACACAACTAACAAAATTATTGAGTTTAAATTGATGATATTAAAAAAAACCCTTCATATATATAAATATATATATACACACATATATATACACATATACACACATATACATATATATACATGTATATACACATATATAATATATATGACTTAACCCCTACGTATTAACACATATGTACTAACACATATATATTAATTGCCTACTTTGTTTTACTATTAATATGAAGTACTATTTGGGCTATAATTGTAAGATATAATTGTTATCCTTCTGCTT
This sequence comes from Dromiciops gliroides, assembly GCF_019393635.1. Classification (NCBI taxonomy): domain Eukaryota; kingdom Metazoa; phylum Chordata; class Mammalia; order Microbiotheria; family Microbiotheriidae; genus Dromiciops; species Dromiciops gliroides. The sequence continues at coordinate 721,469,866 of NC_057861.1, forward strand.
CTTATACTATAAAGGTTATAATAAATTATGTAAATGAGTAAATATCATTAAAAAACCAAAAACACAAGGGGATTTCTATGGGACTTCAGATTAAGAAAACATATTTGGAATCACAAAAGTTTCATGGATAAGTTGACATTTAAATTGGCCCTGGAAGGAAAAATAGGATTTCATCTCAGTCAATCAAACATCAAACATTTATTAAGTGCCTATTATGTCAGGTACTGCTCTAGGGACTGGGCATAAAAAAGACAAAAAAGAAACAGTTTCTGCATTCAAGTATTTTATTTTCTGTCAGGGTTGATAAGATGTTTATTTACAGAAAATAAATGCAAGGTGATTTTAGGAGAGAAAGTTCTAGCTACTGGGGGAATCAAGAAGAAATTCATGTAGAAAAGGATGCTTGATCTGAGTGCTAAAGGAAACAAGGTATTTTTAGAGATAAAGCTGAGGAGGGAGTCTATCCCAAGCATGAGGAAGAGACAGCAGACAGTGAAAATGCACAGATATGAGAATGCCTTGTACATGAGGAAAAGGAAGAAAACTGGTTTGACTGGCCCTTAGTATGTATAAAGGGGAACAATATATAATAGGTCTGGAAAGAAATACTGAGTCCAGATCGTGAAAGGCTTTAAGTGCCCAAACACAGGAGTTACATTTAATCCTAGAGGAAACAGAATGTAAGTCTAGTTTATTGAATAAGGAAGTGACAGTCAGATTTAAACTTTGGAAAAATCACTTTCAATACTGTGTGAACAATAGATTGAAGTGGACAAGATGAGTTGGGAGACCAATTTAGGGGTTATTACAATAGTCCAGGAAAGAGATAGGGAGAGTGTGAACTAGGGTTGAAGTCAAACTCAGTGTCCAAGGATTATTTTGATATAGTGAATCTAGATAAATAGAAGGAAAATAGATTAAGACCTAGAAGGGACATCTTGGTCCTGTTATTTTATAGATGAGGAAAAATTCTGATGGAGTTGAAGGACTTCTCCAAGATCATGTAACTAGTAGCTGACTCCATTGAAACTTGAACCCACATTTTTTACTCCAAATCTAGAACATTTTCCCCTACTATATTATGTTGTTAATAGCAGTGCCCTCAAAACATACAGGGAAGTTGGGGAATCAGTATGTTTTGGACAAAATATTTTTAGTTTTGCTTTTGACATGCTGAATTTCATATGTCCATGGGATATCCAGTAGAATAAGTCTCATATTTGATTAGTGATATAGGACCAGAGTTCAGGATATAAAATAGGGCTATAAATATTGATATTGTAGTTTTCTGCAGAGAGATGACAAATTCAGAGGAATTGATGATGTCACCAAATCAGAGCATACTGAGAAAAGTGAACAGAACTTGAGATATAACCTTGGGGTACATCCACAATTGAGAGGCATGATATGGATGCATAAAGATCCGCCAAATAGGTAGAAGGAGAGCCAAAAAGGAGTTAAATTCAGAGGACCTGCCTCTTTAGAAAATTTTATTTTACATTATATACTGTCCGCAGGAGAAATAGGTGGTGAGTGTGCTTAAGTATCCTCTGTAAAGAATTATACTCTGCGGGCAGCTAGGTGGTGCAGTAGATAGAACACTGGCCCTGGATTCAGGAAGACCTGAGTTCAAATCCAGCCTCAGATACTTGACACTTACTAGCTGTGTGACCCTGGGCAAGTCACTTAACCCCAATTGCCTTACAAAAAAAAAAAAAAAAAGAATTATACTCTGGCACACAGTCCAATTAGAATAAAATGGTGTTATATTTGGGCACTAGAGAAAGTAACCAAGAGGGAAATCAAAGGCTTTGCCTCAAGGGAAAGAGATGAATTATAAACATAATCCTCCAAGAACAGAAGAAAGTCAAAAGCTTTTATAGAGAATAGATGGGCTGACCACCTGTCAATGGAAAGTTCCTTTTGGTGGTGGGGTGGGAAAAGCTTGAATGAGGGGTGGTGGTCCTGACTTCTGGAGTTATCTCTGTCCCTAGTGCTGCTTATCTTTCCTTACTTCTTAGGTGTTTCTGTCCTTTAGTTTAGTTTCTCAAGGAGATAACTTCTGAGTTACCCTGGACCCATCGCATATACATTTATAGATCACTCCCACTTTATGGAGACCTTTTTTTAAACAAAGTAAAATACTTAATCTCATCTAAAAGTGCATGGAAAATTTCAAGTCTGTAGATGTTATAAATATTCATGGTCAAGCAAGTATTAATTTCATATAATACACACATATAAATGCAAATATATCTGTGTGTATGTATATAGTTGAGTGTGTAGTATCCTGTACCGTAAATCTGGCATGCCTCTCTAATAGATAGCATCTTTTATCATATGGTATAGCATGCCTTTCCTACTCCCTCCAGTGGCTAATGCCCTTTCCCCCAAGGCTGTCTTTCATCTATTCTGAATCTATGTTGCTTGTATGGATCTAAGTGTTAGATTGTGTCATCTATTAGAATATAAGTTGCTCTTTGTCAGGTATGGTTTTACGGTTTATTTTGTTTTCCTCCATCCAGCCCCACACCAAAACAAATCCAAACAGAGCAACTTAAAGGGATATAGGGAAGCTAGGAGGTTGGAAGGGGGGCAGAATTTTTTGTGGGGAAGGCTAGGTTTGAAGGTCAACTAGAGACAATGTCTGTAACTGGGGGATGGAGTGCCTTGTACAGGGAACAGCAGAGACTGGAACACAGCAAGAATTGATGAGAATAAAGGAAGACTGAAAATGCAGATAGGGTTATAAGGTTATGGAGGATTTTGAATTTCAAACAGAAGATTTTATATTTGAACCTGTAGGTAACAAGGAAGCACTAGAATTTATTGAATAGCAGGAAGTGGCATGGTTTAGATATATCTGTGTGGAACATTAATTTGACAGCTGAGTGGAGAATGGAAAGGAATGGGGAGATACTTGAGGCAAAGAGAGTATCCAAGTGGTTATCACAGGAGTGGCCCTCTCAGAAGAGTGAAATGATTTTATTGGAGAGATGAAGTTAAAATCAACAGGAATTGACTAAAGTTTGTCAGAGGATGAAAGAGATTTAGGAAGCGAGGATGACACCTAAGTTGAGAGTGTAATTGCCTGGGGAGGGTGACGTCCTCAATAGGAAGAGCAAAATTTGATAGTGGGTAGAATTTTTGAGGAAAGAGAATATATTCAGTTTTGAAAATAATGAGTTTAACATAAATGAGACATAGGGCTTGAGACATACAATATGTATTTGAACAGATTCAAGTCTGGCAGGTAGGAGAAAGTTTAGGGCTTGATAAGTAGCCTCTTAATCATCAGCATGAAAAAAAAAATCCCACAAAAATAAAACATAGGCACATGTTCTCCTTAAAAGTCAGGAAACAGTTCTGTTCATGATCTAGAATGAATACAGAAATACTAAGTCCGAAAGCCTACAGATTTCCCATTTTGAGTCAATCTTGAAAGGAAAAGATGCTTCAAGAAGTTTCTTTAATGAATGAATTATTAAACACTTAAATTTGCAAATCACTATTCTAATCACTGGGATCCAAACAGAAAAGACAACACCTGCTTTCAAGGAGCTCACATTCTGAGAGACAAGAAAGATATAGAAGTTTTCAGCTAAAAGTGAACTGGTGAGCTAGAAAAGTCCCATGTTCCTTATAGTTCAGTAACTAACTGGATGGTGATCCCTCTTCTATAATATCATAGCTTCTGATAAAATCATGTCAATTTCATACACTGAATAGTCTGACAGTGTTGAAGACTTGGGTGGCAGGAGTTTGATCTTCACTAGTGTGAACCTGGCAACTGCAGGAGCTGGTGCTAGTCTCTTTCTCATCAAGGGTTTCACTGAGTTCAATGCAACCCCTTTGAATTTAATTCAATGGAACTTGAAAATGCTTAAATACCAGGGTGATGACATGGCAGGAAAAAAATCAAGGAAAAGAAAAACAACTTTTTGAACCATTTTATATGGGGGCAAAAATAGTTGTCTTTCGTTTTTTAGGTTTTTTTCAAGTTTCATTTTGTTTTTTACACAGAACTATAATTTCATTGCTATGTGAAACTCCTCTGTATTGGCACCTTCTCTGTGATAAATAGTTTTAGAAAGCCACTAGGGGAATAGTGAGTCAAGTGTGTTGAACATAGTAACCCAGCTAGTCTGGGTCAGAGAAAGGACTTAAACGCAGGTCTTTATTATTCCAAGGCTAAGCCCTTATCTCCTATATAATCCTACATCTCAACCTTTCTGGGAAAGGTCAGAATAAAGCAAATCTTTTCTTATATCTATATAAATACTCAAATAGTAATTCAGACTGGAATCTTTCCAACAGGAAAAAAATAGCTTTTATTCTACAAATATCTTGCGAGGTAAGAAATATAATTATAAACAACATGTTGTTTTTATGTGTCCTTCATTCTTGAAGAGGACCAATGACATCAGGAAAGTGATGTCTTAACTTGCAAATGAATTGTATTTAAGTGAGGCAGAACTGTGCAAAGTCACCAGGCTTACCCTCTCCTCCTGAGCCATCTGTGTACAGTGACAACATACAGATTGGTACAACTGGACTTGGCCCCAGATGCAGTGGGAGACCTTAATCTTTTTAAATTAAGTTCTTTTCCAAGCGTCAGATTGTTAGAGACAATGTCCATTCAGTGATGAAGAAATTCAGTGAAGAAAAGAAAGGGAAAAATGGCCTCTCTTACCTATTTAAAAAAAAAAATCAAACTGACAAAAACAAACAAAGAAACAAAAACCAATCTGGGATGGGGAGACCCTCAGGGCTTCTGTTCAAAGCAGAAAAAAAATTGTTATTTACACATCCCTCAGAACCCAAACCAAGACCAAGTAAGGCTTGGGCTAGCCAATTGATGAGAGACAGAGTGATTTGGGTTTAAGAAATGGTCAAATCTGGGGCAGCTAGGTGGCTCAGTGGATAAAGCACCGACCCTGGATTCAGGGTTACCTGAGTTCAAATTCGGCCTCAGACACTTGACACTTACTAGCTGTGTGAACCTGGGCAAGTCACTTAACCCCCACTGCCCCACAAAAACAAAAACAAAAAAAAGAAAAAGAAATGGTCAAATCAGGGGTAGCTAGGTGGAACAGCAGATAAAGCACCAGCCCTGGATTCAGGGGGACCAGCATTTGACACTTACTAGCTGTGTGACCCTGGGCAAGTCACTTAACTCTCATTACCCTGCCAAAACAAAACAAAACACAAATGTCAAGTAATTCCTTTGAATTTCAATAGACTTTATCAAAGCCTGGGTTTCCAATATTGTATTTCAAGAAATCATAAATGAAACTACATTGGTAAAAGAGTTAATTATCCAAGGTTTTTTTTTTTAATGATATAATAAAAATTAGGGAAAAGTTAAAAAAAAAATCTGGCTCTGAAAGCCCAAGATATCTTATAAGGTTTCAGTGATCAAAATGTACTCTCCTTTGGACATCATGAAAAGACATCTGTGAAAATGTTGTGGGAGGAGGAGGAATCCTTAAAATTTCCCAAGGGAAAAGTAGCTCTGCCTCCTACCTCAAGAATAAGGTTTAGTCAAGCATTATGGATGGGTGCTATTCATATCCAGGCACTCCTTCACAGTTGTTTCCCTTTCAGTTGTTTTGCCCCTCCCAATTACTTTGCATATACCTTTTGTTTGTAAACATACAAAAGACTAACTCTTCTCTCTCCTAGTGGGACAGTCTCCATCATGATTCTGTCCCCCAGCCATATGTTCCTCTCTCCTACTAAATCTCTTTTCATTTTACAAGATTCATGATGAACCTCCAATTCTTTGACTAAGCTAGCACGCCCCCACCATCGAGGTCGCAAATCCACCCCCCCACCCCCCACCAAAAAGACAAGAGGAAACATATATCGTCGATTTTAAAAATAGCGAATGGATAATAAATTTAAATCATTTCTAAATCATGATGATGGGGGTGAGGGGAACAAGCCCTGATGCATTGTTTTAACCCAATCAAGAGTTCAGACATTTAAGAAAATCGGTCAGTGTAAAACCTGTGTTTTAATGCATATTCTTTGTTTCTTCTTTTTTTTTTTTTTGGTATTTTATGTACTCATTTATATATCAGTCATTCAAATGGGCCAAGCAATCCTATTCTCAGCACCGAACTTGAAGTTAGAAGCCATGGCTCTGCTGTTGTGTGATATTGGGCAAATCATTTAACATCTCAAAGGTTGTGGGGTTTTTTTTCTCATCTGTAAAATGGTGGTGGTGGGGTATAATCATGCTTGTAGTATTTACCTCATGGGACTGCTGTAAGAAAGATGATTTTTAAACCTTAACAATATATTAATGCATGTTGTTACTACTACCTCTAAGTGGGGAAAATACATTAATATTAAACAAATTAGAAAAGACTTTGAAAGATGCCTAGATGTCTAATAGCAATACAAATGTGGCATTACACTCTCCCCTATATCTAGCCAGACAGAGAGAATTATAGATAGATAGATGTCAGGGGAGAAAGGGGGGGTCCTTAGGTATTGCTCTTTAAAAAATTCCACCATCTTGTACACAAATCCAATTAGAATAAAATCATCTTTTATTTGGGTGCTAGAGAAAGGAACCAAGAGAGAAGTCAAACTTCTCTTAAGGGGAGATAGCACAGAGACCAGTTTCTCTGAGATACCTATCTCCTTGAACAGGAGAAAGGCAAAAACTTTTTATAGAGGACAGATGGTGGAGGGACAGATGAGGTGATCATCTGACTGTGGAAAGTTACCTTTCAGGGTGGGGGAAGATAGAATGAGGGAAGGTGGTCCTGACTTCTGGAGCTGTCACCTTGGTGCCACTCAGGCAGTAGCCATGCTGAATAGGCTTATAACTCTTGCTTCCCAAGATGTGTCTGTCCTTTAGTTTAGCTGGCCAGTTTAAACTTTAATCCTAACCCCATAACAGACAGACAGATAGTGAGAGGAAAATGACCCCTGCTCAATAATTTTCTGGAACTCAGCAGCAGTGATGTGTCAAATGCTCATTTATTTTCATTCTCATGAGAATGGACACTTGCAAATAAGTGCTACAGCCAGCAAGTGTAAGTGCCAAGAGTGAGGGCTTGAAGACCCCTTTTTAATCCCTATTCCCTAATTCAAAATGGACCCTCCACTTTTTCATTACTAGGGGGATTACTTACAGGTTACAATCTATGTGGAAAAGCTAACTAATTGGAAAACAGTATTCTTAACCCTAATTCCCATAATTATTTTTTGGGTTCTCAGCCAATGGGGGAGGTGACACAGAGACATTTTTCAATCTTCCCTTATATGGACACAGCCCAGAAGAGGATCTCATTGAGACCAGCTCAGGGCTGCTTGAACTATGTGATCTGTTTGCCAGAGGGGAGGGAAGGGGGACTGAATCCTTTCTCATCAAATACGTCCACAGGAGTATAATTTGAAAGGTGACAGTTATATTCTTATTGAGAGGAGACCATTACTGATTTCCTCATGGATCATGATGATAGATAGATAGATGAGCGATAGATAAATAGATGGATGGATGATAGAGAGATAAACAGATAGACAGACACATGGATACAACAAAATAATCTTTTAATGGTTTGAAAGGCAAAGATTTTTTTTTAATTGGCTAGCTTTCTTTTCTCTCAGTTTTACTTATCCAACTTAATCTCAGTTTAGCACCCTCAGTTACAAGGCTTGAAAAATGCTAAATGTGTCTCCTTATTTGGATAAAGTCCCTGTGTTGGAAGCCCTTTTACAGAAATAACAGAACCATTACCAAATCAAAGAAACTCAACTGAGAGCCTTATATGCCATCAAGTACCTCCACAGAAGAACACCTTTTACAATATCCCACACATATATATGGTCATTTAACCTTTATGATCTTTAAAGATGTGGAGTTTATTTATTTTTCTATTTGGGGATGACTAAGTGTTAGAAATTGATTCTTTCCAATATGTCTCTCTGCTTCTGTACAACTTGCATTCATTACTCCCAGTTCTGCCTTCTAGGGCCCACCAGAACAAATCTAACTGTTTTGGGGGAGATTTGTGACCTGGTTGGGGGGACTAGCTCATCCAAACAATTGGAGGCTCATCACAAACCTAGAAAACTAAAAAGAGATTTATTAGGAGAGAGAAATATGGCCAGGGAACAGATCACCTAGGTGACTGTCCAGCTGGAATGAGAGAAGACTTTTGTATTTTTACTAGACAAAAGGGTAGGAAAGGTGTTACAAAGAAATGGGAGGGAAATGTAACCTCAGGGAGGGGATTTTGGAATGATGGGGCATCAGGAAGATATGCAGCACCCATCCATAGCTTGCATATCAGTGTACCAGGGTGTGCTTGGCAACACCCATTCCTGAGGTGGGAGGGAGAGCTGCCCCTCTCCTGGGAGAGTTAAATGATTCCTTGGGGGCTTGGGATCTTTAGGTTTCTTGGGGCTCCACTACATTCCCATAACATAACCATTATTCCACACAGCTGCCCTTTAAGTATTGGAAGACAATAATGCCATTCCTCTCAATTTTTCTCTTCTTCCTTGCAAAATATCTATACTTTCTTTAATAAAGCTGCACAAATTATGTTTTCTCTCCCCTTCAATATTATGAATGCCCTTCAATGGATATTTTGCAATTCATCAATGCAATTTCCTAAAATATATAAAATATAATATTCAAGTTATGGCCAAATAGGATATAGCAGTCTTTGCAAGTATATCCCCTCTTACTGTTAATACAACCTAGGTTTATATCATTGATTTATATTTAGCTTGTTGTTGTTTTTCAGTCCTTCAGTCATGTCCAACTCTTTCTGACCCAATGGAATTGGTCCGTGGGATTTTCTTGACAAAGATACTGGGATGATTTCCATTTACTTCTTCAGTGGATCTTTTTTAGGCAATCAGAAGTTAAGTGACTTGCTTAGGGTCACACAGCTAGGAAGTATCAAAGGCTGAATTTGAACTCCAGTCTTCCTGACTCAAGGCTCAGCATAATAGGCACTGGAGCCACCAGCTGTCTATTTAGCTTGCTTTTCTCCAAATCCCACATTGTTGTTTTTGTTTTTGTTGTTGTTTTTCTATATGAGTTTTTTTTTAACCTGAATTCTTCTATACTATAATTGGAGAGCTTGTATTTTTAAATTAAGTAAATAAATTTACCTTTATCCTTCCCTAATTGAAATCATGTTATGAGCTTCAGCTCTTTGCTCTGTTATAAACGGTTTTTTTTGAATTCTGATTAAAATTTAGTATATTAGTTATTCATCCTAGTTGTGTGAGAATGAGAATAAATAACTTTAAACAGAAAGGTGAAAACCTTACTCAATTAAGAGTATACTTGGAAATTAGAAAAGATCAATCATAAATTAAAGACAACATGAAATATCAAGAAATGAAACATCAAAAGCATACAATTAAAACATATTCAAACTTAAAATATATGATATTGTTAATATGAATATATGGATCATCTGGATTTGATGGAGGTACCTTATTATCCAGGGGGAGTTTTTTGAAACCTTGGATTAATAGGAGCAAAATGTTCTTCATCTGAACTCTAAACCTGAGCCCAGATAGGTAGCAGATAAAAGACCCTACCTAGTGACTTCTTTTCCCTCAGTATAATAAGTCCCTATTTTATGGTAACATCTGGGTGTCCTCATCCTTGCCAAACCCTTTTTCGGGATCCTGTGATCTTATCATGATGCTTCTGTATTTCCTCCATACTTGTTATAACTGAAATTGTTAAACTCCTTTTTGCTTCTGGATTGATTTTTGTATCATAATATTGAAACTGACAATGCCCTGTAATCAGTGGACTAAAATCTCATATACCGTCAGAAATGGGGAGTCCTCTGATCTTCTTTCTTTGGAGGGAAGTCTCCACATGATCATGTGTTTTGTTATCTTTCTTCTTGGGACAATAAAATATTAAATTGATATTATTTTTTTCTGTCTGTCTCTGATCTATTTTCATAGGAGAACCAGTATTTTTTTCTGTCTCTGATTTATAGGAAGAATTAAACATTATTTCTCTGATATGTTTGTAGGAGACAGGCAGATATATAAACTTCTCTTTCTAGTTAGTAGAAAATATAATATTATAATTTCACTGATCAGTTTAGTAATTTGTAGGAGAAATTAAACATTATTTCTCTGATCTTTTGTAGGAGGCAGGCAGATACAAAAGCTATATTTTAATATTCGACAATATAAAAAACCACGTCTGAAAAACAAGTCACAAAGAGATAATTTAAGAATAATCATCTCTAGGGGCAGCTGGGTGGCACAGTGGATAGAGCTCTGGTCCTGGAGTCAGGAGTACCTGAATTCAAATCAGGCCTCAGACACTTAACACTTACTAGCTGTGTGACCCTGAGCAAGTCACTTAACCCCAATTGCCTCACTAAAAAAAAAAAAAGCATAACTGAAAATCAGATGGGTTCATCCTTCTACCACACATACCAAAAGCCTAGATCTTATATTTCAAAAAATCATAAACAATACTACTTGAATTTTTAGGAACTAGAGGGAAACGTGAAAATTGAAAGAATCAACTAATCATTTCCTGAATGATATCCCCAAAAGAAAACCCACAGAATGTCATAACCAGAATGTGGAACTTCCATATCAAATAAAAAATATTGCAAGTAGCCAGAAAGCAAGAATTCAATTACCAAGGTACCTGTCAGGATTCTATATGACCTGAGAACTTACAAAAATGAGAAGAAATCTCAGGAATATAAGATTCCAAAAGGCAAACATATAGTATTAGAATATCAAGAATAACCTAGCAAAACTCAGTAAAACCACATAGTGAAAAGGAGAAACTTTAATGGAATAGAGAATCTTTAAGCTTTCATGACAAGAGCAGAGTATGAAATTTTAACTACAGAGGGTCAAAAGAAACCTTTTCTAGGTTAATTTATTTAAGCCATTTGAAAGCTGTTGTTTTGTTGTTTAATGAAGCAGTGTTTACATTCTCATAGGGAAAATATAAACAAGTATCCCTTCAATAAATCAATCAATAAGCATGTATTAAATGACTACTATGAGCCAGTCAGTATCTTAATTTCTTTTAAGGTTATTTAGTGAGATAATTTAAAAAAAGAGAAAATGTATTCATTCTATTCTGAAGATTTTAAGAGGAGATAAAAATGAGCATAAAAAGAATATACTATTGTAGAAAGAAGGAAATGGAATCATTTCTACTAATGGGAAAATATGAAAATAAGAATATACAACCATAGAGGAAGCAGTAGGAGAGTGGCCAGGTGAACCTCACTCAAATGAAATGGATAAAGTATAGTTGAAAACATAAAAACATAGGCACACTGTCAACAAAGAAACAATGATGGGGCTTGTGGTTTAAGTGGGAGGATAGCCTGAGGAAGGAAATTATTGTGAGAAAAACAAACTTCCTAATACAATGAGAGGATTTAAATGCAGGGGGAGATAATTAGAAACAATGGGGATGCTCATCAATTGGGAAATGACTAAACAAACTGTGGTATATAAATTTAAAGGAAAATATTATGATATGAGGGAGGATAAAAGAGACAATTTCAGAGAATACTAAAAGTAAGATCAGATGTGATGTGAATTGACTAGAAGTAGGAGAATGAAATACACAACAAATTTCTCCAATGAAAAACAACTTGGAGAGACAGTTATTAAAGGCCACCACACACCCACACACCCACAAATAGATTTACAAAGTATCTCAAAAGAATCATGTTATCCATCTCCTGATGGAACAGTGATCTCCAGCCATATAAGGAAGTATTCATATTTAGATATGGCTTCTAGCTGAATTTATTTTGCTTGACTTTTTTTTTCACTTTGGACTAAGTGGGGAGGGATGGTTGAGGAAGGGGAGCAGTTATCAGAATACCAAAATAAGAAAAAAAATTAAAAGAAGATTTTATTTTAATACAAGGACAAGTGCAGAACAAATTTCACAAGGAAGCAGACAAGCAGGACAGTTTTGAAGTAACTGATTGGAACTATTATATATTTTTAAATGTGTGGCACAGAAGAGAAATCTATGATTTTATATATACAATCTTCTTTTTGTGTTCTATTTTATATTCGAAATTGTTTTCTCTCCATATCTTTCTCCTCCCCGCCTCTCTCTGCCTCTCTTCCCTCAGTAATCCCCTCTTGCTCTCACTTTTTCTCCCTCTTTCACTCTCTGAGGGTAGGGATTGCCTATTGCCTCTTTTTCTATCCCGACTGCTTAGTAGTGTCAGAAACATAGCTGGGGTTTAAAAAGTATTTTCTAACTGACACAAATTTTTAAATTCCACCACATTGTGAACCAATATCTTTAACCTCAAGTATTTAATAACTTTTCATAAGGAATCTTCAAACTTCTCACACATTTATTTTTTTCTGTATTGAAAAGCATTATTTTATTCTTATATTCAAAGTCCTTGTTTTTCTCAGATGTGACCAACATTCTTGGTGGATATCCCTAGACTTTATTCCATGCAGTATTATGTATTTTATTATTATTATTATTTAAATTGGACATTAGATAATGCTTAAGCCAACAGTTATAAAATGCTTTCAATAGATTATTAGATGAGGAAAATATGCACTTATAGACAAATCATGTTCCCATGGAATTATCACAATCAAAGTGCATTACAAATCAGCAATAACATAGTCACTGATCAACTTCAAATCATTAATATCTTAAATATTGGAAGCAAGGTAAACTATTGAGTAGTAGACAATTCATTTGTAGGAAAAATGGAAATAAAGGTGTGATTTTATTCTGATGAAAGCATCTGTCATTACTTGAGATCCTACCTCAATTTAAAAATAATGAATCTACATCCACCCTGCTCCAATTGATTGGAAGGTCTGTAACAACGTGAACAGTGTTTTCAAAATGTAATTGATCTTCCTTTGACTAAAATAAATTAGAAGAAGGTTAAAGCATGTTCAGTAATGTTAATGATGCTCCAAACAGCTTAGTAAAAGCCAATGGAACATAATGGTCAAGTCTCAGAAAAGACAAAGCAAAATATAATGGCAATTATTAAGATAATTACAACAAAAATCTATTTTGTGCTGAAATATTCACGTCTGTTGCATCCTGATATATTAGAATGTTACCAGTCTGTTTCAGAGATGAGTTAAGATATCTAAGAACAAGTACATTGCATTTCTTATACAGAAACCTGTAGAAATAACCTTCTCTAATAAATCCTTTAATTTTCTTTTGTTTAGTTTTTAAATAATTTTTAAGACATCTAAGCTTTATTTTATAGCATATTCCTTTTTGGACATACAACCATGCCTACTTCCCTACAAACATACCATCAAATAAATCTTATCTAGTAAGAAGGGAAAAAAATCACACAATACAATGACTGACAGAAAGACAACATTACATACTCCTAGTTCCCCAGCTTTCAGTTTCAAAGAAGATAGTGATTCTACATTGACTTTCCATGTAACAACTGGTAAGGTCATTTATTCAGAATTTAAACCCATTTTATGCTTTCTTTTGTTTATTTTACTCATTCTTTATATTGTTCTCCTGGTTCTGCTAATGTTAATGCTGCTTCCTGGGGCGTATCCAAACTTCTCTATGTTGCTCTATATTCCTAATGACCTTTATTTATTATGGGAATGATAATGATCCATTATATTAATTTCTTATAATTCACCATTACATTCCACTGAAAAGAGACAGGAAAACATAATGGATAGAGAATTTGCTTCAGAGCAAGGAAGACCCCAATTCAAGTTCAATTTAGGGTGTCCTTCATTGTTAATCAACTATTTCATAATTACAACTCTGAATTCCAAAGAAGTTGCCAACCAGCAAGCTCTTCATCACATAGTTGCCTTTATCATTGAAATAACAGGTCAACACTCTGTGAGTCTTACCCAAAGTTAGGTATCTACTTCTATTTCCATTTTTTTTTTTACCAAAAATGCTGGCAATCCATTTCAGTGAAGATACTCCTTGAGTCATCTCTTGCAAAAAGATATTCACAGCTGAATGCCTTGATTAGTTTTAAAAAATAGGAAAAAAGTCACTCTCTAAATATACAAGGTTGAAATCAAATCTTCCTGGTTACATTTTTCTATGATTATGGCTTTCTGGGTAAAAAAGAAGATGAAAAATATTTTAGAAGATGTGAGGAGAAGCCTAAAGCAAAACATTTCAGAACAAGAATCAATACCTAGAAGTTCTAAGGACAGGGTGTCAAAGATCAGAGGCTAGCCTCAGTAGTGACAAACTGAACTGCATACAGTCTGATTCAGATTAACTGCATTACCACATAATCAATATTGACCTATATCCTTGCCTTGCTACCTGACATTAACCTTTCAGAATATCTGATATCCATTAGGAATTTATTCATGTCCATAAAGAATTACCATTGAAAAATGGCAATCTCAAGATTAATGGAGAAATTATTTATTCAAACTTTTATAGTCAAATAGAGTTCAAGAAATGGCGAGAAATTAAATAAAAAATCTTTTAGATGCTATGAATTTCTATCTTATTTATACAAAAAATCAATTGTCTTTTGTAAAACTAAAGGGACATCAAGATCCAGGAAACAGTTATGATGAATTTGAGGGTAAAATAAAAAGAAAAGCATACAAAGAGATAAAGAGATAGTGATGGAAGTGTAGATGGAGATAGATGTATGCTATGTACTTAGCACAATGCCTGAAACAAAACAGGGACTTAATAGATGTTTATTGACTAACTGACAAAAAAAAATCCATGATATTGCAGACCAATATTTTTCCCCTTAATGATTTAATGATATGATTTTAAAAAGACTTCAAATTTCATATACATTCTTGCTTTTGAACCAAAAATGATTCTGTTTAATTCTAACACTCAATCTTTGATGTTCCGACTTCTAACCAATAGTCTGCTTATGGATATCCCCACACTTTATTCCATGCAATGGAGTGTATATTATATTTTTAAAAGACATTTCATAACGTTTAAACCAACAGATGGAAAATATTTTCAGAAAAATTATTCAATGATTGAATTATGTGTATATAGAATATATAATCATTTTCCAATGGAATTTCTTGATCAAACATACTACAAATCAATATCAATGCGTTCACTGATCAATCTTAACCATAATATAGGACGCATATTATATCTATATTCACATGTACATTCATTAGACACAGTCATATATGTGTATGCATATTTATTTATATATGCATATATTATGTATATATTGTGGTAAAAAGTGAAAGTTTTTAACTGTCGGTTAGCAAAAACTGAAAGACCACCCTTTCGGGGTGCGAGCTTAAAAGGCAAGGAGAGAATGGAAGTGAGGTTTTGTTTTGTTTTGTTTTTTTCTGCTCTCCTTGTCTGCTGGTTGTGCTGCACACACAGATGCTGACTCAGGTTTGACTGGGCCCGGTTCTCCGTAACAGCACGTGCTTGACGGTTCTCAACCTCAGAGGTGGCCTTGGGTTTTTGGTGAGTTCTATATGGAATATAGACTAAGCTTAGATCTAAGACTATTTGTTTGTATTTCTACTTTCCTATCTCTTTAATCAACATCACCTTGTAAGTTCCAAACAATAAAAGCTCTAACTAAAGATCAGAGGCTTCTTCCACTTACTGGTCTGGGAGATAAATAAGGGAAAGGTTAAAGGGGAGTTTAATGCTCTTGTATCCAATTTTAAATCTCACAATATAGAAAGAAAGAGAGAGATACACACTAGACAGAGAGACACGCACAGAGACTTAGATGGCAAAATAAAATATCTTGGAATTTAATCAAGTGATAATAATATTTAGGATAAAGAGAAAGGGTGTTTTAGGGGTATAAATTGAAAAGGGGAAAATAGAACTATATTCATAAATCTTGTCTAACTCCTGAGACAATTTATATATGTATATTTTTCACATCTGTATTCTCTATAAATGTTTACATTTGATTTTAAAGTACCAGTATAAAAACTCCATCTCTCTTCATTTGTGATACTGCAGTATACAGCTGACCAATATCTTTGTTTGTTAAGAAAAAATAATGTGTTCCCTTCTTCCAGAAGAATATCACAAAAGCTATTTGAATCCCTTATCTAGAGTCTATTCATAATAATGTTTCACCTGATATCTGCCTTCAAGGTAGAGCAATACAATATTAATAGCATATACTATACTTAACTCACCTCTACTGTCTCCAATACTAAGAAGTTTGATGACATATTGAATAGAGCTCTGACATTGGCATCAAGAAGATCTGAGTTTAAATTTGACTTCAGACAGTTACTAGCAGTATCACCTTAGGTAAGTCACACCCTCCATTTGCCTCAGTTTTTGTAACTGTAAAGTGGGATTAATAATAGCACCTACGTCACAGAATTGCTGTGGGGAATTTTTTTTTAATTGTAACATGCTTAACACAGTTCCCAGGACATGGTAAGTACTATATAAATGGTTATTCCCCTTCCCTTCACCCATCACATTATAATAATTTCCTTTTGTGTTTTCTTGACTTGACTACCCATTCAATTCAAAATGATTAAAAAAGAACAAGAAATCAATCAACAAAAAGCCAATCGCTGCTAATAGGAACTTTAATTCAGGAGTAGGGAGAGGATTGTAGAAGATATACAGAGAGAAATGAATAGATGCTAATTTTATGCAAGAGATGCCTAACACCTAGGTTGATAAGGATAGGTATCATGTAGGTAGGATGTGTCAAATACTCAGATGCCACTTCATTCAGAGAAATATAGTTGTAAAAAGTGATGACACCCCAAAAATGTGTGAGGATGCCTTAGGAAGCCCAAA
Organism: Dromiciops gliroides; assembly: GCF_019393635.1. Classification (NCBI taxonomy): domain Eukaryota; kingdom Metazoa; phylum Chordata; class Mammalia; order Microbiotheria; family Microbiotheriidae; genus Dromiciops; species Dromiciops gliroides. The sequence continues at coordinate 721,486,661 of NC_057861.1, forward strand.
CAATATTAAAATATATTGGGGAAATATTTAAGAAAATAAAAATATAATAAAATATAGTTAATACACTAATGTGATTTACTAAGTCCATATGCAACCCACAGCCATCTTTCATATTGTGCAGTTTAGTGGCCCTTGTTACCATGTGAGTTTGACACCACTTATGTGGGTGATGGCATAAGAGCTGAAGTTTTAAATCAAGTTCAGATTCTAAGGGACAAATTAAAGAGGGAGTGGATCCTAGACCTGTGAATATCCTGAAAAGAATATTGTATATAATTATTATAATATATAAAGGCAAGCTTGGGAATGATGTATAATCAGATGGCTGGAAATTAAAGTTCACAAAGGGGACTTAAATGAAATATGTCCTGAAGTGGACAACTTCTAAGTGGAGATCAGATTCTATACAACTTTAAATAACAGGATAAGGATTGTTTAAAAAATAAAAGGGATTGTTTGTCATATACTATAGGCAATTCGGAGGCCTTAAAGATTCCTCAGTAGGGGAAAGATGGTCAAACCTTTGCCTTCAGAAAATTAATTTACCAGCTGTATCATGGCTCAACTGTACAGCAGAGAAACTGGAAGGAGGGTGAGATGAAGTGGGGGGAAGAGGGAACTGTTGTAATACCATGGATTAAAAATGTTTAAGGCTTATAGTAGGGAAGTGGCTTTATGCTTAAAAAGAAGACAAATGAGATATGGTAGGGATAAAATCGAAAAGGTCTTGGAAAAAAAGAATGAATACTTAGGGTGAAAGATATGTGAGAGGAATGATTGATTCTGAGGCTATGAAAATTATTTAGAGTATTGTGTTGCACTTAACAGAAACTGAGATAATTATGTGATAAAATAATGGGACTCTGGGGGACCCAGACCCTGCCCCAACTTGAGGGCCTACCTCCAGAGTCTTGCCTGACCTTTTAAGACAAGCCCAGAATCAGTCAAGTTGGACCTTGAACTGTGAATATAGATAATAGAGGTTAAAATCACAGCTACCTGAAAGCCTTTTCCTCCAGAGGGTCTGTCCTCTGGACTCTGACCTCAGCACGTACTGTTCATGGACCACTCTCAAGTCCAGTAAAACAATAGATTTGAATGTTGCTAGCCAATTAGCTTGAAACAGTGTATAAGGGCCACCTCTCCTCTGGACCCACAGAATGCTTATGTTCTCTCAGACTCTCTCTTGACCTGGGAACGCTGGAGAAAGCAGCCACTTCCCCTCTCTCTCCCCTTTCTGAACCTTCTGAGCCGTGTGCTTTCTCTTTACTAATATTTAATGTGCTTTAATAAATGCTTAATGTCCCAAACTGGTGCTATAGCCTCTAATTTCTAAGTTACAATATATTAGAAACCCCAGCTAAATTCCTTAATACTTGGGACAGAGATAGGCATACCATAAATTTTCAAATAACACATTTGAAAGAGAAAGTCTGAGGTAGGGTAGAAAAATTATAAATGTAATAGAAGGTCATTGTTCTTTCTATCATAGTGCAAAACTATAATATTCAGTACATGCAGATTTTACAAGACAAATGGATAGACAGAGGATGGACAGATTGACTGACAGACATATGGACAGATGGTTGGAAAGATAGGTATAATTTATTAAGTGCTTACTATGTGTATCAGGAATAATAGTGAGTATTGGGAATCAAGATACAAGCAAATAAGATAGTCCCTCCCCTTGAAGTGTTTACACTCTACTGGGGGAAGATAATATATAAGAGGAAGGTTTAAAAAAAAAAGGGCGTGTCCATGGAGGGAGACAACATTGTGAGGATATAACTGGGAAGCAGCATCCAATAACTATTTTCATTTTAACTTGTGAGTACACTCTGCTTATGTTGCAATTAAAAGGAGGAGGTTAATATGGTCTCTACCAGCTCTAAATCAATGCTTCTATGACTATATCTTTAGAAAAAAATATACATTTTCTAGTTGCCTTAATTGTACACTAAGAAAATTTGCTTCAGCAGAATGCCTACTGATTATGCCATCAAAGTATAATTGTGATTTTGAGCTGCAGCTTGATAATGAAGCATAAGTGAACATAAACCCATTAAAGATTGGTGATGTGGTGCACAGATGCCACTTCATTCTGAGAAATACCGTTGTAAGAAGTGATGACCCACCAAAAATGTGTAAGGTTGCTCTCTACAGGACAATCATAAGAATTGCATTTCAGTGTACAACACACAGTAGGCACTAGTATACATCTGTAGAAATTAAAATTGATATGGTACCCATAACTTTATTTATAATGCAACAAGGAAATGTTAGAAATACATAATGGGGGCAGCTAGATGGCGCAGTGGATAGAGCACCGGCCCTGGAATCAGGAGTACTTGAGTTCAAATCTGGCCTCAGACACTTAACACTTACTAGCTGTGTGACCCTGGGCAACTCACTTAACCCCAATTGCCTCACTAAAAAAAAAAAAAAAAAAAGAAATACATAATGGGAGTTCATGTCATCAACTCAATATAACAATATTAAAGGACATGCTAGTCAACTATACTATTACTCCACACCTTACATTCCTTTAACATCCCTGTCTACCAGTCATCCTACTGTTTATAACAATCTTAGACTCAAAGACCTGTAAGATTTGTGAGGAGAGAACCAAGTGTAGAAGAAAAACATCTACCTTGTTAATTGCCATTTGTTTAGAGGCAGAACCAGGAAGAAGGAGCCAGATAAACTTTGAACATCTCATCAGAACACTTAAGGAGTATTTGAAAATCTGAATTTTAGTTTTATTTTATTTTTGATTAACAAGTTGCCATCTTGAATATTAACTACTCTTATCATTGGCCAATGCTTTTCTTGTTCTTGCTGATTGCTTGTTACTGATTTTATTGTCATTGTTGCTGCTGCTGTTGGTATTGTTATTGTTGGTTTCCTTCTGAGAGTACCACTGTTAGAATATAATCTCCTTAAGTGTAGGAACCATCTCCCTTTAAAAGATGTAGTACTTAATAAATGTTTTTACCCCCTTCCCTTCCTCCCTCCCCTCCTCCTTCCTTTCCTTCTCTCCTTTTCTTCCTTCTTTTCTCCCTTATTTTTTTCCTTCCTTCCTTCCTCCCTTCTTGGTTACCTGCTTTTCCTTTTATAGTCTTTTTTTTTTTTTTTTTTTTTTGCAGAGCAATGGGGGTTAAGTGACTTGCTGAGGGTCACACAGCTAGTAAGTGTCTGAGGCCGGATTTGAACTCAGGTACTCCTGAATCCAGGGCCAGTGCTTTATCCACTGCGCCACCTAGCCGCCCCCAGTCTTTTTCAATAGAATATGAACTTCTTGAATACAAGGACATTTATTTTTGCCTTTATTTTTCCAGGTTCTAACAAAGTACTTGGCTATAGCAAGCAATAAATAAATGCTTATTGGTGGATTGGTGACACAACATTGGAGATCCCCTAGAAAGTAACAACAAGTATAACTGCTGATTGTTATAAAAACACTGGAAAAAGGCAGAAGAACTCAATTATAAGTCCCAGCTGTGTTACTTACTATCCATAAGATGTTGTGATGTATTAGATATTTCTTTTGTTTTTAACCAGATCTAGTGCTCTCTGAATCTAACCCTTAGAGATTTTCATTGACCAAATCTCTTTTTACAAAATATCATAAAGTCTCTCTGTGTATGTACATACACATATACATACATATGTTATTCTGTTAACAATTACAAATCACTTTCCATTTGTTTTTCTCATTTGAACCTCACCACAACCTTAGAATTGGACGGTAATTATCATTATATTTACTTTACAATTGTGGAAATTGTTTGAAATCTAAATGAACTATATGTGTGTTACTTCAAATTCCATAACTCCACAAAAGCTGAGGGTCCTATAATGAGCCTATTTTCATAGGCTACACAGGTAGCATATTCCCATTGCTTTAGATTCCCACTGTATCTATTTTTACCTTTTAAGCATTCAGAAATGCAGCACTAAGAGCAGTAAATATCCTTAAAATTGAAGGGAACATACATTTTAAAAGGAAATTACAGTTACTTTATTTTAAAGATAAACTTATGATTCTGATATAAACAACCTTTTGCTGATTTAGAATATAAATGACCAATCAATATATCACGAGACATCTGTTTCTCAATGGTTGTTTTTACCAGTTTTATAAAAAAAAACCTGGATCTACATTCTAATCATATGAGTCTCAATGAAAAGGAGTGTGGGTTAGTGGAAAGAACTTTAACTTTGGAGTCAGCAACTTATTTTCATCACTTCAGTAAACCATTCTGGTTTACCTTAAGGTTTCTGCAAAGCCCTTTTGCATTACTAAAAAGTCTTTTTATTTGTCAACTCTGTTATTAAAAGCTGCATTTGGGGGTTTCAGTGTCATTATTATTTTTTTAAAAATCATCATCTCAGACACACACACACATACACACACACACACAAAACAATGCATTGCTAATAGCACTCATATCAATCAATCCAGAAGCATTAGCTAAATACTAGAGAGTCACATAAGCAGTGCAGATACAAAAAAAAAAAATATTTCCTGCCTTCAAGGGGATTATAGTCTATCAGGGGAAAGAGAATATACAGAGATAAATATATGTAAACCATAATCTGGCCTCTTCTAACCTTTGCAATCAAACATTACTCCCCTCCTGCTCTTATATAATTCTGTGATATTACTTGCTATTCCTTGCACAAGACATCTCCTGTCTCCAATTTTTTTTATTGCCTTTGCCTTGAGCCTTTGAATGCTCACTCACCTTACCTCTTTCTTTTGGCTTCCTTTGTTTCCATAAAGGCTCAGATAAAACAACATTTTGTAAAAATCCTTTCCCAATCCCCCTTAATATTAATACCTTTGTTCTGAGATTATTGTGAATTTGTGTCATCTCCATCAGATTTTGGGCTCTGTCTTTTTATGTCTCTGTTTATCTGTCTCTGACTCTGTCTTTCTCTATTTCTCTGTCTCTGTATCTCTCTGTCTCTATCTCACTCTCCATATATATGTGTCTGTGTGTATGTCTGTATATGTATACATGTGTATATGTGTATGTGTGTATACAAATGGATATAGATGATAGAGATAGAAATAGAGATGGGGATGGATATAGAGACAGAGTACCAAAGGAGGCATTAGGAGCTAGGGAAAATCAGAAAAGACCTTTTGCAAATTCCATGAAGGATTTAGATTTGAAAGAAACACAGAATTCTTTGAGATAGAATTGAGGAGGTCCTTCGAGAACTACAAAATAATATGTCGAATGAAGATGGAAATTACTGTATAAAAAATATCAATTGCTTCCTTTTGAGTAGACCATTTAAAAAGGTAGTTTGGACTTTAAATACCAAAGTGAGGAACTTGTATTATGTCTTACAGATAGTAAGAAATGAAATCTGAAGAACTATCTGAACAGGGTAGTGACACAGTCAAAATTGAGTTATAAAATATTTCCTCCACAATTCTCATTCACAGTTCTTTAGAGCAACACTCGATGACTTCAAAAGATCCGTGATTTCATCCATATGTATATGGCCTACACTTATGTAAATCATCAGGCCTCTGGTACCTTAGAAGATGATTTTATGAATTGTAAGCTAACAATCTTCCTTTGAGGGCCAGTATTTTGGTGAGGAATGTGTTTGAATTCAGCCATGAAGATAATCAGGAGAAAGTGATTTAAGTACATAATCAAATCCATTCCAGCCTGGAAGGAGCTGACCAATTTTGTGATTGGATGACATGGCTATTTCAGAAAATAAAATCAAATAGACAACAGAAAAGGTTTTCAAATTTCTACTGTGAATTGATACAGATATAAGAGTATTTTGTTGAATTACTACAAATAAAGCTAATATCATATTTCTCTTGTTTTTCAAATGAGAAACTGAGAATAAAAAATTTCTCATGGCATTGTCACAAAGTAAATGGCATCACATTATTACCATTTTTATTTAATGTTCAGAAAAATCTAACCTGTGGCATAATATAATATACCGGTCATATATTTAACATTGCATTCTATCTGGGACAGAATAATTGATTTCATACATCTGTTGCTCAAGGTCTGATACAGTGATCCTTAATTTATTTCCAATTCTGTCAATATCCTTAAAATATGAGCTATAGTGAAACATATGAGAGGTCTAGATAGGTTAAGCTTCTCTTTCTTTACTTTCTTTTTTTCCCTTATTTTTGGAGGACAATGAGGATTAAGTGACATGCCCAGGGTCACACAGCTAGTAAGTAAGTATCAAGTGTCTGAGTCTGGATTTGAATCTAGGTCCTCCTGAATCCAGGGCTAGTGCTTTTTCCACTGCACCACCTAGCTTCCCCTAAGGATCATCTCTAATATTAAACATTTTAAAATAGCTATCTAAAACTTTCTCATTTGCTTTCTCATCTAACACTAATCCCTTAGCCTGCTTTTATTTCAATCTGTCCTTATAAACCTACTCAGACATTTTTTTTTACATCAAAAGTTAATGATATGGGGCAGCTAGGTGGCACAGTGGATAAAGCACCGGCCCTGGATTCAGGAGGATCTGAGTTCAAATCCGGTCTCAGACACTTGACACTTCCTAGTGGTGTGACCCTGGGCAAGTCACTTAACCTTCATTGCCCCTCAAAAAAAAATGGTCAATGACATGCAAATTTCATCAGTTAACTGAAACCAAAAAGGTTGTGACATGTGCAATGTCATAAAATGAGTAAGTTATAGAAGAATCAGGATTTGAACTCAGGTACTAAGTAGGTGACAAATACATATCTGTTGATTATTATCTGTTGGATAAATGAATGAAGGGATATATGAATAGATGATTGAATTTGTATAGGGACTGTTATTCATCTCTTTTTTTCCTGCTACAGTATATAATTCAGTACCTTGCAGATAGTAGGGACTAAATCATTGTTGAATTTTAATGCAATTATTCATGAATACCCATCAAAAGTAATATTTAAGAAGGAAATAGTGTATATCAAAGTGAAGGTATTAAATTTGTGACATAAAATTTATAATCTCAGTGATCTTGCTCATGATTTACCTTATTAAATGAATAAGTAAATATATTGTTAATAACTTTATAATTAGCTGCTTTTGACCTACGACCAAATACGCTGCTGTATTCAGTTTTAACATTCTTTATCATTCCATGTATTTCTATATTATTATGTGTATGGAGGGAAAAAAATTTCATTGTGATAGGTTTGCAGGATATTACAGTTTGAAAACATTTTCCTCATGCTTACCCTACTTTGTTTTTAAAAGGTTTAAAAGATATCTAATTGCTCACCCTGAAATAATAAGGTTTCTCTTTAATGGCCCAATTGTCTTATCCATCAATTGTAGTCTAACCAACTTGAGTATTTGCATATAGTCTCAATATAAAAGTTGGGAAGGAAATAATTATGAAAATATTTTGAAAATTGCTTCATATTTTATAGTTTCGATTGATGATTTGTTCCATTATCACAGCAGGGAAGTATTCCCTGGCACTAGAAAAAGCCACAAAAAATAATGAATAGCAATTTCTTTTTAGTTTATGTTTGTTTCACTTTTCATAATGATTGCTTTGCTACTATTCTCAATTATTATGAATGGTAAAAGCCACTTATTAGCTATTATAACACCAAATATATCCCCTGGCCACTTGAGAGCCCAAATTTATATTCTTTATTAAAACTGACTTTCTTATGCTTATACGGAAAAAAAAACCATATTATATTATTGTCTTCTTGAAGGACTTAGTCTTTCTCTCTATAGTGTGAGAAAAAAAATAATAAAAAACCTTCTAGGTAGATATGTAGAAGCCTAGCTGTCTTGATATGTAGAAAAATGAACAGTATAAATTAATGTGGACTTTGCCTCAATTGCTCCTACTTTTAGACAATATTAATCATTGCACTGATATTAATCATATATCAAGTTATACATTCATATAACTTACCAGGTTATGGAACCAGTATATATTTTTTCTGAAACAATGAAAGAAGATAAAACTGCATTATTCTGAATATCTGATTTTTGGTAAACATCGATGTAATTGGAAAGAGAATGTTGCATAAAATATTTTAAGATCTATTAGAGAAGGGTCAAGGAAAATGGAAGAGATAGAAGAAATTATGACATGGAAATATTTGACAGATCCATGCTTTTTGTGTTTGTGGAGATGAACATACCCTCCAAAAACACCAATTGGAACTCCTCCATAGCCTTCCATGACTTGCCGCTTGTCAAAAATGATAACCACTCACGAATGAACTACTGGTAATTTGTTTTTCCAAATTTAGATCAGCTTCTTCTTAGACTATAGCAACATTTTAGTCCAATGCTAATACTGTTTATGTAGCATTTGGACTTTAATAACATATTCCTGAGTGTTCTTTTGGCAGAGAAATGCAGAAAGAATCTATGTCATAGTCAGATATGACATTGGAGTAGGAAATTAAGGTTGAAAATGGTAATAGTGCTTCTTTTGATAAAAATAATTGCTCTCTCAAAGTCCAAGTTATTGTCCATGTTGTGGGAGAGGTGAGGAAAGATAAATAATAGAAAGGAATGACATGAAAGTCAGGTGACACCAATGAATGGATTAGCACCCGTACCAGTGTACTGCTTCTCTGACTCTAAGAAATTGACAGGGAGGGTCATGTGGTCTATGACGTGATCATAATGATAAACATGACATCTAATATAGTTTATCAAAGGGACTTCATTTATCTTTTGCCAGAAGAGAAAATAAAATATATTGGAACAAATCTTAGATGCCATACTCACTTGTTGCAAATGATGTAGTACTGATTTCACTGACCACAAAAGTTGACCAACCTTAAATGTGCCTAAAATGTCCTTAATATATGGATGAATTCCTTAAGTAGCAATAATATTACATAAAAAACTGGAAAACATATTGAATCAATTGTAACAAATAGCTTCATATTGCTTTTTATCAATATCACATTAAGTTTCAAATCATAGAACATACTGACCTGTGTGGAACAATCATTGAAAACAAAATACATTAAAACATAAGAGATTGAAATAATGTAAGGGGAAAAAGTTGAAAGTCCTGAGGTCACATAAAACCTTTACTTAATGCAAACTTCAGAAATTATAGCTAATATCAAAATAGATGAGAAAACACAACAATAGATTAAAATGATTTTGAAAATGACATGGGCATACTTTGACTGGAATTCCAGTAAGCCCCTGTTGAGTTTGATGGCATGAATCTGAATAGTAGATAAATGACACCAAAACAGAGTACTTAAAAATTAAATCTTATGTCTGTAATAATCATAATGAATATATACATTCTTTCACAGTGTTGATAAAAATAGTAAAAAAAAAAATCAAGATCTGCAAACAGAATTTTACATGGCAGTTATCATCCCAGTAAAAACCAAAGGAGGACAAGTAAAGGTATCAAAGAATAACCATAGGGATAGATGATGAAGATCAATTTGAAAGAAACATACTTGAAAGACCTATTGAGGATCAACAAGTAATTAAGGACCATATCAATATCTATGCCTGATATTTACAATAAAAGACCTAAATACTATATTGCCAAATGTAAAGACACACTTATTCTATAAGTGTAGCTCTAGATCCGTGTGAACACACACACACTTACACAGATATCCTGAAAATGAAAGGAAACCAGAAATTTTAGATGCTCTTCATACTGACTGAAAGTAAAAGCCAAAATGTTAATCTAATATGACAGTCAAAGAATGAAACACACAAGTCAGCAACAACAAAAAATAGTACATTGAGAAGTTAAAAAAAATAGAAGACAAAAAAAAAAACGAAGAACGTTGAACTGGTCATCTCTTTGGCCTCAAGAATGCCAACACAACAGAAATTCATGTTGGATCAAATAAATGATAGAAAGCTCACATACCATGGATACAATGAATGACAGAGGAGTCATGTCAAGAGAGATAAATAAATTTATAGCTTCTCTGCAAAACTGAAAAGTAGTTGTGTGAGTCTGAATAAGTTCCATACTTACTGATTTAAACAATTCTAAGTAATGAAAGAACTTTACCAACTTGCTCTCATTCACAGATCTGAGCTTACTTTTCTTAACAGAGGTCTTCACGTATCTATTACCTAAGAATGGGAACACCAGAAAGCCTTTCAAATACAAACCAATTTTGAGTTTAATAGTTTATGTAAATCATTCCTAGGTTTTATGACTCAAAAAAATCTATGACCAATTTCCTTAAAACAATAGGTTGGTCAAGAAACAAATAGATTTTTGCATATATGTATATGTGTGTTCATGTATGTGTATGTGTTTATCTGTGTGTGTGTGTGCGTATATTTTCCCAAAGGATAAGGAATAACTTATCTACTTTATCAACATCAAACAAGGTAACTAAACATGCATTACAATTTATATTGCCTTCATTAATCTCACAATAATTTTTTGACTCAGTTTATTTCTACAATGCAAATATCTAAGAGATAGAAGTATAGGTAAAATATTAGAGCATTTGATGTCCATATTTATAATTGCCCTTTATTTAAAGTATCACACCAACATTATCTATAACAAAATTGCTATAAAACATGGCATTCTGGAGAAAGTTAAACTCATCATGGTTCTGACTATTCTATTTTTTTTTAGTGAGGCATTTGGAGTTAAGTGACTTGCCCAGGGTCACATAGCTAGTAAGTGTTAAGTGTCTGAGGCCAGATTTGAACTCAGGTACTCCTGACTCCAGGGCCAGTGCTATATCCACTGCACCATCTAGCTGCCCCACTTCTGACTATTCTTAAACCTATTATCACCTCTCTTAACTGTACTAAGTATAACTTTCAAATTACATAGGGAATAATTCCAGAATTATGCCAAAATATCTTACATAGATGACATCATTCTATATGTCACTACTGAAAAATAAATTAAACAGCCCCTTCATCTTATGGAATTTTCTATTGTTTTTATCAAGATTTTATTTGGACTTGATAAATAGAAAATTATCAATGTAAATAAAATAAAATATAAAGAACGAAGGCTTTGTTGTTTGCATCTGGAAGTCAAGTTGAACCAATAGATGAAGGTAAAACAAAATATATTTCAATATTCTCTATGTGATAAATATTGAGCATGCATAAATATGTTTTTTTGATCTTGCCATCCTAAAGTTAAAGCTAAATTGAAAAATAATTTTAAGGCCCTTGATACATTTGCCACATCACTCTTCATTGACACTCTCACAAAGATAAAATGACCATAATATATTTGGAAATTATCTCAATGAAAACCCATAAAATAATAATGAACATAAGTACCATCACTATAAGGAAACTATAGAGAGATGAGCACTTCCTAGAGCACATGATAAGTTTTTTAGAGCTTAAAAATGTGCAAATTTGCTTGAGTGTAAAGCAAACATTGTGCAGTAATAGCAAAGGTTGATAATGGATAAATGCTATCAGATTTTTCAACCATAACTGAGTTTTACCTCCAATGTTTACTACCAAATGGCTTAGATCAAATAATGAAATTAAAAGGCATTTCATTGGCAACATCTACATGAATTAGGACAATAACATCTCAAGAAAATGTCAATCTGTTGGATCACATAGATTTGTTTCTGAAAATGGCAATTCAGAAAAAGTCATTGGCAAAAGAAATGAAAGAAACAGCATCCATAAGGAACCCCAACCTATGTCAATGTAGGGTATGAAAAGAAATAATAAAAATGTGCAACACATCACTAAAGAATATAAAAAAGTAGGAGCTATTGAATATCTAGAAAGACATGATTTGATGGAAAGCATGAAGCTTCAGAACTTTGCTCTTTCATAGAATGACAAAAAATATATCACCATAATATAAACATAACTCTTCAAAACATACTGGGATACTCAACCAATAAACTATATGGCAACTATACAACTATAGACTAGCCTGTTTTTTTTTAATTACCCAGATAAAACAAAAATCCTTGAAAAAAAACTATATTCTAATGGATATTTTCAAGCTATGTAGAACAAAACAATATTTCAAAATATAGAGACCTACTGGAACAGAGAAAAAAACAGATTGAAATACGATCATCTGCATGACACTTCTTTTGTCCTATCTCTTATTTATATTATATTCAGGACGGTTACAGTGAGACTGCAGAAAATGTGATTATGTTCCAATATGTTGATTTAATATCAAAAAACAATATTTTATGGGCATGTACAATTATCAGCAGAACATTCAATATGAATGAATAATGGCAGAACAATGCCTAGCCTCCTTGAAGCATTTCTATTCCAATACCTTCATGTAAGATAGGAATGGTTTTATAATAACAATGATAATCATTATGATTGTAACATATTCATCTGTATGATAGTCCAAATAATATTGAATATAAATGAATAATACCAGATTTGTGACTTGTTTCCCATCTATTCCTTTGTGATCTCTATCAGAAAGTTGAAAAGAATAAGAGAAGACAGAAGAGGAGGCCAGCAAGTATACATTAAGTACCCACGATTTGGCAGGAACTCTACTAGATGTTGAGAATACAAGGACAAAGGCAGTTCTTGCCCTTCTATCAACAGCAACACATAAGATCAATTGTGTGTGGGTAGGAGGGGCCACGTGTGCACGTAAGTATTTGTGGTATAGTAAAATTTGATGACATTTTCCTCATCCACATAGCCTTTAAAATTGTAAGGTATATGTATTTTGCACACCGTAAAATAATTAATTATTTTTTAATGTTTTACTTCTTTATCATCCATAGGCTATTTAAGATTCATGTAATTGAAACTACTGACATGTACAAAAAGAGGAAATTTCCCATGGGTAGGTAGAACGAGATTATTTTTTTCTTTTTATTCCTTCTTATTATAGTCTTTATTTATTTTGTGAAATGTTTTCTAATTATATAGATTTTAAAGTAACATTTATTTTTTTTAATTTTGAGTTCTAAATTATTTTTCTATCCCTCCTCTTCCTAACTCCTTGAAAATGTAAGGAATATGATATTAATTATACATGTGCAGTCATGTAGAACATATCATATTAGCCATGAATAAAATAAAAAACACAAAAAAGAAAAATAAAGTTAAAAATGTATTCTATATGTACATCAGTTCTCCCTATCTCTGGGGTTAAATAGAATCTTTCATCATGGGTTCTTTGAAATTTTCCTATATCATTGTTTTGATCAAAGTAACTGATTCTTTCACAGTTGAACATTCTTAAAATATTGCTGTTACTATAGAAAAAAATTTTTTTTCTGGTTCTGCTCACTTCTCTTTGCATCATTTAATAGAAGACTTCCCAGGTCTTTCTGAAAGCATCCTGCTTGTTATATCTTATAGCAAAATAGAATTTTATCACAATTATATACCACAACTTGTTTAACAATTCCCAAATAAAGTAATAAGTTTTAGAGAATGTTTCAATTTTTGTTTTATTATGTTTCATGTGTAACAACTAAGATTCTGAATTCCATGAGACATATTTTTAAGAACTCTCATTGTTTGATTTGATTATTGGCAAAGCTATTTTAAAGCTGTGTTAAGCTCAATTTTGTAGGAAATTTTCCTGGCTGATTACCAGCATCCGCAAATCAACCCCTAAAAAGACTTCCATTCTGAGAATACACCCAGAGGACCCCAAGAACCATCTGAGAGAAGACTTCCAAAGACTTTAAATGAACAGTTTTGTTTTCTCGATTTTTATTCCCTTCTGTTGTTATGTATACCATTTGTAATATGTATTCTCTGCAGAGGCCCTCCCTCTGCAGGCCAGTGTCAAAGTGCCGGTTCATGAGGGACCACCCCTCTGGACAAAATTCCCCTTTCTCCCTTTTCTATATTGTTATTAACATATTGTTTGTTAGCATAGGGTATTATATTCTCTTATTTTTGACTGTTTCATCAACAAAATGTCCCACATTTCTTTTTTTCCTTTTTTTTTTTTTTTTTGCAGGACAATGGGGGTTAAGTGACTTGCCCAGGGTCACACAGCTAGTGTCAAGTGTCTGAGGCTGGATTTGAACTCAGGTATTCCTGAATCCAGGGTCAGTGCTTTGTCCACTGTGCCACCTAGCTGCCCCCAACATTTCTTGAAGAAACAAAGGGGGGACTGTAATGATTGGAATAACACCACTTGTTGGAGAGCTACTGTAGGAAAGCTCCGCCATAAGGAGAAGGTTCCTGGGGGCAAGCCATATGGGTTTTCTTTGGCGTCAGGAAGTGATGTTTGCTTGTGGGAGGAAGAAGGAGCGAGGCTGGCTCTCCTGCTCTCTTTTGTCAGGACTCAGGTGGAGAGCACATTTTTTCCTCTCATGTTAGAGCTTTCCTACAGCAGCTCTCCAGTAGGTGGTATCATTCCAATCATTAGACTAATTTATAGGCATCCCCTCAACTTTTAATTATTTGCCAGCACAAAAAGAGCCTCTATGAATAGTTTTTGTAGAAATAAGTCATTTTCCCTTTTCTTTGATCTCTTTGGGATACAGACCTTGTAATAGTATTTCTGTGTCAAAGAATATGCACAGAATTATAGCTCTTGAGCATAGTCCAATCTGATAGATGTGAGGTAGTACCTCAGAGATTGTTTTACCTTGCATTTCTTGAATCAATGGTGATTTAGTTGATTTTTCTTTTTAATATGACTATTGATACCCCTGATTTATTGTCCTGAAAATTGTCTGCCCATATTCTGTGACCATTTATAAATTGGGGAATGGTTCTAAGTTTTATAAATTTAGCTCAGTTCCCTATATATTTGAGAAATAATGCATTTTTGTGACAAATTTGCTCTAATTTTCCCTCAGTTTCCTGCTTTCCCAATTTTGGTTTCATTAGTAATATTTGTCCAAAACCTTATAAAACAATCCCTTTATGAATAAGCCCCAGTTTGTCATGTATACCACATTATGACTAACTTTACATTGTCAGGGATTAGAAATATCATTTAAAACCAAGTTAAAGATTGAAGGGATGACACAAAGAGGGATTGGCAATTAGCATATTGAAATGCCTGATAGTATTTGGGAAAAGGTCATAACCAGGCATGACATCAGGTGAAATTGAAGTATATGAAATATGGGAATACACAGTTCTACAATTTTTTAAAATCAATTGCAGAGACACAGCACAGAGTAAACTTGACTAGACAAAAGTTCATGTTAAAAAAGAAGATGGGTTTCAATGGACATTAAGCTCTGTGAACTCAGCAGTGTGAAATGGAAACAAAACAAATAAGCAAGTACATTGGGGCTTTGACTGAATTAAGAAAAGTATTGTCTAGAACTTGGGAGTTAGCATTTATCTTGTTCTCTGCCTTTGTCAAAACCTATCTGAAATGTGCTCATTTCTGGCAGCATGTTTTAGGAAAGACATTCATTCATAAGGTGAAAATCATTCAAGCAGTAACAACCAGGATGGTAAATTGACTAGAGATTGTATGGTAGGAGAATAAAATTTGTAACTGAAAATGTTAGTCTGGAGAAGAGAAGAATTGCGTAATCACAGACCATAAGTATTTGAAAGGGCTATCATCTTGAAGAGTGATTTTATTTAGGCTGCTTGTTGCCAAAAAGTAGAACCAGGACAGACAGAGAAAAGTTGGTCTAAATATAGATATGACTTGAAGAAGTTTGTTAACAATTAGAATTGTTCCACTAAAAATGAAATGGGATGCTTCAAGAAGTAATGAATTCTCCAAATGTTCATGAAGCAGCTAGATGATCATTTGTCAGGGATGTCATAGAGAAGACACTTGAAAAAATTTGAATTGGAAAGAATTTGCTCTGAGAGCCTGTTAAATTCTGAAATTTGGTGTCTATAACTGCTTCATATAGAGAAGGAGCCCACAAGTATAGGTTCAGGAAAACTATGCTTTAAACAAGTAAATGACTATATCCAATCCATAGATCTTGTCTTCAGAGAAGAATCAGTCAGTCCTAATAAAGATCCTTTTGAAATATATGTCTTAGAAAAAGTATGACCCTTCAGGTTAGCTCTATATAGCACCTTACTTTTTGAGACCAATCTGACATCCTGACTGAATATTTAGAGGAAAGTTGGCCAAAAACAATTTTTCCCATTTAAGTAGTTCAGTGCTAATCTCATTTTATATTTTGGGCACATCTCACTTTATCCAGATAAACAAACAAAAAAAACACTTGTCAATAAAATATGAGGAAATATTAATATTGATACACAGAAAACAATGCTAAGGGAAAAGGTTATATATCTTAACAGTATGTTTATAAATAATTCATTAAAAAAGATGGTCTGTTATATTCCTTCTGAATTACTTCATTTTTTTTTCCTCTTTGCTGACCACTCAATGTATCATAACAGTCCTTTGTGGGCCTCAAAACTCTAATACATGAGATTATCCTAAAGGATACCAAATGTTATGTCCCCTAGATGGGATGATCAAAGCTATGACTAAACTTAATATAGACATCACTTTTTTAATGCTACCATGGAAACCTGAGTTGTCAGGAGAGATTTTTTTTAAAGTACAGGCTCCATGCAGATCGACCACTGCTGCTAAATAATTAATATAAATTCATTTGATCACTCATATTTGATGCTTTCCTACTGCTTCCTTTTTTTGATAATCAGAACTTGCCTTCTGAAAATACTTGGCTGATTTGCCTTGCTGTTTTCCCTTTTATTTTTTCCCCACAAAGGGTTTATTGTAATTTTTTTTATCCAAGATATCATTCATTTCCATTCTACACTAATTATTAGCATTCAATAGTGTTTCACTTCCTGATGTTTGAGAACAAAAGATACTACAGATGTTATTGTGCTTTGGGGTTTCTATCATTGTAGAAGCTTTAATCTCCAAAGGGTACTTTTCATGGAGTCTCTATGGGCTGAGTATGCAATTTAATATGTAGTTCCTAAATAAGATTTAGCAACTGTACACTAGTGCAGAAAGACTTTTCAATAGTGCCACCCAACTGCTATAGAGCCAGATGAATTTCCCTGTTTTATTCCATACACAACTGACAGCTGCCATGGCTACTTGCACAATAGATATTATTGCATGGTTTAGAATTGTATTCCAACTGCCTAATAACAAACAATAACCCTACAGAATAATGGAAGGGAATTTCTACATTTCATAGAATCATAGATATAGAGCTAGAATGGACCTTTGAGGATGCCTTAAATCACTTGCCCAAAGTTATACAGGTAATGAATAACAGAGATGGAAATGCTCTGACATGAAATCCAGTGTTCTTTTTTAACCTATTTTTGGTTACTATTTTATTTTATTTCTATCGAATGCCATGAATATCTTTTCTCATGCATGATTATATTGATTACCCAATTAAAAAAACTTAAGGAAAGACCCCTGCAATTATCTTTGATCAATATTTTTTATCTCAGGTTCATTGAACCCAAGAGAATCCAAGGATAGATACCACAGAACCCACAACCTTTGATGGAAAAAATACATCTTTATATTAATTAAACTCTAATTGAAATTTAAGATTTTCCTCAATTATCTAAAAACATTAATAGTGAGAAGTCATCCATAGACTTCACCAAAAAGAGGTAATGACATTAAAAATAATAAAAGTTAAAAATCTTGGCTTAGATCTTCCTTCAAATTTTATTTCTGATGATTTTTGGTCACCATTCCTTATGAGGCTTCCTGCAAATATAAAGCAACCTATTTGTATAAAAAAAAAACCTTTAAAATAGTAAAACCTCTCTACATGCTTCTCAAATAGTCTCTGCAAACCTCTCTATGTGGCTTTGCTTCAAGGATTTGCATGGTTATCTTGTATTCTCTTCACTGAGGCAGATCAAAGCCTCTCTATGACTTGAAGGATCAATCAATCAGAAAGTCAATAGACATTTATTGAAAACCTAATGCATGCCAAGGAGTGTGGTAAGAATTGAGGATACAAAGAAATATAGATAGATAGATAGGTAGATAGATAGATAGATAGATAGATAGATAGATAGATAGATAGATAGATAGATAGATAGATGGTAGATAGATAGATAGACAGAGAGATAGATAGATAGATAGATAGATAGATAGATAGATAGATAGATAGATAGATAGACAGACAGAGAGATAATCCCTCTTCCCATGGAGTTTATATTTTATTAGTATATGTATGGTTTGGGAAATTACACATAACTGAAAAATTTACTTCTATGTGGCTCTCTTATTAATGGGCCTTTCCAAACTTAGCT
Source organism: Dromiciops gliroides (assembly GCF_019393635.1). Lineage (NCBI taxonomy): Eukaryota > Metazoa > Chordata > Mammalia > Microbiotheria > Microbiotheriidae > Dromiciops > Dromiciops gliroides. Next base: position 721,504,861 of record NC_057861.1, read on the forward strand.
ATCCAGATCTTCAGGTGACAGTTAATGTCAGTAGACATTTATTAAGCACCTACTTTGTGCCAGGTACTTTGCTAAGTGCTGAGGATATAAAGGAAGGTCAAAGATATTTCTTTGCTGCTCTCAAGGAGCACACAGTCTGATGGCAATGACACCAAGAAAACAATTACGTAGAAGCAAGATAAAGACAGAAGAAATTGGAGAAATCGACAGAGGGAAAGCTGAATTGAGGAGCACCAGGAAAGGTTTCCTATAGAAGATGAAATTTATGGGGCATTCAAAGGAAAACAGTGATTCTGGGAGGTAGAGCTGAGGAGGGAAGAACAGTTGAGGCAGAGAGGACAACAGTCAAAATGGCTACAGTAGAGAGATAGTATTTTGTGGGAAGAAAAGCAAGGGGTCCAGTTTATAGACTGGATTATAGAGTAGAGAGAGGGAAGAAAAGTATAAAACACTCGAGGAAGTGGAGTGCTTGGTGAAGCAGTAGGTTTCAAAGTCCTTTGCAAGAAATAAAAAAGATTTTGTATTTCTTATTGGAGGTCATAGAGGGTGACTAGAGTTCATTAAGTAGAGGGTGATATGGGCCTCCCATTTCTTTATTATTTAAATTATTTTAACAGCTGAGTAGAGAATGGATGGGAGTATGGAGACACTTTTGGCAAAGAGGCAAGCCATTAAGCTCTTGCAATAGTCTAGGATATTGATGTTTGCCCTTATTTCTCAAAGAGGACCATGACATCAGGTTGATGTAATGATTTTTTTTGGGGGGGGGGGCAGGGCAGGGTAATGAGGGTTAAGTGACTTGTCCAGGGTCACACAGCTAGTAAGTACCAAGTGTCTGAGGCCAGATTTGAACTCAGGTCCTCCTGAATCCAGGGCTAGTGCTTTATCCACTGCACCACCTAGCTGCCCCCTGATGTAATGATTTGCAGTGCATAGGTTTTAAGTGAGGGAGGGCTGTGCAAATTAATCAACATCACTCTTTCCTCCAGAGACATCTGAGTGCAGTGGCAAAATATGCACCAGGACTACTAGAGATGTCCCCAGATGTTTTAAGGCAATTGGGGTTAAGTCATTTGCCCAGGATAATACAGCTAGTGTCTAAGGTCAGATTTGGACTCAGGTCCTCCCAATTTCACGGCTAGTGCTCTATCCACTATGCCACTTAGCTGCCCCAATAATCTAGGAGTGAAATGATGAGGATCAACTTCAGGGTAGCATAAATGTCAGAAGAATGGATGGATTGCATTGAGACATGTTACAAAGCTATTAGAGAAAGTGAAGAGTCAAGGAAGACACCTAGATTACAAATTTAGGTTAGAAGAATGGCGTTATCCTCGAGAGAAATAGGGAAGTTTGGCTACAATCCATCACAGGGATCATAATCAACATTTTTTGTTTTTGGGAGAAGTTACCAGTGTTCCCTCCCTGTTGGCTGTCCTTAAGAAACTCAGAGTCACATTCATGCCATAATGAGACTTTGGGGTAGAATAGTCTTAGAAGTTAGTTATGCTAAATATATAAAATATTGTTTTTCAAATACATGGTTTCTTCCTCAGCATGTGTCTAAATTATGATATAACTCCCAACATGCTTTCTTTGATGTTGGGAGGAGAGAACACTCACACATATATTTAAGATCATCATTTCTTATCACTAAATTTGAAAAGTATTTGATTTTCAAAAATCAATAAAAAGCAACAGCTTTTGCCTAACTCTGAACCTTTTTAAAATAAATCATTATGTTGAATCATCAGTACCATGAAAGAGCATCAAATCAAGTACTGAATGGTTTTAATTAATAATAGCCAAGATGTCATTAATATTGTGAGATGGAAAATATGTTTGTTAAATGAGGCATTTTTCACATGGTTCTAGGCAATGCTTTTCAAGATCTTTTTTTTTTTATGACATAGGTTGAATATCAAATATAGTTTTTAAAAAACTGCCCAGTGGTCCTCCTCCTGTTCTTCTCCGCCACCATGCCTGGAGGCCTGCTGCTTGGAGACAAGGCCCCCAACTTTGAGGCGGACACCACGATTGGCCGCATCCGCTTCCATGACTTCCTCGGAGACTCATGGGGCATTCTCTTCTCCCACCCTGGGGATTTTACTCCAGTGTGCACAGCAGAGCTGGGCCGTGCTGCCAAGCTGGCCCCGGAATTTGCCAAGCAGAATGTTAAGATGATCACCCTTTCCATTGACTCTGTTCAAGACCATCTTGCCTGGAGTAAGGATATCCACGCATACAGTGGAGATGAGTTCACAGAGAAGCTGCCTTTCCCCATAATTGATGATCGCAACCGAGACCTTGCCATCAAGTTGGGCATGTTAGACCCAGATGAATGGGATGGGCAGGGCATGCCTTTGACAGCTCATGTGGCATTTATTTTTGTCCCAGATAAGAAGTTTAAGCTATCTATCCTCTGCCGAGCAACAACTGGCCGGAACTTCGATGAGATCCTCAGAGTGGTTGATTTCCTTCTGTTGACAGCATACTAGAAGGTTGCTACTCCTGTCAACTGGAAATGTAGAGATAGTGTCATGGTTATTCCAACTCTATCTGAAGAGGAGGCCAAAAAGCTCTATACTAAAGGCGTTTTCACCAAAGAGCTCCCTTCAGGCAAGAAATACCCACGGTACACCCCTCAGCCATAGATTACTCCATCAAGACCATGCTGGGGTCTAGCTGGGGCTCCCTTGAAGATCTCTACCAGAAGATATCAGCCTGCCTATCATGTCTTCCTATAGTAATTGATTTAAACCTCTTTAGGTGATGAAAGTCAGGAGTCTTTGGGATGGTCTACTAATGGCTTGTTAAATTAAAATGGCACTAAAAGTTACCTGTGATTCCTCTACTTGTATCTTTACCAGCATTTCACTTGGGTCATTGAACTCTCTTGGGCGCTCTGCTGGCTATCTCTGGGATGTCACTGTTTGGGACTACATTCCTTGTGAGATTCATTGCAATCTCTATCATCAGTCACCTAGCACTGTTGTTATTTGGAAAAGAGGCTCCTTAGGAGTACTGCAGGAGTAGGAAGGACTTGTTTAACCAGCCTAATAGACAAATCATCCCTTTTTCTAATTATCCACTTGAGGGTGGATACAGTTTAACACATCTAGTCTTGAGCTTCACCTCCCTACATTTATGATCAACAACTTGTAATAATTCAGGTGTTTCAGATAGTGGTGTGTTTTTTCAAATGTTGAGTGTTCTAACCACAGTTAGGAAAAACGGAGATTCATATTTTTCTAGCAGGTAACAGGGAAGCAGGATACAACCTTAAATATCTTGTTAGATTGGGCAAAAGAGCTTTCTAATTCTGTTACAGTCTGTAGTTGAGACTACGGAGAAGCAGCACAATGCCTGCTACTGGCATATAGAATGGTCGAGGGCCACAATTATGGGTGCCTTTTTTTTTTTTTTTTAGTGAGGCAATTGGGGTTGAGTGACTTGCCCAGGGTCACACAGCTATTGGGTGTCAAGTGTCTGAGGCCAGGTCCTCCTGAATCCAGGGCCGGTGTTCTGTCCACTGTGCCACCTAGCTGCCCCTATGGGTGCCTTTTTAAAACAAGTCATGGATCTGGACATGGAAAACTGCTCTTCAATGTTCATAATAAGATGAAAGCAGGGGATAAAGAGACTAATTCTTTATTACAAAATGTTGTCTTTGCAGTAGATAATTTTTTTAAATTTTTTTTGCCTTTAGGGGAGTCACCAATAAAAGCTTTTTGAAACTAAAAAAAAAAAAAAACTGCCCAGAACCTTCAAAATCAATAGGAATATTTCCAGAGTTCAGAGTTTCAGAATGAAAAATAACAACACATGTTGAAAATCTACCATATCACACCCTTAAGTTGCACTTATATACTTTATTCTTTACTATGATCTTACTTAAAAGAAATTTAAGAATATAGAATTCAGCAAAAGAGATTTAATCAAATGCATTAATTAGAAATCTAGGAAAAACAATTATCAGTACAAATATGTAAAAATATGACATATTTTTACCAATCAATTAATTTATTTCTCTAACACCTTTTGCACACATGAAAGGTATTCTAGAGCTCAAGGCAGATACACCACAACAGATCCAATCTTTATAGAAATAAAACTTTAATTCCTTTAGTGGAATTCAATTTACTAGGAACATAGAACTTTGATTTTTGAAGGTCATTTAGAATTGTAGAATGGTACAGAGGAGAAATAGTGATATAAAAGGTGGGTCATCTCAACCAAAATGTTTAGAGGGGAATGAGGGCAATCCTTCCCAGAAAGCTAGAGGCAGTAATGTTGGAATTGTCATCATGGGCAGCTGAAGGGGGGTTAATTCCCCACCACCACTCCCTAGTATATTCCAGTACTGTCTGTATTGCCTAGATTCATTAAGTCATGGGCCTAAATCCTGCTTTCAAAGGAAAAGATTTGTAGCTCCCAAAGTAGTTTGTCAAGACATAATAGTAACTAGGAAAATTGACCTATGGAAATATTATCCTTTTACCCCAGTGCTAGCCTAGAAAGTAGGTTTGAAAGGAATATCTACACATCAAATGCCATCCCTTCCATTCCATTCAAATATTTAGTAAACTATTGTGTAAGGCCCTTGGTGTAGGTGTTTTGTTTTGGTTTTTGTTTGTTTGTTTTTCTTTCTATAAGTATGTCAATTGCATAGCCTAGTCTTGGATGGACAAACAGCCTAGAAAGTTAATTCTGGTCATAAAGAGAAGAGAAGCTGAACAAAGAACATGGGTTTTCTCACAATAGTGCTCATAGCAACAAAAGCATCCCTGCCTCCTTTTCAGTTCAATATGGATCCCTTCTCTCAGTGTGATGCTTGGGTTGCCAGTTAATTAAAAATTCTCAAGGAGGAAAAAAGGCATATTAGTTGGTGATCTAGATGAGAAACCAAATGCAACTATTTATGTTGTCCCATCTTGGATGGAGAGTAATAATGGAAAGGAAAATATAATTGGAATGGATATGAGTTCAAGTGCTGGCTCTGAGAGATAGAGGGCCATAGATTGAAAGCTGGAAATGACCTTAAAGACCAAAAGATCCGTGTTCCTCTTTTTACAGATGAAGAAACTGAGACATAAAGACAATAGATGACTTGCCCTAGATGATACAGTTAATATATGAGAGAGTGGGGATCTGAAACCATGTCTTGACATCAGGTCCAGGGATTTATCTTCTGCAGCAGGCTGTCATTTCTTGGTGTCACTTTCTTCACCTGTAAAATGAGGAGTGCTCTATTAGATATTTTCTGAGGTCTCGTCTAGCTCTAACATTCTATGAAAATGACTGAAAAAGATTTTGTTCTCATAGTTGCAACGTACTTAAACCATAACTGACAAATCAGGGCAGAGAACCCACTTCATTTGAACAACAAAATATGATTTTTATTAGTGTTCTAATGATATAAGGAAATAGAGTTTAGAAATCCTCAGATGAAAGCCTGTGACCATATTCAATATTAGTGACATTACTAAGAAACAGTGTGATATAGTAGACAGAGTATTGGACTTGGAGGCAAGAAGTCTGGGGTGTGAAATAATTGGCTTCAACAACTATTGGCTTTGTAAGCCATAGTAAGTCACTTGACCTAATCTTCACTATGCTCATCTGTGAAATGGGGGATGTTGACAATAGCTAGCTCACAAAATTGTAATCAATGAGGTAAAGCTATTAAAACCTCAATCAACTTTCATGACTAGTGTGTTTACATTGTAACAAAATTGGTTGAGTTATTAAATCCACTCAATAAATGACATACACTTATAGTCACCAACATGACTAACCCTGTTAAAAGTATTTCAGTTGTAACAAGTAAAACTAAATGTGCAGTCACCTTATTGCTGTCCCAAGTGTAGGGAAAACTAGCTAAGGTTTATTTACAAATTAGAAGCTTTAGCACCAGTTTTTGGGCATTAAGCATTTATTAGAAGAAAGAGGGCAGCTAGGTGGTGTAGTGGATAGAGCACCGGCCCTGGAGTTAGGAGTACCTGAGTTCAAATCCGACCTGAGATACTTAACACTTACTAGCTGTGTGACCCTGGGCAAGTCACTTAACCCCAATTACCTCACTAAAAAAAAAAAAAAAGAAAGAAAGAAAGAGAGAGAGAGAGAACACCTGGGTCAGAAAGCCAAGAAAAAATCTATCAAGCCTAGCATTCTCAATTCTCCCACCATCAGCTGTTTGAGAGACAAACTGAACTGTGTGAAAAGTCTTCCTGTGGCACTGGAAGAAGTAGTCCTTACACACTGCTTCAAGCTAACTGACTAGCATCATGAAAATTCATTGCTTCACTGGACTTGAGGGTGGTCCCATGTTGAGGTGAGCTGAAAACAATACCCTCTTCAGAGTCAGGCAGCTGTGGCTTCAATTGAATTAACTTTAAGTAGGTTAATCAGCTAAGTCAATCACTCTCAGTCAATCCAATCAGTCCAAATCAATCTAGGGCCTTTGGGCTTTGGGAAAAGCACATCACTTTCGTATACAACATGTGGCTAAATAAACATATAATTAAGATGAAATGTAGGAAGTAGATGATCCTGGCCAATCAGAAACATTTTTCCCCTCAAATGCTATGATAATTTGTGCAATCAATGCTTCAAATCTCCTTTGTCATTTATAGACATAAACAATGTATAATGTATATCATTTAAATAAGCCTTTATATAATGCTATAAAGTGTGCAAAACCATTTACAATCAATATTTTATTTTACAACAACTCTGAGAATTTGGGGCTCTTATGTTCCACATTTTATAAATGAGGAAACTGGGGAAGGATGAATTTCAGCAACTTGCCCAGAGTCATACAGTTATTAAGTGTTTTAGGGTAGATTTTAACTGAAGCTTTCCTGACCCTAGGTCCAGTGCTCTAACCACTGTACTACCTCATTCTCCACACTACTATTTATTTGAAGACCAGTTATGTGTTCTTTTTTTTTTTTTAATTTTTGAGGCCATTGGGGTAAAGTGACTTGCCCAGGGTCATACAGCTAGTAAGTTTCAAGTGTCTGAGGCCGGATTTGAACTTAGGTCCTCATGAATCCAAGGTCGGTGCTCTATCCACTGCACCACCTAGCTGCCCTGATGTGTTCTTATAGAAAAGTGTTTGTGGGGATGGCTCATCACTATTGTCATCAGGGGAACATGTTAATACAGACTTTGAATTCAAGGAAGAAATAAGAGTTTTCAAAATTACAGTGCTACTGAATTCAAGTTCAATATTTGTTCTATAGCTTACATTGCACAGGACTTCAGGGAAAATGTGAAATTTTATATTAAAAAGAGCAGTAGATACGTGGAATACATTATTCATCCTGATTTTTATTTATTTATTTATTTTTGGCCAAAATCAAAGCCTCCTCACCATTCTGAATCTGGATGTGGCACATTTCTGCTGCAACTTCATAGCTGATTAGAAATCAAACATTCAAGGCAGGTACTACTGCCACCTATTAGGAATGACACCTTAGATAAATTTCCTACTATAATTGATTTGATGATGTTCCAAATTATTCAGTAAGGGCAGCTTCATTTTACAGTGGTCATTGGCCTTTTTCCTCTTCTTTTATTTTTCTTTTAAAGACTTGCTTCTTTGCTTTGAAAAGAATACTGTGTAAAGTAGAAATTCTATTTAAATTAGCAGAAACTCTTAAGACATTTCCAGTGTTAAGGGCTAAAATTTTAGCTATTCTGTCTAAAATATCTAATGAGTGGTCACCAATAAATTATAAGCTTTAGCAAGAGTTAAACTTTTAAGCATTTATTAAGGAGAATAAGAATTTGGTAAAGAGAGAGAGAAAGGCCTACATTCATCTATCTATTAAAGGGAGAGCACATTTCTAGCTCCGCTCTCCACCCAAGTCCTCAGGCAAAGAGCCCCAGTCAGAGCGCCAGGCTCCCCCTTCTTCCTCCCACAAGCAATCGTCATTTCCTGACGCCAAAGAAAAGACGCATGATCTTGCCCTCAAAGACGTTCACCTCATGGGCGGAGCTAGTCAGAGCACCAGGCTCCCCCTTCTTCCTCCCACAAGCAATCGTCATTTCCTGATGCCAAAGAAAAGACACATGGTCTTGCTCTCAAAGACGTTCACCTTATGGGCGGAGCTCTTCTACAGTAAGTCTCCAGCAGGTGGCACCATTCCAATCGTTACACCAGGTTCCAAGGAACAATCTAACTAGGGGAAAAGGAGCAGATGAAACTACATCTACAGACTTTTCTTATCCTAGGCTGATAGAGAGCTTTCATTTGAGTAAAAAATTAACTTGAATTTCTATTACATCTTAGACCCAGAAGTGTAAGAAAATAGTCTGAAAAAGCTTAGGACAAAGGGAAGGAACTAGTAGTCCATTCCAGGCAGGAATAAATAATCCAGGTGAAATTAATGACACATGATGATGGTGGTGATTGATTATGACAATGATGATGAAGATTAGTTAGAAGATGTATGTGTATATATACACATACATATATACATACACACATATACATTTTTTCTACTATGTGCCAGTAATTGTGCTAATCATTTTATAATCTTTCATTTATCCTCACAACAATTCTGAGAGTTAGGTGTCATTCTTATCTCCAATTTACAGTTGAGGATACAGGCAGACACAGATTAAGTCACCTTGTTAGGGTCACAATTAATAAGGATCTGAAGTCAAATTCTAATTAAACTCTTCCTGATTCCTCGATCCATTACACTGCCAACTGTCTCTACTTTATAGAAAATGTATGGAGCAGCTGTGGGAGGAATTGTTTAAAGTCATTGTTTTCAGTTTCCCCAGCAAATAGAGATGATTCATCCTAGAAATAGGGTTTGAAAGTATTTTTTTCTATCTATCAGCGCATATTCTCTCCCCATTCTCTCCCTTGGTGGTCTTCCTTTCCTGCAATGAAAAATCTTGTCTTTATGCAGACAATCCATAATTTTGTTTAAGTAATTGGTGATCAATATCCTCCCCCAGTAAATAAAGCATAGTTCATCCTAAAAAAATTTCACAATGCTCCTGGACTGATCACCAGGTAATCAATGAGATAAAATTTTGTTCTTGGTGAATTGACTGGTTATTGTCTGCTCTACATTTCTTTTCTTTTCTTTGTTTTCTTTTTCCTTTTTTTTTTTTTTGGTTTTATTGAGATAACTGAGGAAAAGGCAACGTAAGGCAACCTATTCTAATTTTTCCCTTTTTGTGGACTTACTTTATTATTACTAGTCTGTGAGTCAAATCCAGGCTTTCACTAAATATACATAAAGCCTCACATCCAGCTAATATACTTGAACTATAGGGTTTATTTAGTAGCATATAAATCACATGGGTCTACTCACTCCAGAAGGCAAGTAAACAAGCAACTCACTGCCACCCAATGTGTCCAAAGAGAAGCTGCCTATGTAACTACTGCCAAGAAATAATGCTTATCTTGGTAAAATTGCCTTCCTCTTGATGAGCCACAAATCTTATGGGCTGCGGAATTTTATCCTGAATAAAACAAAGGAAGTGGTATATTCCTGTCTGGAGTTAATTAAGCAAAACCTAGCTATGGTTGACTATGCATTTCAGGAAGAACTCATCCAATGCTAAAAACTGTGGTTGGTAGTTTTCACTGTTATTCATTAGTCATTCTCCTTTCTCTACCTGCACACCTGCTTTCTATTTCTGGGTGAAGGAGTTTAATCTAACTTCCCTGTGTTAACTAGAACAATCCGAATCCTGAACAGAGATTTAGAGCTAGAGGGAAATTCAGAGGCCAAGAAGTCCAACCTCCTCAATTTTACTGATGAGGAAACTGAGACCCAAGGTGATACAGTTACTTGCTCAAGGCCACAGAAGTTCTATGTATCAGAGATGGGATATAAACTCTGGTGCTTGGATTTGAGAGTCAGTTACCAGAGGAGGGGAGGAACCTCACAAATTAGTGATAGATTTTATGAGCACTTTCCTGAAGCCTAGCACCTCTGCCGGAATTCTCCCTTGTTTCAATTTATTCCAAATTGCTATAGGAAAAAAATGTGGAGGGGGTACTTCAGAAACAAAAACAACCCCAAACACACATTCTATACATCTGAGGGATGATCAAAATCAGAAATGGGATAGGTGAAAAACAGTAAGCCAAATGTACACGCTTTCCAAATTACAAAGTAATGCCTTTCATTGGAATCGAGAATTGATTTCTATTCCTATTAAAAATCAGAACTAGAAGTCTAAGAAGCCCTAGCATCTAGGAAAGGGATTTGTTCACCCTCTCAAGTATCAATGAGTATCCAGATGAAAATATAATGAGAATTATTTAAAATTATTTTTAATCAGTTTCTATAAGAAAGAGAAACAATTTAACCCTTGAATGATTTTTTTTTCTATTTTGCAATAAATACAGGATTCTCTCTTTATTCTCTCCCTTAAACATCATCCTTAAATACACACTTTCACAACGTATAGAGATAGAGGAACTGGATGGAGATTCAAAGGATGTGAATTAAAGTCTCAGCATAGATATCCCCCAGAACTGTAAGTTTGTCCAAGACCACTCACCTTTCTGGGCCTCAGAGTTAAAGTGAAGGAATGGAAACTTAATTTCACAAATATTGATTAGACATATAGTTGATTGGCTGACATGGGCAGCTTTTGATATTCTCAAGCCCTTCTTAACCTTCCCAAGCTAGAAAGCAATACTAAATCTTGGCAGAGTTGAAAACGGGGTAAATTGAGCTATAAAGAGTGTGCAAGTCTCTCAGCTTCCTAAGTATGTAAATAGTTTAACTTAATTATAACAATTTAAGTGGAATACAGTCACAGTTGCCAAAGAAAATTAGTTCTTTTCTGACCGTGGGGCACTAAGCATTTACCTTTGTGTGGCTAAGCCATATAGAGTGCTTTAATTTCCTCTGTTATGTCTAATGGTGAATGATTACATAGCCAGCTTTTTAGCGAGAAGCACAATTAGAGCAGGATAGAATTCTTTCCTCCCCTGGCAAGAAAATGCCCCAGTCATTCTAGCTGGACTTAATGTTTTCTTAAGGTCAGTTACTCCTACACTTTTTGGGTGTTGTGACAGCTCAGAATTGGTAGTTTGCTTACGTGGCACCCTTCTTCTCTTTAGAGGCCTGACGAGTATGTGTATGTATATAACACTTAGAATTTATTTGATATTAAAAAAATTCATGACTCTAAGATAACCTGAGACTTTAAAATATTTGTAGAGTCTAACTTAATTTTTAGGGGTCTTTCTGAATCCTAGGCCAAGATTCTATCCAATGTGCCCTTGTAGCTGCCTTGATATTTCAGATCTGAGTTATGGAAAAATAATTTAATAATTGGACTACTCATTAAGAGCCAGCCAATGTGGTCAACAGACTGGAGAATATACCATCCTATGTTCAGTTGAAGAAATCAGGAATATTTAGCCCAAAGAAGAGAAACTTGGATGAATCATCTGTAAGGACTTCAGTTGCTATCCCAAGATACTATATGAAAAAGCTGTGGAAAAGTTCAAATGCCCTGAGTAAAAACACCAAAGGTTTAAAGCAACACTCCTTACTTTGAGTCAGCTATGTGGTTCAGAAGATAGAACACTGGGCGTGGAGTTAGGAAGGACTGGTTCATGTCCTAACTCAAAGACTTACCAGCTGTTAGACCTTGGGCAAGTCACTTCATCTCCATCTGCCTCAGTTTTCAGATCTATAAAATGGGCACCTACCAACCAGGGTTGTTGTGGGGACTGATTCATGTTTGTAAATTGCCAAGTGCCAGCTGATAGTATTTTATTACCACCTGACTGTTCCAGATTCCCCTTGGGGAAATAGGAGTGGGAGGTTGGATATCAACTTGCACCAATCCTCCACACACTCTCCCTATCCTCAGTGAGTCAGTACCCATTCTCAGATCTGAGCTCCTTACTATCTGCCCCTAATGACACAGATAAGAACCCTATAAAAAGCCACCAGACTTTATTGTTTTTCCACCACAGTTTGTCTTGATCTATTTCCCTTGTTCTTTGTCCTTCACTTTCACTCAGTGTATTTCCACTCAATTAAACTGGCTTGATTTATTTATTTTTCTCTAATTTCTGGGGCACCAAAATTCCTTCTACAGAATCTTAGGATCCACCTGTACTAAGCCATTATCTCTGCCTTCTGGACAGGGATAAGAGTTGTTCTATTTGACTACAGAGGATAGAACCAGGAGCAAAGACTAGAAGGGGCAGAGGGCCAAATTTGAAATAATGTCAGCATTAAATTCCTAACAATTAGAACTATTCAAAAGGAAAATGGGTTGCTAATTCTCCCCTACCAAGAGACTTCACACAGAGAGTGCTTAGTCACTTCCTTGATATTGTAGGGGAAATGGCCCCATGGCATTTCCAGTGCTTGAGTTCTAGCATGTGACAACTGGATTGACAATTTTTCGTTGATTTGTTTTGATCTTCTGGGCCACCAGAAATGCTTAGTGTGTGGATTGCTCAAAGCTTAGTTTATAATCCATTGAGTTGTATTTAGATGTTGTCTAGTGAGAGAATTAGAGCTCTTCTCTGAGAAGAAAGCATGTGACGTAGCATCCAGAAGTTATGGCTATAGAATTACCTGTAGTCATGTTAATCAAAGGTACCAGCCAATTAGCTTGGAGCTGCGTGTGTGGGCATCCCTGCTTCCTGTTTCACAGACAGCTTCTGGGAGAAGCCATTGAGGATCGGCCTCTTTTTGTTTGGGAAAGAGCGTGGCACAAGATGGAGAATGGGGGGGGGGGCTCTTAGTCATTTGGTGGTGAGAGATTTCACATGGGATGCTAGGAAAGGAAATTGCTTTCTTTCTCTCTGGCTATACTGAATTAGATCTGAGCTAGGATTACCATGCTATAAGGAATCTGTTCGCAATCTCACTCTCTCTTCACTAACTTATAATATATATTTTAATAAATCTTTAAAAGTCTAAACCCTTGTCGAATTTATCAGTGATTTTAGCCAGCTTCCCCCCAAGACTGGGGGAGGGGGAGGGGCAGATTAGAACCCACAATTTAGATTTTAAACAACACACTAGGAAACTGAAAGCATGAACCCAGATGAAAAGTTTAGCAACCATAGTGATCATGTTTGATACTATGCCAGCCATCTTCCTCCCTCTGACCCTAAACCCTTATTTATTTGCTTGTTTATTTATTTATTCATTCATTCATTCATTTAAATGATTGCTGTAGAAGCACAACTAAATTTCAGAGTGCCTTCCTTAGGGCCAGTTGGTGGGAACACCTAGAAGCACCTGGCTACATTATGGCAGGAGCTGTGAAGAGTCTAGTAATCAGGAAAGCAGCATGTAGAATAGGAAGAAATAGTGGCTCTGAGGTCAGAGGACTCAGGTTCAAATTTTACTCCTGATTTTTACTAATTATTTGTGAAAAAAATGGGATTTGGCAGATGCCCAGGGGTCCCACCTGATTGATTTAGTATTGTTTGAATTGGGTAAGAATGAGAAACTGACTAAGTACCTACTTAAGGGTGATTGGATGGAGACCACACCTGGATGGTCCTGAGTGACCTTGTACTACTGACATCAGCAAGAGACCACCCTCAACCAATAATCTGGAAGGACCTCCCCTTTCAGGGAAGGAGAGAGGAACTAGGTAGTGGACACTCACTCACAGGAGGGTTCTCTTCTCGTTTTGGTGAGGAATAGGTGCATGGCAGCAGATGGAGAAGATGGTCATTGGAACACTGGATTTCTGGTAAGAGATTTCACATGAGCTGCTAGGAAAAGGAAGGTTTCTTTCTCTTTGTCTATAATGAATAGATCCCAGATAGGATTTCCATGCTATAAGTAATCTGTTCTCAATCTCTCTCTCTCTCTCTCTCTCTCTCTCTCTCTCTCTCTCTCTCTCTCTCTCTCTCTCTCTCTCTCTCTCCCTCTCTCCCTCTCTCTCCCTCTCTCCCTCTCCCTCTCCCTCTCCCTCTCCCTCTCCACTAACTTATAATATATATTTTAATAAATCCTTAAAAGGCTAAACTAAATTACTGAATTTATCAGTAATTTTAGCCAGTTCCCCCCCCCCCACAACTTGGGGGGTGATTAGGACCCACATTTAGATTTGTTTTAAATTTTTATTTTTGTGGGGGGATGAAGGATAAGTGACTTGCCCAGGGTCATACAGCTAGTGTCAAGTGTCTGAGGCTGGATTTGAACCCAGGTCTCCTGAATCCTGGGCTGGTGCTTTATCTGCTTTACCACCCAGCTGCCCCCCCACACACACACACACATTGAGCTTTTAAACAACACATATGTAAACCCAGATGAGTCATTTAATCTCTCAATGCTCTAGGCAACCCTTTTAGACAATAGGTTTCAGAAACGATTCTGTCCTTGTGAGAGAGAGGGAATTACTTCACCTAGAAGTTCCCTTTATCAGTGAAATCATAGATTCAGTCTATTCTCTGTCCTCTTGGGCAAACATTTGATGTCCCTGGAATTCAGTAGCCTTGTTTATAAAACAAGGTGGTTGGACTTGATAGCTTCTAAGGTATCTTGTGGTTCCATACCTAAACATCTGAAAAATGTGGATTGTATCACCATGGACATTACACAGTGGAGTTTTCTTGTCATTCCTCCATCAAATATTCTTTCATACTTACATACGTATAGATGCATATATAGATATCTACATGTGAAGATGTATGTGTATATATTACATCCATATATAAACATATGTTTGTATATGCAAAGAGATGGATAGATAGATATAGATATATTCCTGATGAAAAACTTAGAGTAAATGGCAGAAAAATAAAAAGGTATCATATACACCAAATGCTTAGAAGAGTATTTTTTCTGTGTGTAGTAATAAAGAACTGGACAGAAAGTTAATCCCCACAGATTGAAGAATGACTAAACTATTACTAGTACATAATTGAAATAGGATGTTACTGACCTAGAGGATATAATGAATATGAAGAATATGGAGACATATGGAAACACTTGGATTAATAAATGCAAAGTGATATAAGTGGGACAAGTAAAACAATGGGAAAAAATGACTACACCAATATAAATGCAAAGAAGAAACAAAAAACAACAAAATAATCTGAGTTCTGTGTGTTTAAAATTGCCATTGTTGGCTCCCTCTCTCAAATGGACTTCTTCCCTTCTTTCTAAAGGTGGGGAGATTAAGGATGTGGAACATTACATGTTCAGATTTTGATAATGTGTTGGTAATTTATACTCAATTGCTCCCTTCCCTCTTTCCCTTCTTCCTTCCTTCTTCCTTCCTTCTTCCCTCCTCCTTCCCTCTTTCTCATTTCTTTCCTTCATTCCTTCCTTCTTTCTTGATCATTTAAAAAATCATATTTACAAGAGGTGACACTGAATAAAGGGGGGAAATACATTTTGAAATGATGGTGATGAAAAAATTATATAACACGATAAAATTGATAGATATAAAGAAAAGTTTTGAATTGTCCATAAGGAGTATAAATCATCAAGCCAAGATAGATGTTCAAACCTCCACTTCCTTTGGCCTATAGAAATTCTGTTGACAATGGAGATTTTTAACCTTTGTCAAGTCCTGCATGGCTAGTAAGGAAATAATCGGTGAAAGTCTCCCCTATGGCAGTCTTTTTATCTCACCACCATCTCTATCTAATAAATATGCAAGAGAAATCTCAAGATCCTGAGAACGTTCCTTTTTTTTTTTCTACTCCAAGTTCAAGTTGCTGTCTCCCCTCCTGCTCAACCTTCCCCTCCCCCATGTGATACTTACTACAGTCCTGGCTTTTTAATATCACCCAGGGAGACATAAAGCCTAGCAGAGAACCATTTTCTGTCAAAATTCCATCTGACCCGCATATTTTTGCCATCTCAGGCTGATTATGCAGTCAGATCAGGCCTATCATTGACCAGTTGTTCACCCCTATCAATTGCATTAGCATTTAACTTGTCAGTTTAAATTACAAGGGTAACAAAAGTTTAAGAAGGTTACAACAGATTTAATCCCCCCCACTAAAGAGGAAAAGAATAATCCTGAATTAGCCACCGAGAGGTACAAGCTTCTCTCCTCCCCTTGGCAGTGTCACTGACATGAAAATCAGCACCTTTCAGAAACACTGTTATTCATGGTGTTTGAGGGAAGAATTATGACTCGGGGGCTAGTTGGATTCAGCTGCAGCTGAGGCAAAGGTGCCAGAAAGAGGAGGAAAAACTGGTAGACATCACCCAACAGGACCTGTTGTGTCTTAATTCTAGCAAATGGTAATGATTTTCATTTGAATTGGTAACCACTGATGTAGCCCATTTCCAACACATAGTCTCTATTGTAGGCTTCTCACAAATTCACCTCTTTTCAAGAACTATTAATTAAAGATCCAGAGATGACTCCAAAGAGCCTGCATCCAGCTTTGGACCCCCTCCTGAGGTTTCCCTGAGACTTTAAAGTCTCCCTATTCCTTCTAGGATACAATATTTTCTACCTGATATACTATGGCTTCACGTAAAGGAAGTACAATGACATTTCTGAAATGTTTTATGTAACTAAGAGACTCCCCTATGACTCTGATATGCCAACAAGGAATCTACAAACACTACATATTAGGGCTTGATACATTGTATGTTTGATTGTCTACAATTAATAAAGTGATGGAGAAAATCTTTATAATGCACATTAAAGGTAAAAATGTATTCCAGTAGATCCCCAGGACAGCCATGAGGGGATTACTTTTATCACAAATTTTCTCTATTATGTAGTAAATAAATATCTTTCCCTTTAAATTTAGAAATTTTCTTTATTGATCTAGAGTCTTTCAGACATATTCATGGTGAAATATTTCCAAAAGGTGAATTATTTCCTGGGTAAGAAATTGACCAACATTTTGGCCCTCTCTTTGCCTCCCTTTCCGGAATCATTGCATTTTAGTCTTTACCCTCAATATTTCAAAATTCCAACTGTGGTAAGAATATTGGAATTTGGCTGACTCATTGGGAGGGGCCACACCTGGCCTACCCTGAGAGAGTATGCTGCTGATGTCAGCAGGAGAAACCACTCTCCACAGGCAGTTATGAAGGACCTCCCCTTTTGGGGGAGGAAGATTAAACCCTCGCTGAGGGGAACTCACTCTCTTCCAGAGTGACTTTCTTCCTCATGAAATGAGCAGCAGCAGCAGCAGCAGCAGCAGCAGCAGCAGCAGCAGCAGACAAGCCCATCAGGCTGTGGCCGTAAGCTGTTTTTTCCATTGAAGCTACAAGTCCCAGGTGGTGAGTTAACATAAGAGCCCTGCTTCTTTGAATTAGCTGAAGTGGAAACAAGTTTGGGGATTGTATAGCTTTAGGTTAGAGTTAGCAGGATTATTTGTATTTCTTTTTCCCTATTCCCTTGTCTTTAATTTTATTAATTTCACCTTTGCTGTTTATTTTATTCCCATTAATAAAAACCTGATTCATTTTTGGAACAGAGGCTGTTAGGTTCCTTTCTTATTGGCCTGGGAGAAATATCTAATAAGGCAGTTCAGAGGGGAGAGAGCTTTGAACCTAGAGGTCCCTCATTATTTCCGGGACACCAATATTATGGTGAGCCCTCAACTAACTCTCAATATATTAAATTTGGCCCCCACACAATAAAACTGCTTATTATTACACAAATTCAGTACTTACACACACACACACACACACACACACACACACACACACTGTGCCTTTGAATATGATGTGGGATATTTTTTAAGGAGTCATTTGCTCCTAACTAACAGCAACTCCTTAGTTTTCTTTATGGCTCAAATCAGGAATCTCTGTCTATGAAATGCCCTTCAGGATCATTTAAGCTATTAAACTTCTTCCTCCTAAAATTACCTTTCCAAACCCTGGCCTGTTTAAATACAGTTAACCCTTCTGCATCAGAGGGTTATTGGCATAGCACCTCAGTGGTCTGGAAAATCTGTGTAAAATGTTTTGGCCCTCTCTTCATAACAGGAAAAAAAACCTCTGAATTATTATGCCATTAAAAGATAAAATGTGTTAATATTATATAACACTAAACATATATGTTATGCATTTCTAAGTTTCTCAACTTTTTCTGTTTCATCTGTTGGCTTTTCCCATGTCATCTACAGCTTCCACAAAACTTCCCCAAAATTCCCATTTAATTTCTTAGCCCAACCTGCCATATGTCAAAACTGTGATGGGTAAAGTCACAATGTAGAAAGGATAATTGTACATTATCATCTTAATAGAATATAAGCTCTCTGAAGACAGAGACTGATTGATATCTGTTTTCATTTGTCCAACCAAGCTCATGGTGCTTCATATGTAGTAGCTGTTTCATACATGTCTAGTGAATTCAATACCTCTGATGCCCTGAGGCTCAGATTCCTCTTCTGCCAAACAAGGACATTAACCCCCAAGGCCTCCAATGTCTATTAGCTCTATGCCCTATGATCGAATGACTTAGCACCCAGAAATGGGATCTAAAAAAAGGTTAATCTTGCTGAGACAGATTGACTAGTGACTGACCTACTGCCCATCTGAACTGTTTCTCCCACCTCAAAGCAACTAAAAAGAAAAAAAAAGACAGTCATTTTATAAATATAAAGCAAGCGGTTGTTCATCTTTTGTTTTCAGAAGGCCAATGAAATCATGCTTGATAACATGCTCATGAATTAGATGTAAGTGAGGCAGAGTTGTACAAAGCTGTCAGCCTCACTCTCTCAGTCACTATAGTACAGTGGCAAGGCAAAACTCAGAATGATTGGCAATGGTTTGGGAGGCCTGTTTGATGTCTGTTAATATGAATATATGGATCACCTGGATTTGATGGAGGTACCTTGTTATCTAAATAGATTTTCTGAGACCCTGGAAAATGCCCTTTGGCTAAAGCATCAGGCTGAACCCAGATAGCTAGCAGATAAATCCCTATTTACTAACTTCTCTCCCCAAGAGAGGAAACAAATCAAATGCCCCTTTTGACTAAACTTCAACTAATGAGTCCCCATTCACTGTCTTCTTTCCCACAAAGAGTAAATAGAGCATATATAGACATCCTTTTCCTTGGTAAACCCTTTAACATTAAGCTGCCTGTTATGGTATTTGCTTTAGGTTAATTTGTATCATGTTAATAAAACTGACATCACCCTGTAACCAGTGAGCAAGAAACCTTAAAAATCCTTAGAAAGAAGGCGAGCTTTGAACTTCTTTCTTAGGAGCGAAGTCTCCACATGATCATTATGTGTTGTATCTTCTTGGGACAAAATATTAAATTGATATTATGGGTTTTTTTTCTCTCTGTCTCTCATCTGGTTTTGTCTAGTAGGAGATCTTAAACTCTTTGATCTAGTTCTTAACCATGTTCTCTGACCTGTTATTATATTTTCTAGGAGGACAGGCATGGAAACAATTTGTAGGAGAGATTATAAAATATTATAATTTCTCTAATCTGTTTATTGATTCTGTTTGTGGGAGACAGGCAGATACAAAAGCTATATTTTAATATTCAACATGTCTGACCAAGCTCTAAGTGCTCCACAGCACCTGCTTCAGCTGCCTTTGTGGCTGTTGAAACAAATTGTTCTCATTTACCCAATCACCAGGGAAAGGTCTTGGAATGGACATCTTGCTAAATCACCAATGGGTGTGAGACCTGTTAATTGCCCTCAACCTGGTTTAGGTGTGACTACTAAGTATGCTGTGCCATAAAGCAAGTTACTCTTATAGTGCAGTATTAAATTTACAAGGGAGTTTAAAGTTCACAGGGGAGGGGGGAAAGGGAAGGAAAACAAACAAAACCTTTGCTACACATGCATACAAGATACTGTTTGACTGCTTGGCAGGGGGAAAATAACAACTTTGCCCTTGGACTTTGACTCTGTGCTCATCCTTGTCCCAACCTCTCTTCTGCGTTGGAAGGCAGAAGAGTTTAGAGACTGAGGCATTGGAGTACCACACTTCTTAGAGCCTTTGGCAATTCATTAGGAAAGCAGTCATCTGAAACTATTTTTTTTGGTAGGCAATTGCCCAGGGTCACAGTTAAGTAGTAAGTGTCAAGTATATGAGGCCAGATTGGAACTCAGGTCCTCTTGACTGCAGGGCTGGTGCTGTATCTACTGTGCCACCTAGATGGACCTATCTGAAACTATGTTGATCACATTAGAAATGAAAACAGGGGGATGGGAATAGCAAACCAGTATCCTTGCTAAGAAAACCACAAATGGGATCACAAAAAGCTGCACACAACTAAAAATCAGTGACATCTTTTCGCTATCGAGTGGTTCACTCACCATATAAGCAAATGCTTGTTCAGAATGCAATGTGAATCACCTTTTTTTGGAAGGTGGGAGAAAGTGAATATTATGAGAGGATAGACAGTTAATAAACAATATTGTATGAAAGTAGATATCAGTTCCCCATGCAATGTTTACAAATGGGGGGTGGGGGGGAGGAGAAGGGATAAATTTACCAATTGCTCTTAATGGTGACAGTAAAGGAAAGAGGAAATTTCTACCCTGACATATTACTCCCTAAGCAGATCACTGAAGCAAAGTTTCGAATATTTATGACTGTATTGAGTTCAAGGAAGTAACATCCTTCTTTTGCTGGTGTCCATACACCCGGACCCCACTCTCCTGCACAGAATTGTAGAATTCTAAAGGTCACAGGCTTCCCCCATCATGTAATTTTTCCATCTCCCATGATCCCTCAGTGCCTTCTTCCAGCTGTGAAAAACTAAACTTCCTATCAGCTTCCATGTCATTGAAGGACTACACTATACATTTAGGTGCTATTAATTCAAATGAAATGAGGACAATTCAGGCCAATTCTTGGGTCAAGTCAACAGCTAGTCTCAGCATTCATGTGAACTTTAGATGTTTCATAGCTATGAAAGAAGTAATCTTCCAGTTATCCTCGCTGGTTTCTATGTATTATATTCCATTCATCTTTATACAGGCAACTCTCCATGACTGGAATATACTAATTCCTAGCTTTTTTATCTTCAATCCTAGCTTTCCTTAAAGTATATCTTCAATCCTAGCTTTCCTTAAAGTATATCTTGGCTCCCACCTCACACCCACAGCCTTATGGGATCTCCTAGGGGAGATATAGATAAGGTAGATAGATAGAAAGAAAGATCGAGTTGGGCAGACAGACATATCTATCTGCACCTATTGATTTACCAATTTATTTATGTCTATACATACACACACATATATACATATATACACACACATATTACCTAGGTAATATACACACACATTATAGCAAGTTACAGGTGAAGAATCAGAATGGGAAGGGAGGGAGACATAATGCTGTTTTCCCTCATTTTTAAGGAGGCAACCACTCTGAAAAGATCACAGAAATATTTTGAGGATTTTGATAGAATTTGCATTTACTTATCTTTAATTTTTACTGTGTCCCTGAAGTAGAATATAAGCTCCTTAAGGACAGGTACTCAATCATTATTGACTTTGTATCTACTACACCTAGCATAAAGCATTGAACATAGTGAGAGTCTAATGTACAATGAATTGAATTTAGTCTGTTTATTATCTTGGGCTTGGATGATTCTGTTAGGTCAGCCAGTACCTGCTTGAACACAATACTCAGCAGAGATAAATAATACATTGTTGGAATTAAGTACATGAAGTGCAAAAAAAGGGTGTGAATGAAACACAATGTGAAACATGAAGCCATGCATATAGAGTTGTGTTAGATATAGACATAAGTGCTGAATGGAATATATTAGCAGAAAAATTGCTGTGTTCAAAGCAAGCATATATTATCGTGAAGTATCATTTGCTGGAGCAGGTTGCTGTTTTTTGTTTTGTTTTGTTTTGTTTTGTTTTGTTTTGTTTTAGTGAGGCAATTGGGGTTAAGTGACTTGCCCAGGGTCACACAGCTAGTAAGTGTTAAGTGTCTGAGGCCGGATTTGAACTCAGGTACTCCTGACTCCAGGGCCAGTGCTCTATCCACTGCGCCACCTAGCTGCCCCTGGTTGCTGATTTTTTTTTTAAACCTTAGGTTGCAATGAATGAGAAAGATCTTATTGTATCAGCCCTATTATAAATACATTTTCTTGTTCCAAAGGCTACATTTTCACTTGCTTCTCTAGGAAACGACTGGGAAATAACCTACAAGCAAAATATCTTAAGAAGATATTGGTTCCTTTGTATATATCTTATTCGATTTTTTTTTTTTGGCAAAATTGTCCATGGTATCAAGACATTTGGTAAATAAATCTTAGTTATGGCTTGTAAGTCCCTCTCAAGTGTTCTGTGGGGCTACTTGTGTCAAGTTAAAATTCTTTATGGTGACATCTGTTGAGACACTGGCTGACGGTGTTTGTGATATTATTTTTCTAAGGAAAAAATAGATTCCTTAGAAGTTGGATATTGTACATTGTTAAAAAATGTCAGTCTTCTGCAGTCTGACATCCCTTTGAGTATTCAGAAGATAGTTGTATTTCTAAAATATGTTTAATGAATTAAAGGAATGTACCATAGAAATGTACAAATGTTATATATATATATATATATATATATATATATATATATATATATATATATATATATATATATATATATATATATATATATATATATAACATACTTCTTCCCACAGTCATGGTTTAGACATACAATCAAAGTACTATGGTAAAAATGCAATAAGAATTTAGAGTAGAAGTGAGAGGGGGGAAATGTAAAGCATTTACACACTTCTCATGTTTTGAGCTTCATGGGCTCATAGATGTAGAGACAGAACGGACCTCAGAGGACAGATAGTTCAATCCTCCCTCCTCCCCCTGAAGTGGCAGATTTAAAATCACAAAATAATAAGAGGGAGATATAATTTGAACCCATTTTCTCTGACTCCAAACACAGCATTCTTTCCAATGTACAATGGAAGAACAGCCTTCAGTTAGGCTTGTTTCTTCCCATGATGACATATTCTATAACAATAATAATGGTGATAATAGTAATAACTGATGTTTACTGAGCATTTGAAACTATAAAAAATTGATTCTAGCAAGTGCCATGTGAGGTACTTTAAAGTGATTTTTGTATGCTTATTTTCAATATGTGGAAACTGAGTCTCTAAAGGTGTTAAGTAACTTGACCACAGTTACAAAGGAAGTGCTAACAACAACAACATTAAAGATCATCAGCTTAATATAGAATCTTGCAAATTTCTTTCTGTTCTTTATAAAATTTCAGTCTTCTAATGGCAGACATAGTAAGGGTTACAATCATACCAGTCTTTTCTAATTGGCTTTTGATATAGGCAGCTTTTGATTTGTGATTTTTGATTTGACTTCTGATGATTCACATTTATGACACTCAGATAATTACACCAAGCTTATAGACCTAGAACACTGACAGCAAGCAGACAGCTCACAAATGAACTTTCTCACATCAATTAATCTGCTTCCAGATAAGCTCCTATATAAATAACAATTCACATTTATATTAATATTTGTATAGTTTACAATATGATTTATGTACTTTATAAATATCCTCAAAACAGTGATGGGGGCAAGTGCTATAATTAAGCTTATTTTACAGATTTGGAAACAGTTACAGAGCAGTTAATTGATCAATTTTCCTAAATTTGGGGACTATCAATGATGATATTCAATGCTGGGTCTTCCTCACTACAGGTCCAGCATGCTATCCACTGAAGCACATTGTCTGACATCAATTGTCATAACTAGATCTGGCTGTGGCACTTATTCTTGTTACAAAACTCTGGGGGTAGGATGGGATGGTTGGAGTTAAATACTCATGATAGAGGCCACCATCTTTATTTCTCATTGTCTTCTACTGGCCTTACCTAAGGAGGCATATCTCTGCTCCATTACCAGACCCCAGGTCACCACCCGCAAGGCCTTATATTGTGCTAGTCTATTCGATTCTTCATTTCTCACCTCACTTACCATGAAGAGATGGGTCAGATCCTCTAGGAGAAAAAAAGACTTTATAAAGGCAAGAGAATACCCTGCAATGAGAGAGAGAGAGAGAGAGAGAGAGAGAGAGAGAGAGAGAGAGAGAGAGAGAGAGAAGGAGGGAAGGAAGGAAGGAAGGGGGGAGGGAGGGAAGAAAAATAAACATTTTTATAACAGAAGTTTCTTATCATAATAACTGTAGTTCTAGTTTGCATGTGTGGTTGAAAGTTATACTGAAAGACAAAAAGTTTGATTATAAATAGACTGTGCATATTCTAGTAATCACATCACTTTACTCTCTTAGCACTTCTATTTTAAGAGCCTTATTGAGTTTATAATTATTATTATGAATATATATTCATGATGTCATATTTATATAGTATTTTATGTTTACAAAGCACTTTGCATAAATGAGAACAATGTAGTATTCTAAATAGGGCATTCAACCCAGAGTCAGGTACTGGCTATGTCACCCTGAGCATGTCACAGTATTGCAAAAAGAGCATGCATTTTGAAACAGTGACACCATTACTAGGTTTCTATCCCATAGATATCAAAGAAAGAAGAAAAGGGGGCACCTGTGTATGACTTCTTTTCCTCTCCCTCCATATTTTTATGCTTTTTCTTTTAATATCTTCTATGCTCTTTAGCTGTTTCAAAAATAATTACTGTAGATATGATCATTTGGCCATATTGTTAGAAATACCAACTCCCTCATTTTCTACCATAATTATATACATTGTAGAGGAGTTCCCTTTTTGTACAATTTTCCTTCATGTTTCAGGCAAGTTCTATCTCTCTAGATAAGAGTTTTTCAATTCTTTCTAGATTTACTTCTTTGTCCTTATCGATTCATTCTGCTTTCATGGATTTACCTATAGAACTAAACCAGGTAATTAGATTCCCAAACACCTGAAACAATTAAAAAAATGATAGTGATAAAGACCTAGCCTTTTTTTCCTTCAAAATGATTATCAATTGTATCAGCCCCAGGAGCTGTTGTCCATCTGTCATTTGTCTCTCTGGTCAAACTCTGACCCTTTCTCTCTTCCTCTAAT
Organism: Dromiciops gliroides; assembly: GCF_019393635.1. Lineage (NCBI taxonomy): Eukaryota > Metazoa > Chordata > Mammalia > Microbiotheria > Microbiotheriidae > Dromiciops > Dromiciops gliroides. The sequence goes on from NC_057861.1 coordinate 721,529,826, forward strand.
CTATTGCACAGCTGGATTTTGAGCCCTGCTAGATCCTGGGGTGTCATGTGCCCAGCTCACTCATTTTTCAGATCATCCTTTAATCCTTGCCTAAATATTTCAATTAGCACTACTTCCCAACTTAAAACAGCTTACCATTTCCAAAATTCATCAGCACATCCAGTTTTGATTCTAGCAGCATAAATTAATCCTAACATTATTATTATAATATCCTTATGTCTCTACAGAAACCCCTAAATTCTCTGAAATTTATCCTGTTCAAGGGGATAATTCTCAACATGAAAATAAGACCAACCACAATCTAACCCATTCTCCTTTACCTCTATTTCCATTTCCCCTGTGGCAAAGCTTTCTCTCCCTTCATTCTTGCCCAAAGAAAGGCTTAAATTTCTGAAGGCAAGTTCATGTGGACCTAGAAAAAGAATTATTTTTCCTTTCACCCAGAAAAAAATGGGAAGAGAAAAAAATAATAATGGGCTATAGAAAAGAAGAATTCCTGCCATGGGACAAGTGGAAGAATTCAATTAGTCAATAAGCATGTATTGTGTTTGATATATGGCAGGAATACCTCTACGCTGGAGATAGGGGAAAAATAGTGCCTACACTTGAGGAACCCACAATCTAATTGGGGATATTACAATCAAACAAATATGTATAGTCAAGTTATATGCAGGATAGGTTATGAAGCATTTTAATGCCAAACATGATTTACTCCTTGGGGTGATAGGAAGTCATTGTAGTTTATTAAGTGTGAATGCAACATGGCCAAACTGTCACTTTCTCATTTCTTTCCAGACTATACTCTGAACTTTCTCTACCATGTCCTCTATCCCAGGCAGTTTCATGGTCTTGTCCCCCAATCCTCCTCTTCAACTTTCTTTTCTATATTGTCTTTAACCATTGGAAAATGAGCTCCTCGAAAGCAGGTACTGTTTTCTTCTTGTATTTGTATTTCCAGTAATTAGCATAGTGCCTGGAACATATTATCTTATTATAGATTTTTAAAGTATATATTAGGGGGGCGGCTAGGTGGCACAGTGGATAAAGCACCGGCCTTGGATTCAGAAGTACCTGAGTTCAAATCCGACCTCAGACACTTGACACTTACTAGCTGTGTGACCCTGGGCAAGTCACTTAACCCCCATTGCCCCGCAAAAAAAAAAAAAAAAAAAAAAAACCAAAAAGAGTAAAAGTATATATTATAGGGGTGGCTAGGTGGCACAGTAGATAAAGCACCTGCTGTGGATTCAGGAGTACCTGAGTTTAAATCCTGCCTCAAACACTTGAAACTTACTAGCTGTGTGATCCTGGGAAAGTCACTTAACCCCCATTGCCCCGCAAAAACAAAAAAACAAAAAGTATATATCATATATAGAATATGCTGGTTTTATTATACATAATTATACAATAATGTAATTACTATACTATAGCACATATTAACAAATGCTGTTCAAATCTCCATTTTAATATACACTATTTCTCAACTGTTGCACCAATACTTGGGTACTCAGAAAAATATAAATTGTGAAAGAAGCATGAAGAAAAAAAACATCCCACTAAGCCATTTCTTACTGGCTGTCACTGCCAAATTCTCTCAAATACCACACTATGAATTTCACAAAAGATTTCCAACCCTGACAATTGTATACCAGCACTGACTATAATGCAGGTCTTGTGTAAATACTTTCAATTCCCCAACTCAGGTTGGGGTTGACTTTACTTTGTTAATAATTGGGGTATTGCCCCACCTTTGTTCTATTGCTCCCAGACACATGGCTAATATGATAGGAGGAAACTTGAAGAGATTGTATACATGAATTATCATTATGCATGTATATGGACCTGCATACCTCTCTACTACACTTAAAGTTGCATCAAGGTATGGACTCTAACTTATCTAGACATTGTATTTCTCCTAGCACAGTTCACTGGAAGAGAGAAAAATCATTGAACAAATGCTTTTTGTATTGATCTGGATTATTGGATTATGCTGATGTTTCAAATAATTAATAGTTATTCAGTAAGGGCCTAATGCTTTGCTAAGTGCTGAACATATAACAAATATCTGTTCTTGCTCTCAAAGGCCTTTCATTCTAAAAGTGAGAAAATATTTACATATTTCTTTTTCACCCCCTTTGCATACTCTCTATGAACTTGCACCAGACTAAAGTTTGAGACCTTTAAATTTGACTGACTATTTTTCCACTAATGGTTCCATTATCTCCCATCTTTCTCAGGTCAACTGTATGACCTAAGGAAGGAAGCTGAATGAGAATGAGGCAATGAACAAGCCCTCTTTACTAAAGCTAAGGTGCTATTTGCACAAGTTATTGTGTTACACACTGCAGACCCCACTTTCCCATATGCATTATATGTTGCTGAATGTAATGAGGGCTTTGGATGAGTCTTAAGGCTGTGGAAATTTATTTTGATTTGGGGACCCTACCTTTAGGCTGAGATTAGAAAGCCTTAGGCCCTCAGGGTCTCTCCCCCTCCTCCTCAGCTTCAGCTGAAGAGAAAAAGCCCCATGGGCTATACAAGACCCCAGGTCAGACAGCTGGGGGGGAAAAAAGCCCCCAGCTCCCTCCAACCTGAGTGGAGCTATCTGAAGGATAGCCTGTGCTGAGGCATGAGGCTCGAGAGCACAACCCCCCCACCAGCAGCTGCAGCTCTGGCTGGCGGATTAGCTTGGTCTGTGGGGGCGAAGGAAGCCCCGAGATTTGAGTGGAGAGAAGAAAAGGTGTATATATAGACCTGGGAGTTAGATAGGAGAAAAGGAAGGAGACTAGGGGAGAGACGGACTAGATAAAAAAGGAGCAAGGACTGACTAGAAAGAAGGGGGGCTGACTAGAAGAGGACAGACTAGAGGAGACTCAAGGACGGACTAGGAGAGAGGCTGGGGAGCCCGGACTAGGACAGAGGAGAGTTCGGTTCGGAAAAGGAGAGATGGGTCTGACAAGGTTACAGGCCTTAATACAAACCAGGGAAAGTGTAACGTGCCCTGAGGCCAGAGGCGGCTAAGGCCCTTATTGTATTCAAGAAGTTTCAAGCACAGCAGGTGCAAAAGAGATGCAGTGGAAAGAGACTGCAGGAAAGCAGTCAGGTTGTACACTTTATTTCCCTGTATTCCTAATTTGAAATAGTATCTCATAAATAAACTCTGCTTTGATTATTTAGTTAAGAGCCTTCTTAATGTTTAGTCTATCAATTTGGGAGCAGTGTGGTGGAACTGTATAAACGGCCCATATTAAATTAACGAAGTCAGATAGCCAAATAGTAAAAAGTCCCCAGATTAGTCCTCCAGTCAGATTAGTCCCCCAAATTAGGCTAGTTAATTCAAAAATATTTTCACATATTTAATGGTGACCACGAAGGGACTTATGGCCCAATTATAATTTTTCTAAATTTATCATTTTTCATATAATCATAATTTTTCATAAGTCTAGTTATTATAATTTTTCCAGGTTAGTTATAGTTATTAATAATTATTTTTTTGTACATGGCTATGACCTCAATGTAGGGTGCTATTAAATCCTTGGGTATTGTTTGCTATTGATGAAGGGATCTGAAAGGCTTTGCTATAAAAACAACCATTATCTACTTTTTCTAGCCTTGCAACATATTGAATCTATTTCAAGAGATGCTCCTGTGACCCTTCAGAAATCTATCCACATAAAGGGATGGATTCACAATTATTTGATAAAGTCTACTTCTACCACTACATAAAAAGGAAAAAAGCCCACAATGACTAAATGACGTGCTTATTTAGCTCAACAAAGCTCTCTAATGACATGATGTTCCAAAACTTTGCTATTTGCATATTAGTTTAATAACCCCAGCTATTATATTATTGTTATGTAACATGATCCTCCACCTTAACACCCACTGAGGACATGAGAACCAGCATATGGTTTGGTTGTACCATGTGGCCCATTGCGAACCAAGCTAAATTTTTGAATCCACATGGCTGTGTCTGTCCATAGTCATGAAAGAACACCCTCGAGCTGAACCACTAAGAGGCAATAACTACTATAATTTAGAGATTTAAAAAAAATGAAACTAAAACCAAGCAATGTGCTCTAAATGATGTTCTATTATGCTTGTCATTTTTTGCTTTTCCTTAATTCTAGGAATGTGCTTATATTCTTGGTGTGCTAAATGTTTACACTTTACAAATGCCATGGAAACCAAGGCCAGTAAACCTCTATTCTCTCCTTCCTCCATGGAAGCTTGTAAAAGAACTGGTTGTGAAGCTTGTGTGGGCCAACAATGAAGGAGTGAATCTTGGATTAAACAGATCATGGTTGTAGTTAGGAGCACCATGGGTTAAATGGATCATGATTGTACTTAGGGGCAAGAAACTCAAGAATATTCTCACTAAGTTAAAAATGATTTATTTGTCTAGCAGCTAAGTCTGTCTTGCCTAAACATTTCCAAATGCTGCTTATTTTGAGACCATACTCCTTCATATCCTGCATGGTTCCACCCACTCCCTGCCTCAAGAGAGTCAGTAAAACACATAGAAAGCTTAAGACCAAAGGCCCCGTACAGACATACCACACTAGCTGCTGTCTGCTATAAGCTCTGAATGTAAGGGTCTCTTGCTAGTTTAATCCCCCAAAAAAGCTTAAAGTTTATATGGCAAAAAAGAAAATCATTAAAAATCAAAGAAATAGCCCCTCTTCTTGAGGAGCTTATATTGTACCAAGACAAGGGATGTGTAAACAGATAAAAACATACACAACAATTAAGAGGAAGAATAGCGCCATGATGACAGGATTTCCTTAGGTTATGACTCAGGATTTAAGCCTTGAAAGCAAATAAACTTTGGAGCAATATTGCCTTTTTTGATAACTTTGTCTATACTATGTCCCTCATTTTCCCCAGTTCTCACCACCAGCCACTTCCATTAGATTGATCTAGTTGCCACTCCTCAAGACAGGACACCATACCTTTGTATATGACAGCTTTCTTCAACTCTGAGAAGACTCAATACCTTGTGGGCTCCATTCATAATTTTTTACTATTCACTGTAGATCTGTAGTTCCACCATTCAGTCTGGCCTCTAATAGATGATGTTTTTTACCTTTGTCCGAAGGAACTAACTCTGTATCATTTGAATTTGATTGAAAAATTCTGTGCAGTGTGTTTACAACTAAAAACTTCATTGTATAATAACTTCATTGCTATGGAGACTCCTTTGCCCATTATTTTCCATGGTCCCAGTTGTTACCCTCAAAAGATCTAAAGGCCATGGTAACATCTTAGTGGCTACTTCAAAAGTAGATTCTCCTTCCCAGATTCAGGTACGCTCATATTTTTTTTCTCACAGCTCTTTCATTCTTTCCCCAAGAATCTAGGCTGTATCTTCTGCTCCTGTCATCATTTCCTCTTAGGCTATAAACGCAGAGAAATATTTCCATGTTTTCTCTGAATCCTCCCTATCTTCCTTGAATGCTTTCCTCTAAATCAGTTGTCTATAAACATTTTTATTACAGATGAAAAGAGTATAGGTGAAAGGGGAGAAGAGATAGAAAGGGAGACTGTATTGGAGGTGGGGGATATGGAAAAAAGTATGGTACAGTAAAATAGAGTGCTCGATTTGAAATCAGAGGCCTAAGTTCAAATCTTAGCTTTTTTTACCTACTATGTATGTGACCTTGAAAAATAAAAAATGCTCAGGACTTCTGGTTCCTTATCTATCAAATAAAGGGGTTGAATTAGATGACCTCTAATATCTATTCAAATTTCTTTGTTCCCAGAGCTCTGCAAGACCCTATAAATCCAGGCCAATACTTGATTATTTCTGTGACCGTAAGACAACAACAATCAAACAAAAACAAAGAAACAAAACCCAGTCCTCCAAGGAAAATAGCATTTATAGGATTCAGCTTCAAGTCATGTGGAAAGGCCCATTGGCATAGTGGCTAAATAGATAGTAATTCATCTCCAATGGCATTTCCATTAATATAATCCTATTTATTTTAGCCATTGTATCATTTGAGAATGTCAAGAATTTTAGTGATGAGAACTTTCCTTTTGTTTGTCAACAGCTTTGGCTGCTAGAGATGGATGGTAGAGAGGACCTGCAGAGACAATTGCTAAGTCATATCTCCACAATGATTGTTCTCCTGGATAGTAGATATAGGGCTGGAAGCAGGTCCAGTAGTCTAGGGATCCACTACCACTATTTCAGAGTTTGGGCCCAAATTCTGAGAGAAGGAGGTGGTCAATATGCTTGCTGTAGTGGTGGGCCTACAGGGCATCTTTCTGATCCATTTAGGTTAAATGATAACCAATTTTTGTTAATGGAGTGATACGAAGTCCCTTCCTCACAACAATCATCCCTTTGATGATGGCTGTTCTGACAAGATGGAAGTAGGGCTTGCGGTATGGAGCTAGTGGCAGGGTGCTGCTCTTCCAAGGGCTTTGGGGCACAGGGTCCTAAACTCATTCTCCTAAGATAAAGTTGATTTGAATTTCAAAAATGAGAGAATGCTAAAAATATTGGGATTAGAGAAGACTTCCTATAGGAGGTGATAGTTGAGCTGGGTCTTGAAGAAGTAAGATCCCTAGAGAAGGAAATGAAAAGAGATTAATTTGGGAGATATCTGACAGAAAAGTTCAATATTCTTTTTTTTTTTTTAAGTGAGACAATTGGGGTTAAGTGACTTGCACAGGGTCACACAGCTAGTAAGTGTTAAGTGTCTGAGGCCAGATTTGAACTCAGGTACTCCTGACTCCAGGGCTGGTGCTCTTTCCACTGCGCCATCTAGCTGCCCCAAAGTTCAATATTCTAATGGAAACATCAGCCTTTATGTGTTTCATATAACTATCTTTAATATTTAGCTTTGTACATAATTTATTTTTTCCTCAGTTTCAAACACAAGCCCAGTCATTTAAAACAAAACAAAAACAAACAAAAAACCATTTAGTGATTTATTAATGTCTGTGAAGTAAAAGAAAAACACCTCATCTTGGTATTTACATCCCTTCACAGTAAGAGATGAGAAACTCTTCTATATAATTTATATTTTGTTCACAATTTCTTCATAATGCACATGAAACACACACACACAAACACACACACACACACACACACACACACAAACACACACTGGAGTGAAGAATGAACTAGTCCACCACCTCATTTTTGTTCCTTATATATATTAGAAATAGAAGGAAATATTATTAGTTTAGTTATCTTCCATATTATCCACATTAACTCCAGTTCTGAACAAATGAAGAATATGTTTTTAAAAATACATTTTAATACTTATTTTTAACATTCATTAAAAAAGAAATTTAAGTTCTACAACTTCTTTTTCCTTCCCTACTCCCATTCATTGAGAAGGCGAGCAATGTAATATTTATTAATTCATGCAAAATATATTTCAGTATCTTTGCAAAATGCAAAGAAAGAAAAATAAAGTGAAAAAATATATGCCTTAGTTTATATTCAGACTTTATCAGTTCTTTCTCTGTAGGTAGATAGGATTTTTCATCTTGAGTCCTTACAAACTGCCTTGGATCAATGTATTACTGAGAATAACTAAGTCATTCACATTTGATCATGATACAATATTGCTGTTACTTTGTATAATGTTCATTCTCCTGGGTCTGCTTACTTCACTTTGCATCAGTTCATATAAGTCTTCCTAGGTTTTCTTTAATTATTCTGTTCATTATTTCTTATACCACAGTAGTATTCCATCACAGTCACAAACATATACACCAACTTGTTCAGCTATTCCCCAATCAAATGGAATCACCTCAATTTCTAATCCTTTGCCACTACAAAAATAGTTGCTATAAATATTTGTAAGTCTTTTTTTTTCCTTTTTCTTTGATCTATTTAGGACACAGATCTAGTAGTGATATTGCTGCTTTAAAGCATATACACAGTTTTATAGCCCTTTTGGCAAAGTTTCAAATTATTCTTCAGCATAGTTGCACTATTTCACAGCTTCACCAATAGTGCATGAGTGTCACAATTTTTCCACATGCCTTCCAACATCTGCTATTTTCCTTTTCAAGTAGAAAACTTCTCAACGAGCATAATTTAATTATTCCACAATTGTAATATTTCAGCAGCACTAGTCAAAAGTATAACAAAGAACTACTTCAGTCTCAAAAAGATATTAGCCTGCTCCCAGAGGACACTCTAGTCCCTTTGATGCAAACCACACTCAGAGACTGCACATGCCTCAAGTAGTATAATTCTTTCAGTCAGAAATATCCCCAAAATAACAGGCTACATTTTCATTCTCAATTCCTCTATGGAAAGGTTAAAGAATCACCTCCATCCCAATTAGATGAAAACCATTACTTCAGTTCTTTAAACTTTCTGAGCTGATTGCCAAACAACGGGAAAAGGGAACACTTTAAAGTTCATTTTTTCTTCTTTGAGAATTAGATGTTTGAGAAATAAACATATAGTTTGTTCCTTGAACAGCTGATCTTGCCATCCTCTAAAACAATTCTGTGTTCTTGAATCTGATAGATAATTATATTTTTAAGATTAACTTCTTCATAGTCTAAGGCCTTCAGGCCTAAATATCTAAGAGCTTTCACCAAGTAACAGTTCTGATGTCAAGGGAGCAGGTACAGGAAGCCAAGTGAGTAAGGAGAGAAAGAGAGGGAGGGAGGAAGAGAGACAGACAGACAGACAGACAGGCAGACAGGCAGACACACTGACCCTGGTGTGGCTAGGGGTTTTATACTCCCTAGATAGAAACAGGTCATTATACATTGATCTAAGCTAATTGGTAAAAGCATCATTCAGTTCCACTGACTGACATAACTTGAAGGTAGTCTAAAGAGTATACAAAAAGGGAAAATTCCAATATTTACCTTTGCTTCTCCCCCTAGCTAAAGAAAAGAATTAGTCTGCATTGGTTTTGTTCCCTTGGACTCATCCCAGACAGGAACTGAACTTTCTGGGGGCAGAGGGAGAGAGCAACTAAGCAAATTTGTGGGTTTCTCCTAGAAATCTGTTATTAATAACTATTTTCTCACAGCCCTTATCACCATTGTATCCTAATTCATTTTTGGCCACTGTACCTTCACTTGTTGAAGACTTATGAAAAGGTTTTGTTCCCCCTTCTAATTTGATTGAAAAATGTTGCAATTATTGGCTTTCTACCATAGAAAAACACATTTCTATATCCTCATAGTCTTTAATTTTGCTCTGCCAAAGGAATACAAATTTGTCTGTAGAAATTTCACAAGATTTCTTGAGATTTACTTTCAAGATGTCTTCTAAGGACCACTCCTTAAAACTAAGTAACTTTGACCCTTATTGATTGACCAACAATAGGTCCCACACAAAGCGTCATTTTGCCATTGTTTTACCTCTTGATGGCTCAGGGTGGGCCTAACCAGACATAGTATCTCATTAGGTCAGAAACCCTGAGGTTCCCCCCCCCCCCTCCACACACACCTTTTAGCTTTGTTTTTTGTTTTCTGTTTTTGTTTTTTAACTAGCTAAATGGGGCCTTTCTTTGCCTTCTTTAATACCTAACCAACCTTAATCACTGACTGGGCATTGTCTCAGGCAAGTTGAGACTTGTAAAAGGCCATAACTCAAAAGGCCAAAGACTCCCACCTGATAATATATCTTGCCACTGGACCCAGATGGCTCCAGGGGCTGCTAACATTGCACAGCTCTTCTGAACTTAAATGCAATTCATTGACATCTGTCATGGTCCTCTTGAAAAATAAAGAACAAACATCATCAACAACCTTGTAGCTGTTAGAGAAAAATACAGCACTCGATATACTCATACATACCTGTTAACATAAACAAAGAAAAAAATCTGATCAAATACACATTGAAACATAGATTTAATATTAATCATAAATGTAGGGGCAGCTAGGTGGCACAGTGGATAAAGCGCCAGCCCTGGATTTAGGAGTACCTGAGTTCAAACCCGGCCTCAGACACTTGACACTTACTAGCTGTGTGACCCTGGGCAAGTCACTTAACCCCCATTGCTCTGCAAAAAAAAAAAAAAAAGAAAAGAAAACAAAAAGAATCATGAATGCACTTGTGGGAAGAAAGATTATTATCCCCAATGTCATGGGGCGCAGAGCACCCCAGAATTTCTCTGGGGCACACCGAGGAATCTTCTTGAGAAACTAAACCAGAGAACAGATAACGCCTAGAGAGATAAGCTGAACCAAATCAGACTGAGCTAGCTTGGGATTCCTACCCTTCATTCCGGTCTCCCTTATCCTGGGGAGATAAGTTTGGGTGTGGCTTCGGCCTTTGTGTTCTGAAGAGGGATCCGTAGCCACCCCTCACCCAATTCCTCTAGTCACTACCAGTGGGGGATGGTCCTCCACTGCTCACCCAATTCCCCAGCTACCACCAGTGGGGGATGGTCCTCTCTCACTAAAGGAACTTTCCACAGGCAGATGGTCCACCCCCATCAGTCATCTATAAAAGTACCTTCCGGTCTCCTGTTCGAGGAGATTTGGTACCTCTGAGCCATGTGCTTTATGCCAAATCTCCCCATGAAAAGTCCAAGGATTTCTTTCATGGTTTCCCTCCCCCCACCCTTCCCTTCCCTTGCTCCTAAATAAACTATCACCTTGTTCTAACTAAGTTTTGTGTGCAAGAGGGTGTAATTCTTTAAAGAGGAATTCCCAAGAACCCCAACCCCAACCCGTACCCCATTTTCCCACTATATCATCTGGCGCCCGAACGTTGTAGGGACGTGGGATTATCCTCTTTCCTCTTAGCACACAAAACTGGGGGGTGGGAACCTCCCTTCTGGGTTTCCTTTCTCCCTCTCCCGCCTGACTCAACCTCCCGTTTGAGTCACAGAGAGGTAGAGAGAGGGTCAGCTTTCGCACGCGACAGTGGAGGGCAGCCTGAGTCTCCCTCCCTCGCTGAAAGCTCAAACAGACGTCTGGACCACGCTTGGCACAGAACCTGGAGGTAAGGCCCTACCTTCTGGGTTTCTCTTCTCCCTCTCCCACCGGACTCAACCCGTTTGAGTCACAGAGAGGTAGAGACGGTCGGCGTCTGCACGACAGCAGAGAGCAGCCTGGGACTCCTAGATGTCCGAACCACGCTCGGACCCTCAGACTACACGTTTCTGGGTAAGAACATTTATGCTTATGTGTCTATTCCTTACCAGCTCTCTGCTCTTGGTTCAGACTATTCTCCTTAGACAGTAGTTATGGGACAGAAAGGGAGTGTTCCGAAAAATTCACCTCTGGGGTGCATCCTAAGAGATTGGACTAGACTGGAACTTAAAAACCTAAGAAAGAGATGTATGATACATTTTTGTAACAATTTATGGCCACATTATCCTCTAGGAAGTGAAGGAAATTGGCCTGTACACGGCACCCTTAATTATAATACCATCTTGCAATTGGACAAGTTTTGCAAGCGTGAAGGGAGATGGACAGAGATTCCATACGTATCGGCTTTTATGAGTTTGAGCCAGAAGTCAAAGGGAAAGGATGAGGTCCCCTTGCCGGTTGAGAATCACCACAAGCCCAAGCAATTCGCTAACTCTTCGGGCACCTACTCTGAGACCTCAGCCTCCCCTCCTCCTCAAACTCATTCCCTACCTGTTTCTCGTTCCACTCCTTCTCCGCCTGCTTCCATACCTATGGGTCAACCACAGTCATATCACTCTATGACTGAGACCTCTCCTTGCCCACCGGCTGATCTCAGAACCAATTCCCTGTGCCACACGGGGAGTGGATATCAGTCTCCTTCTATCCTGCTCTACCCCATTTACAATCGGGGGGAACTCCAATATGTTCCCATTTCTCCTGTTTTTTCCATTCAGCCGACCCCATCTGCTTTACCTAATCTGCAGTTACCTACGGCTATCTCCCTTTCCCCATCTCCACCCATGCTGCAGCCAAAGACTGTTTCCCCTCCCCCACCTACTCCACAGCCAAAGGCTGTTACCCCTCCCCCACTGGGCCCTGCGCCCAATCCTCTGTCTCCACCTGAGCTTTCTCCCCAACCCAGGTCCTTACCAGCGTCTCCCACTACTTCCCTGCTTCCATTAAGGGAATTTTCCATTGGGAAGGGCACAACAGTAAGGCATGCCCCTTTTTCTATAAGCAGGTTATCTCAGATTAAAGAGAAATTGGGGAGCTACTCAGAGAACCCCACAAAGTTCATAGATGGCTTTAAGTCTGTGACACTGGAGTTTGACCTTTCCTGGACCGATTTGCAAATTATTCTTGCCAGCTGTTGTACCCCTGATGAGAAAAAACAGATTTGGGACCTGGCGGTACAAGTTGGGGATGAACACTCGCAGGTTGGAAATTGGGTTGGGGTCCCTGGTTTTACAGCTGTCCCGGTCATAGAACCGAGATGGAACTATGATAACAGGGAAGATAGGGCTCGTAGAAATCACATGATCACCTGCCTAGTTGAGGGAATGAGAAGGGGGATTAAGAAACAAGTCAATTATGGAAAGGTGAGGGAGATAACACAGGGGTCTGATGAAAATCCTGCTGTCTTCATGAGCTGCTTAGCAGACTCTCTGAAGAAATATACTAACCTAGACCCCCAAAGAGATGTAGGAATAACTGTCCTCAATATTCATTTTATCAGCCAGTCTGCTCCTGACATTAGGAGAGAGCTCCAGAAGTTAGACTGGGGTCCCCAGATCCCATCCTCACAACTCCTTGACATTGCTTTTAAGATTTTTAATAACAGGGACCTTGCAGTAGCCAAAGAGAAAGAAAAGATGGCTCGTGCCCGCTCCATAGACCAAGCTTCTATAATAGCAGCCGCCATCACCACATCTGCTACCAGCAGAACTCCGGCTGGCCGATATTCTGGCAGCTGCAGTAAACCGGGACACAGAAGTGGGGGACGCCGCACGAAGGTGAGGTCAGCTCTCCTACCTCTTTGTCCCCAGGGCAGCACCCAAGAGATCGGCTCTGCAGCTTGCTCTCCTGACCAGCATCGTGTCAAGCCTATGGCCAAGCTGGACATAGGAGGCAAGCCTAGGAATGGTTTTGGGGCGACCTCTGTCTTCCTCTCTGGTTCAGGTCCTAGCATGCAATCAAGGCACAAAGTAGGGATGGGATAAAAGGGACCCTTAATGTAGACAGACACTGCCTATCACAGAATTAGGCTTGAACTCCCTCCTGTAAAGCAGGCCACACCCTGTCCTGCAAAAAAAAAAAAAAAGGTCCCACTTGACTCCTGATCTGATAAAGTCCCTTTTCCCTTTTGCTCTGGTCAGTTTTAATTTTTTTTGTTTAAGTCTGTTCCATCTAGGCTCAAGGATTCATGACACTGTGCCTACGTGTTGCCTCTGGACTCTCTGGGCCCCTCACAACTCCGAGCATTCCAGGCCTTCTCCACTTCTCTCCCCTCCCCCTCCCTTGCGCCGTGATTCTTCGACCCCCCGGTCAGCATGAAGCAGTTTCAGAAGAATCTTCGTCCCCTTTCCTTATATATAGAGAAGTGGGGAATGTCATGGGGCGCAGAGCACCCCAGAATTTCTCTGGGGCACACCGAGGAATCTTCTTGAGAAACTAAACCAGAGAACAGATAACGCCTAGAGAGATAAGCTGAACCAAATCAGACTGAGCTAGCTTGGGATTCCTACCCTTCATTCCGGTCTCCCTTATCCTGGGGAGATAAGTTTGGGTGTGGCTTTGGCCTTTGTGTTCTGAAGAGGGATCCGTAGCCACCCCTCACCCAATTCCTCTAGTCACTACCAGTGGGGGATGGTCCTCCACTGCTCACCCAATTCCCCAGCTACCACCAGTGGGGGATGGTCCTCTCTCACTAAAGGAACTTTCCACAGGCAGATGGTCCACCCCCATCAGTCATCTATAAAAGTACCTTCCGGTCTCCTGTTCGAGGAGATTTGGTACCTCTGAGCCATGTGCTTTATGCCAAATCTCCCCATGAAAAGTCCAAGGATTTCTTTCATGGTTTCCCTCCCCCCACCCTTCCCTTCCCTTGCTCCTAAATAAACTATCACCTTGTTCTAACTAAGTTTTGTGTGCAAGAGGGTGTAATTCTTTAAAGAGAAATTCCCAAGAACCCCAACCCCAACCCGTACCCCATTTCCCACTATATCACCCAATATGTTTTTGTTGGAAATTATTCCATCTCAGTCAACTTCCTGGCAAGAACAATGGGATTTTTGAAAAACAATTCCAAGGGTTAACCAGGAGGTACAAACTTAATATCACTATGTGAGGTGTTTACAAGAACAGATTGGCAAAGAAACACTGGAGCAATGAGGAGAATATTTTCTCATGCCTGAACCTACAACAAAAGACTGAAGCTCTATGTTTTGTCAGTCTGCAAGAGTATGCAAATATCAAATGTATCTCAATATAACCAAGGACCTGAACAAATTATTCCAAAAAATGAAGAGTTGAAAGAGAAGGTGGCTAAGATTCCTCTGCATGTATGGATTAGAAAACAGCTCTGTATGTTGAGAGCAAAGAAAACTTTAATGTACATTGTTCCTGAATCAATTGGTGTGATGGTTAGTGTTATGAGCCCATAGCACCCCAGAAGTTCTCTGGGGCACATCAAAGAAGCTTCTCCTTGAGAAACTAAACCAGAGGACAGACACACCTGGAGAGATAAGTGGAACCAGATTGGACTGAGCTAGCTCTGTGACCCCCACACTTCATTCTAGTCTCTCTCAACCCCAGGGCAATAAGATTAGGTGTGGCTGCTTCCTTTGTGTCCTGAGGAGATGGCTTGAGAGATCTGCAGCCACCCCTCACCCAATTCCTCCGCCACCACCAGTGGGGGATGGTCCTCCCTCACTAAAGAAACTTTCCACAGTCAGATGGTCACCCCCATCCGTCCCCTATAAAAGTACCTGTCTGTCTCCTGCTCGAGGAGATTGGTATCTCAGAGCCACTCTCTCTGTGCCATGCCTTTCTCCCCATGAAAAGTCCAAGGACTTCTTTCATGGTTTCCCTTCCCTTCCCCTTCACTTCCTCATCCCTAAAATAAACTATTCTAATTGCTTTTGTGTGCAAGAGGGTGTAATTCTTTAAAGAGGAATTCCTAAAGACCCCAAACCCCTATCCCTATCCCAAACTCCCTACTCCATTTTTCCCATGACAGTTAGTATATCTTGATAGGGGAGAAAAAAAATGATTACATTTTACAGTAGTTCTTATTGGTCTATTTCTAGCTTTCTATCATCTATTCTCTTTTATCTATCACAGATTCCCTGCCTACACACACAGTCAGTAACTAAACATTTATTAAGTGCCCACTATGTGCTGTGCACTGTACTAAGCTCTGGGGGTGCAAAATTAGGCAAAAGAGAGTCCATGCTCTCAAGCAACTCAGTAATTATCTATGCATCTATCATTCTCTTTCTTGCTTCCTTCCTTCCTTCCTTCCTTATTTCTGTCTGCCTCTGTCCATTTATCTACCTGTAGGCACACATCTTATTTCTTTTTTGGAAATTTCATGAATAATTTATTTGTGAGGATTGTTGCATTGGTACAGCTGAAGATATTTCCCTGGTCCTGCAGGATCCATTGGGCTTTTTGTTTATTTTAATGGTCTGTAAGCAGCATTTCACAATTTGTTATTTCCCATGGGGACTCTTCCTGAACAGAACAGCAGGACAATTGCAAAGGACACCTGTTACTCTTTAAAAGTAGGAATTTGCCTTGGAAACAATGTCAGGTCTTTCAGAATTGCATAAACTAAGGAAAATGTTACTAACTTTACTGGATCTGTGCCAGATTTTCTAACTTTGTATCTGTTACAACTTCCTCTTTTCAGGAATTTTCTCTTCTCCCAGGACTTGGAAAACTATTTTCTCTTCATTTTGCCTTTTTCCTGGTTTTGTGAACAATAAAGTATAATCTATATCATGGTGACATAGGGGTTGCGAAACTGGCAAAATAGCTATCCCGATGGATGGATACCTAAGTAGGGAAAGATTAAATTCTATAACAAGAAAGTCAGTTAGGCATGACTACTACCTGAGCTAGGAGACAGAGAGAATTCCAGAGGTCAAGGCTATCATTCCAAAAGAGAATCCCCCTGACACTCAGAAAATTTTCCCCACCCCCAAAGGGAATGTTCCATAGTAAGGTGGTCACCCCATCCATCCAGGCACCATCTGTCCTTTAAAAGCTTTTGCCTTGGGGCAGTTAGGTGGCGCAGTGGATAGAGCACCCGCCCTGGAGTCAGTAGTACCTGAGTTCAAATCCGGCCTCAGACACATAACACTTAGTAGCTGTGTGACCCTGGGCAGGTCACTTAACCCCAATTGCCTCACCAAAGAAAAAAAAGCTTTTGCCTTTCTTCTGTTTGAGGAGATAGGTATCTCAGAGAATCATGTCTCTGAATCCTCTCCCCAAATCCTCTCCCCTTGAGGGAAGTCTTTGACTTCTCTCTTGGTCCCTTTCTCTAGTACCTAAATAAAAGACTATTTTATTCTAATTGAACTGTGTGTGAGAGGGTGTGATTCTTTAAAGCAGAATACCTAAGGATCACCCACAACCTATTTCCCTCATGATAAAGGTATTTCTCTTCCATTTGCCAGGTGTATTCTGGTTATATGCATGCATATATATATATATATATATATATATATATATATATATATTCATCAGTCATTCTGGTTATCTCTTTCAATATGTCCTATTTCAAACTCACAATCCTATACCTTTAGATAAAAGGCCAAAGTCTCACCAATCTGCATAATACCTCAGACCTCATCCAATCCATCCCTTCATTATCATTAGATGATTTCTGAATTCTCTTCTAATTATAAGTCCCCAAAATTCTTTAATGACTATAATAGTCACTCTCCTAAATATGCTTAAAGATACAGAATTGGATTGGTCCTAGGAATGTTATTCTGTTCTAGTGTTTTACAAGGAGTTTACCAAGGATGGAAGATGGGATCATGAATGTGGTGAGAAAAATATAGTGTCTTTATTTTGGGGTTGTTGTTTGTTTTTGGTTTTTGGGGGGCTTTTTTGTCATGGATTATTACTTCTTTTAAAAATATTAATTATATGTTAACAGTGGGTAAATTTCTACGTCTCTCTTTTTATACCCCTTGAAGAGAACCATCTTATATAACAAAGAATATCTAAAAGGGATTATGTGGATAAGCAAAATTGATCAATATATTGAAAAAAATTAAAACATATTGAATGTTCCAAATCTATAAACCTCCAACCTCTTTAAAGATGTGGATCTAGGTATTTTCATATCTATTCTTTGGGCCCATTTATATTCTTTCTAATACTGATAACAGCCTTCTAATTGGTCTCTCTGCCTCACATCTATCCCCACTCTAATCCATTTTCCACTCCATTGCCAAAGTGATTTTGCTAAAGAACAGGTGTGATCCTGTCATCCCCTTACTTAATAAACATCAGTTGTTCCTCATTATATCCTTCATCAAATATAAAGTCAGCTGTTTGGCATGTAAAACGTTTGGTGCCTTCTTCTCTTTCCAGTGTTCCTACCCTTGACTCCTCTCCTTGTATGTTATAATGCAGCTCCATTGGCCTATTTGCTCCCTGTCCTCAAAAATGACACTCCATTTACCAAATCCATGCATTTGAATAGGCTGTTCCACATGCATGGAAAACTCACTGCTCATCTTGAGCTCTGGCTTCCTTGGTTTCCTTTAAGCCAGCTCCAAAGCTACCTTCTCGAGAAGCCTTGGCTTGTCCTCTTCATTAGGGAGATGACCATCCATTTATATTGCATATATTATTTACATACAGGGCTATGTGTATGTTCTGTCCATGATTAGAATGTCAGGTCCTTGATGGTAGGTGCTGTGTTTCTGCCTTTCTTTGTATCCAGCTAGCAGAGTCTCTGGCCTAGAGGAAGCACTTAATAAATGCATATTGACTGATTTGTGATAGGGTGATGACTCCTTTTTCCAGTGTGCCCCAGGTCTTCTG
Source organism: Dromiciops gliroides (assembly GCF_019393635.1). NCBI lineage: Eukaryota > Metazoa > Chordata > Mammalia > Microbiotheria > Microbiotheriidae > Dromiciops > Dromiciops gliroides. The sequence goes on from NC_057861.1 coordinate 721,547,748, forward strand.
TCTTACACAGGTTTCTGTATGGCTCCCATCCTGGGCTGTACATTGTTCATAAGGGAGCAATTAAAAAGGACATTCTTTTAGTTTTAGCCCAAATCATCCATATCCCAATTCCTGCTCCCCTGCAAGATAAAAGAGACTGAGAAGAATTGAGAATTCTTCCCACTGGGACCTCTCCTCTATTTTATTAGACCCAAAAAGAGCAAAACATAGTTGTTAGCTTGTTTTTCTTCATTTCTACACACACATGCCCAGACACATGCAGGCATATACATGCCATGAGTGAAATTCAACAAAAGGGTAAACTGAGACAATTCTCTGAGCAAGATATCATTTTTTCAGAATGTCAATGAATGGGTCAATGCCTTGCTTTCATTTGTGCCCCAAACTTCAAGCGAGATTAATGATTCCCTTTTTACAGGTTTTGGAGAGTACAGAACAGGATAGGTGACATTATGGGATTAAGGTTATAAAACTGAGGTTCAGAGAACAACATGATTGGTTTCAAGGTTAGCAGTGGGTGCTAGTGATAAGCCCCCTCCTTCTCTCATGAGACTCAGAAGTCATTATTAATAGAGTCCAGGTGCAACATGGAAAGTAAATAAAGCAGCCCTTTTTGGACAGCAAACCAGACATCCTTGAAGGATGGCTTCTTGGTATAAAGATACTAGACCCAACTCCCTTATGTTCACACTTGTCCTCCAAGGTCATCAAAACTCCTTCTAGGAAGAATAGATCAGTGATCATTAGGAGAGCTGTATTTCTAAACTTAACCCAGTAGAGACCAGCAGAATTCTGAACCAAGTTCAGAGACAAAAAGCCATGACTTAAGCAGTTGCAGGACAAAAGAAATTAACTGTAAATAGGATCAATAAGAAAATAATACAGGATCAATCTTTTTTTTTTTGGTGAGGCAATTGGGGTTAAGTGACTTGCCCAGAGTGACAAAGCTAGTAAGTGTCAAGTGTCTGAGGCCAGATTTGAACTCAGGTACTCCTGAATCCAGGGCCAGTGCTCTATCCACTTCATCACCTAGCTGCCCCTGATCAATCTTAATCTTCTTTCCTCTCCCTGATGCTGCTCCTCCTCCTCCTCCTCCTCCTCCTCCTCCTCCCCCTCCCCATCCCCCTCCCCATCCCCCATATATGCCTGCCCTGCACATGCATGAAAGAACATTACCTAATTCTGAAAAAAAATTCTATCTAAAGTACTGCTAGAGAATGTGTTAAAAAGTTACCTTAGCAAGTTTCTACCTGCCTACCAGTTATCTATGTTAAGGAAAAATGTTGTTTGTGCCTGCCTTCTTTCTCTCCTTTCCTGTGTCCTTTTCTTCTTTCTTTCTTTCTTCCTGGCTGCTTTTCTCCCTTTCTTCCTATCACCCTTCTAGCCTACCTTCCTATCTTGCATCCTCTCTTCCTGCCTGCCTTCCCTCCTTCCTTTCCTTTGTCCTTTATTCCTTTTTTAGTTCCTGCCTGCCTTCCTCCCTTCCCTCCCTTCCAGCCTGTCTGCCCTCCTTTAAGTCTTTGGTTGCCTTCAATGATATGAACAAAGCTAGACAAGAGAACAAACCAGTGCTCATTAATTGCTCTCAAGAGCTCCTGTTTCTAACGTGTTTCTCTCCATGTATAGAAACAGCAAAGTTGAACTGATGAACATCCTGGCTATTGACTTCCTTTCAATCCAATACACTCAAGGTGAACATAGCCTTCAATTTTGTCAAATAAGCAAACATTTATTAAGTGTCTGTAATCAGCATAACACTCTAGTAATATATGAGTACTGATTTCCTCTCATGGGCCCAGCAATAAATATCTGTGCAGTTAGATGAAGGTGGAGATGCGAGAAAGAAACACAGATTCCCTGCAGTCAGTTACTAAACATTTATTAAGTGACTTCTATGTCCCATGGACTGTATACTAAGCTCTGGGGGATACAAAGAAAGGCAAAAGACAGCTCCTGATCTCAGGCAGCTCATAGTATAAGGTGGGGTAGAACACATACAAACAATTATGTACAAGCAAAATATATACCAGACAAATTGGAGATAATCAACAGTGCAGAGGTATTAACATTAAAGCAAATTGGGAAAGGATTATTTTAGAAACAGTAATTTATTTGGGACTTGAATAGAGCTAGGGAAGTCAGGAGGTGGGTATGAAGAAAGCAAAAATCCAAACATGGGGAACATTCAGATGATCAAAAGAGTATCTTGTATCTGATACTGATAAATCTTCTTGACCATCTCTCCAACTTCTTTCCATCTCTGAGATCCTGTAGGAAAAGAGGCAAGAAAGAGAAGTCTTATACTCAGCCTACCATCTAGCTGAAGAAATAAGAAATAAGACCATAATAAGATTTTTGTTCAAGCCCCTCTTTCTACAAAAGAGCAAGCCATGACCCCAGGAATGTGACCTATTATAGGTCACAATGGTGGTATGGAGAAATTTCAAGGCTGTCTTCTTCTTTTTTTATTGAATAGAATTTTATTTTCCAAAATATATGTAAAAACAAATTTTAACATCAATTAAAAATTGTGTTCTAACTTCTCTTCCTCCTCCATTCCCATCCCCCACCGACTAGAACTCAAGCATTTCAAAATAAGTAAAATAAGTTATACATGAGTAGTCATGGAAAACATTCCCACATTAGCTAGGTTGTGAGAGAAAACAGTCAAAAAACTCCCAAAACTTCAGACTGAGGAATTGTCAAAGAGAAAAAAAAAATTTTTTTAAATGTGTTTCCAGAGGAAGCTAGGTGGCGCAGTGGACAGAGCACCGGCCCTGGAACCAGGAGCACCCGAGCCCAAATCCGGCCTCAGATACCCAACACCCACCAGCTGTGTGACCCTGGGCAAGCCACCCAACCGCAATTAAGGCTATGTCTTCTTACCCCAAACCCAGTGCACTTTTCACTACCATGTTCTCACATAGTTGTGAAACATCTAAGGAAATATAAAGAATGGGCCAAAAGTCATGAAGAGGTCTGATGTCTTTAACTTTTTGAAAAATTACTTTTCCTTACTTCCTATATTTATATATGTGTTTCCTGTATATATTGCAGATGATGCTATGACATTCTAAATTAAAAACAAAAAAATAAGCTCCTTCATTACTTCATGACTTTTGGCTTGCCCCTTATAATCACTTTCTGTATGATATGACAATTAGGAAAGAATCCTAGATTAGGATTCAGTGGTTTGAGATTCATTCTGGCTTTGTTATTGTGTATATGACCTTGGATAATCATTTCACCTTAAGGAAACTCCTATTTCTATCCACAAAAATAACAGTATGGCAGGATGTAGTAGATACAAAGCTTGCTTGAAAGACAAGAAATCCAGGGTTCATATCCTGCCTGTGACACATACTAGCTGGGTGACCCTGGGCAAGTCACTTAACATTTGAGTGCTCTAGAAATCTCTCTAAAACTGTATGTTAAAGAGATGGATTTGCACTGGTATAGGGAGTTTCCTCATCTGAGATTTACCTAGACCAAGGAAATCACAGATCCACTTGCTATCCTTATCCCAAAAGGTAATAATATAACACCTGACTTTAAATGGGAAGGGAGGATAAGTAAATATTTTTTTTTCACTGAAAAAATAATTTCAAAATACTAACTAGCATTTATATATCTATTTAAGGTTTAAAATGACTTTATATTCATTATCTCATTTGATCCTGAGTAATCCTGTGAAATGGGTACAACAAGATAATATTTTCCTCATTTTATTGATAATGTAAAGGAGAATCAAAACAAAGTCAAGTGACCTGTCCAGTAGCACATAGTGAAAAGCACCAGAGGGGAGATTCAAAGTCAAGGGTAGCCAGCTCCAAAGCTGGCCCTCTCTGTACTTCACCACCCACATGCTCACCTCTGAAATGAAGTGCTTGAACTAAATGATTGTTCAAATCTTCCAAATCAAAATCTTTAATCTTTATGAAGTCTAAGAAATCAAAGAAGACTGGGATGGGCCTATAGGTCTGAAAAATGGTTTAATCCTGCTCTACTCAGTTTGGCATTGCTGAATTAATTTAGTATTCTCTTAAGATAATTTTCCCCATTGCTTGTATTTATTATTGTTATTTTTATTAATAACAACAATAATGATTCTAAATTCCAGTATTTCATGGTATATTTTCAGAACTGTGGAGATAAAAACTGCAGCCACTGCATTTGTCTTAATATTGAACCAAACCTATTATTTTCACACTTCCTGGATGTGGCATAATTGAAATTTCCTGAGGCCCTTTAAATGGCAACATATAAATGATTATCACTATCCCAGCTATAGAGGAAAAGAAACAGCTTTAGTGACATGCATAAAAATGATGGTAATTTATTCCATAATGTTCTCATTTAATTAAAACAACAGTTCCCACCGAATGATTTGTTAAATGTGGTTTATATCTTAGGTGTAAATTTTCTGAAAAAGACCCTCTCAATATCAGAAAAGGAAATCTTTACTATTCTTCTGTTTACATTAGCCCAGAAATGTCAACTCAGCAAGAAGGAAAGTCTAAGTGGCTCATTTTGCTAGAGTAGTGCCTGTGATGTGTGATTTATACAAGACGACATGATGGCCTAAATGGAACTAATTAGAATACCATTATGCATCTTAATAACTGCGTACATGTTTATACTTACAGAGGTTAATGCATAAATGCTTGGCAGTATTGCAAAGTCAACATCTTGGACCTGTTATTTTGTTTGTTTGTGTGTTGTTGTTTTTTTGGTAGGATAAGACATCCCAGAATTCCAGAGAGAGATTTCAGAATCTAGCCTGAATTAGGCTTCAGTTTAAATACAAAATATAATTTGTGTTCTTCAGAATGATTAACTACCATAGAATGAAGTTGCATAAATACTGAATAGGATCTATGTGCCTCTTAGAACACTGTATAAAGAAAGATAAATTTTAAGGTTTGCAAGCTCATCCTCAAAGTCAAATAAAAAAAAATAGCTTTCAGACTCAATGTCAAGACAGTACAGTATGCTCAGCCTACTTTCTTAATACAGATCTTTTAATGGGAGAGAAGAGTTTCCTTCTGTGATGATTTTTAAAGAACTTTAAAATCCTTCCTTTACCAACTTTTATTCCCTATATCTTTTTTTCACCTCTTCTGAAATATTTTAAAGATGAGAAAAGCACCAGATATGAACAAACATATTCTTCTTTAAATTTTTGGCAACAATTCCAACAGCCAGAAAAATCTTAAGAAATAAACAGGAATTCGAGGCTGCTGTTTTCTTACTCATTTTAATGATAAACTCAATTAGAAGCAAGTAGTTGGTTCAGAGGATAGAGTGCTGGGTCAGAAATCAGGAAGACTAGTCTTCCTTAGTTCAAATCTGTCATCACACACTATCTGTGTAACCCTGGGCAAGTCACTTCACCCTATTTGCCTCAGTTTCCTTATCTATAACATGAGCTGGAGAAAGAAATGACAAACCACTTGGTATTTCTGCCAAGAAAACCACAAATGGGGTCACAAAGACTCAGACACAACTGGACTATAAAAAAATCAATTAAGATGATACAATATGAATGTAAATCAACTCTGTAAGAATAAGTTAGTAAACTCTAAACTTCAAGCATGATTTCCTTGAAAGCAGCCAGCCCTTTTTCTGAAGGTGAAGCTGGACTTACAGTTATTGTGATCTCAACGAAGTAGCATATTAGTAATAAATAGATGCTGACTTGACTGATGAAGAAATATGTTTAATGTTGTTATGCATATGTATGTGTATATATATATATATATGTGTGTGTGTATACAAACATACATATATACATATACATACACGCGCGCGCGCACACACACACACACACACACACACACACATATATAAAACCTTTATCAGATTTCCCGATGTCTAGGGGAGGGGTGGAGGGAAGGAAAAAAATTTTAAATTGGAAATCTTATATTAAAAAATGCTGAAAAATATCTCTACATGTAACTGGAAAAAATACTTCTATTTTTTAAAAAATGCATTGGAACACTAAAAATAAAATAAAATCAATCAATCAATCAATAGATGCTGACTATAATTTCTATACTGTTCAATATATAAAGCAACAAATGTTTATTATGTAACTACTATATGTCCATGTCTAGATACTAAATACTAAATATACCAACACAAAAATGATAGCCCCTGCTATCAAAGAACTTAAGATCAACTGAAGTACACCCATAGATCATCTCCATATATATGGAGTTTGGAACATATCTCTGAAATTTTCCTTCAGTGTACCTAAAATATGACACCTTCCAAATCCCTGGGTCATTAGGACTTGACTATAAATAACATTCCCCCAATTTTTTTTTAAGGATATACTCTAAGTTCTTTGGTGACAAATGCTAGAACTTCTTTTGTTTATCTCTTACCATAACCACATGCAGTCCCTCTTCTGACAGGGCTTTAACAAGGCATTCACGCAATCCAGTTGAGTTAGGAAAACTGAGTTGCTTTAGATTTTTAACATTGGGCACTAGATCCTTTCCTGTAACATTGAACATGATTTATCACAGAGTGCATTCCTTGATTAAATGAGGGTAGAAATTTCCCAACATTTCCTCCCAATGAGAAATAAGGAATGTATTTCTGGTCCTTTATCTCAACCCCTTGCTCCACATATACATTTTTCTCCATACATGGACTTTTTTCTCATTTATCCAGCATCTAGGTCACAACATCACTTCCTACACTCTCCCTTGCATGATCCCATTTTGGTTCTCTCACCTCCTCCACCTCATCCCTAACTTAAAGCATCCCTTTACAGTGTTTTATGCCTCCATTACAATTGTGAAAGCAGAAACTATCTTATTTTTTCCTATATATGACCAAGACAGTATAAAGACTGGTACATAGTAAGCTCTTTATTACCCCTATCATTTTCTGTAAGCCCAGAGGACATGCCATTTCAATTGGCTAGCTCCTTGTCAAATTTTCTTCCTAGGTTTGTACCAAAACCAGATTTATAATATCTATGTGTACATATGCTATTATTTTCTGGTTATATATTCATCTCTAAGTTGTTTTGTAATATCTTTTATTGATGCTTTTTTCTGTACATGAGTTATTTTATTCTTTTCCTCCAGCTGAACCCTCCTTTGTAGCAAAGAAAGACAATCAAAGTAAAAAAGAAAAAGAATCATACCTTATAAAGTATAAACAGTTCTATCTCAATGGCTTCCCACAGCTCTTTCTTAAGGGGGATGGTAAGCTTCATTACCTGTTCTCCAAGACCTTCACTGGTTTTAGTTACTCAGATTTTATTGTCTTTTTTTTTCTTTTAATTTACATTGTTATAATCATGGTATGTTCTGTTCTTTTGATACGGCTTATTTTATTCACATTGATTTAAAAGGAAGCTTGGAAGCTGTCTAATCTAATTACATACATAGAAAATGTCTATACTCTCACATCCCTAATAAGTGGTCATCCAGTCTTTCCTAGGAGACATCCAAGTTTATGTCATTTCAAGGCAGCCCATTAATCCTACATCACTTTATGTAAATATTCTTATGTTTTCTGAATGTTTTATTCATTATTCATTATTCAACATTTCTTATTGCAAAATCATATTTCATTATATTCATAAGCAGAATATAGTCCCTTCCCTAATTAGTGGGTACTTAGTTATTTTAAAATTCAAGTCATTTGATACTTATTACTGATTTCTTTCACTTTTACATTCATTTTTTTAGAGTTCCAAATTATCTTTCCACTCATTGGAAAGGGAAACACTATGATATCAATTATGCATGTGAAATCATGCAAAACATATTTCTATCTTAGCCATGTTGCAAGGGGGCAGCTAGGTGGCACAGTTGATAGAGCACGGACCCTGGATTCAGGAGGACCTGAGTCCAAATCCAGCCTCAGTCACTTGACACTTACTAGCTGTGTGACCCTGGGCAAGTCACTTAACCCTCACTGACCTGCCCCCCCCCAAAAAAAAAGCCATGTTGCAAAACGAAAGGAAGAAGAATTTTTTTAAATGCTTCAACATGCACTCATAATTTACCAGTTGTCTCTGTCGACACAGTTAGCATTTTTCATCATGAGTCCTTTGAGATTGTCATGGATCATTTTTTTGATCACAATAGCTAAATCCTTCACAGTTGATTGCTGTAACAATATTATTGTTTTTGTGTACAATGTTCTCCTTGTTCTGCTCACTTCACTTTGCATGACTTCATATAAATCTTCCCAGTTTTTTTAAACCATCATGCATGTCATTGCTTATAGCTGAATGTTATTTTATCACAATCATGTCGATATTCAGCTTTTTCCCCAATTGATTTTTCCCAAATTTCAAATTCTTTGCCATCATAAAAATCACTGGTAAACACTTTTTGGGCAGGGCAATGAGGGTTAAGTGACTTTCCCAAGGTCACACTGGTAGTAAGTATCAAGTATCTGGGGCTGGATTTGAACTCAGGTCCTCCTGAATCCAGGGCCGGTGCTTTATCAGCTTCACCACTGAGCTGCCCCTATGGTAAACTCTTAATAAATGTTCTGTTTGCCTGAATGTCTATCTAGTTAGCTAGCTATTTTCCTATTCCTTCAAGAAGGACTTATTGTCAATTGTATGGAAGGCAGTAAACTGAAGGAAGAAGAAAGAGGAGGAGGAGGAGGAGGAGGAGGAGGAGGAGGAGGAGGAGGAGGAGGAGGAGGAGGAGGAAAGCAACAAGAACAAGAAGGACAAAAAGAAGAAGGACAAGAAGATGGAGAAGAGGAAGAAGAGGAGGAAGAGGAAAAGGAGGAGGAGCCCCTGTCCTCAAGGAGTTTACACTGTAAAATGGCAGTATATATTTACCCAGAAAAGAAAGTTTTAAAAAATGTATTTGGAGAGAACACTAACAATGAGGAAGGATAAGGAAAGTCTTCTCATAGGAGGTAGATATAATGAGAGTATAAGACAAGGATTTTAAAAGGCTAAGATGGGAGAAGAGGGGTTCTTTATGTACAAGAGCCATATTTGAAAATGTCCCTCAGTGATCTTCTTGTACATTATGCCCTTAGGGTTGGCTTTCCTACTTGTCTCTAATCTTGGTTCTGACTCCCAAGGTATATGTTTTGGAAACAAAAATGAATATAATGGGTAATGTGTCTTCTTAATGTAAATGTGATATTAAATAACTCACTCCTTCCTTACAAGATTAAGATCATTAAAGGGGGAAGTAGAAGGGTAGCTTAAGTCAAGTTAATGATTCAGCTGTGACCCTGTGAGCCACATCCCTTCAGTTTCCTTGGACCATGTCTAAAACTGCATCATTTTTGCCACAGAAGCTATTGACTGCTCCCAGGAATCTTGGCATAAACTCAGGTGAAAGAATCAGAGAAGAGGCTAGAAGCTGGTTCTTCCAACTTTAGGCAGGTACCTTTTAAGAATTATAGATTTTACAGAGGGATGGTAGAGACCACCTCATCCCACTTCTTCACTTTATAGCTGCAAGGTTACAGAAGTAGGAAGCAGAGCTGGAATATGACCCTAATTTCATTCAACTTGGAAGCCAGTCCTCCTCCCACTATTCTATACTACCTTTCAGGTATTAACATGAGAATGCATAAGTATTATCTTTTCTCATTCTAAACATCAATTACACAGTTTACATTTTCTCATAAACAAATATAGGAGTAATATAACATTTTAACTATGCAATTGTGCTGCTCTAGAAATAGTGAATCATTTAACCTCTCTACCTTGGTAACAAAAAGTCTGTTGTTTTTAAGAGTTCACAAAATCTTATTTTACCCTGTTTTTCTTCTTAATCCCCTACTTCCTTTAAAAAAAAAAAGCAAAAAATAAGAGTATACTGATGAAGTCCATTGTAAGAATGGTATGTCAAGCCAAACTTTAACTGAACCAATTCTCTACATTTACTGCTTTTTGTTTTGTTTTGTTTTGTTTTAAGGAAAATATGCCGTAGGGTAGAGAGAGAGAAAATATTTAAATGCCATTTGTTATGTAAATAGATGAACTATTTAATGCAATGATTTTGACCTTCATAAGGTTCCCATTTCCCTCATCCCTTCCAATGCATTTATTATTTATGTCCCAATCAGGAATATGCTTACATTTTATTTTGACATCCATTTGCCAGCATGGACCTCAGCACCATTCACTGATTGCTCCAACCATACATCCAAATTAGTAACCCATCTACAAATTCTCTTGTAAAACGTGTGAATGATACATTGATCCTCTAACAAAGAGAACTCGAGATATATATATAGATATATATATATATATATATATAAAGTTTCTTACATGAGCTCACTAACTCAACCCTGTCAATCCCCAGTACAGAAAGGCACATGAAATTAACAATTTGATGGTAAGTAACCAATGTCAGATATCTGAAGCCTAGGCTTGAGAAAAGGTATGTCTAGTTACATCAACATTAGGCATTTGACATTAAGGCCCATGAACTCTATGAGTGAGATCAAAGAAGGTCAAGAAAATTACATTTTTCAAGTTGACTCCAAATTATAGGTAAGGAATCTTAGCTGACTGACTCATTACATAAAATATCCAATGACTTGACTGCTGTTAAGATAATATAATATTCTGGTACTGTGTGTGTATGTGTATATATATATATATATGTATATATATATATATATGTATATGTATGTTTGTATGCATTGGGAAAACAATCTTCCTAAGCTCTTATTATTAGAGAGCTATTATATTTCCACAGAATTAGTTTGGTTCAGTTTCTTCCACAGGCAAGCTTTCCATGATTTCTATTTCCCTTTGCTGCTGAAAGTACTGTTTCTGCATGCATTTATCTCTAGAATTTCTAAAATCTCCAGAGATCATTTGTTTAACAAGACAATAAAAACCACCTGGCTACACTAATTTAGACTGGAAAGTGACCCACAATGACCTCAGAAAGTGCAGTTTTAAAAACTCTCTCACTCAGGAAAGATGACATTAAAATAAAAGTATCAAGACTAGCATTTTCCATTTAATTTATGTGCCTAATGTATATGTTGAATCTGAATCAGGCAAAAAATTGACTGGTTCCATTAAAGCATAGAACTCTTTGCTTATGTTTGGTATGGGTATAAAATGGCTTCACTGACTAGGATTGCAGATGATCAAAGATTTAGTTCTCATATGAACCTCAGACAGCATGTAGTCCTACCCCTTCACTTTACAATTTATAAAACCAAGGCCCAAGGATGTTACATCACTTGACTGAGGTCATTCAGTTATTGTCAAATAGATGGATGGATGGATGGATGGATGGATGGATGGATGGATGGATGGATGGATGGATGGATGGATGGATGGATAAGTAGATTATGGACAGATGAGAGAAAAAGAGGGGAAGGGAGAGAGGATGAGAGGAGAGACAGAAAAATACAGAAAACAGAGACAGACAAACATTATGCTAAGCACTGTGTATACAAAAATAAGGAAATAAGGAAATTCCCTGCCCTCATGAGACCAATTCTAGTGACAGAAGAGAATGCAAAAAGGGGGAGGGTGGATGAAAAGGAAGGAAGGTGTGAGAGTTGGAGTAATGACCCCTGCTGGGAGGAATATTTTGTGAGCTGTGGCCTTGGTGTCAGGAAGTGACATTTGCTTGTGGGTACTGTTGATAAAAACTTCCAGCCAATTAGTTTGGAGCTGTGTGTGTGTGGATGGCCCTGTTTCCTTTTTCAGGGGAGGCTTCTGGGATAAAGAAGGGGCAAGGGCTCTCTTTCTCCAGGACCTCATGTGGAGAGGAGCAGAGATGCTGGACCCCTTAGATAGATGAAGGCATCTTGGCCTCTTTCTCTCTCCTAACCAAATTCTTATGCTCCTTAATAAATGCTTAAAAGTCTAAACTCTTGCTAAAGCTTCTAATTTATTGGTGACCACTCATTAGAATTTTAGACAGTCTAGCTAGAATTTTAGCCACCTCACAGATAGCAACTTTACAAAGGGATATGATACCTGGATGGCAGTCTGGTATGGAAATGGCCAGAAAATGCCATGGAGGCCTCTTTCTTGACAAGATAACTGGATATTCACCCATCAGCACTTATCACTCTAGGATTAGAGAACAAATTTCAGGGGGAAGCAGAAGAATGATTTCAGGGTTGACTTATGAAGCTAGGTACTCTAACTCTGGAACCAATAAATGTGCTTTTCATTTTCCTTCTTTTCCACCCTATGCTATTCCAACATCAGAAATGTCTCTTCATGGCCTTTCCAATTATAATAACAAGAAGAATAGTGATCATTTATACAGAGACTTAAGTCTGCAAAGACTTTGTAAATACTATCCCACCTATTCCTTGCAACAATCTTGTGATACTGGTGCTATTATTTTCCCCAATTTATAGATCGGGAAACTGTTGTTGATAGATATTAAGTGATTTGCCCAAGGTCACATAGCTTGTAAGTGTCTGAGGCAGGATTTGAATTCAAGTCTTCCTGACCCCAAATCCAGCAACCTACCCATCATAGCTGCCAATCACCATCTGAAATCTTCATCATAGCTCTGCAAAGGTTATGGGTCCTCTTCCTTAGGCTAGGCGTCTAAAAATGCATGACCTTCCCATTTCTTGTGTAGATCAGTTCTACATTTGCACTTCTGTCTGGGTGGCACTATGTGGAACAGTGGTTAAAGTACCAAACTTAGAGTTAGGAAGACCTCAATTAAAATCCAGCCTCAACACTTATTAGCTGTGTGACCCTGAGCAAGTAATTTATCCCTGTTTTCCTCAGTCTCTTCATCTCTAAAATGAGCTGGAAAAAGAAATGTCAAATCATTCCAGTATTTTTACCAAGAAAACCCCAAATAGGGTCACAAAGAGTTGAACACAACTGAACAACTGCCCTCCTCCCTTTCTCCTGGGTTTTTCCCCAAGGTAGCTGTCATAAACTCTCTTTCTTGTCTACTACAAACTATTCACCAACCTCTCTGTCTCCATTCACTCTTGACTTTAAAAATTGTGAACATTAAAAAGAAAATAATCTTCCTTGCTCTTTACTGTTTTTTTTTCCCTTCTGTACCTTCAGATTTTGCCTTTCTGATTTTAAGCCCTTCAGATAATCTCATCTCCTCCATCTGCTCTTAACTGTTTTTTCTTATTATGTACTCATCAACAGACTTCTACATCAGTCATGGTAACTGTTTTGAGGATTTAAGCACACAGAAACTGTTTTTTGTCAATTTTGACAATCATCAATTATGGGTGACTGTTTGATCTTTTAAAAGATAAATAGAAAACAAGCTTGGTCCATCACTGTCAAATCATTGAATGACAAATCACTGGTTCTTAAGGTCCTATGAGAACATAGAATATCAAGTAATGACTTTTTCTTTCTTTTCTTTTCTTTTTTTTTAAACCAATTAAGCTCTGTAGTCCATCAGAGGGATTTTTATATTTCCTTAGTTGCCATGAACCACTAAGATAAGCATGGGAGCAGCTTTTGTCTCTCTACAAAAGACTTTAAGGAAAAATATGAGTTGTAAATAAATCTAAAAAGGGAATAGGAAAACAAGGTTCCGAGATTAACGTTGTTATTGTTCTATCACACTCCTGGACCAATATTCTTTTTTGTGAGTTCCAAAGCATTTTTCATTTTAATGATCTGTTGCTTTTACATTTGACTAAGATTAGAAATACTTTCATTAATCATATATAAATTCTAGGTAAGACTATGTGGATCTTGAGGAACCAGGCCAATTTCTTTTACTTTTGTTTGTTAGTTTAAATTAAAATCTGATCAATATCAACTCTATAAATAAAAAACAAACAAACCATGAGTTATATGTAGATAACTGCACACAAACACAATGGAAAAGCACTGATAGGACAAAGGATAATTGTAGAATTGAATTTAATTAGCATCAGAAAGCTTACTACTTCTGTTTTAAGAAAGAAAAAAATTAAGGAATTGATTTTTTTTATTTTTCTCTTTGCATTTTCAGAATTTTTTTTAACCACGGCATGTAATAGTGAGACATAATCATGTATAAATTTTATTACAAGTAGAAGTACTTCCATCACAATTTTATTTTTCTTTTAATTAGCATTGCCTATCTCAGTTCCTTTATTTTTATTTTTGTTTTTGTTCAGTCTCATCCATAGTCCAACTATAGTAGGAACTTAATTGTTTATTGAATTAAATTTCCTAGACTAATGAGCCACACTGTGATAACAATAATTATCAAGGTTTTGTTTTTTGTTTATTTTTTCTTAGCTCTCTATTTGGCTAAAGTGCTTTAAAAATTAAAGCAAATAAAACTATAATTACGTGTAGAGATGTTGGGTTTTTTGTTGATTTTGTTTTGTTGTTATTGTTGTTGTTGTTTTGTAATAGGGTTATACCTTCTTGCCTATCCACTTCCTCACTAGGCAGAAGGAAACTAATCCACAAAAGTAGCCCATGAGTAGTAAATCATTAAACCACTAAGTTTCTATAGAAGTGCAGGAACCTGAGACCTGGGAACAACCTTAGCTTAAAAAGGCCAAGGTCTCCCATTGCATCAAGGGCCATCTCCATTCCTCCTGATGAATATCTTGCTAATGGACTCAGATGGCTATGGAGGAGTTAGGCTGGTGACCTTGCACAGCCCTCCCTCCCTTAAATCCAATTCACTGCAAATCATGACAGCATCTCCCAAAGGACAAACAGCACCAGCAAAAACAACTAACTTGTGTATGAATTGCCATTTGGTTTTCTTGTGTTGATGTGCCTTTATCAGCATGCATAAGTATCAGCATTGCTCACTTCCATGCATCAGCATAAGAATCAGCATTGCTCACTTCCATGCATCAAAGAATATCCCACCATGGGCTAGTGAGATACTCAAAATCAGTCTAAGTACCCAGGAGAAATACTCATTTCCTCATTAAACCCCTTGTTTGTCACAGCAAGTCTCAGTATCAGAGGAAAAGTTTCATGTCAGGATGGAGATGTCACCAAAATACATTGTGTCCTTGCTCTGTCATTTGCTTTGATATCAATATAATGTAATAGTTGAGTTACCTGAGCTATGTCTTTTTTTTTTCCCTTAACTATTAGCTGCACCACTAAATTGACCCTGTTGGAGGTTACATTAATATAATTTGTCAGAAGGAAGCTTCCTTCCTTCATACATAGATATACACAAATATACACTATATCTGCATCCATGGTTATACTTGCATCTCTATCTCGATCAAAAATTTTATCCATAAATATGTATATATTTATAACTAAAGTTCTACATTTATATGTATCCCTTTCTATGTTGCCCAGGGGATCCATATTTATTCATTAATGTATTTCATTTAACCAGAATTTTTAAACCATCTCCCATCTTTGATGGGAATTATATGAAAAGAATTCAAATATAGTCCCTATAATTCAAACATAGTATGTCATAAAACTTACAATCTAATAGGGTTTTAGGCAATATAGTAATAATACTGGCAGCTCAGATGCATTATTGGTGCACTGATATTTAATTGCTCATTGAGTAGAGCAGTTGAAACTGTTGGGGAGCTTGAATTATAGGCATTTTTTTCTGCATAATTCAAAATTGTTTCCCAGAATGTTTGGAATAATTAACAGATTCACCAAAGAATATTATTGTGCCAATCTGAAGACAGACCCTGAAACATTAAGTATTGCTGCCTTGGTGAAATTTTGTAGTTCTTTTGGGGGGTGTAATGTTAAATGAAGCCTCATATTCTTTCAATTTGCATTTCCTAGTTTACAGATTTGGAATATTAATTTATCTGATTAATAATGATTAAAATTCTACATTTAAAGATTGTTCACACCCTTTAAATATTTATCTATTAGAAATATCTCAATATCATACATTTGTGTTTCTTCTCTATGCATCTTGAATACAAAAACTTATCAATGGAAATTCTTTCTGACTCTTTTGCCTAATGGATAATTTCCCTTATTCTATTAGCTGAATTGATTTAACTAATGTAAAAGCTTTTCAGTTACTTTTGATCAATGATTTTAAATTACATATTCCTTTCCCTTCTGTTATCTCCCCTCTAAATTGTTTGAATAAATACTTCTCAATCTCAATAGTTGTTAGAAAAAACATCTTTTAATTTTTCTGATATGATGGATTTGTGCTGTAGCCTTTTATATTTAGATCAAAAAGCTATTTATAACTTATTATAACAATAGCAGTAATAATAAGAGCTAGCATTTATTAAACACTTACTATGTTCCAGGCACTGTGCTAAGCACATTACAATTGCTATATCATTTTATCTTCACAAGAAGCCTGGAAGGTAGGTACTATCAGTCTTATTTTACAGATGAAGAAACTTAAGGTAAGAGAGGTTAAGTGACTTGCCCAGGGTCACAGGGCAAGTGTCTAAGATAGAATAAAAAATCAGATTTTCCTGATTTTAGGCCCAGTGTTTTATTTGCTGAGACACAACACCTAGCTGCCCCATATAAGTAAGAAATTGGTCTAAGTTTTTATTTCTTTTTTTCTTTTCCCAAAGGAGCTTTGCAGTTTTCTCAATTTTGTTTTGTCTTTTAATTAACCATGGCATCCATTCCTAAGCAATTGGTTTTGGGTTTTGTTTTATTGAACCATGGGACT
Source organism: Dromiciops gliroides (assembly GCF_019393635.1). Lineage (NCBI taxonomy): Eukaryota > Metazoa > Chordata > Mammalia > Microbiotheria > Microbiotheriidae > Dromiciops > Dromiciops gliroides. Next base: position 721,564,334 of record NC_057861.1, read on the forward strand.
GCTGAATCTAACCACTTATGATTATCTAATTTGCATCCTTTCATCTAATTTCTATGTTACCAAATTGTTTGAAGTCTATTGCTCTATATAATATTTTGACTTCCAGAAGTTCAATTGCCCCTTCATTTCTACTCTACCTTCCTATCTATTTCTTCTATTATTTCCCTTGAGATCTTAGACTTCTTGTTCTTCAATGTAAATTTTGTTGTTGTTGTTGTTCTTAATGTATAATTCTATAAAGTGCTATAATTATTATTTTTTTTTTTTGGTGAGGCAATTGGGGTTAAGTTACTTGCCTAGGGTCATACAGCTAGTGTGTTAAGTGTCTGAGGCTGGATCTGAACTCAGGTCCTCCTGAATCCAGGGCTGTTGCTTTATCCACTGCACCACCTAGCTGCCCAAAAGTGTATAATTTTATTACTTTAGCTCTCTAGTTAAAGTGGTATCATAATTTTTATTATATTAGTACAGCCTAACCATGGTCATTGGATATTTCCATAATTATTTGTCTATTTCTATACCTTATTTTGCAATTTTAATGAATTATGTCTTCATATTGACATTTTTATGAATCTTATAATTATTTTGTTTGGGGTTTCCCTTGCTATCATTCCCCTTCACCTTGTTTTTTTATTATTTTTTTTATTGCTATATAAAAACATTAACCATTTTCATGTGTTTATTTCTCTGGAAAATGTGATTAATTCAACAATACCATTGCTTCTTTAATGGGCCCATCAATTAACAGCTCTATTTTTGTGACATCATGAGGATGATGTCTTGACTTAAGCAAAAATTGGATTTAAGTGAAGCAGAGCTATACAAAGTCTTCAACCTTTTTTCTCCAAAGTCATCCAAGTCCAGTGGAAAGACAGAAGTCTAGGCATGTGATGGCTCAGAATGCAGGGGGTGACCTTGGCCTTTCTAAATTAAGGTAAAGACCTTTCCTAGGTCTCAGTTTGACTGAGGCCATTCCCATTCAAAGACTAAGGGCTAGGTTGTTGTTGTTTGTCCTTCATTCACAGAGGACCATGGGTGATGTCTTGACTTAGACTGAATTGAAGTGAGGGAGGGCTGTATGAAATCACCAACCTCACTTTCTCCTGCAGAGCCATCTGGGTCCATTGGCAGGATAGACAACAGGATAATTGCATATGGCCCCAAATGTTTTAAGGCAGTTATGGCTAAGTGGCTTGCCCAGGGTCACATAGCTAGTAAATATCTGAGGTGAGATTTGAAGTTAGGTCCTCCTGATTCCAGGGCTTGTGCTTTATCCACTGTGCTACCTGGTGGCCTTATAGATGCTTGCTGACTTGACTTTACATTCTTCACCCATAGCCTGAGGAAATTCCTTTATGAACTAGTGGGAGCAAAAATCCTTTGATGCTATTTTGTAAATCTTGTCTGCTTCTCCCAACCCCAATCTTCTTATCATTTTCATTATTGCCATTTTGGTGAAAAGTTCCTTTTTATGGTTGTCAGATGGTGTGCTATGGAAATGTGAGCTTGCTGAGTAAAGGACCTAGGGCCAGCTGGTTTCTACAGTCAGAGCCCAGTTGTGAATGAGAATCCAAAAGTATTGCTTATTTCTGCAGTTCCAGGCAGAGAGCAGCATGATGAATGGTCCCAGTTTACACACTGATGTGCTCATAGCTCTATACAGTCAGGATACAGAAAGCTCAAATAAAAGTGTAGAACAATAGGGAAATAAGGCTGAATCAGACTTGTTTCACCAAAACTGACATCTGGAACTATGCTTCCTCTTCTTTATCAAGCCTACCACGGCTTGAAATACAAATTTGGTTCCTAATTTCCCTCTCCAATCTCACTCAACACATGAATCTGTCACGTAAAAAAAATCCTTTGATTCTGACCTGATCTTTGGTTTACTGACTTTCTTTGATTCTGTCAACTTGAATTAAAGAGAAAGCAGACAATATAGCAAAAATCAAGATGTTTAGTCTAGCTAAGAAAGTTGCAGCTCAGATCCCACACAGGAGCATGTCCTGGGGAGCCTAAAGAGAGGACTGGATGCAGGGTTCTCATAAAGTATTAGGGAAGAGGGAGGGTGAATCCATGTTTAAGTGGAATGGGTCATTCCACAGTTTCACAAAGTAAGCTGTTTTCCATAACAATCCAAACTCCAGAAACTCCATAAAGAAAGTTTGAGTTTATAACATTTACAAAATAATAAGAGATTAAGAGATAATATCTGGTCAGCCCCAGGCAATTCATGGATTTGGGAACTAGGTCAAGATTAAATTGATTCAGCTTGTAGTCCCCAGTTTTGGACAATTCCCTCCCTTCTATTAGGCTCTGGAGTTTCCATCAATACACTATTTTCCCACTGATCTTCCAGGGCACATCTGACATTCTCCATCATCTGAGGAATTAGCCTGCTTCTGAATGGGAAAAGTGGTATGATGCATTGATTGCCTAACACATAATCCTTACAAATCAATAAGTAGACATTCTTAAGATAGCAGATTCTTCAACTTGGGCAAATAAATACTATCCTTAAAGCCTTTACAACAATACTGATTTTAAAATATTTAGTATCTCTCAATACAACACACACACACACACACACACACACACACACACACACACACACACACTCCAGATCTGCTGTGATTTCACTGGGAGAGGGAATTCCTGGTGTGTAAACTCCCTCCACTGATGCTGATTGACAACTAATCCATAATGTCTAGTTTTAGAGAGACATCTATAGCATTGTGAGGTTAAGAAGCATATCAATGGCTACACAATTAGTATGGATCAGAGGCAAGACTTCAACAAAAGCCTTTGAGACTTTCATGTTGGCCTTCCACTCAACCTGTCATACTCCTGCCCAGGAAAATTCTAGCTGAAGTTGATATAGAACTTTAAATTTTAAAGAGAACTTTATATGCATTATCTAACTTCTTTGTCATAATACTGTGAGATATGTTATGGACTATTAAGTGGTACCCTGAACTTGTCTTTTTGAGTTGTCATATTTTCCAGAAACACTGAACCCAGAGCATGCAGGAGGCCTTGAATGTGTCAAGGACAAAGCCCCTCCCCACCCCAGCTCACATAATTTGTTGTTTGCATCTCAAACTGTACTACCTGTATGTCCTTAGGAGTGAAGATAGATGCCAGTCAGTCTGGGCCAGGCTGAAAAACAGCATGTGTATCTGGGATGCCTGTACAGAAGCAGAGCAACCTATCTTCACAGTCTAGCATGTTCCAAGGGAAAACAATGTTGATTCTGCTATTGTTTTGCTTTTCCCCTTTGGGAGGAATTTTGTCCTTTTCCCACCTGTACTGTGCCTTTCCCCCTCCCATGCCCCTTTAAGTGGAGATTTCTGTTCCCTTTCTCCTTTATTTGTCTTGCTATTATAAAAATGTGAACTTCTGTATGGATTGTGACCTCTTTGGGTACCACAGGCCACGTTCATTTCTCTTGTAAGGAACCTAGTTTTCATGTAAGTTTCATTAAGTTGTGATTGCCTGTTGACAGACAGGTGCACCAAATATCATTTATTCCCTTTTTCAAATGAAGATAGTGAGTCTCAATAAGGTTAAATGACTTGACTATGGACATGCTGCTGGTGGGATTTGAACCCAAATCCCTCCTGGTTCTGAATCTGTAGTTTCTCCTAATACACCACATTAGACAATGTAAACTATAGACATGATGGTGCTGGATAGAAGATAAAGCATTTTGATGAAATAATTAACAGATTTACAACCTCTTTACTAGTAGTTATAGTGTATCACAAAAGTGTGGCTATAAAATGAAAAATTCAATGAAGCCAAGCTTTATGGTCTGCAAAAGGCCAAATAACTAGAACTATGACTTCTTCCTCTATTTATTCCTTATTTGCTAAATATTGATCCAACAATTTGATTCCATGAAGCAGGACTCTCCAGGGGAAAAAAGTGTTCTGCATCATTATTCTAATACACTTTGCATAGCCTTTAAGTTTATGAATTGAAATGGCATATATCATCTTATTTCTCTTTTGAGTTTGGAGTCCTAAGGTAAGCAAGAAGCAATAAATATTGTTATTTTTGCTTTTATTTCTTTGTCATTAGTCCAGTTCTTAATTTGAAAGACTATGATTATACAATTTCCCTGTACACAGAATCAGAAAATGAAACTCGGTTCATAGATTACCTCAAGACTTTTCCTTAGGAAAGGCATTCTTAAATTTTTTTTCCTACATCTTAGATGCAGCCCAGTGAAGGCTGTAGTTGCCTTGTCAAAATAATGCATAAAAACAATATTTAGGAAACTGTTTGGCAAATAATCATTTAAATGTTTTGTTTTTGAAAAGTCTATGGAACCTATATCAAGAACCTTTGTTTTAGGATTTCCTAAATTAAAAACAACAGCAAATTACCACAAAAGCAAGAGATCATTGATCATTTTTGTAGTTGCTCCACATAAGTGGCTTTTATAGGAATATATATATAATATATATATATATTATATATATGTATATATGTATATATATATGCTGTAAATTCTTTAAGCAAAATAACACTTATTTCACTTAAATCCAAGAGGTTACTAATGTTTTGGATATCATCCACCCAGCCACCCTGCCCAAACTCTCCTCTTCCCCACAGTAAAAAAACGACACTATTATGGAAGATTCAACATACCATGAAACTACTGAACTCAGGTATTGAATAAAAATATATTACCCTCACTTTTAAGTAGAGTTTAAAATGCAATACCAGCCCCAGTTTTAGTCAGCAAAACTAAAACTGAATAAAATATTACAAGACAGTTTTTTCAAAAATTCAGATGATGCATACAGATTTAAGAACAGATTTTTAAAATATCATTATTAAAGATCATTTTAGAATATATTATCACCTCCTGTAAAATAACAGTTGCTAAAGGATCTATAAATAAAGATATGGAAAATAATAATCATGCATTTTTCTAAGGCATGTATCAAGTCCTAATTCCAGATGTTTTATGTTTATTGCACAAATTTAGTCATTTGAACCTCCCACCAAGAGATCAGGATGGTTGCCCTATTTTTATATCAAAGAGCATGAAAATTCTTCCCAGTAGAAAAATAAGAGAGGTTTTAAATGCACCTCTTTCTGTACTACAAGTACAAATGTTCCCCTCCTATAAACACCAGAGGGAAGACAATATGGGATTTGGGCTTCATTGCTCTGACCCTTGTCATAGCCATGCAGCTGTCTTTATTGAAAGATGTAATTTTCACAAGAGTTCACTAGGCCTGCAAGCCTTTCAGCCCCAGCCTTGTCATCTTTTCCTCACTCAAATGAAAAATGTATTTTTGAGGCCTAAAATTATCTCCCTTCTTTTCCTCTCCCCAACAAAACTTTCAGGGCCCTGGAATGAGTTTTTGACAGCTAACCTTATTTTTACCCAGTCATACATCATCAGACCAACACAGATCTTATAGTATATTACCTACGTCCAGATGAAGTATTGGCCTAATAGATCATAAAGACCATGTCATTTCTATGATACATTCACTGTTATGTCAGCCAGTCAGGCAAAAGCCATAGAATGACTTGGACCTTTCAAGGTTTATTTAAAGGAGTGTTATTTAATTTGTAGTTCCAGCTGGGATTCAAAAGGCAAGCCTTCTTTTCCCAGATAGAGTGAGTTGTTATGTTCTTAGGAGTCTCCTAAGAAAATTGATTAAGGTAAGTAAAGCTTAGGCAAAGGGGATCACTTCCTCTCCTTGCTTTTAAACAGGACTTCAGATGTTATTTGTCAGTTTCCCTTTGAAGCTTCACTGTGCAAAGAAATTACAGTTCCCCACCATGGTTAGTCCCTGGAAAATATTATGAAGTAGACAAGTCTATAACTGGTTTCTCTGTCTTACATTTCTCAGCATCCTCTCTAGTCCTAGGGTCTTTGATCTTGAGCTACTCTGCCCTCTCTTCTCCTTTCCAGATTTATTTTGTAAACCCTGCTGTAAAAGATAGCTCAAACTCCTGACTTGTCCCTCTCTAATCATATCCTCCAGATAAATACCTCAGCTCTCCTAAGTCCCATACCTTCTGTACCCTCACTTTTTTCAAAGTAACACAATGAATTAGTAAATATTCTAGTCTACTGGCTAATATTGGCTCATAGTGTCATAGGAGCCTAATTTATGGCTGGAAGGACCTTAGAGGATATTTCATCCAATTTTCTCATTTTAAAGATGAGGAAACTGAGTTTCAGAGAGGTTAAGCAATTTTCTCAGAGTAACACAATTGACCAAGGCCCTATGTGAACATCTGACTCCAAAGCAGGTACTCTTTTCGCTGTATCACAGGTGTTGATATTTACCAATATTTGCAGATTGGATAGTAGCCCTAAGAGACACTAGGTCATAGAGATTTTATCCTGGTGATGAATCAAGTGCTTGAAAGACTATAGTAGTTGGGACTTAATTGAGGGAAGTAGAGTTCAGTAATGTTTTTAGAATTATATTTTAGTATTGGAAAAGAACTTAGAAGGGCAGCTAAGTGGCACAGTAGATAAAGCCCTGACCCTGGATTCAGGAGAATCTGAGTTCAAATCCAGCCTCAGACACTTGACACTTACTAGCTGTGTGGCCCTGGACAAGTCACTAATTGCCCCACAAAAAAAAAAAAAAAATAAATAAATAAAAAGGAAAAGACCTTAAACCTTGGACTGCAAATTGTTTCATCCTGTCCCTTTGTGGGTTCTGCCATTCCAGAATCCATTTTAAGGTATTATGGGGTGACTGGGTAGAGTATGGCCATTAAGCCCAACACCCTCATTTTGCAGATGAGGAAAGTAAAATACAAAGAGACAGTTGCTGAGGGTGCCATAGGAGTGTATGAGGGAAGATTTGACCTCAGGACTTCCTGACTCCATTCCCAGTTCCCTATATACTACAGCACATGTTATTGTCCTTACCATGAGACTTGTCCTTACCAAAAGACTTACAAGAGAATTCTCAGCTAGAAAAAGTTCAGAGAATAGGAAAGAGGTAAATATCTTCAAGAAAAGTCTCAATTATTATTTCTATTTTACAGATAAGGAGACCAAGATAGAGATTAAGTTGCTTGTAGAGGATATAACATTGAGAAGCAGTGTATCATGAATATAGAGCTAGAAGCAAACTCAGAAATCATCTGATTTGGTCCCATTGTATAGATGAATAATTTGATTCCAACAGATTTTAAGTGACAACATTATTGGATCATATCAATATGAAGTACAGGCATTGTGATACCAGTCAGCTCTCAAATCTCCTATTACCACTAATAAAAGCTAGAAGTTATATATTTCCTTAAGGTTTACAAAGCATTTTTCATATGTTATATAATTTGACCATCACAATACATATAGAAAGTAGGTGCTATTATTATTCCCATTTTATAGATGGTAAAACTAATACCAGGTCAATGTTAAATGACTTGCCTAGGATCACACAGTAAGTATCTGAGGAAGGATTTTTATTCAGGTCTTCCATACTCAGTTAAGTCAGTCAATACTTATTTATTAAATACTTATTCTATACTAGGTAGTGTGCTAAATGCTGGGGATACAAAGAAAGGCAAAAAAAATGTCTCTGTCTTCAAAGATCTCACAGTCTAATGGATGAGACAACAAAAGAACAAATATGTACAAACTTGGTATGGTATATATATGAGAAGTGATTATGCTGAGAAGGCATTAGAATTAAGAGCAATTGGCCTTCTTGTTGAAGGTGGGATATTAGTTGGGACTTGAAGGAAGCAAGGGAAGTGAGAAAATAAAGATGAGGAGGGAGAACATTCCAGGAAGTGTGTGTGTGTGTGTGTGTGTGTGTGTGTGTGTGTGTGCGCACGCGCGCACATGTATCCACGTGAAAGAGCCAGAGAAAATCACAAAAGAAGGAAAGTGTTGTTTATGGAACAGCAAATAGACAAATGTCATGGAATCTGAAGTAGAAGAAGACTGGAAAGGTAGGAGAAGTGGTTATTGAAGAAACTTGAATGTCAAACATAGGATTTTTTGTTTGTTTTTTGTTGTTGTTGGGGCAATGGGGGTTAAGTGACTTGCCAGGGTCACACAGCTAATAAGTGTCAAGTGTCTGAGACCGGATTTGAACTCAGGTACTCCTGAATCCAGGGCCGGCGCTTTAACCACTGCACCATCTAGCTGCCCCCCCAAACACATGATTTCGTATTTGATCCTGGAGATGATTAAGGAGCCAGTGAAATTTCTTGAGAAGGATGACATTGTTGGACGAGTGCTTTAAAAACATCAATTGGGGAGAGGGTAGGAGGGGAGTATCAAGACAGTGGGGAAAAGTCAGGGACTGGTCTGAAATGTCCCAAATTCCCTTTCAAACAACTTTAAAGAATACCTCAAAATGAATTATGGAATGTCAAAATGCACAAAGGGAAAGTGTGAAACAATTTCCCAGTTGAAGACAACTCAAAAGGTTGGCAAGAAAGATCTATCAGACCTGGTTAAAAGTGCAACACAGTCCAGTACAGGCTGTGCCAGCACAGACTATGTCCTAGCCAACCAGCAGCATCAGTTGAGGGTGATTGAATCATCAACAGCAGTAGCAGTGGCTTCCAGAGCTCTCAGCAAACAGAAAGCAAGAAAGTCAGATAACTGGTTAGAAGGACATTACAGGGGTCTATTTGCTGGCACTGGGAACAGAACTCTGTTTTATTGCCCATGCTTGGATGAGTGTTGCAATCCCGGGTCAAAGTCTCAAGGCAAGGTGGAGCACTAGCACACCAGGGCTTGTGGTCACAAGGAAGTAGGGACTTTGTTTAGAGTTGCAAGGTGAAAAAGAATGCTTGTGGTTTTACAGACTTGAGCAAAAGCAAGAGAGTAGTAAAAACACCTCTCCTTAGATCACACTACGTTGGAAGAGCTGAAAACTTACAGAAAAATACTATATAAACTATTTGAAACAATAGATATTTCCCCAATTGATAGATGGTCAAATCATATGACAAGTAATTTTCAGACAAACAAATCAAATCTATTTATAGTCACTATCAAGTTGGCTAATATGACCAAAGAAGAAAATAAAAAATGTTGGAGAGGATGTGGGAAAATTGAAACACTAATGAACTATTCCTGGAATTGAGAATTAATTTATTTCCCTCCAAACAACTTTAAAATAATGCCTCAAATTAAATTTTGTAGTGGCAGAGCCAGCAAAAGATCAGAATGAGACATTCTTCTACCTGAAGACAATATAGGAGGTCAGACAGATTATAGATCTAAAACATGAGGGTGTAGACTGGCCCAGACTCCATATGGATGAAACAATGGGGGTGGGACTAGGTGATGTCAACAGAAGCAGCAGCAGCTTTGAGTACTTTCAAGACATAATGGAAAGGGGAACTGACAATTGGTCAGAAAGAGATTACAGTGGAGCCCTATACTAGCAATGAATGCCAAACAAGGCCCTGTTTGGCAAATGCATTGCCTTTAACCACTTCTGTGGGCAGAGGAACATTTACAGTCAACATGGAGCAGAAACCCTGAGTAGTATTGATTTTCCTTACAATGGATCAAATACCCTGAGAAACAGTATCATTTCTGGTCCCAAGTGAACAGGAGCCCTGAGAAGCAGTATCACTTGTAATCACAAGGAATCAGGGATCAAAGACTAGAGTTAATATCAGGAAAGTAGTGATCATACCTCTTCCCAGATCACAACACCGTGGAAGTACTGAAAACATCCAAACCCCCAGAACCAGCTTTGAAAATAGCAATACAGGGGCAGTGCATAAAGCACCAGCCCTGGATTCAAGAGGACCTGAGTTCAAATCAGGCCTCAGACACTTGACACTTATTAGCTGTGTGACCTGGGCAAGCCACTTAACCCTCATTGCCCCTGCAAAAAAAAAAAAAAAAGTGTGTGGGGGAAAACCTACATGTACAAAAAATATTTATAGCAACTCTTCTTGTGGTGGCAAAAAGTGGAAATTAAATATATGCTCATCAATTGAGGAATGACTGAACAGTTTGTGTTATATGATTGGGATGGAATACTATTATACTGTAAGAAATGATGAGTAGGATGGCTTCAGAGAGAAAAAAAGAAAACCTGTCAAGACTTACATGAACTGATGCAAAATGAAGTGAGTACAAACAGGAGAACAGTTTAGAGAGGACTAGCAATATTTTATGATGATCAATTATGAATCACTTTTCTCTGTTTAGAGATACAATTATCCAAGACTATTCTTAAAGACTTAAGATTTTTAAAAAGAGCTTTCCAACTCCAGAGAAAGAACCAGTAGAGTCTGAAAACAGGTTGAAGTATATATTTTTTATTTCATTAATTTTTCCTGGTTTTATTGTTGGTCTGTTTTATTTTGCAACATGGCTACTATGGAAATGATTTGTATGGCTGCATATATATATATATAATCTATATCTAATCTGAGGCCTACCCTAAAAAACAAAACAAAGCAAAACAAAAATTTCCCATTCCTATGAGTTATCAGCCTATATCTCTATTCCACTTTTGTGACTAAACAGCTAAGAAGGCCATTTATAATTTCTGCCTCTTTTTTCTCTCCTTTTCTTTCATTCTAATCTCCATGTGTATAAAATACATGCATATATCTATATCTATATATATTTTCATCTCTATATGTATATGTTTATATGTGTGTATACAAAAAATAATTTCACGATGTAGAGTACATCAACCCCTGCTGCTGTTTCATGAAATGTGATTGTGAATTATAATATAAGGAAAGATAATATTAAGAGGGCAGATATGAGGAGGGAACATAATGTAAATATGAGGAACAGCTAGTAAAAAGGCATGGGGGAGGGGAATGGAAGTCATTTAGACCCTCAGCCCTTCCAGATACTTATATATGAAATGAAATAGTAGAGTAAAAGAAATTTTACAGTATTTATAGCTTTCAATCTACCCAGGGCAGAGCCATCCCTCTGCACTCAAACATCTCTAATTTCTCTACTAGTTAAAGAAGCTCAAGATCAGTCTCTATTTTTGTCTCAGAGACCTTTGGCATTGAGGTGGTTCAGTGGAGAGCGTTAGGCCTTGTGTCAAGAAGCCCTGAGTTTAAATCCAGTCTCAGATACTTACTAGCTATGTGACCTTGGGAAAGTCACTTAATCTATTTGACTCAGTTTCCTCAACTGTAAAATGAGGATAATCATTTCATGATGATCAAATAAGAGAGTTCTTGACAAACCACTTCACACAGTGCCTGGCGTATATTTGGTAAATATGTGAATGCTGGTTCTCTCCCTCCTGGTTTCAGGTGTCCAACCTACATCACCTATGTGTGAGCCTATAGCTCTCTCTTTTTTTTTTTTGGAGCTCTTGAATTATGTGATCTATATCATCTGCTAGACTCATGATCACAGTTTCTGTCTTCTCTCCTTACAAGGTACTTAATAAATATTTATTAATAAATTGGCTGAGTAAAAAGTTTTTTGAGTCCTTGGGCAGTTGCTAATCAGGCTAGATACTAATCCTTTCCATCTGCTTGGTTAAGTTAGCCAGCATTATCTCGATTTTAGAAGCCAATTGGGTTGACTAATAATGTAACAGTGTGGGTATCTCGTTGACAGAGTGGATAGGGCACCAGGCCTGGTGTCAGAAAGAACTGAGTTCAAATCTGGCCTTAGACACTTGCTAGTTGTGTGACTGTGGGAAAGTCACTTAACCCTCTTTACCACAGTTTCCTCATTTATTAAATGAGCTGGAGAAGGCAAACCACTCAAATACTTTTACCAAGAAAACCCCAAAAGGGATCACAAAGAATAAGACAGAAGTGAAATAACTGAACAATAACAATGAAATACTTAACAGTTAGATAACACTCAAAAGTTTTACAAAGCATTTTATTTGCATTTCTTTACTGGGTCTTTGCATTTAACCCATGAAGTTGAAGTTATCATCATCATCCCCAATTATAGGTGACAGAATCTTGTCTTCAAAAAGGTAAAATAACTGGGCAAAGGACACTCAACCAGTATGGGGAAAAAATGAATTTAACCCCAAGAACTGCTGACTCAGATTCAGCACTCTTCCCCATACTCTACATCGTCTTTCCTTTGATTGATAATTTGTCATTTTAAGAATGGGGTCACATTTACCAATGGGAAGTAAAAGAGATCTTGGCCACAAGAATCAATGACAGCTCTATTTGAGAATAATAAGACTTGACATAGCCATACAACTTAATGAATCAACTCACTAATTGATACTAGAGTTAAGTCCAACTTTTACTAACTTATCCTAAATTTTCCCATTCAGGATTCTGTGCTGCCTCTACAAAGAATATTGGAGCTGACAGTTGAAGCAGCAAATTATTTGGGCCCACTGCTATTATAAAAACCAGGACAAAACCATGGTTCAAGGCCAGAATTTTCCAGACTGAGTTTTAATTGAAAATTCCAGCTCTGGGCCATGTTTGCATAGGTAAAATGAAGAACAAACCATCCCAGTAGATCCAACCTACATAGAACATACTTCATCATTACCCATTCACTGACATTAGGCCACATGTCAGGAGATTAAATGTGACTTTAAAATGGGGTTTTCCCCAAATGGTTACAGGAGAGATTTCCCCTGTGTTAGAAAACTTGATGACAGCTACTACACTCCATGACCTCCCATAGGCTCTGTCAGGCCATGTCTAGCTGAGAGGCTATTTACCTTAATTACCTAGCCACATCTTATGCAGTGTCAAGTGGTAACTAAGCAAATAGCTTGTGTCACTGCTGCATAATTTTAACATCTTCACTTTCTGACAGCAGATTTGAGTCACACGTTATCAGTTGACCTTTAAGTATTTTACCAGCCTGTTATGACAACAGTGGCAAAATTGATGAAAATTGATGATGCTTTAAAAACACACAATTAGAGTGGCTTGATTAGAAATGAAGCACATCTTGAGTAACTTCTCCTTTGAATATGATATACAAGCACTAGCATTAATGATAAAACTTTTTTTTAATATAATGAACCATAAAATTGCAGTCTGCATTCGAGAGCACTCTAGCAGATAAGTGAGGCAATTTTCCTCATCATTTTTCCTTTTGTTGTCAATCTTGTTCCATAGTCCATTGCCTTTTCAATGAGCAATAATGGGAATAATCAAGATTTTGATATGCTCAAATGTCTATGCTTAGGTAAAAGTACTTTGGATTATATCTATCCATTTCTAATCAATTTTACTATATAAGAGTTATGTTTATAAAGTCTTTTTTTTTTTTTTTGCAGGGCAATGGGGATTAAGTGACTTGCCCAGGGTCACACAGCTAGTAAGTGTGGTGTCTGAGCCGGATTTGAACTCAGGTATTCCTGAATCCAGGACCGGTGCTTTATCCACTGCGCCACCTAGCCTCTATAAAGTCTTAATAGAGACTTATTAAAACAAGAATGCAATTGGAATTGCTTGGTATTGAAGAATCATATTTTTATTACATACCTGGCTTTCAAAGTGTTCATTGTGATGTCTCACCTAGCTAGCAAATTCTGAATGAAAGCCTTGATTCTTAGATAATTCTACTTGGAAGGTTCTAGACTTATAGTTAAAAACTGATGAATAATTCATTAAGTTCTCTTTTGCTCCTGAGGAATTCTGGGGGGTTTGCAAAAGTGCAAAGAAGAGAAAATTCTATCTTTGTGTGCTTTGGTTTCACACAAAAAACATCATTTTGCTAGGGCCTAGTAGCATCTTTCCCCACTCTCCTGATTGTTTAGTAAATGATGTTCATTATTACTTTGCAGACCTTTAGAGTCGAAAATTATGGATGTATTCAAAGCCAGTTCCAATAATTGTGAAATGTGGACTTTCCTTTCATTATTAGCCTTTCATAATCCATCTATCCATCCATCCAATCAACACTTATTGAATGATTATAATGAGCAATGCACCATGCTAGATGTTATGGGTAAGGCCTTCCTCTCAAGAATCTTTCAGTCTCTCAAGTCACTAGAAGTAAAGTTTACTCAAGAGAAAATCAAAGCATCATGATATTTCAAAGAGAAAAATCGTTTTCTGTTTTTTGTTAAATACAGATCTGACCATGTCATGGTGCTACTCATTAACTCAGAGGTTTCCCAGATTTTTCTAGGTTCTGTTTGATTTTTAAAGCCATTCACAGCATGGCCCAAATTCACAGCATTACTTTCCTTTCTCTCATACAACCAAATTAGACTTCTCTGTTTTCCTCACACACAGCATAATTATCTCTCAATCTTTGTCCTGGTGATCCCATTACCCGGAATGCACACTCTCCTCACATTTGCCTCCTAGAATACCTTACTTCCTTAAAAATGAAATGTGTGCCTCTTTCTATATGAAGCTTTTTTTTTATCTCCCCTCCTACCAATGAATTCTCTTAATAACTACTATATATTTATTTGATTTTATTCTGTATATTTTTATACTTACATGTTTATATTGTTATCCCCTCTCCAGAATATAGATTCCCAGAGGGAAGAATTTATTATAATTTTATCTCTATTTCCAGTACTTGGCTGAGTACTTGATACATACCAGGTGTTTAAAAAGTATTTTTTGATTAACTGATTGATTGATTAAAGGGAGGTTACACTAGGAAATGGTGATAGTTGAGCTGAGCCTTGAATGATGAGTAAGAGTTTATTAGGTAGAGATGATGTAAAATGGGCATTTTAATAAAATTGAGCTAGATAAGGGAAGCAAAAAAAAAAAGTACTACCATAATAGTTCTGCCTTGGTTTACCTTCCTAGTTAGAACCTTTTGCTCAAATTCTAATAATAATATTTAATAATACTTAAAAAATTTTTAAATGCTGTGTATTTACTTTCTCATTTGATCTTCTTAGAAACCTTGTGGAGAATTTAAACACTTGGATTAGTATTCTCATTTTACAGTTGAGGAACTTGAGATTCACAGACAGTAAGTGACTTGTCCAAGACTACACAGCAAGCAAATTTCAATGGTAGGATTTGATCTGTATATATGTGTTTGCATTTCTGTCTGTCTCTCTGTAAGTATGCATGTATACATACACACATACAACAAACATATATATAGTGGGGGGTTTGTACTCCAAGTTCAGTATGCCATTTGTTGTTTAGTCATTTTTCAGTCATATCCAATTTCTTGTGACCCAAGTGTTTTGCCATATCCTTCTCCAGCTCATTTTACAGAAGAGGAAAAAAGAGTCCAACAATATTAAATGACTCCCCCAGGGTCATAAAGATAGTAAGTGTCTGAGGTCAATGTGCTTTCTATTAAACCAGGCTGCCTCAATTGCTCTGGACAATTCCCAATAATGTTAACTGTCCCACCTGCTATTCTCTGATCAACAACCATATCATAATCTGGAAATTCAGCCAAAGTATTGCTTGAAATGACAGAAATTTTAGGTCCTAGGGCAAGCCAGTAAGAGAAAGCTTTGGGGACAGATAAGAATTTTATATTAATCAAATGACTCTATAAATGCCACAACTCAAGCATAGGTATAGCAATGTATTTAAAAATAATTATGATTTCCTAGTACATCTCCTCCAACATGAATACTCCCTTGTAACAAATTAAAAATAGTCATGTAAAATCATCAGACTTCATGTGACTGTATATAAATATCAAAGTTTCTACTAGTAAGAGGAAAGTGTTTTATTACCTGGTATTAAGAATTTTATGATCTGGTATTTAGTATTGAGAACGGCTAGGTGGTGCAATAGATATAGTGCTCAGCTTGGAGTTAGGAAGACTCATTTTCTCGGGTTCAAATCTACTCTCAGACACTTACTAGCTGTGTGACCCCATGTAAATCCCTTAATGTTGTTTGACTCAGTACTGGGTTAGAATAATGGCCTTTAATACCACAATTGAGGAGTTTAGCAGTTTTCTTCAAGAAGAGCCTGAGATGAACATGCATATTTTTAAATATATGTATGCTTTTATACTTGCATGCATATACATATGTATCTGTGTGCATATTATATATGCATGTGTATATAATATATAATACACATATGTATATGTCTTTACACACATAAATACACATGCATGTATACATGCACATATATTTCAGTGTATGTGTATATATGTATACACACATATAAATACATATACATACACACACATATATACATATCTACACACACACACACACACATATATTAGGCTGCTAAAAGAAGTTTATCAAATAATAATCCAGAGGTTGTTTTATAATGAACTAAGGGCAAAATCTTTAAGGAACCGCCAAAACATTCCAATCTATAATGATTCTGTATTGGAGATCCAATTATCCTTCAGGTGGCTGAGCTTCAGAGATAAGGAAAGCTCCTTTTCCAACAAGTTTATGCAGACCAAGATTGCTGAAATGTAAACTTGGCTGGGACTGGGAGAGGTGGAGGTTGGGGGAGTTTAAGGAAACAGTGGAAATGTTGAAGAATAAGAACCATATTCAGTTAGACAATTTCCCAAGCAAATTTTAAACAAGATGAAATTTGTGCATCTAATGTGTTCCTCGATCAAATGTGTCCTTAGATCAAACCTCAAAGTTTTGGGGTTTTAATAGATTATTTAAAACTAAGCCTAAAATCTGTTTTATTTCTCCCACTATTCAATTGTAACCAGCCTTACCTGATCGTGAAAATCCAATTATCAGAGCAAAGACTGTGCTGTTATTCCTTTCTTCATTTCAAAACAAACTGCAAAATGAGGTGTGCAGGAAACAACTGCTTTTATGAATGCATGGTCTTACATTTTGTATCAATTTTTTGTTAGCGAGAGAACAAAAATGGATAAAAATATCCAGTGTGATTGTAGAACCATATATATGGATTTTTCAATTTTTTTTTTAGATTTGGGGTGAAGACACTTGGGCTAAAGGTAGAAATTATTTTGCTTTTCCATAAAAAAGTAAGTTATCTTCTTCGTGACCAATATTTCTTCTTTTCAGATAGCCTCCTGTCATTTTGCCTAAGCCTGCAAGCATTATATTATTGTTGGTTTGGTTCATTTAAAACTAGGAAAAAATCATTCTAAAAGAAAGTATAATACAATTATTTCAACACTTTTCTAGTTCCTGTAATAGCATAGTAGGGGTGATGACAGAAAAGACAACTTTTTCTGTTCCTCACTTCCAGTTGTGGAGAAAATGACACCGTGGTAAGTCTTCATATCTGTACTAGGTTGATAAATTCTCTTTTCCCTTCCACTTGCTTCTGGCTGTTCCTTCTAATGAACCCAGTTTGTCTCATCAGCAGAATATTTATAGTTCCTAAAGCAGTTCTTTTGTTGCTGAAAATAGACTCCACTAGTGGTAAGAACAATGAAACATTTACCTTCTTAAGATCACAAAGAATAAGCTATAAGATGTTCAATGCATTGGTCTAAAGATTTCTTGTATTCAGATTGTAAACCTTCTAGCTGTTGGCCAAAGCCCCCTTCTTTCTAACTTAACCAGCAACCCCAGTCAGCCATCCACTGTGGTGAAAGGCCACCCAAGTGAAACACGTAAAAATCAATCGACTGCTACTGACTTCCACTCTCCATATCAGTAATGCAGGGCCATTATGCTCCTGTCAAATACTTTCCAACATTCACTAATGGGAGGTGTGTATATGTATGTGCAGAGAGAAGACAAATTCCTTATAACAAGTATGTATTGTAAAGCAAAACTCATTTTCTTATTGTGCTGTATTTTTAATAGTATTTTTAGTTACATATATAGATTGTTTTCAACATTCATTTTTATAAGATTTTGAGTTCCAAATTTTTCTCCCTCCCTCCCTTCTCTCCCCTGTAAAGAATTAGTTATTTGAGGTTCTTAAGCCTCAGTGCGCACTGGCCTGGGGCTCCGCAAACCACATGGTGTTCCACCCACAGGTTGTAGCCCTTGCCAGGGCTCTGGCACCTCATGTCATCACCACTCGCAGATGCCTGCATGGGCCTGGCAAAATTATAATGATTGGAAGCCTAGTGAGGGCAGTCATGTGACTGTCAAAGCGGCCATCCCATTGGCTGGGGCTATGTGGGGTGTTTCTAGGTTTGGGGGAGGAGAAGTGGGCATTCCAGGTGGAAGCTGGAAAGCAACAGGCGTTCTGCTGCGTATTTTCAGTTGATTCCTGGGCAGTCGTATTTTTTCAGGTATTATAATTTCCCTTTCCCCATTTTATTTCCTTTCCCTTGGTCCTACTGATCCTATTTGTGTTTTTTTTTTTAATTCTTTTTTATGTTTTTTTTTTTTTTTAAGTGAGGCAATTGGGGTTAAGTGACTTGCCCAGGGTCACACAGCTAGTAAGTGTTAAGTGTCTGAGGCTGACTCCAGGGCTGGTGCTCTATCCATTGTGCCACCTAGCTGCCCCATTTTTTTTTTTTAAAGTTCGTTCTTGTTAAAATAAATCTTGTTCTGTTTTGAGGAAGGCTGCCAGTCTCCTTCCTTGCCCCAATGTTGCGGCGATCCGCTTAGCTAGCACTCCCCAATTAAAAATTGGTCCCCACACCCCCCTCCCTAGGACAGCAAGAGATCACATATAGATTATATATGTCACATCAAATATATTACCACATCAGTAAAGTGAAAGAAAAATCAGGAAAAAACTTCAAAAAAAAAAACAATACAGAAAGTAAAAAATAGCATGATTCAATTTTCATTCAGATGACACAGTTCTTTTTCTGGATGTATGGAACATTTTCCATTATGAGTCCTTTGGAATTGTCTTGCATCATGGTATTTCTGAGAACTGTGTCTATCATAGCTGATCATCACATAATATTGCTGTTACTCTGTACAATGTTCTCCTGGTTCTGCTCACTTCACTCAGCATGAATCCATTTAATTCTTTCCAGGTTTTTCTGAAATCTGCATGTTCATCCTTTCTTATAGCACAATAGAATCCCATTATAGTCATATACCACCACTTGTTCAGCCATTCCCCAACTGATGGGCATCCCCTCAATTTCCAATTCTTTCCCATCACAAAGAGAATTGCTATAAATATTTTTGTACATGTGGGTCCTTTTCTCTGTTTTATGATCTCTTTGAGATACAGACCTAGTAGTGGTATTGTTGCGTCAAAGGGTGTGCACAGCCCCATAGCCTTTTGAGCATAGTTTGAAATTGTTTCCAAAATGGTTGGATTGTTGGGGGGGACTTACGACCTGATTGGGGTGAGGATTAGTTCACCCAAAGTTTGGAAGCTCTTAATTAATCTTGTAAAATAAAAAGAGAATTATTAAGAGAGAGGAATAATGGCAGGGGAAACAGATCACTATGGTGACTATGCCATTGGAGTAAGAGAAGACCTGGTCATTTTTATCTTTACAAAACAAAGGGAGGGGAGTGCAGAGCACTGGGAGGGAAATGCAAACAACAGGAAGAGGATTTTGGAATAATGGAGCATCCATAAGAAAGCCAACACCCATATATAGCTTGCATATCATCTTACATACCTTGGTATTGCTTATCAGCTACAAGGGCAGTGCTCAGCAATACCCATTTCTGAGGTGGGAGACAGAGCTGCTCCTCCTGTGGGAAAATTCAGTGATTCTTTGGGGACTGGCATCTTTAGGTTTCTTGGGGTCCCACTGCATTCCCACAATAGGATCATTTCACAAATCCACAGAAATTCATTAGTGTTCCAATTTCTGCTGTATTAATATAGCTAGATAGATGTACATATACCCACTTTAAGGTTTGTGTATATGTAATCTATATGTAATCACATATGCATAGATATAGATACATATACACATATACACATGTAAATGTGTATGCATGTGTGTGTGTGTGTGTGTGTGTGTGATTCTTTCTGCATCCTGAACCAATTACTTCTCTATTAGGAGTTGGGTAGCAAAAATCATGGATAGTCACTTGGATAGTCATAGTTCTTACAGCTTTCCAAATGTTTTGTCTTTACATGATTGCTTCTTTGCATTTTATAAAGTTTTCCCCATCACACAGGATGTTCATTTTAAGATAAAATGTATCGGGGCACCTAGGTGGTGCAGTGGATAAAGCTCGGGCCCTAGATTCAGAAGGACCTGAGTTCAAATCCAGTCCCAGACACTTGACACTTATTAACTGTGTGACCCTGGGCAAGTCACTTACCCCAAATGCCTCACCAAAAAAAAAAAAAAGATAAAATGTATCAATAAGTAAATGAACACTTATCAAGTACCTTGTATTGACACACTGTGAAATGAGATACAAAGAAGAAAAGTGAGAGTAATCCTGTTTTTAAGGAGTTTGCAATCTACTGATGTATTCTTTATGTTCTCCCTACTTCATTGTTTCATTTTTTATCTTTGTATCCACAGTAAATGTCTGGCACACAGTAGGAGCTTCAGAAAGACTTACTGATAGCTTGATTCCTACCTGACTGTTCTACTTTCCCCAGTCTGGTCAGGTTCGTCCTTCAAAGTATTCCTCAACATTATCCATGATACAGTAACAGGTTGCAGCTTATCAGTGCTTATTGTGTACCTACCAATTGTTTTGGGTTTTTTTTGCTGAATTTAATTTTTTCTGCAGATTGTGGTGATCTGCTATTTGCAACCAAAGTGTGTCTTCATGAGAATATTGGTTTTAAAGTAATGGACTTCTGAGGCTGTGAATAGTTTGGAATCATTGCCTGCTTTGTGCAATTTTCTAAATGCAATCCACAAAACAGACAAAACCACAAAAGTTGAACAGTTTAAAGGAATAAAAAAGATATCACCACTTACACATATATATGTTATACACATACACAGTATCTTAGAATATGTATATACATGGTGTGTCTTTTTATATATGCACTTCTTGGAGTAGTGTGAATATGTATTCAAGTGAACACACTCACACACACACACACACACACACACACACACACACACACCATGCACCTTGTCAAGCTATGTCTGTAATGAATGGAGTGCTAGCCCCAGAAAGACATGGGTTTAAGTTTTACTTCTGACACTTAATGGCTTTATAACTCTTGCCCATTCACACACAACTTCTTAATAGCCCAAATTACTCTTTTAGATTATAAACTGTAAGAATGGTTTCAATATATATATATTGCTATAGGGAATTTTCTCACTTAAAATATCCCTACTTTACCATCCTATTCTCCTACCACTAATTCTCATTCTCTCTCTCTCTCTCTCTCTCTCTCTCTCTCTCTCTCTCTCTCTCTCTCTCTCTCTCTCTCTCCCCTTCTTCTCCCCCTCTCCCTCTCTCTCTGCTTTCGCTCTCACTCTCTACCTCCTCCCCTTTCCCTCCTCCTCTTCTTCATTCCATCTCTCACTCTTCCCCTCTCTTGTCTCTGTTTTTTCTCATGTGCATACACATATAAATGCACACAGTTACACATATATAGAGCATATACAAGCAATCAGTTAAGATGAATGTTGCCTTTAATTCGACACTTTATTTAAATGTAATTCTAAGCATCCCATCTCAAGTGTTTGTAGAGAGCAGGAGATTGAAAGCTGTTTATGGCCTTTTCCAATGTTACTTCCAAGTTTTTCCTGATATGCAATAGTGTTGTGATTGAAAAGTTATAGAACAATCAAATCAGAATCAGAAGAGCTGGGTTCAAGTCACTGTAAAACAATTGGCTAACTTTCAGCAAGTCATTTCCTATATCTGATCATTGATATACTTTTCAGTAAAATGAAGGTGATAATAATGTTCTTTGCTTCACAGTATTGTTGTGCAGACAAAACAAGATTTAAAATAACACACTTTGTAACTATAACCATTGGTTGAATGGTCCAATTGTATGGAACTCCCTCCTTATTGATGAAGATCAATGTTCTATGCCTGTGTGAGGGTTGGCCTAAAGTTGGTGAGAGTGGGAGAGGAGAGATCAGTTATTCCAATTCCTACCTTTAAGAAAATAGATGAACAATACATCCTCTCTTCAGATAGCTAAAGGGAAAGAAAAATCCTGGTGAAAAGCTGACATGAGAGGAACTAACAATCTCTACCGTGTCTTTATCCCAAACTTTGGGAATACTAAAGACTTTGGGGAATTTTCTATTGAATGAGATATGAGTCTTTCTTGGATGAACTGAGGAAGCTCACTCTCAAATAGGTAATCCCTTCCATTTGTATTGCCTGGAACCCTTTTCTCATATGTACCCTTATGTACTCTGAATTTTGTTTTGTTATTAACTTGGATAAATGGGTTTCTTTACTATTTGCTGTGTCTACATAGTTGAAATGGCATTTTTGTTTGAAAGGAAATCAAACCTTGTATATAAAGCTTTGGGCCCCCTCTCTCACTAAGAAATAATGCTCAGTATTAAAGTGAGAGGACAACACTTTCAAAGAAGTGAACCATATTGGTGCAGCACAGAATGGATCGTATTGATTTTGTTTTGGAGGTCATTATCTTGCTGACTACTGTTTCTTCCTATTTGGGATCGTTCTAGGTTGTGTTTCATTGTTTTTGTTTGTTTATTTTCCAGTTGTCTGGACATGGTGGTGTGCAGCTCCAGGTCAACAGATTATTTCAGGCTCTATTCAGTTGTAAAGCTTTATTGAAGATAAATTGCTTGGTTCTGTATTCTATTTGAGAGTGTAGTTGTACTGCACACAGATGGAGAGTGAGTCCTTTTGTAGGTCAGGTTTCTGCAAGTTGGATCACAGAGTAATGCAGAATGTGTAATGAATGTTAGGGAACCTTGCCGTCTGCATAGCATCTTCAGTCACTCTTTCAGTATTTTTAGTAATCAAGTGTTTTGTTATGTGACTAATTATCCCATAATTTGTTTGTCTTGTGGGTTCATGTTTTCATATGTCATATATTCTTGGAAGGATACCCACATCTGGGAGGAGAATAGAACAGAAAGTGAAACAAATGGGAAGGGAGTGAATTTTTTTCTTTCTGGTGGCCTGATGGAGTATGTCATTCATATATACACTTGCTAGTAGTTCATCACTATTAAGTAATTATTTTTATGTTTCATTTTAATCAACTACTTTGTGGAAAATATATTTGTCTATGTGCTATTTTGTGAACTTTGAATTAATGTGGAATGAGTGGGCATATACCCTCCTTTCCAAGAGGGCTGAGGATTGGTCACTTTAACTGATGGGGAAGAAATCATTCCTAGATAGTGTCCTGTTCCCTCCTTTTTCTCTTTTTCTTCAGCAGATGCCCAGCATGGAAGCTTGGGTGTGCCTAGTCACTAGGCCGCGGGTGTCTTTCTGGGCAATGTGGGGTCCAGGGCTTGAGGTTGCTGCAGGAAGTCCAGCTCTCCTATTCCCTTGGCTGGTCTGCGTGGTGCCAACATGCCCAGTGGGGGATTCATTGTACCTCGGTTTGAGGTTTTGTATAACGGTAGGTTGTCACTTGGATTTTAAGTCACCAAGCCGACCAATTGTTTGATTTTTTTTTCAGCAGCTGCTTAAGCATTATGTGGACAACATTTTGAAAAATGTTTTGTGAGCCTTTCATTGCTGGATTTGCATCTTGTTTCTTGACTCTTCTGGCTCTGAGGAGATATAGGGTGGCAGGGCAGGCCTTTGGAAGCAGGATCCTGGATTTCTTGCTCCTTCTTGGCTGGGGGCCATTTTTTTATTCCTGTGTGTATTGGGGGGAGTACTCTTGGGAACACCTAGAAGCAACCAACTGCCAATCCTCGACTGACACATAAATTTCTGGAACTCCTTATTCAAACATTTTGTCCTGTTGAAGACTAATCACCAGTTATTCAGTATCCACAAAGATAAAAGATTCTTCAATTGTTAACACGGGTATCCACTTTTTTTTCTTCATTCATAGGAATATTGCCATGCAAAATTGATGCCACCATTTCTAGTGGTACAAAATTCCCAATGCGGCAATCGCAGTGAAAATATCAATAATTGGGCAGGAAACAAACAAGCTGGATCCCTTCTTCATGCAAGTGATTATGGGCAACAGCCAGGACCAGGAGAAGAAATCAAGATGTTACTCTGATATTATACAGCAGTTAAAGAAGGCTCTAGAAAAGGAAAGAGGATTCAACACTGATACCTCACTCTAGTTCATCTAAGAAACATTAAAAGCAAAGATAGCTTTTTAAACATTTCAAATCATTATGGAAGCAGTCATGTGAATATGTACAAAGAGATAAAAGGATTAAGACTAAGAAAGAAAGAGAAAGAAAGACAGGAAGGAAGGAAAGGAAGGAAGGAAGGAAGGAAAGAAAGGAAGGAAGAATGACAGAAAGAATGACAGAAAGAAATTAAGAAAGAAAGAGAAAAGCAATAGTGATCAGGAACTGTGGTTAAAACCTGAAAAGCACATCCTCTAGACTAATGATATTTAAGAAAACAGATGGATATAACCCTAGCCCCAAATTTATTCTCTCTAAGGAGATCAGACCATACAACCTATGGCCCCAACCTCCTCTTTCCCTTTTAGGATGGGATCTAAGTCTTCCTTAAAGAAAGGTGGAGGGGGGGGCAGCTAGGTGGCACAGTGTATAAAGTACCAGCCCTGGATTCAGGAGGACCTGAGTTCAAATCCAGCCTCAGACACTTGACACTTACTAGCTGTGGGACCCTGGGCAAGTTACTTAACCCTTACTACCCTGCAAAAAAACAAAACAAAACAAAACAAGAAAGGTGGAGGGAGGAGAAATTAGATTTGTTTATTCTTGCCTCCCTCTGAGCAACACACACTATCCCTTCCCATATAATCATAAAATACTTTTAGGAAGGTTGGCTAATTACTATTATAGTCTATCTTTTTATTGAATGAAAGGGAGCATTTGGACAGTCAAGTCACAAGAATTTATGTATGTATATATGTATGTATGTATTTATTCAGGCAATGAGGGTTAAGTGACTTGCCCAGGGTCACACAGCTAGTAAGTGTCAAGTGTCTGAGGCTGGATTTGAACTCGGGTCCTCCTGAATCCAGGGCCAGTGCTTTATCCACTGTGCCACCTAGCTGCCCTGAGTCACAAGCATTTATTAAGTGATTACTATGTGTCATGAATTCAGACAAGCTCTAGGAATGCAAATACAAACTAGAAGAAAGATACTCTTTGTCCTCAAAGAGCTTTCATTCTCATGGGGGAGGACAGCAAACAAACAAACAAAACAAAAATGGAAAGAGTTAAAAAAAAAAAAAAGGAACTGGAGAAATTCTGTGGTCAGGACTGATAGAATAGAATTCCTTGAGGGAAAGGCATATGTAATTTTAATCTTTATATCCAAATGCCAAGCACATTTTTTTATTCCCAATATATACAAATTGGTTACACAGGTAGTAAATAGAAGAGCTAGTTTTCAAACTTGATCCTTATGATTCTGATGCCAGTGATATTATTCCTGTCAAGTGTCTAATTGTGCATTCAACCCTCACCTTAATAATTGCTTTAACTGTTTCTGGGTCTGTTAACCCTTTTTTATCACACTGAAAAGCAACACGATGAGGTAAAAATATTTACTTTGGATTTTAAAATACCCAACAGTAGCAACAACACTGTACTGCATGCGAAAACCCTTGGATCTTGTAAGTTGCCAAGAATATTAGAATAGTCAATAAGTGTTTTGTATTGATTATGTAGAATATGAATATAGCTTAGCTGGGCCACTGGTCATTCTGTATTTAAGAGACTGTTACTAGATAGAATTTAATGTGAAGAAGAGACAAAAAAATGTATCCATGTATATGTGTGTAAATATATATGTATATAAATACATATAATTGAAGAAATATTCAGTAAACCAGATTACTTTAAAGCCATCAATGTTCACTGAGCGCCCTCTACTGTTTCCTTGTAGTTTAAGCCATAGAGAAATCTGTCTTCTGACTACAGCTAGTTACGTTCAAGGGCATAAGGCTGAAATATCTTATTTGTATCTAATCTTAAGACATCATGAACTGGCTCACTACTAAAATCTCATAATTGTGATCATATAAAAATATATTTTCAAAGTGCTTATTGCTCCTCTCACTTTCCGGGCTTAAGTTAGGGTTACAGCTAAAAATGAGGGGAGAGGAAGGGTTACATATTTAGCAAGCCCAAACCCAAATCTGGATTCCTAAACTTGATTGTGATGAAGGAAATTTGATCAGTTGAAGGGAATTTCCAAGGTGGAGGGGAACTAACTCTAAAAATTTCTAGCCCCTTCTTGAACTCTTAAGAGATAGAGAAAGTGGACAATGTCAGTTGTTGGAATATGATATAACAATTTATTTGAAATCCCCAGATTCACTTTCCAAGTGACAGAGAAAAAGTGATATCCCAGCTGGAGGTTCTTGGTTCTGTGTTGTCAACTAAAAGGGCAGAAAAATTATGCTTTTAGGAAAGATAAAAAAGATTAACAAAGCTCTGCTGTTGCTTTGAGAGGGAGGGCATTGAGGGAAATGCAGAGAGAAAAAATAAAAACTAAAGTCTAAGAGCTGCAAAATCCAAATAACTATTTTCAAATGTGGCAATCCTGGCTTAGATAAAATGTTGGTTTGCAGTTAAGAAAGGAAAAACATTTGCTTACATCTCTGTGCTTTTTGCAGATCATAACCTGCCTTTGAAACTACCCTTGTGACCTTAGGCAAGTTACTTAGACATTGGGTCTCAGTTTCCTCATCTGCAAAAGGAGAATGTTGGAGTAGATGGCTTCTAAGATGCTTGGCAGTTGTAGAGCTATAAGGTTCCAATCCTCTACATTTTCTTCACATTCCAAAGAAAGTAGATATTTCAAGAATGCTCATCTCCTTTTTTACAGTTGGCAAACAGGATCAGAGAATAAATTGGCTCATTCTGGCTCCAATGAATGGTAAGAATCTAAGACACTTTAAAGGTCTATTGTTTTCCTTCAGGTACACAACTCAACTGCCACCATTTAGGGGAAGAGGAGGTAGAGACAAAGAAACAAGTAATTATTAAGCACCTACTATGCCTTAGGCACAATGCTAAGTGCTAACACTTGTTCTTAAGGCCCTAAAATTTCAAGGGAACAAAATGTTTAAGTAAAATGCTTTTAAGGATGTTATAACACTCAGATGATCACATTTTTATTTTGGCAGCACTTCAGCATCAGAGAAACTAGTTTAAAAAGTAGTTATTATACTGGGAAGCTAACAAATAGTACAGATACTTTCCTCCCTCTTCCCTCTCCAAGCCCTTTACCACATCCACATAACAAATGAGCTCCTCCCTGAACAGCAGTTTTCTCATCAGTGTCCTCATAGAATCATGGGAGCTCATGTCCCCAGGTCTCTGCTTCTCTTTTATATGTGGAATCAAGTAGTTGCTCCTATCACTGTTGATCTAAAGGAGTATTTGATGACAATAGCCCGATGCATCATTTTGTACTGCCCCAAGACAATATTGTGAGTTATGTCTTTGGCACAGCACTACCTACAAAGGGCAAGAAACTGTGTTATATTTTGTCTAAAGAGCAAAAGGAAAAAAAAAGGTCTTAAATCAAAGTAAGACAAATTTGTTAAACATTAGGAAGAATTCCTTTACATGGAGCACTGCAAGAGCTATCATAAATGAGCAGAATTGCCTTCATTGAAGGTATTTGAGCAAAAAATAAGCAGCGATACTTTTGTAATTCAGTAATCTACATGTCATTCTCCTTTGAAGTGAGCCTTTCAACTATTTTTCCATCTACAGGCGGCAATATAGTAGGGTTGTAGTACAAGGAATGTTGTACAAACCTTAAGGCACTATGGAAGCAATCGTGATTATTGCCCAGGTACTGACAGGTCCAACAGTACTGAAAATCACCTCAAGTAGCATCTCAGTGATGGACTATTCTCCAAGAAACACTCGAGTTACTTATGAATTGTATTGTTTACTAGTTAATGGATGAGGAATTCTTTGGCTATTTTGCAACTCAACAAAGGCAGCAGGGCATAAGGCATAAAGAGTTAACATTGGAGTTTGGAAGTCTTGGGTTCAGGTCACCTAAGGCACATCCTGGTAATAAAAGACTGAGGAAGGCACAGTGATTCAGGAAACTCTCCTAAACTCACTGTCAGACCATGTGGTCCTCCTTGGTACAGGGAGTTGACTCTCTTCAAGTTCGTTTCCAACTAAATCACAGAAACAGTTCAAAAATATATGCCAAAAGTGAAGAATATAATCTGATACTCCTGTACCAATACATTTGTACAACCCTGGGTGGTCTGCTACCACAGTGATTGTGGGATGAAAGAGTTGGGAGAGTCAAGAAACATTAGAGATAGATAGATATGGATATAGACATATCTTTGATCTCATATGTATATGTATGTATGTATGCATATATTTATATGTATATATAAAATATGCATATATTTCATCTCATATGTATATGTACATGTGTATGTGTGTGTATAATGTGATTCTTGACTCTTCCAACTCCTTTCGTCCCACCATCTTATATACACACATATATATATATTTATACGTATGTATACGCATATATATGTATATTGTACATGTGTATCTATATCTATATGTGTGTGTATGATCTGATTCTTGACTCATCTAACTCCTTTCATCCCACCATAATATATACACACCTATATAATTATTCTAGATATATGTATAGATCTATACACATGCATATATCTATACATATATATTTCTAAATGAAATTTTGACTCTTAAAGCTGTATTTGTAAAATGCTAGACTAGTAACAAATGAGTCAACAAACTGCTGGAGTTACTGAACCATATAAGTGTTGATAAGCAGGCTATAAATGAAACCAGGAGATTAAACAAAAAGTTGCAGCTAAATGAAAGGAAAGGAGATAATGTGATGAGCAAGATGGTAAAATTATTTTCAGCAAAACTCACTGAAGCTAACAATGTCTAAATCAGGAAAAAAATATGAGTCAAATACATAGTAACATAGGGCATCAACAATATAAAAAGCCTGAAAAAACATAATTCTGAAATGACATCAAATACTTTAAATACTTTGAGCTCCTATTCACTCTACCCACTGTGGGTCACCCTGTGTATAGCCAATGCAACTTGTGTTTCATGTCTATAATGGTGGCCCTTAACTGGTCCTTTCATGGCAGAAGCAAACATTGATCCTGTCCATTCCCATGACAGAAAGAAAGGTAGCAACTGATGGTGGGGAACATCCTAACTCACATAGAGTCTGATAGAATGGAAGAGACTGTCATGACTAAGGGAAAGGGGCTAGATATTTACCTATGATCAGTCTTTTTCTGTTGGAGTATATCCAAGAAAGAATTTTAGTCAACCCTAACACTACACATGCACACATACACAAGGGGATGGAAGATAGCCAACCTCAAGAGCAGAGAATGGAGTAAAAATATGTAACAGCAGTTGAAATAGGAGGGGCCAAACAATGAATACCAAAGTCCAAGCAATTTTCCTGGCAGAAACCTTTTAAAAGATAAAAATTCTAAGAAAGAAATTTTAGGTACAAGCCAGTGAGATCCATGGACAGAAGGGGGAAAAAAAGTAAGATTTTTTAAAAAATTCACATACCACAATGATTAAGCATTATAACTGTAAAATTATTATTTTATTATATATATTTTATGTTATTGTATATTATTATATTATATGTTATTATTGTGTGTAAAATGACACCTCCAATGAAAATAGAACAAGAAAATAAATACTGTGGATTTCCCAGACATCATAAAACAAGAGGAATATAACCAGGATGGTTTAAAACAGAAAAAAAACTATTGAAAGGAGATATTAGGATGAGAATTAGTATAAAAAGAAGAGTCCCCCTCCCCCCCCAAAATAGACAAAACAACTAAGAATACATGAAGGAGAACCCCTCTGTGAAAAAAATAACGGGATTTGGCAGATACTCAAAGGCCCCACCTGGAGATTGATTTAAACTGATTGAGTTAAGTGAGAGTGATTGCTGATTATCCTACTTCAAATTAATTAGATTGTAACCACACCTGGCTAGCCCTTAAGAAAGTAATGTTCTCAGAAGCTAAGGACTTTGAACTCAACTCTAGACCACCTTCAAGTCCAGTGAACCAATGGATTTGGATGAGGCCTACCAATCAGCTTGAAGCAGTGTGTAAGGACCGCCTCTGCTCCAGACCTATAAAAAGCTTCCCCACACAGTTTGAGAGGAGTTCATGGTTGAAGCAGGCTTGTGGCAGAGGACTTGAGGATTAACCAGACCAGGCTGGAACTCTAAGATAGATAGACCTTTTCTTAACTCCACATGTTCTTTATTTTTTTTTTCTAATACCTAGTATGCTGTAATAAATGCTTAATGCCCAAAGACTGGTGCTAAAGCTTCTAATTTAAGGAGACCACACATTTAGATTGTAAACATCACACCTCTGAATCATAAAATGAAAAAAAATAGTTTTGCATTCCAAGCAGACAAAAATGGAAGAAAATTTGGCAAAACAGAAGACAACTTTGAAAAAACTTACAAATTCTTTCCAATCTAAAGCCATTTGTTAAGGAAGCCAGTGTTTACAGTGATCATTTAAACAAATCCCAAAAAAGTTTGATAAATGAAAAAATGTAAAATATCATATTATCAGAAAAAAACACAAGAAAATTTCCTAAAATCTTATAATCATATGTCCAAGTACTGAGAAAAAACTCACAGATAGCCACTGGAGAAAGACCTGGACCTTGGAACCTGACAGCACTTAGTCTTTAAATTTCAAAATTGTAATGCAAGGCATATTTTATAATAGGATAAGAGAAATGGCCTTTTACTCATTCAGAATTACTACACATCTCTAACCAGAAAAAAGGACAGAAAGAAATGTTTATTAAGTACCTACTAAATGCCAGGCACTCTGATAAGCACTTTATAAATATTATCTCATTTAATCTTAATACAACCTTGCATGGTAAGTGATATTATCCTCATTTATAGTTGAGGAAACTGAAGCAGGCAGAGGTTAGGTGACTGGTCTGAGGCCACACAGCTAGGGAGTGTTAGAGGATGGATTTGAATTCTGATCTTCTTGACTCCAGGCCAATACTCTATCCATCATAGTCCCTAGTACTCCAAAAGGCAAAGGAGAGAATGGTGTAGCTAATAATAACATATAGTTCAAAGCTTAACTTAAACATCATTTTTAAAAAGTAAATCTTGAACAATATAGAGGCATTTGAGTTATGCTTGCAAAAGAAAACAGATAAGTCAAACATTTGGTTTGCCAATTCTGCAAATGTTAGAAATGCTAGAAAGATAAATAATCAAAATTTATCATGAAAAAGGTCAGCAATGAAATGACCTTTATTGTTTTTTTTGGGGTGAGACAAGCTACTGCTCCAAAATAATTCTAATCAAGGGTTAAAATAAGAACAAACTGAGATAGTTAAAAGAAAAAAGAAGATAAGTGATTAAAGTTTTAATGGAAACTCAAGCATTCAGAAAGTAAAGTGAATGAAATAAATTAATACTTCATAGACTGACTCCAGCCCTTCACCAACAGACACAAATACACATGCACACTCACAGAGTCACACAGACCCAACTCTATTTCACACGCATCATAAGATAATCAGTACTTCTGATGTATGATAAGGAAATGAATAAAACATAAAAATTGAAATAGAGGCATAACTTTTTGAGGTTGGAGAAAGCCTCCCAACAAAAAGTATCTAGAGGGGCAGCTAGGTGGCACAGTGGATAGAGCACTAGCCCTGGAGTCAGGAGGACCTGAGTTCAAATCCGGCCTCAGACACTTAACACTTACTAGCTGTGTGACCCTGGGCAAGTCACTTAACCCCAATTGTCTCACTTAAAAAAAAAAAGTATCTGGAAAGGTTTTCTACAGGTTCTGTGACCTTATCTGAGCATGGAAGAAAGCTAGTAAATCTCAGCAATAGAAAGAAGAATCTCTAAACATGGATATAGAAAGTCAAATAAACCTGCTTCACTGGAATGCAGGATGAATGTAGGAGAAAAATATGAAATGGCTCTGGAAAAGTAGTCTGGAGCTGGATTGTCAAGGGAAATCCCTTGCAGAAATATCAACCAGAAAAAAAGAGCTTTAGCCAGAAGGTGATATGAAGGGCCCATGAGGTTTATGAAAAAGGGGATCACATTATATTTGTAGAAATGAAAACATTTTAAATTCCTCTCTATTTGCCTATTTCTCTCCCATGGTGATTCACATGTCCGGAGTGGATAGGAAATAGTTTATTGAACTGAAATTTTGCTTTTATATTTGGACACTGACTCAGAAGAATCCATAGTTAAGCTATTTAGATCATAAGGGGAAAAAATTCCTCGTTTTCCTCTTTCTCTTTCTTTTTCTCTGTCTTTTCTTCCTCTTTCGATAGGAGGAGGACTATCTCTTAAAGCCTAGCCAAAGATGATAGGAGGAGGCCCCTATCTCTTTGTAGGAAATGATAAATTTTTTGCGTCAGTCATTGAGTTAACCAGACTTCCCTCCCTCTTTATTTTCTTCCTTTCTTCTACACTTCAAACAACTCTAATATTCAAGGATCCCAAAATGTAGCTTTGGGAATAGAAGAAACAGATAGCACATTGTGTCAACAGCACCTAAATTGCTGGAAAGTTTGAAACTAAGTGAGAAGTTATGAAACTAATTAGACATCCCCAGCATAGCAGTGAAGGGACTAATTTTCTATATTAAGGGGAAAGCTCGGGATCATTTTGATTTACTGTATCAAAAAAAAGTTGCTCTCTGGGCACTACCTTTTTTGTTATTTGTATATTGGTCTAAAGACAGGAGGCATGGCACTTGATCTATAAAATTAGACATAAAAAATTTCTCTTTCTATCTCAAGAAGTGTCTGGGAGAAAAAAATGTTTTGTTTTGTTTTTTGTTTTTGTTTTTCCTCTGAGAAAAAAGTACCTTTTCTGGAAGAATAAAAAAAAGAAAACAATACCTTTCTTCTTACCATGATATTCTTCTTTCAAGTGCAGTCTCGTTACAGATGTCCTTAATGAACTTTGCTAGGAAATGCATATTTATGCAGAGTATTGCATTTCTTTCTCTACTTTTGGGAAGTTTATCCCATAGCAATCTGTTTAAAAAGTTTTTGCTATTAAGTAATCCCTTTGAACCTAGAACACCTGTAATTTAAAATAATTATTTTGTCAACTTTGTGGAAGTTGCATTATTATTCATCTAAAAAGGCAATGATATGTATATAGCTCTTCAATATTGCAAAACCTTTGGGTAATGTTATATTGTATTAGCATAGGAAAAATTGCATGAAGTTGACATTAAAACAAATTGTAAAAAGGGAGAGGAAGTGGTTTGTGTGAAGTCATGCAACTATTTGAGTGGGGAGATACTTGGGAGAAGGAAGATAAACTAGGACACCATTATTTAGTCCATACAATAAGAGATGAGGTTGTGAACTAGAGAAGATAATGACGATATGAAGATAATCTGCAAGATATATTACAGAAGTAGAATGAATAAAACTTGGCAACTGATCTGACAATTGTGGGATGTAAGAGCAGAAAATTTTCAAGAAGGCTTAGAAAATTATTTCCCTAAATTTTGGAGTTTATCAACCTGCTAGATTAGAAATATAGTAGTGCCCAAAACATCAAAAGAGAAGTTTCGAGGAGGGATATGTATAGCAAGGAATTTGTTTAGATCTCTAGAATTTGAGATGCAGATTAGCCATTCAATTACACGTTTCCAGCATGCTGTAACTCTGTTATTGCTAGAGGACTGGAGTTGAGAGGAGATACTTGGGCTAGATGCAAAGATGTGGGAACTATCTACATAGAGATGATATTTGAAAATTGTAATCTTACATAATCACTGAGAGCATAGACAGAAAGAGTAGAAAGTTAAGAAGAGACCTTTATGTGAAATGGATAATGACAGGTAGAGCATGATTCTAGCAAAGAAGATCTAGAAAGAACAACCAGATGGTTAGGAGAAGTAAGCCAGAACGAGCTTTAAGTTTTATTGTTATGGTTCCATATATTGGTTTAGAGCCTCTTCTTACTTATTTCTACATAAGATTATATAAGTTTATTATGTTTGTCTTTGTTGTTGTTTGTCCTTTGTTCTAGAAAAGTACCATGTTATTGCTGAGGTGATGTCATGACTTTCAGTGAACTGGATTTAAGTGAGTCAGGGCTGTGAAAAGTCTGTGTCTGTCTGTCTGTCTGTCTGTCTGTCTGTCTGTCTCTCTCTCTCTCTCTCTCTCTCTATATATATATATATGTATATACACACATATGGATGGACAACTAGAAATGGCCCTGGGTGCATTGGGAGGAGTTGGCATTTTAAGTAAAAGCTTTTCATAAGTCAAGTACTTATCTCTATATAAGATTATATGTTTCTCATGTTTGTAAGGATTCCTTATATCTCTCATTTCTTACAGCTTAGTAATTATCCATTTGGGGCAGCTAGGAGTCATAGTGGATAGAGCATTGGCCCCAAAGTTGGGAGGACCTGAGTTCAAATCTCACCTTACACACTTACTAGCTGTGTGACCCTGGGCAAGTCACTTAACCTAAATTGCTTTAAACATTCAGGGCCATATCCAGTCATCTTAATGTATATCTTGCCACTGGATTCAAATGTCTCTGGAGGACAGAGTGAGGCTGGTGACCTTGCACAGCTTTCTCTCACTTAAATCCAATTCACTGCAAGTATTGACATCTGTCATGGTTCTTTTAGAGAATAAAAGACAACAACAACAACAATTATCCATTAAATTCATATGCTATAATGTGTTCAGTCATTCCCAAATCAATGAAACCCCAGTTTGTTGCTACCACTGAAAGTGTGGCAGGGAATATTGAATTACATACAATCTTCCTATCTGTCTTGAATTGTGCACAGGATAGGGGGCTGGATCTGGAATCATGAAGACAGTAGAAATGTGACCTCAGAGACTTATTAGTTGTGTGAGCCTGGGTAGTCAGTCACTTAACCTCTGTTCCCTCATCTGAAAATTGCTCCTACTTCACTAGGTTATTGTGAGAATCAATTCAGATAATAGTTGTAAAATGTTTAAGACAGGGCTTGGCACACAGTTTTCTCTCCTAGGCAAGTCCACATTTTCTGCTTGGTTACTGATTTCCTCTTAAATATAATTGTGAAAATTATCACTCTTCTTCTTGGGACTGTGAAACACTGAGCAACAATGTTCTATGAATTTCTCTCTCTGTGTACACACACACACACACACAAACACACACACACACACACACACACATACATATATATCCCATGATTTACATTTCTAATTTTAACCAGAAGAAAATACTGTTTTATTGTTATTGCTATATATTTTGTGATCAGAAAATGCTGTTCCCTTTCCCACAGTAATCCTAAAAATAATTTCAATGTAAAATTCTGGACCTTTTAATTATTTGAATGCATTTGTTATTATTTTGCCTTGCTCCATAAATTAAATCACTGATAGATTAACCACCACAGCACTAAATCTATAAATTAATCTAGCCATAATTTTGAATATATTTGTAAAATCCACTCACAAAATTCTTTTATTAGCTGATACTGTGATAAATGATATTTTAAAACAGCATTTTTATAAAAACCTAAATACCTTTATAGGTTAGAATCTTTTTATTTAGTAAATTTTATGTTGATTTTTATTGGGATTTATCTTTTAGCGATTCACTGCTTGTTCTTATTATTTTTATATTTAAATGTTGACAGTTCTACAAAGTCAATTTATAGCTTTCCACTTTGCTGAAGTTCTTTTACTATACTAGGAACTGTCTTTGTTCTTTCTCTGGGGTTTTCTAAGTAAATGATCATGTTGGAAAAGTAAAACCTCATACTTGTAAATAAAGATTTTTTCCCTCCACTTTGCTTATGCAATTAATGTCTCTTTATATAGATATTTCCAGCAATGGTAGAATACAGTAAATAATATTTAGGAGGGATTGCATCTTTGTTTACTCTTATAATTACTCAAAAAACTTCTAGCATTATTGCACTGAAAATAATGCTACTTCCTAGTCAAAAATGTCAATGCAATATAGATCCATTATTTTCTCTGGTGCTAGAGTATGTAGTTTTAAATCCAACCTTTTGCATTTAGTGTCAGTGGGGACTTGAGAAAACTGTCTAAATCCTTTGGGCTATGATTTCTTCACCTAAGAAAAGGAGGTTGCATAAGATATAATCTGAGGTCCTTTAGATTTCAGTTTTCACACATACATAGACACAGATATACACACACACACACACACACACACACACACACACACACACATATATATATATAAGTCTTCAATGCCTATGTATTTAAAATTTTTAGCAAAGAAAGAGAAAAAATAGGAGCATCCAATTTAGAAGTACAACCACAAAACTTTATAAAATGCCAGTGAAAAGGTTACTACCTGTGTGACTTTGGCTAGCACCCCTGGGCTTCATTTGTTCATCTATTAAAACAAATTAACCTGATGATCTTTGGCCCCTTACATTTTTTGATCAATAATCTCATGAAACTATTATCTAAATTTTAACATTTAAATAGAAATTTATTGTAAAAATTATCAATGGGGGGAAAGTGTTTATATATTATTTCATTTTTCCCAATTCTGTTAACCAACAATGAATATTTTATCAAATAAATAAATGTCTAAATCAATGAAATTCACATGTTCTATTGAAAATTACTCTTGTATTTTATTTGTTACATAATTTTCCTATTTAGGAGATACAAATACATTTATTTTTGCCAATATGTGATTTGAAAGAAATTTTGAGGGGCAGAGCTAAGATGGCAGAGAGAAGCCAGCAAGCTGTCTGAGCTCTCCTTCTGTTCCCTCAAAAAAACATTAAATCAAGCCTCTAAATAGATTCTGAAACTACAGGACCTCCAACCTGAGATAAATAAAAGACTTCAGGAAAGGTCAGTCTCACTCAGGCAGGGGGGCAGCACAGCACAGCTCAGTGCAGCACAGTGTGGAGGGGGTAAGGCAAGTCAGCAGGAAGCTATAGGCCATAGTGGAGAAACTGAGGCTCCTTGATCATGGCTCTGTGGGCTGGTGGAGCAATGGGCCAGTGGTGAGATCCACTAACATCAGCTGGGAGGGCAGGATGCCAGCTAGGGGGCCACACACAGGACAGGTGTGAACATGCTTGACCATCTCAGTGCATGCCTGAGAGCAAGCACAGGAAGCAAGGCACAGAGGCCTTAGAGTAGAAAGCCAGCGACACAGCCCCTATCTCCCAGCACAAGAAGCTTGAAACAGTGACCCTGGTGCGCAAGGAGTGGACCTCAACTTAAAAAAAAAAATAAGCTGCAATATGAGTAAGAAACAAAAAAAGAGCTCTCACCATTGAGAGATTCTGTGTTGACAGGGAAGAGCCAAACACAAACTCAGATTAGGATAATAGTCTCAAATTGACTTCATGTAAAGCCTCAAGAGGGAAGATGAATTGGTCTCAAGAACAAAATGCCTTCTTGGAAGTGCTCAAAAAGGATTTTAAAAATTGAGAGAGGTAGGAGAAAAAATAAGGAAAGGAATGAGATCAACACAAGAAAATTATGAAAAAAATCAGCAGCTTGGAAAAAGAAGCACAAAGATTGACTGAAGAAAACAATTCCTTCAAAAAATTCATTTGGCCAAATGGAAAATGAGGTACATAATCTGACTGAAGAAAACAATGCCTTAAAAATTAAAATTGGACAGTTGGAAGATAATGACTCCATGAGACACCAGGAATCAATCAAACAGAATCAAAAGAATGAAAAAATAGAAGAAAATGTGAAATACCTCATTGGAAAGACAACGGACCTGGAAAACAGATTCAGGAGAGACAATTTGAGAATCATTGGACTGACTGAATGCCATGATCAGAAAAAGAGACTAGACACCATATTCTAGGAAATTATCAAGTAGAACTGCCCCGATATAATAGAATCAGAGGATAAAATCATCATTGAAAGAATCCACCAATCACCTCCTGAAAGAGACCCCAAAAGGAAAACTCGAAGGAATATTGTAGCCAAATTTCAGAATTATCAGCTGAAGGAGAAAATACTCCAAGTAGCCAGAAAGAAGCAATTTTAACATCATGGAGCTACAGTCAGGATTGCTCAGGACCTGGCAGCTTCATCATTAAAGGACTGTAAGGCTTAGAATATAGTATTCCACAAGGCAAAGGAGCTTGGATTGGAGCCAAGAATCTATTACCCAGCAAAACTGAGCATTTTCTTTCAGGAAAAAAGATGGACATTCAATATAATAGGGTACTTTCAAGGTTTCCTGATCA
Organism: Dromiciops gliroides; assembly: GCF_019393635.1. NCBI lineage: Eukaryota > Metazoa > Chordata > Mammalia > Microbiotheria > Microbiotheriidae > Dromiciops > Dromiciops gliroides. The sequence continues at coordinate 721,602,470 of NC_057861.1, forward strand.
AAAGACTAGAATTGAATAGAAAATTTGATCTTAACATTCAAGACTCAAGAGAATTTTTAAAAGGTATACAGGTGGAAAAAAGTTATTCAATAAGGTTAAACTGTTTACATTCCTACACAGGAAAATAAAACATGACACTTGAGAACTATGTGTGTGTGTGTGCACGCGTGCATGTGTTTTGTGTGTTTGTGTGTGTGTGTATGTGTGAGCATATATATTTATATCTAGTTTATGACCAAACAAGAGATAGAGAATATTATGAAATGCAAAATTGATGATTTTGATTACATTAAATTAAAAAGGTTTTGTACAAACAGAAGTAATGCATCCAAAATTAAAAGTGAAACAGAAAACTGGGAAACAATTTTTATAGCCAATACTTCTGATAAAGGCCTCATTTCTAAAATATATCAAGAACCAAATCAAATTTATAAGAATCCAACTCATTTTCCCATTGCAAAATGGTAAAAGGATATGAACAGGCCGTTTTCTGATGAAGAATTCAAAGCTATCTATTGTCATATGAAAAAATGCTGTCACTATCAAGTAGAGAAATACAAATTAAAACAACTCTGAGGTACCACCTTACACCTATCAGATTGGCTAATATGACAAAAAAGGAAAATAATAAATGTTGGAGAAGCTGTGGAAAAATTGGAACACTAATACATTGTTGGGTGGAGCTGTGAACTGATTCAACCATTCTGGAGTGCAGTTGGAACTATGCCCAAAGGGCTATAAAGCTGTGCATACTCTTTGACCCACTAATACCACTTTTGGGTCTTTTTTCCAAAGAGATCATAAAAAGGGAAAGGGACCCATATGTATAAAAATATTTATAGCTGCTCTTTTTGTGGTGGCAAGAAATTGGAAATTGAGGGGTTGCGTATCAATTGGGGAATATCTGAACAAGTTGTGGTATGTGAATATAATGAAATACTATTGTGCTATAAGAAACGATGAGCAAGTGAATTTCAGAGAAACCTGGAAGGACTTGGATGAACTGATAGTGAGTAAGATGAACAGAACCAGGAGAACATTGTACACAATATCAACAACATTGTGTGTTGATCAACAATGATAGACAGCAATACAATGGTCCAAGATGGTTCCAAAGGACTCATGATGGAAAAGGCTCTCCACATCTAGAAAAAAAAAAACGAACTGTTGAATTTGGACGCTGATTGAACCATACATACTATTTCTATTGTTTTTCTTTTTTGAGGTTTTTACTCTTTGCTCTGATTCTTCTCTCATAACATCACTAATGCAGAAATATGTTTAATGTGATTGTACATATATAACCTATATCAGATTACTTGCTGTCATGGGGATGGGGGAGGAAGGGGAGGGAGGGAGAAAAATTTGAAACTAGATATCTCATTAAAACATGTTGAAAACTATCTATCTCTAAATGTAACTTGAAAAAAAATATTTATATGGAAAAAAGAAAGAAATTTTGAAAAACATTTTAAGTACCTATTACTTCAAGAGAGAAATCATCTCTTATAATAAAAATTTCCAGCATATGTCCTTAATGAAATAACTTTTTTCTATTTCTTTAAGAAAATAATATAATTAATACCTGAAAGATAAGCACAAGTTGCCAAATCGTTGTATCTGTAACATTACAGGGAGACAGTATGAACTTATGGGGTTTTTTTTTTGGTTTTGTTTTGTTTTGTTTTTGTTTTTTTTTGGTGGGGCAATGGGGGTTAAGTGACTTTCCCAGGGTCACACAGCTAGTAAGTGTCAAGTGTCTGAGGCCGGATTTGAACTCAGGTGCTCCTGAATCCAGGGTCAGTGCTTTATTCACTGTGCCACCTAGATGCCCCTGACAGTATGAACTTTTAATAATTTTATGCCTTTCCTATCTGAAAAGATTGTGGGAATTAAGAAATTCAAGTGTGAGAATGATAGCCAGATTGGAACTTAATGGCCATCACTATTACCCGGGCCTCAAATGTGCCCACTGATGTAAAAAATGCATTTCTATGTGTGGCAACATATCTTTTTCTTAAAGCCTACTGTTACTCTAAGCAGAAACCAAACAATTATTTATTTATCTATCTATCTACCTATCTATTTATTTATCTATTTTGGTGAGGCGATTGGGGCTAAGTGACTTGCCTAGGGTCACACAGCTAGTAAGTGTTAAGTGTCTGAGGCCAGATTTGAACTCAGGTCCTTGTGACTTCAGGGCCGGTGCTCTATCCACTGTGCCACCTAGCTGCCCCCAAACAATTATTTTCTCAAGGCTGAAGTCAACTTCAGTGATCCTGAAATATTTCCTTTAGATGTATATACTTTTGGGAAACATTTCCTATAGACATACACACACACACAAACACACACACACACACACGTACACATACACATATATGCATATGTAGATGTATGTATCTTTGGGAAAAGAAGTAGCATTTGAACTCAGCATTAGTGTTAGTAGAATAATGTAGGGGGAAAATAACTTGGCACCTTTATACACACAGAGAAGCAGACTTTAAAATATTCACATTTCTCTAATTACAAAAAAGCAGGGAAAAATATTAATATCCTAGGCATATGTAGGAATTTCAATTACCTTTTGCAATATGTTGTGATTTTTTATGTTACAAAACAATTTTATTTATACCAATGAGTTCGTGATGTATTTAAAAAAAAAAACCTTTTGAGTAATTTCTTCAGTGATTAATCAAGTTTGTTTTATTGTTTTCTCTTATTACATGCAGAGTGGGAGTATCACACAGTAGGTTGTGGGCCAGAATCTCTGATTTCAAATTCTGGTTTCCTTAGCATCCTTTAAGTACTAAATCTATCTTTTCCAGGAAGTTTTCTCCAACGTTTAATGCTGTTGCCTTCTCTCTTTCAATTATGTCCTATTTATTCTACATATAGATTGTTTGTGTTTGCTTGTTGCCTCTCCGATTAGATTATGATCTCTTTGAGAGTAGGGACTCTTTTTTGCCTTTTTTGTATCCTGACTCCTCTGTATAGTGGCGAGCACATAGTAGGTGCTTAATAGATGTTTATTGACTGACTGACAAATTATCTATTAATTATAATAGACAGGTTTACTTAAATTCTCAGAATCTTAGACAAATCCCTTAGGCTATTTACTGAGTTATAAAAGGGATGTAATTTACATTCCTGGAGGGAGATGGCAGACAGACACAATCATAGCTCACTGATGTATTAACAAGTATTATATATGAAACTGTGCAGCATATACATAAACACATACCTACATTATAATCCAACACATATTTGTTATGAATGTTACCATCCTCTTGACTAAGAAGAAATTTGAGTTAAAATCTGACATTCTTTATATAGTATGTACATATACATACAATGTATGTGTGTTTGCGTATATGTGTGTATATATGTGGGAAAATAGACATATATACATAGATATACACACATACATATGCATATGTATATACACATACACATGCACATATATATATATATATATATATATATATATATATATATATATATACATACACACATGTACATATACATATACGACCTCATTCTGTAAAGAAGAGGGAACATAACATCAAGGGCAAAGTCAATGGGTGGAGTGCAGTTCTCCAAAGTACTTCTGTAGGAAGTGATGAAAAAGCAGCTCTGTCAATATTTGTCTATTACTCCTGATATTTGATCCTATTTTTTCTTTTAAGAATTCTTTCTATTTAATAACATTACAAATAAGGTTGTGAATATGAAGAGAGAGGTAAAAGAATTTGTATGCTGTTACATAAAACTGCAGTTTTTGATCAAATTCTCTTGTGTTGGGACCAAGTTGGGTATGCATCATTAGAGCCAGTTAACCAAGAAGAAAATTATGATTAGATCTCTGTGATCAAATTAAAACAGAAACTTGACAATTACACCATAAATCAATGAGTTTCCATATAATTGTCATAGTTCACCACTACTGACATGGCCTCTAATACAGATTATACCTGCTGCTTTTAAACATAACTTGGAATGAACCAAGATGGGTCCAAGATTTAAGATAAAATTTATGCTATCAGAGAGGATCTGCTATAATAAAACATTAAAATAATGCTTTCTACAAATTCCTACTTCCTTCACATAAAGACTATTCCAATGCCTAAACTAAACTAAACTAAATAAAATTGAATAATTCAGAAAATTGACTGAATTTATTGGTTTCATTTTATTTCACAATGATTTTGATTATATATTTCCTAAATTGATCAAATTGCATACCTCACTTACCTGTTTCTTTTTAATATCAATATTCAGTAGGGTGAAAATTAGGAAAAAACCCTTAAATTTGTCAATTTATTTGACATAATTCAATTCAGTTCCATTCAAATATAATTTATTGACGTCCTACTCTATGCAAGGTATTGTGTTAGTAATGGGGATGCAAAACAAACTAAAAAGAACCTGTCCTCAAGGAACTTTCATTCTACTGGGATGGATGAGGCTACTCTGATTCACACAAAAACTAATTTGATGAGAGATTCAAAAGTAATATGAATTAATTAATAAAGAGTTGGGGGGCGGCTAGGTGGTGCAGTGGATAAAGCACTGGCCCTGGATTCAGGAGTACCTGAGTTCAAATCTGGCCTCAGACACTTGACACTTACTAGTTGTGTGACCCTGGGCAAGTCACTTAACCCCCATTGTCCTGCAAAAAAAAAAAAAGAGTTGGAGCACTAACAGCTGCCAAACTGATGATAAAGCCCAAGTAGTAGAGGAAGATACTTCAAAGAGAGATACAAAACATAAGCTTCATAAGTGATGATGAAATGAATTACAGGCCAAGGTTAGGGGTCTAATATAGCCCATGCAAAAATACAAAAGTGGGAATACTATTTAAGGGAAACAACAATTTAGCTGGATTATAGTGTTTATGAAATCAAATACTCTGCTCTTAGTCTGGAATAATAGACTGGGGCAAGATTATGAAAGGCTTTAAAAGAAGGAAAGAGGGGGAGGATTTTTTTCCCCTAAGAGGAATAGGGAGCCTTAAGCAGGTAAGTGCTATGGTTAAATTTGTCAGTTGCAAGGAGATGAATGGCATGGAGGAGAAATCAAGGGCAAGGGGATCAATTTGGAAGCTACTGGAATATACAGGACCTGAGGTGACAAGGATCTAAACTAAGATTAATGCTAAGTGAGTTCACAGAAGGGGTTAAATAAATAGGATTTAATAATTGATTGAGTAATATGTAAGGGAAGAATAGATGTTGAATAGGACTCCTAAGTTGTGAATCTCTGTGGGAGGAAAGACTATGGTGCCCTTAACAGTTATAGGGAAGTTAGAAGGAAGAGTGCCTTCAGGGGAAAAGAAAGTGAGTTTCCTTGAGGGAATATTGAGTGTGATATACCTTATGGATTATCTTACCAAAAAAAGATTGCTTAGCCAGCTCTAACTTTTTTTCAAGAAATAGAGAATTACAAAAATGGTCTAAATACTGCATACATTTCTGTAAATATTCCAATTTCTCTTATTTGTTTTGACTTTGCATTGTTTATTTTTCTAGTATGTCATGCAAATGGAAAACCAGTTGCCAGATGTCCATTTCCTTAAAGTTCTCTAATTCATTACATTGCATAAACACACTTTCTGTTGATTCGAAAGATGTTAGACTGCAAAAGACAGAACAGCTTCCCTTTACAACAGTCTTCTGTCATATAATTGTCATATTTTCTCATGTACACCATAGACTGAATAAAAGTCCAAACCTAATTCAAGAAAGAGTTGATTTTATGAGATAGAACCAAGAAAATTCAGAAAGATGTATAGTGTTCAGTAAGAACATGTAAACTTCAGCAGGAAGTTAAAGCAATTGCCCAATTAAAGAGATCCCTGTAGATAGGCAATAGTCCTTGTTCAGGGCAAACAGTCTCTTGACTTTTCAAGTAAGACTATTTTTTTGGGGGGGGGTTGTCCCAATTATTATTTTGGTAAATATTTGAAATTTCCTTCAGCTCTATGTCACACTTTTTCTGTGAAACTATTGTTTAAGAGGAAAAAGGAGGAGAAACTTGTATGAGTTATACCATATACACTGATTCTATAATGCCGATATTTTCACCTTAGAATATGTTATCACATATTGATTCATTTATTACTCAACCCATATACTAACACTACAAATAAGAATGCAATCTATCAATATTTGCAAGATAACAGAGAGTCAAAAAATGTGTTAAGGAGTGGGACATCAAGCAAAAAAAAAAAACAACAACCCTCACTAAAAGATTAAATTAACTAGTCCGTCAATATTCACAGGCACTGTGCTAACCTTTAGAGATACAAAGAAAGATAAAAGACAGGCCTTACTCTCAAGGAGCCTCCTGGCTAGTGGGGGTGACAATATACAAATAAAATGTACAAACATGCTATGAATATATAGAATAACCTGGGAAACACTCACTAGAAAGAAGGCAGTACCAGTAAGAAGAATCACTAAAGGCTTCTTGTGGAAGGTAGGTATTGGCTGGGACTTGAAAGAAGATGATTCTGATACTTTCTTGAAAGTCAAATAACCGGGCAGCTAAGTGGCGCTAATGCACCAGCCCTGGATTCAGGAGGACCTGAATTCAAATATGAGGTTAGACACTTGACATTTACTAGCTGTGTGACCTTGGGCAAGTCACTCAACCCTCATTGCCCTGCAAAAAAAAAAAAAGTCAATCAACAAAGTTGCAGAAACTTCTCTAAGTGTGTGAGTGTTGGGAAAGGGTGTGATAGCATAGCACACCAATTGGTACATGAATATTTATACAGTACCAATTATGTGCCAGGCACTATGAAGACAGAAAAAGGAAATAATCCTGTCTTCAAGGAGCATATATTACATCAAGGGAGAATACATGTGGGGGGAAAAAAGTATATACAAAGGGCATAACTAGGTGGTACAGTGGCTAAAGCACCAGCCCTGGATTTAGGAGGATATGAGTTAAAATCCCACCTCAGACACTTGACCCTTACTAGCTGTATGACCTTGGGCAAGTCACTTAACCCTCATTATCCTGCAAAAAAAGTATATACATGGTAGATTTTAATTTATAATGCATTAGCAACTGGAGCTGGGGATGGGGTCAGGATGAGGTTTATGTGGAAGGTAGCACTTGAACAGCATTTTGAAGGAAACAAGGGTTCAAAAATACGGAGGGGAAAAGGAAAGATCTCTAGACATAAGGGATACATGGATGCAAAAGTGTAGAGATAATTGATTGAGTGTGAGGAATAATAAGAAAACCAATTTGGATCATAACATATGGGATAAAGAGCAATGTAGAGTGAGATCAGAAAGGAAGTAAAGAAAGGAGGGAAGGAAGGAAGGAGGGAGAGTGGAAGACAGGAAGAGAGGAGCAAAGGAAGGAAAGGGGGAAGAAAAGAAAGCAAGGGGAAGAGCAAAGGAAGGCAGGAAGGAAGATGGAATAAGAGAAATGAATAAGCATTTCATATAGCACCTACTATGTGTCAGGTATGTGCTAAGCACTTTTTACAAATATCTCCGTTAATCCTCACAAGAATCCTACCAGTTAAAGTGCTATTATTATCATTTTGATTTTACAGTTGAGGAAAGTGAGGCAAACAGAGATCAATGACTCATCTAGAGTCACAAAGTTATTATCTGAGGTCACATTTATACTGGACAGATCCTCCACTAACACCAGGCTCCATATTGTATTCACTATACCACCAGAATGAAGGAAAAAGAGAAGAAAACAAATAAATCAACATTAAGCATTTACTATATGGTAGGCGCAGTGCTAAATACTTGTAAATATGATCTATTTTGATCCTGACAAAAACCATGGAACGCAGGTTCTATTATTAGCCCCCTTTTGAAGATAATAAATGTTGGAGAGGCTGTGGGAAAATTGGAACACTAATGCATTGTTGGTGGAGCTGTGAGCTGATCCAACCATTCTGGAGAGCAATTTGGAATTATGCCCAAAGGGCGATAAAGCTGTGCATACCCTTTGACCCAGCAATTCCACTTTTAGGTCTTTTGCCCAAAGAAATCATGGAAGGGGGAAAGGGACCCACATGTACAAAAATATTTATAGCTGCTCTTTACGTGGTAGCAAGGAATTGGAAGTTGAGGGGGTGCCCATCAATTGGGGAATGGCTGGACAAGTTGTGGTATATGAATACAATGGAATACTATTGTGCTGTAAGAAATGATGAGCAGGAAGAGTTCAGAGAAACCTGGAGGGTCTTATGTGAGCTGATGATGAGTGAGATGAGCAGAACCAGAAGAACATTGTACACAGTATCATCAACATTGAGTGTTGACCTACTGTGATGGACTATATTCTTCTCACCAATGCAATGGTACAGAAGAGTTCCAGGGAACTCATGCTAGAAGAGGATCTCCAAATCCAAGAAAAAAAAAAAAAAGAAAGAACTGTGGAGTATAGATGCTGATTGAACCATATTATTTCTTTTGTTTTGGGTGCTGTTGTTTTTTTTTTTTCTATTTTGAGGTTTTGCATCACTGCTCTGATGTAACAGGATTAATGTAGAAATAGGATTAATGTTATTATGTGTATATATATGTGTGTATATATATATGTATATGTATAGAGATATATAGATATAACCTATATCAGATTACCTGCTGTCTAGGGGAGGGGTGGAGGGAGGGGAGGGAGGGAGAAAAATCTGAAATTGTAAAGCTTGTATAAACAAAAGTTGAGAACTATCTTTACATGTAACGGAAAAAATAAAATACCTTATACATAAAAAAAAATTATTAGCCCCCTTTTAAAGATTAGATAACTAAGGCAAACAAAAATTCAGTTGGTGACAAATTGTTAAGGGATTTAAAACTCAAATAAAGGAGTTTATTTTATGTTCCTTTTGGCAAAAGGAAAACATAAGAATTTAAAGAGAAAGTGAGTGACTTTGCCAATCCTGTATGTTAAGACAAAATGTTTTTACAACTGGGGAGAGGAGAGATTGGGGAAGGGAAAGATGAGACAGGTGGCTTATTCATTAGATTATTAAACAAGAGACTAGTCTAGAGGTGTTGAGGGTTTGAACTATGGTGATAGCCATAAGAGCACAGAGAACAGAAATGTTTGAGAATTACTCAAGGAAAAACAAGATTTGCAAGACCATATGAGACCCAGAGTCAGCCCATAGCCATAATTTGCCTCTGTTATGCTCTAATTGTGTGACCTTTGCAAATTGTTTGTTCTGTGCCCCACTTTCCTCATTTAGAAAGAGGATAATACTTTACTCACTACCTCTTAAAGTTTCTGTAAAGAACATACTTTGCAATCTTTAAAGTACTACATTAATTAAAATTATTATATACAAAATTAGGTATATTCAAAAGTCACATTTTCTCTGAAAGTCTCCTCCACAAATAGAACCTCACTTCTCCTCTTCTATAAGTGGGAATGGCAATGAACATAGAAGTAAATAATATTTCAAAATGAGATTAGTTTTCCATATGAATCATGAACACTGCTTTTGGTCTCTAAGTGCCAAATGGGCCTTGAGTCAAACTAATGACATAACTTCTCTCCTCCCCACCCCCACTGATATATTTAATTCAGCTTAGAAAAGTTGGAAGCTTTTATTTTTAGTCTAACTTTCAAAGCAACATGAATCCATGTAGACTAGTAGCAAATGTATAGAATCAGATGAGGCATTGGTCTGGTATGAGCCCATTTCAAGTTATGTTCATCTAAAGCTATAATAAAGTCAAATAGCAGGCCAAAAAAATATCAAGCTCTTTGGGACCAGGGTTTTCTTCCTTATTAGTTTAAGTACAGAAGCATGTGCACAGAAGAGATTCTAACCAGGTGAAATTTTTTAAGGACAGACGGATTTTATTTTGGGGGAACAGGTATCCTACATTAGAGGCTGTATGTAAATTAGAAGGCTGTTTACCAAAGATATGGGAATCCTGACAAGGAAGTCAAAATCCATAATATTCCCTATTATAAAAATCTCCAGGATAGAACCCCTTAAGGGAATACTCAGCAGAAAATCATAAACTATTTCTCTGTCTGACAGAAAATGGATTGACATGCACATTAAAAAAAAAAAAAGCTTAAGCCACATTGCTTAACCATAATCTAAATTTCATACCACAAATAGGAATGCAGACAACTATACACAGTTTTCTTGAGAGGAGGTAATGGGTACACCCCTCAAGACCCCTCAAAAAATCATGTCTAGCACAAATCAAATAAAGAGTTAAATATTTTTTTTTCTACTAGACAAAGATTAATATTCAGAGATTAACTGGAAACTGAGCATCCTAAAATAAGCTAAAGGGGAAAAAAACTGTAGCAATGTCTTTAAGGAAAAAAAATACAATGATAGATAAAACTTTCTTTAATTTACCCCTGTTTAGAGCTTGCCTTCAGGTTCAAAAATGGATACAACTATGAAATAATTCCCCACACTTTTATTCTTAGAAATATTTCCCAAATGTAACTGGGGGGGGAGGGTAAATAGCATTGACCATTACAAAAAACTGTCTGAGTATTGTTTCTCCTATGTAAAATAGAATAGTTGAAGGAAACTATATGGATATTTAAGGCCAACAGCCATATATTGAAAAAAAATAGTTAAAACATGCTTTGTATAGTGATGTAGAATTGGAAACTAAAGGGCTGTTGATCAACTGTGTCATGGCTTAACTAATTATAGTATATGAACATGATGGAATACTATAGAGCCCTAACAAGTGATAGGAGGTATTCAGAGAAAACTGGAAAGATTTGTATGAATCGATGCATTGTAAATTAAGCAGAAAAAAGGAGAATCATTTAAAAAAAAAACCAACCACACTGTAAAAACAATCTAATCAAGTCAAATTAATTCTTATTATGTACCCAGTACTATGCTAACTACTGTGAATACAAATACAAGCAGAAAGTTTCTGAAATCAAGGTGCTTACTTTCTATCAAAGGAAGGGAAGTTAGGACTGGGGGAGTAAGAAGGTACATGAATGATCACATAGTGGAGAAGTCTTGAGTGGAGACTGGAGAAAAAATTAAGACAGGACTTGACTGGGAATTTTTATTAAAATGTAAATTTGGAGAGAAACTGACCCAACAGAGGAAGGGCCTTGAGTGGTATAATGTATTAACAATGTGAGAAGGTCAGAGATGGGGTGAACTTCTACAATTAGGAGGCTTCTGTAGCATGGTAGAGTATGTCTAGAGAGTAAAAAGAGTAATCTGAAAATCAACTTTAAAAACATTAAACATTCTCATGAACAAAATGATCAATCATGATTACAGAAGACCAATGAGAAAACATGCTGTTACCTCCTAACAGAAAGGTATTGGAACCTGGAAAAAGAATGAGGCATACATTTTATTTACTTGTTTATTTTTTGCTGGACAATGAGGGTTAAATGACTTGCCCAGGGTCACACATCTAGTAAGTGCCAAGTATCTGTGTCCAGATTTGAACTTAGGTCTACTTGAATCCAGGGCTGGTGCTTTATCCACTGTATCACCTAGCTGTCCAGAGACATACATTTTTAAAAGAGGTAAATATGAGATCTAGGTCTATTTGTTTCAAGGGTTTGTTTTTCTTTCTTATTCCACTGTTTGGGGACAAAGAAAAATGGGAAGCAGATATAAATGTTCATTATTTTTAAAGGTTAAAAAGACACATGAAATAATAATAACTCAGGTTAGAACATTTCAATATAAGGGAACAGTGGTCTTTGGGAGACTAGCAGTATTTGCCTATGGTACCTGGATTATGACTGAGATTTCCCAATTCATCAATTCAATTTGAAATGTATGAAACACACGGAGAAAGCTTTTAAGCTATAAGCATGACCCACTGCTTTTTTGCCTATCATTTTTAAGGTCAGTACAAATCCCACAACTTTTAATTTCATATGGGAAAAAGTCTTGCCCTCTTGAGAAGGAAAATAAAAAAGGAATTACCTTCAAATCATCTTGCATATGCCTAGCTATAGGAATTGTGATTGTTTTAATTTTCCAAGCAACATTGAGCGGTGTGACCCAGGGAAGACACAGGAACATGCATTGTCCTCAGATTAGATGCTTATTTTTTCTAATTTACCAGCAGTTTGATATTGTTAGGTTGGATTCCTTTTGAGAATTGATGAATTGTAATTACCAAGTAGAAGGTTTAAGTAAATTCTATTTCAGATGGAACAGAGACATTGGAAGCAGAAATGTTGATAAAGGGAAATTATATAGAGAAATTACTTCCAGAAGATTCTTAAATTGATGATCAGGGATATGACCATGTGACTGCCTATTGTAATTTCCCTTCTCCCTATCTGTGAGGAAGGTTTTATCATCCTCATTTTATAATTTAAAGCACTGAAACTCAAATGTTCAATGACTTAGCAATGGACAAACAGTACATGTTAGAAGTTGGATATGAAACCAGGTCACTCTCCTGATTTCACATCTAATGATCTTTCCCATGTAATTTGATGATGGTTCTTATCTGTTTTTCAAAACTTAAACTATGTAGACCCCCACTACTACCACATCTTTTTTGGGATATGTGTGTGGCAATTAGGGTTAAGTGACTTGCCCAGGGTCACACAGCTAATAAGCATCAAGTGTCTGAGATCAGATTTGAACTCAGGTCCTCCTGAATCCAGGGCAGGTACTTTATCCACTGTGCCACCTAGCTACCCCAACACTTTTTTAACAAAATTTTTTGTCTATTTATGTCACCCCAATTTTGTAAATGTATCAACTCTACTTTTGCTCAAAAATAACTGCATTTATCCCTATTCAATTTCTTATAAATATGTTTGTGCACATCAAATTAAAGTATTAAAACCAAAACATAATATAATTATAGAAAGGAAAGTTAATATAATCTTAGATGATTAGAAAATTCTATTAGGAACATAACATCCCAAAGGAGGAAGTTACAATACCTCCAAATTCTGCAATAATCAGTCTGGATCTAGAATATTACATTTAGTTCTGGGTGCTAGTTTTTAGGAAGGATATGGATCAGTTGGAATATATCCAGAGAAAGGCAATGAGAATAATGAAGAAATTTAAAATTATTCCATAAATCAATAGATTCTAGAGAGCATATACTTTGACCCAGTGATACAACTACTAGGTCTGTATCCCAAAGAAAAGGGAAAGAGCATACAAATGCAGCTCTTTTTGTGGTGGCAAAGAATTTATAGTTGGAGGAATGCCCATCAAATGCGGAATGGCTGGACAACTTGTGGTATATTAATGCAATGGAATATTATTGTGTTATAAGAAACACTGAGCAGGCAGATTTCAGAAAATCCTGGAAAGACTTACATGAACTAATGTTGAATGAAGTGAGCAGAACAAGGAAACATTGTACTTAGTAACAGCAACATTGTTCAATGGAGCAACTATGATAGACTTAACTCTTTTCAGCAGGACAATGATCCAAAAGACTCATGATGGAAAATATTACCCACATGCTGAGAAAGAACCATAGAATCTGAATGCAGATTGAGACATACTATTTTCACTGGGTTGTTTTTGTTTTATGGGATTTTTCCTTTTGTTCTATTTCTTCTTTCAGAAGATGACAAATGTAGAAATATGTTTACATGATCACACATGTATAACAACTATCAGATTGATTGTCATCTTGGGGATGGGAGATGGGAGGAGCAAAGGGAGAAAAATTTGAAACTCAAAATCTTATGAAAAATGAATGTAGGAAACTCTTTACATATAATTGGAAAAATACTATTTACAAAAAGAAGAAAAATGCAATAGCCATATTATTTTTTTAAGAAAGTAGAAAGCATAATAGCCGTTCTTAAAAAGTGCTACCTATCGGGGCATCTAGGTGGCGCAGTAGATAGAGCACCAGACCCTGAGTCAGGAGGACCTGAGTTCAAATCCTGTCTCAGACACTTAACACTTACTACTTGTGTGACCCTGGGCAAGTCACTTAACCCCAACTGCCTCATCAAAAAAAAAAGTGCTACCTATCTAAAACCAAGAAAAAGTATCTTCTCTAAATGGACAAAAAATTTTCAGCCTTCCCAATAAGGTCAGGTGTGAAGAAAGGATGCCAATTGTCACCAGCATTATTCAATATTGTACTAGAAATTTTATTTAGAGGGATAAGACAAGAAAAAATTGAAGGTGTAAAGAGAATCAATGATAAAAAGATAATTTTTGAAGATGATATGATAGTATATGTAGAGAACCTCATAGAATCAACCAAAAAAAACCCCAAGTGGTTGAACCAATTAACTACAGAAATGTTGTAGTATATAAAATAAATCCACACAAATCATCAGCATTTCTACATTCACCAAAAATACACAGCAAAAATACCCAAGAAGAAATAGAAAGAGATATTTCCTTTAAAATAACTGTAGATAATATAAAATACTTGGGAGTACACTTGCCAAGGCAAACTGAGAGAATATGTGAACACAATCCCAACATACTTTTTATACAAATAAAGATACCTATAAACAACTGGAGAAAAAGCCATTGCTAATGTGCTTGGCAAGCCAGTATAATATAAAATGATAATTCTATCAAAAGTAATTTAAACATTCAGTGCCATACAAATCAAGCTAACAAAGTATTATTTTAGAGAGCTAGAAAAAAATAACAACACAATTCAGCTGGAAGAACTAAAGATTAAGATCATCAATGGAAGCATTGAAAAAAAAAATACGTGAATGAAGGTAGCCTAACTTTTCCAGATTTCAAACTATAGTACAAAGTGAAAATCATCCAAATTGATACTAAGAAACAGAATGATAGATTGATTGAATAGATTAGGTACATAATACACAGTAGTAAATGACCACACTAATCTAATATTTGATAAAACCAAAGATCTAAGATTTTCAGACAAGATCTCAATTTCAGGGAAAAGTGTAAAGCATTTTCTCAAAACCTAGGCATAGACCAACATCTCAGACTATATACCAAGATAATGTCAAAAGGGACAAATGATTTAGACCTAAAGGGTGATATCATGAGTAAATTTGGGGACCCTGACAAAACGTGCTCATCAATCTATAGATAAGGGAAAAGTTTATGACCAAAGCAGAGATAGAGAGGATTATGGGAGATAAAATGGATGATTTTGCTTACATGAATTAAAAAACCTTTAATACAAGCAAAACAAATGCAGCCATAATGAGAAGGAAAACAGCAAACAAAAAATATTGCAGAAATATTCTCTGACAAAGGCCTCATTTCTCAAAAGGATACAGAATTGAGCCAATTTTATGGAAAGAAGAGCCCTTCTGCAGTTGATAAATTGTCAAAGGGTACCCAAAGGCAGTTACAAAAAAGAAATACAAAAAATAATTACTAGCTTTGTCTCACAAAGGAATCAAAGAAAAGGGAAAGGATTTAATTTCCCCCCCCCAAATTCATAACAACTCATTTTATTGTGGCAAATAATTGGAAAGCAAGGAGATGTCTATCAATTGCAGAATGTCTGAAAAAGTTGTGGTATATTATTATCATGGAATACTATTGTGCTATAAAAAAGGACAAATAGTATGGTTTCAGAAAAACCTGAAAAGATTTATATGAACTTATACAAAATGAAATTGTCAGAACCAGGAGACCATTGTACAAAGTAATAGCAATATTATAAAAATGGTCAACTGTGAAAGACTTAGCTACTCTCTTCAAGGTAGGAATTTAAGACAATTCCAAAGGACCCATGATAAAAAAAAATGCTATTCACCTCCAGAGAGAGGACCAATGAATTCTGAATAGGGTCAAAGCATAGTTTAAAAAATATATTATTTGCCTAATATGAAAATACATTTCCATAATTTCACATACATAATTTTATTTTGCATTTATTTTTTGTATTTAAAATTTTTATCATAAAAAGATTAATCATAAAAGTATTTTTATTTTTTTCTAGTTACATATAAAGAGAGTACTCAAATTTTTTTTATAAGAATTCTAGTTCCAAATTTTTCTTCCTCCATCCCTTCCCTCCACAAGATAGCAAGCAATCTGGTATAGGTTATAAATGTACAATCATATTAAACATATTTCTACATTAGTCATGTTGTGAAAGAAGAATCGGAACTAAATGGAAAGAGGTCAAAAAAGAAAACAAAAACAAAAGTAGAAACAGTATGGTTCAATCTGCATCTCGATTCCACAATTCCTTTTTTCTGGATATGGAGAGCATTTTCCATCATGAGTCATTTGGAATTATCTTGGACCATTGTATTGCTGAGAAGAGTTGAGTTTATCAAAATTAATCATCACACAATGTTGTTGATACTGTGTACAATTTTCTCCTGGTTCTGCTCATCTCACTCAGCACCAGTTCATGTAAATCCTTCCAGGTTTCTCTGAAATCCACCTGCTCATCATTTCTTACAGCACAATAGTATTCCATTACAATCATATACCACAATTTATTTAGCTGTTCCCCAAATGATGGGTATCTCCTCAATTTCAAATTTTTTGCCACCACAAAAAGAGCAGCTATAAATAATTTTGTACATGTGGGTCCTTGACCCTTTTTTATGATATCTTTGGGATAAAGACCTAATAATGGTATTGCAAGGTCAAAGAGTATGTACAGTTTTAAAGCCCTTTGGGCATAATTCCAAATTGCTCTCCAGAATGGTTGGATTATTTCACAACTCCAACAACAATGTATTAGTGTTCCAATTTTTCCACAGCTTCTCCAACGTTTATTATTTTCCTTTTTTGTCATATTAGTCAATCTGATAGGTGTGAGGTGGTACCTAATAGTTGTTTTAATTTGCATTTCTCTAATCAATAGTGATTTAGAGCATTTTTTCATATGGTAATAGCTTTGATTTCTTCATCTGAAAGCTGCTTATTCATATCCTTTGACCA
Organism: Dromiciops gliroides; assembly: GCF_019393635.1. NCBI lineage: Eukaryota > Metazoa > Chordata > Mammalia > Microbiotheria > Microbiotheriidae > Dromiciops > Dromiciops gliroides. The sequence continues at coordinate 721,619,328 of NC_057861.1, forward strand.
TTTTTCAATTGGAGAATCACTTACATAATTGATATAAAATTTCTTACCTTCTAAACAAATAGAGATCACCTAGAGACAAAGAGAGAGTTTGAAAATCAAATTTTTAAAAATGAATGGTAATTTTTAACTTGTAATTCTGAAATATTTAATGAAATATATAAAAATATATTAAAAACAACTCCAGAATGTTATATAAATATCTGTCATTGCTAATGATATCATCATAATAGGAAAGATGAAATATAACACATTAAGCGAAATCCTAGTAAAACTTTTTAAAAGTTAATTTAATTCATTTTTTTGGTTTAATATCACCTAAGTTTCTTTTCCCTTTCCCTCCTCCCAGAAAGCCATTCCATATCACAAATATATTGTTAAGCGACAAAAGGAAGGTGGGGGAAAATTGAGTAAAACCAGTCAGTACATTAAAAAAAAATCCAATAATTCACACAATGTTCCACATTTGTGTATGCCCCTCTACCTGACACCACAGCAAAAGAGTGTGTGGAGTGGGGCAAGGAGGTATTTTGCCATGGATGTTCTTTAGTGCCAAGTGTGTTCTCTGTAACCGTAACTCAATTTTGATTGGTTTATGATTATTATTCTTTCCATTTTGACTGTAGTCATTTGTACACTATTTCCTTGACTCTACTTATTTTCCTTTTTATCTGTTCATGTAAGTCTTTCCATGCATCACTATAATTCTCATATTTCTCATTTTTCTAGCACTAAAGTTTTATTTTGACTGAGTTTTGGATGTTTTTTGAGAATGGGTATAAATTTTCATTAATGCATTATGTTTATTTATTTATTTATTGCATGAAGAAAGATATTGGAAACCTAGATAATGAGAAGGAGGAAGCTGATGGCACTATCAAGGCAAAAGGATATACAAGTGGAAGTCTGTAAATCAAAAGTTCAAGACTTTAAAACAGCTAAGTGTGGGATCCTATAGCATGACAGTGGTAACTAGCAAAACTGTAATTGTTATAGAAAGAAGAACATAGGTTATGCTGAAAGGAGGTAGGCACAGAGAGGGGTATGATATACACAACCTGTTTATCATATACTTTAGGCACCTACCTATCCACAGACCCTTTCATTTTCTCTCAAGTTGAACTAAAATTCAAAGAACTGGCAACAAGAAATTAGCTCTACAATCTGGAATTAAGATTTCTTTTTGATGAAAAACTTGAGTTCCATTTAAATCCTAATCTTTTTTTATTGGGTTACTGCCCAGACAAATCTGGGTAGAATAACCTAAAGTGAGTTTGGAATTTGATTACATGAGAGCCTCTTTTTTCTTTTTTTTTTTCCTCCAAGGTTGGGCCCCTAGAACTGAATGCTCTATTTTGGATTGTTTAGAAGAATCTTATTAAGCACTTTCTCCAAAGCAGAAATCTAGTCTTTGGAGAGGCAGTATGACACATACATGAATTATTCATGTAAACCTCTGCAAGATGGGCACATTTCCTGCCAAGAGATGCTCAGCGGGGGGCATTAGAAAACTGAAAGCGGCATGGGTAAAAGGGTATTGAAAGAGATTTACAAAGATGATCTCTTAAAAAAAAAAAACAAACAACTTTGGACATTTCTCCCTTTGTCTTTGTACTAGAGAGCTTTCTAAATGTTTTGCTTCCCCCATAGTCCTTCCTCTAGTTAAGAAGCATCGATTCCAAAAACAAGGCCCTGTCATACACTGAGTTAATTAGGTTGGGAAAGGGCAGTACAAAAGGAAGATACTAATGTTCCAAAAAGATATGTTGGCATTTCATTTTCTGCTTGCATTTACTTCGATCCGAAAAATGAAAAACATTCCACAGGCAAAGTGACTGATATTCAGGAAAGAATCTGCCTTACAGAAAATGAGCAGATAGCACCGAGCTGGAAGCCACACCCAAAGACTTGGAATTTGACTGAAGCAGCAACACATGGCAGCAACACAAGGGTGACTGCCAGTTTAGGAATTAAAGCCTTAGAGTTCTACCTCACATTTGGGATTTAATCCTTTGATGCAACACCTAGAATCTGTGAATGACTAAAGCTTATGTCACCAACAGAATGCCTTGCTGGGTGTCAGTACTAAGCCCCAATAGATATCAAAGAAGGAAAAACAGAGCAAGTAGTTATAAGAAATACAAAAACAGCAGATATTACTTATCCGGACATGGCATACAACTTCTATGCCAACCAGTTAGTCTGTACTCAGTCTCTAAATAACATTGTATATATTGCAAAAGGCTTAAATCTAAAAAGAACTACAATTATGATTGAGAAGGCACATTTGACTTCTGAAAATAATTCTCATTATGTTTTATACCTTCAAATTATCTATCTGGTAATCATGTATATAACAGTCTGGCATGCAATACAAAATAGTGAAGTATGTTATGCTCTGAATAATTCAAGTGATGTTAGATAGCTTCTGGTCATTGAATAATACATTCAATAAGGAGGTCAAGTTGTGGGTTACCTGAAACATGCATGGTAGGCATGGTCAAATGTAAAGAATTAATTGTTATTTGGGGGTTTTATGCCTTAGAGCACACTGGCCTGGGGCTCCACAAACTGCAAGGTGCTCCACCCACTGGTTGTAGCCGTTGCCATGGTGCTGGCACCTCATGTCATCACCACTCGCCAATGCCTACATGGGCCTGGCAAAATTATGATTGGAAGCCTAGTGAGGGCAGTCATGTGACAGTCAGAGTGGCCATCCAATTTCCTGGGGGCTGTGTGGGGTTTTCTGGGATTGGGGAGGAGTATTTGCCATTCTAGCTGGAAGCTGGAAAGCGACAGGAGCTCTGCTGTGGATTCGCAGCTGATTCCTGGGTGGTCATATTTTTTCAGATTGTATAATTTCCCTTTCCCCATTTTATTTCCTTTCCCTTGATCCTACTGATCCTGTTTGTGTTTTTTTAAAGTTCCTTCTTGTTAAAATAAATCCTGTTCTGTTTTGAGGGAGGCTGTCCGTCTCCTTCCTTGCCCCAATATTGTGGTGAGCCGCTTAGCTAACTCTCCCCAATTAAAGATTGGTCCCCACACAAGCTAGAATGTATTATCAAAGAAGAATTGCACAGAAGTGATAACAAGAATATAACAATGATCATGATCATGATCATGATGATAATTGATAGCATGTGTATAGTGTTTTAAGTTTTCAAAAAAACCAAAAAAACAAATCTTTTTTATAATTTGATGCTCACAAAAATTCTTTGGGGAGATACCATTCTTATCACCTTTTATAGATGATGAAAATGAGACAGTAAGCAGTTTAGTGACTTCCCCAGGGTCACAAAGCAAGTGTCAGAGGAAGAATTTGAATTCAAGTCTTACTGATTCAAGGTATATTGTCCTTAGAGCTGCCTTTTATTATGAAATATAGAAGGTCCATAGAACATATAATGAAACTCCTTTTGGAAATTTTATTGGAAGACTTTTAAAAAAGTCACCAAGGGTGAAGAAGCATGGATGGGATGACATCTATACATTTTTTTTTTTTTGCGGGGCAATGGGGTTAAGTGACTTGCCCAGGGTCACACAGCTAGTAAGTGTTAAGTGTCTAAGGCCTGATTTGAACTCAGGTACTCCTGAATCCAGGGCCGGTGCTTTTATCCACTGCGCCACCAAGCCGCCCCAGCATCTATACATTTTCAAGGAGTGTCTGCAACAATGATACCATAAATTCATCAAAATATCAAAGTATTATGTATTACCACCATTTGATTCTGTGACTAACTCTCCTACTAGGCCACAATCTCCCTGAGTATAGAGCCTGAAACTTATTTTATCATATAAATAATCCAGGCTCTTGTAAAGGAAACAGCTCATACTTGGGAATCAGGAGCAAACTGGATTCAAATCCTACCCCTGACACTTAAAAGCTGTGTGACTCTGGGCAAGACAGAACCTTAGTTTCTGTGCATGTCAAATTATGATTATAATGTTCATTTTACTTAATGCACAGGTTCATTCCAAAGGTCAATAAGATGATATATGTAGCTTGTTTTATAAAGATTAAAATGATATATACATGTCCATAATTATAATTTAAAAATTTCCATATTTCCAAAGGCCCAGCACAGTGTTTTAAAACTGATACATAATGAACGCTCAGTTTTAGAGATGAAAGAAAGTCACCTTAGTGTGTCTTTAATGTGACTTCATTTTACTGATGAAGCAACTTTAGCCTGGGGAATTTAAGCCACTTACTCAATATCAAATGGCTATTAAGTGGCAAAGTTGCCCCCCAAACCCATTCAAATGCTTTGACTAGATATGCAATGTTCTTTGTAGTTTAGCACACTTCCATGTCTAGAACTTATACAGTAATATGTAAAAATAATTGATATTTACAGTATCATAGAATGATATACTAAAGATATAGTTGTATTTTTTTCATTCTCCCTAAATCAAAGATCTCCTTTTTGGGGGGGGGGCAGGGTAATGAGGCTTAAGTGACTTGTCCAGGGTAACATAGCTACTAAGTGTCAAGAGTCTAAGGTTGGATTTGAACTCAGGTCCTCCTGAATCTAGGGTCAGTGCTTTATTCATTGTACTACCTAGCTGCTCCCAAGATCCACTTTTAACATAACCTTCCATTACAACAACATCAATAATAGTAGTCCACTGCTAATTAAAATGAATTCAAACACTTTTGGAAATAGTGTCTGGAAAGCAGTGAAATATATATGTATTTATACATGTATCTATACATATATTTTGTTTCACTGACACATATATGTGTGAATATATGTAAAATTACATACATATCTATAGCTATATATGGAATTGCAATGCTACACAGTTTCCCAAATGTTTTTAGATATCATGCAGATGCTTGTTCTTAGAAACATTAAGCATCTCTGCCATATCCCCATAATATACTTCAGTGCGTCATTCCATTTGCAAACACTAACAACACCGCCCCCACCTCCAAAGTCTGATGAGATTGATTGGACAAGATTGAGCATGACTGAGGAGAAAACTATACAGAAGTAAAGATAAAAATCTCCTGGGGGATAGTTTCCTTTTGTCAATCATCAAACCAGGGATATATATTTGTGACTAGGGATGAAGTCATTAGAATTAGAAGAAAATTAAGACATTTTAAAATTTCCCTATGACTAATGGTTAGGACTCTAGATGACAAAGCTGTTTTTACCCAAATTATAGCCATTATTAGGGTGGTAAACTCATGAAGCATCATCATAAGAACTCTTAAAATTTGTCTGATGTTGAATTTAAAGTCCTAAAGATGAGTCTTCCTAATTCCAAGCCCACTGCTCTCTCCACTGCACCACCTAGCTGCCTAGGTTTTCTCTACTATTTAGTAATTTAGCACAATCTTAACTTAGTTAACTAAGAGCAGTTACTGATATTACATAGAGATAGGGACTATATCTGTGATATCAGTGGGATAGGGCATTTCCTGGTTAGGGAATTCTCTTTACCTGTGCAGATCCTCTGAAACTTTAATTCTGAGAACAGAGGTTTTGATTCTAGGGTATGTGACCTTTGAAAACTAGGTTTTCCTAATTGTATTTCAGTATAATTGGATTCCTTTGTAATGCTATCTTTTTATTTTATGATTTAAAAAAAAAGACATTCTTAGAAAGGTTTTCATTACTTCACTAGACTGTCAAAGAAATCTATGCCACATAAAAGTTTGAGGAACCCTGCCTTAGAGCCTAGGCCAGTGAGCTATGAGTGACTTGTCTAGAGTCACACCACCAAAGGTGGGTTGTAGGTAGGATTTGATTGATTCCAAATTCTTGTGGTTTTGAGGTCAATTGTCTCTCCACTACTCCATACTACTTTTCAGCAATATGTATTACTTAGGTTCTTCCCTCCCTCTTTCCTTCCTTCCTTGATTCATTCTTTCGTTTCTTCCTTCCTCCACATGGGGAATCATATACTTACATATGGCTGCTCTAGAAAACTAGGCTTTGATCAATCCAATGGGATTCAAATGGAACTACTTAACTATGTCTTTAACCCAAATCACACTGGCTCTCACTGATTGGCCAACAATAGGTTCCAGCTCAAGCCTTACTTGGTCATTGTTTTGGTTCTAATGTTTCAGAGTGAGTGTAAATAGCATATTTTGCTGTTTTGACCAGAATCCCTGAGGGTCTACTTTCTCTCAGATTATTTTTTTTAACTAGGATTTTTTTGCCTCATTTCTTACCTAGCCTTAATCACTGAATAGGCACTTCCTCCAGCAAACTGAGACCTGGGAAATATCTTAGTTTTAAAAAACCAAGTTTTCCCACTGCATCCATGGTCATTTATAATTATTCTGATCTATATCTTGCCACTGGACCCAGATGGCTCTAGAGGAGAGAGTGAGGCTGCAGACTTTGCATAGGCCTGCTTCACTTAAATCTAAAGTGAATTCACTTACAAGTCAAGATATCACCTTCCTGATGTCACTAGTCCTTTTTAAGAATGAAGGACATGCAACAAAAGCTGACATTTTATAATGATTTTTAATTTCTACCATTATCAAAGAGGACAGTTTATACTAATATTCACAAACACAATTATAGTCAAAGACCTTTTTCTTATCTGTTGGGATTCTCACTTTGTTCTTATGAAATGGGCATAGACATTAAATATTTGGAATATGCCATTCCTTTTCATTGGTATAAAGAACATGTCCAATGAATATCCCAGTAAGAATATTTTGGATTTGGTCATTTGGATTTTTAATAATTAGAATGGAATCCATATGGATATGAACATAGCATTTTCTAGTGTGAGTACTTAACATATAGTATTTCTACATTCAGATAGGGGCCAAAGCTGTGATTTCATTGATATCAGGTACTCCCAGATAAAGAAGCTGACTTTTCTAATGCAGGGTGACATCTCCTCAATAACTTAGAGTCTTTTAGTGTTGCTTTGAGTAGTGAGAGACACAGTGATTTTCCCAGTAGGTGTCATATACAGGCATTTCTGACCTAAAACTAGCACTATTCATTTCTCTACAATGTTTCTGTATACTATGACTACAGTATTACTAAAACCAAGTTAGACTAATTTAAAAAATTAATAATTTAATCCAATTTGCCAGTAACATCCTTCATTTTATTCTTGTGGTGATACTCCTACTTCTAGTGCTTAAGGTATTTTCATTCTTTGGTGGTTTCTATACTCACATATACACATGTAAAAGGCTCTGAAATAGGCTTTAAAAATGTTTATATGTAGCCATTTATGAGGTTCAGTATAGTCTCTTAAGTCACCTATGGTATTCAAAGATTCAAAATTTTCCACATTTTCATTTAGAAATTAATAAATACAAGTTGAAATAAGGATGGTCAACTACTTATGTATGTTATCTATCATTACTACATTTAGTCAATATTCAAAATTGCAGAACATATCTACTTGCAAAATGTCCTAATACTTCACAGCAAAACCAAATCGATTAATACCTAGAAGGGTATTTCTATCTGCTTTTCTCGAGAAACTGACAATGTTTTCAAACACCTTCTTAAATTTTCATTCTCATAGTTATTATGATTAATAATGCTGATAGGGAGCCTGATTCACTCAGTGTAAAACTGTTCATTGTTATCTTTAAAATTTGATTCCTTTTCTCCCTCAGGAAAACTGGATTAAAAAAAAATACTGTTATTCAGTCATTCGGTCATTTCTGACTCTTTTTGAACCCATGGGTCAGAGCACATCAGGTCCTCCCATCTTGTCCTACCTTCCAACATTTGTCCAGGTTTTTCCTTGCTTCCATGACATTATCTATATATACATATTATCCTCTGCTATTTCCTTTTCCTTTTGCGGTCAATCTTTCCCAATATCAGAGTCTTTGAAAATGAGTCTTTGTCGTCTCATCATGTGGACAAAATATTTTAAGCTTCAGCTTCAGTATTTAGTCTTCCAGTGAATAATTTGAATTAATTAATTTGAATATTGACTGATTTGATTTCCTTGCTATCCAAGGGACACTCAGAAGTCTTTTCAAGTACCACAATTTAAAATCATAGATTCTGTGGGCTCAGCTTTCCTTACAGTCCAACTCTCACAGCCACAAATTGCTACTAGAATAAACATAGCTTTGATTATAGGGATCTTTGCTGGCAAGGTGATGTCTCTGTTGTTTAATAGGCTGTCAAAATTTATCATAGCTTTCCTTCCAAAAAGTAAGCATCTAAAAAACAAAAACAACAACAAAAGGGGCAGCTAGGTAGCACAGTGGATAAAGCACCAGCCCTGGATTCAGGTGGACCTGAGTTCAAATGTGCCTTCAAACACTTGATGCTTACTAGCTGTGTGACCCTGGGCAAGTCATGTAACCCTCATTGCCCTGAAAAAAACAACAACAGCAACAACAACAATAAACATCTTATAATTTCAAAGCTGCAGTTAAGATTGAGCGATGCCTGTCACCCTTCCCATTTCCCCCTCCACTGTAAGTACTCTTCCTTATGCAACTTTCTTTAAAAATTGGAGATAATTTTCCCTATATTCCTTTCCCTTCCCCTTTCTCCTGTTCAACCATCTTTTTATCCTGTTAATTGTATTTTGAAATAATCCTGTCATAGAAAATTCATACTAATTGAGCCCTCTCTAAATTCTTAGGAATTATAAGTATTATCTCCCCATATGGGAATAAAAACAGTTTAACCTTATTGGATATCCTGTGATTTCTCTTTTAAGCTTACCTTTTTTACAATTCTCTTGAGTCTTGTATCTGAAAGTCAAATTTTTTATTCAACTCTGGACTTTTCATCAATAATGCTTGAATGCCCCCAATTTCATTAAATGCCCATTATTTTTCCTGAAGGATTATAACTCAGTTTCACTTGGTAGGTTGCTTTTTGTTGTAATCCCAACACTTTTGCTTTCAGGAATATGCTCTTGAGATTTATCATGGCCCTCTCCTGACAATTTCCTAAGCAATCTTGAACTCAAAAACCATCTCACTGCAACCTTTTGTTGACTATGAAACTCCAAAATTTTATTTGAGATATTATTTTAAAGTTGTTTTGAGGCGAATGTTGGGAGAGTCCTGGTGAATTGTTTCCTATAGTCTGTCATCTTTCCAGCTCCAATGATGACACTTCAGATATGAACTTCATGAAACCAATGATATGTAGGAATTGGGTTTTAAATCTATGTCCTAATGTACCAACATGGTATCGCATGGAATGTCCCTTTAATACACTGAAGAAAATGAAAATTTGTTCTTGTTCTATCTGTTGAGCAAATATGCTTTATAAAACTACTCTTTGCTAACTTTGTTAGGGGGATATGGGGCATGAATAACTAGCCTCTGACAATAGGAACACAACTAATAAGTGTTTGAGTTGAACATAGTAGAAAAGAGAAATGTTCCAAATTCTTCAGAGTACCCTAGAACTCTAAGGAAGAAATCCATCATGTCAAGCCTTGGAAGAGTAGGGTCAAAGCAAACTCTCAGCAGTTTAAATGCATTCTAGAGAGAGATTTTTTTTTGCAGGGCAATGAGAGTTAAGTGACTTGCCCAGGGTTATATGGCTAGTAAGTGTCAAGGGTCTGAGACCAGATTTGAACTCAGGTTCTACTTAATCCAGGGCCAGTATCTTATCCACTTCACCACCTAGCTGCCCTGAGATAGATTTTCAAAATAAAAGATACCTACACAACTAAGCTCACGTAATTCTACATGGTGAACAAGAAACATAACTTCCTGGATCTCAGGATTAGCCCCACACCCCATTTTTTTTTTACAAAACCCTGTCTTTTTTTTTTCATACCTTGTTAGATAATATATGTAAAATGTGCTTTCTTGGTACTCTGAAATAGGCATCATAGAAAGTGAAAAATTCAAAGCATTAGCAAGGAAAATGTGAATTATAGAGCCAAAATGACAAATTGCTCTTCTGGTGAAGAAACAAGCTGTCTGGACTTTGCATTCCTGGTTTATGTTGCCATCAGAAGTACTGTGAGAATTATAACTTTACATAATACCAAGCCACTTATTATTCAATGTTAACAAACAACATTGAAACCTGACATGTTTTGTTTTGTTTTTGTGCTCAAAGTGCTTGTTATGATAATGAAAACAAGGTTGGAAATCAGAATCCTCATGTTGAGCAAAATGACAATAGAAGCAATGAAACAGTGGCCATTTTGTTAGTCTCCTTTCTTCAGCAATCATTCATTGAATAATGTCTTGGAGTTATATACTGAGTGGGATGTTCTCACTCCTCACCTTTGACTTTTAGAATATGTAGTTTTCCACAAAGCTCTACTCAGGTGCTACTGTCTCTAGAAGGCCTTTCCAAAAAGTCTTGGCATACTAGTCTCTAGCCCCCACCTCACTATAACTTTATGTTTATTTTTATATACTTATTTGCATATATGTTGATTCCACAAATAGAAACACAGGATTTGGGGGGCAGAAACTTCTGTGCTTTTGCCTCCATATTCCCTCTATCCAGCAGTAGCTGAAGCTGCTCAGAACTACTTAACAAACGTTTCTTGAATGAGTGAAGAAGTAATGAAAAATGAGACAGAAGTGACAGCCTCTGTCCCCAATATGTTGAATAGAATGGATTGCAAGATGGATTTAGAAAGTCATAAAGCTCTAAGGTCAAATCCTTTATCCTTTCTCAGATATATGTTAGCTGTGTGATTTTGAGCAAGTCACATAATCTAATTCATCCAGTTTCCTCATCTCTTAAAATGTGGATGATGTTACCTATCTCATGCAGTTGTATCAATCGAGATAATCTTCAGGAAATGCTTTGCAAACCTTAAACTACTTAAACAATAAATTACTAATCATAATAATAAAATATTAGTATTATCAAAATGTAGAGACAAAACAAGTCTATAAGAAACAATTAAAGAGGTTGTGAAGCAAAGAAGTGGCGAGAGTAGAATGAGGCTAATTTTGGAAGACGTAATAGAGGTAGGCATAAGCCCGGTGTTGAGAACATTGAGTGTAGAAATTGTTTCACTTCCTTTGTATTCCCAGAGAGGCATTGAAGTCCAGTGAGGAGAGAGGTTTTAGTTCCGTGTTTGGTTTCAAGTTCTGCCTTTGACACATGCTGTCTAGGTGACCCTGATTAAGACACTTAATTTCTCTGTTCTCTAGTCAAATATTCAAAAATATAAGTTGCTGAGAAGGTGCCAGACTGCATTGGTGAAAGTAGACTACTCACCTGGAAGTACCCTCTGTCAATAAAACTACAGGTCCAATTTTATCCTTATCTCCATCCTCTTATCATAGTACAGTGACTGCTTTATTTATAAGTTATTAAAGTATGATTGTTGATTTATTCATTTATTCACTCATTGATGAAATTCAAATAGCTAGATTATCAGAAAGGAGTATGATAGCCATTTTGGTTGGTATGATGACCATTAACATATAGGATTGTAGGCCTATAATAAGCATAATATAATTGAGAACAATAAGTATTTTATCTTGTCTAAAGCAAAGATAAATCTGGTAAGAATAAAAAAAAGAATGAATTTGGAGAAGCTGACGCTAGAGATGTGTCCTTGATTACTAGAATGGAATGTAGAGTTGATCCAGAATCATAGGCCATGGAAAGTTCTTAATGAAGTAACCATTCCATATGAAAGGATTTTTTGTTTTGTTTTATTTCTCAAAATTGTCATCATTGTCATTGCAGTTGCTGTTGAGTCATTTCTGACTCTTCATGATCACATTTTGTGTTTTTTTGGCAAAAATACTGGAGGGGTTTACCATTTCAGTTTTCAACTCATTTTCCAGATGAGTAGCTGAGGCAAACAAGGTTAAGTAAATGGCCAGGGTCATAAATATCTGAGGCCAGATTTGAACTCAGGAAGATAAGTCTTCATGACTTCAGACCTGGCACTCTATATCTACTGAACCACCTGGCTGTCTTCAAAAATTTTCTGGTGCATATTATTTGGGTCTTTCCATTGCCTCCATCACTACTTTTCTTGAACTATACTCATCTAGATATGTGACATCTTCAATTAGATGGAATCTCTTAGAGACTATGGACTCTCACATTTTTTCCTTGTGTCCCCAAAACATAATATTGCATCTCTCACATAGTTTGCTTTGAAGAAATATTTGTTAAATGAATGGATGTGCTAATTAAAATTTTGTTGAGTAAAGTACAGACTAGATCTTCAAGATTTTATACATGCTTCAAAATTCATGTCCATGTACCCAGGTACAAATCAGACAAAAAGAAAATCTCAGAATTTGATCCATTTAAATAGCTTGTCTGAATAATCTATACAAATTTCTATATTTTGTTCATTTCTTATCTTTATGTGATTACTACCCTGTCAAATTACCTAGATAAATGTCCTGGCTCTTCACTTTGACTTGCTTTTAGAGGCATAGTAAATGGCTACAAAATATTAATGATGCATTTCATTAAACTAATTTAGAGCAATGTGTGAAATAATCAACACCTTGAATCATGTGTGGAAGGGGTTTGGCAATTAGGCTAGGAGCCTAGAAGTTTCTCACACCAGGTGGAGAGGATGTTATTCTGAATTAGATAAAAATTTCAAATAGTTTTCAGGTATATTACAGGGAAGAAGAGCCTTTCTTCTTTGAAATAACAAAGATGGGGCCAGTATTAATGAGTTCAGTTCTGGGTCCATTGCTGTTTTTGGTTGGGAGAAGGAAAAATGAATATGTGTAAATATAGTAGTACATGATACTCATGGGTTTATTATTTTAAAGGCTATCAAATATGAATGGCCAATTATATCTGGGAAATATTGGAATTTTATATTTGAGAAGAAAATAGTCACATGATGTTTAGGATTCTCAAATTATTTTTCATTTTCCCTTTACCTATCTCCAAATATAAATCAAATGCTTTATGTTGTGTTGTATGCTCAGAAAATTCCAGTTGCATATCTAATGGATAGTGGCACAGGTGGATAAAAGCTGGGCTTGGATTTCTACATTATTGTGTTCCCAATGACAGGAACAGCTGCTGAGCCACCTGCAAATTGAGATGAGCAGGAGAGAGAGATAAACACCAAGATTCATCCAAACATCAACCAATTACTTAATCCTCTTCACACTTTTATCTGCAAAGATTGGTATGAGAATGGTCCCTAATCCAAAGGACATCCTTATTTGTCAAGATGGTGGACTCCAAGTAATTTATAACCACATGGCCTCTTTAAAGAAATCATATCATTTTTTTCTATCACAGTTTATTGTAATAAAATTTCCCTCAAAAATAGTTAGGAAGAATAATGGTCATATTATGCTCTCACAAAACCTTTCTTCAGTCTGCTCATTGGCAGAAGAAAGTAAATCTTACATACTTTAGTTTTAAGGGTCAACAGTGTCTCAAAAAGTGTAGGTCATGTTAGATTGATAATAATTCTGTTCTAGAGGATTACCATATTTTACTTAATCTAGTTTTAATGAAAAATTTAAGGAAAAATAATATTTGTTGTTTTTATAAATGTTATGGTTACATGCTTGATAATACTAATTTATATGCAAAAGGATTCCATATGATTAGGTAAATTTAAATCTTAATGAATGACCAGATCCAAAGAGCAGTCATTACTAATATTTTCACCATCAATTTGGAAAGAGGTCTACAATGAATTCTTTAAGATCTGTCCTTTGTCCTATTCTTTTTAACTTTTCTATCAATGTTGTTAGGGTTTGTTTGAATGAATAAATAGCCTGCTTATCATATTTTCAGATAACACAAAGCTAGAAAGAACAATGAACATACTCATTGATGTTGTCAGTATTCAAAAAAAGGCATTGGTAAACTAGAACACTGAACAGAATCTAGTAAAATAAAAATAGGAATAAATATAAAGCCATAATTAGGTTCAAAAAATTTACTTTACAAGCACAATGTACAGATGAAGAGTATTTTATCTGGAAATATCCTGATAATTTAGTGGATTAGTTCAAGATAAGTCATTGGTGTGTTATTGACTTCAAAACTTAATGTAATGTTAGGCTACATTGAGAGGAATGTTGTAGACAAAAAGGACATGATCTCTTCATGTTATGCCCTGGTCTGACCTCATCTGGAGGATTTTGTTCAGTTCTGGGTGCCATTTTATAAAAAGGACATCAATAAACTGGAGACCAACTATATGATGACAAAGGTCCTTAAACCCAGGACATAAGAGAATCTGAGAATGTTATACTTGAAGAAGAGAAGAATGAGAGAGGATATGATCTCTGTCTCCTATTCTTTGAGATATGTCTTATAAAAGTGAAATTAGATATATTCCCATTGGCTACAGAGAGAAAAACTAGAAAAAATGTTCGAAAGCTACAAAAAGACCAATTTAGACTTAATTTAAATGAGAAATTCACACCATTCATACTATTACAAAGTAGAAAACAAAACATTATGCCCTAGGTAGTAGTCAATTACCTACAAACATATATCAACATAAAAACTGTATAACTGGGGGCAGCGAGGTGGCGCAGTGGATAGAGCACTGGCCCTGGATTCAGGAGAACCTGAGTTCAAATCCGACCTCAGACACTTGACACTTACTAGCTGTGTGACCCTGGACAAGTCACTTAACCCCAATTGCCTCACAAAAAAACCAAACCAAACCAAAAGAAAACAAAAAACTCTATAACCAGTTTTGTGATCTATTTTAGAAGGGACAATATGCACACATATGCATAGATGTATTTATATACATATGTGTGTATGTATATGTGTATATATGTGTGTGTATATATACCTGTGGGTATATTTGAAAAGATGGCCTCAGTCTTCCCATTCCAAATCCAACACATTATGTTTGTGTGATTCTGATGTCAGCTTCCCATGTTGATTCTCAATTCCCATCTGTCATTTAATGGTAGTAAACGTTTTTTTTAATCTTGCCCCATTACTCCTTTTTTAAATTTTTAAGTGAGGCAATTGGGGTTAAGTGACTTGCCCAGGGTCACACAGCTAGTAAGTGTTAAGTGTCTGAGGCCGGATTTGAACTCAGGTACTCCTGACTCCAGGGCCGGTGCTCTATCCACTGCACCACCTAGCTGCCCCTGGTAGTAAACTTTTAAACTCATTTGGTTTGGATATCTACCTATTATCAAACTCACCTATGGCCTCAAGAAATTATAGCATGCACAGCAGCCATATCCCAGTAAAACTGTCTTGGCAAACAGACTAAATCAGATGGAGGATACCTTATACCATCAAACCCAACCAAACTTCCCTTTGCAGAAGTCAGTTGAAAATAATTTGTTTCAATTGCCCCACTGATGGCTAAAACAGATTCTGTGGAATGCTTAGAGCATGGTCAGGCATCAAAGAATTTGAGTTCACTTACTGAATCCTGACTATTTTCAGTTGTCTTGGTTTTTGTCTTGCCACTGGACTTTAACGACTCTGGAAGAGAGAGTGACACTGATGGCTTTATTTACATCTGTCTCACTAATGTCCAATTCACATATGGTCAAGACATCCCCATGTGATGTAATTGATCCTCTTCAAAAATGAACAATGACATTTTGGTGATGATAAAAAATTATCATCACAAGTTCACATGACATCCCTTCACTAGTGACCCAAAGGTAAAATGTACTAAGCTAAATAGGAATTGTACTAAAGCAACACCTCTTAGAGAAATATACAGAAGATCATATTCTGTGGGGTTTTTTCCTCATTTAAAGTGAGAGAATACCAGTGTTGATTCAACATTTTTTTTTAAAGAAAAAGAAATGAAAAAGAAAGTAAAAGTTTGTCATCATACTTCAGAGAGCAAAATAATGGTGGCATTTACAAAGAACAAGATAAAGTTTTAAATAAGTAACATTCAGACAGACTTCAAAAGTGCTGAGTGTGTTTTCATAGGCAAAGCCTACAAATGTTGTCAGCTAAATGTGTTTTACAGCCTCCTTGACCTTTCCATAAAAATATTTTTAAGGAATTATTTTACTGGCAAAATATTTAAAAGGGGGAGATGTTGTGCACTCTGGTAATAACATTTTAAATATCTCATATAAATGAAACAAAAGTTCACATTTTAATTAGGAAAGGTTAATGCAAAGCATGTTGAAAAGAGAAAAGGGTTTTATTTCTAAGATTCTTAGCAGGCAGAATAAAAATGATGGAATCAAAGAGGCTATCGGAGAAAGTATATGAAACCACCCCCAGAGATTCCTTTTCTTTCATCTCACTCCATCCTAAATTGTCTTGACCTATCACATTAGCCTCGTCTCCTTTCCCTCAAAGTTTGTCTTTCTCTCACCTTGAATCCTTGTGCTAGCTAGGGCTTCCAAATAAAATTATTTTCACTTTCTCCTTTCTTTGGACTTATTCTTGTCTATTAGTTTCTCTAAACTGTCAATTCTTTTAACTTTCTCTACTCATAAATTTTATTTCATCTAAATGACTTATTGGCACAGATAATTCTGGGTTAATAGCTATCAGGGACAAACTTGTAGCAGTCAAAGTAGCTTAGTTTTTAGTTCTTCTAAAAACATAGGACTTCATATCCAAATAGGCACATTTTTATCTTCTCCTCTCTTAGTTACACACACGGGTTATACCATTGTCTCTCCTCCCTAATAGTCATTCAAATAATTATCTAGTATGTACTACCAAAGTAATTAATTTTAGTATGGTCAAGAATATTCACTGGATTTTTATTCAGAAGGACTAGTTTGTTTTTGTTGTTTTTGTTGTGGCAATGGGGGTTAAGTGACTTGCCCAGGGTCATACAGCTAGTGTCAAGTGTCTGAGAACAGATTTGAACTCAGGTCCTCCTGAAACCAGGACCGGTGCTTTATCCACTGCGCCACCTAGCTGCCCCAGGACTAGTGTTTTAATTGAGGCTTCACAACTTACTACATAGTTGGCCTAAGATAAGGCAGATCTCTTAGGGCCTCACTCAGATTCCTCATCTTGGAAATATAAACATAGAATTCAATGTCTATAGATTGATCCTTTGTGTGTATGTGTGTGTGCATAGGTATTGCTATCTGATGACAGAAGCACAATGGACACTCATGAAAAAACCCATCTACTGATTGGCATCATAACTTTGAATTATGCTGTGTCTAAACTTAGAAAGTTTGCCCCATCCTTAGGCAGTCTGGTGCACCATCCTCCCTACACACACACACACACACACACACACACACACACACACACACACACACACACACACAATGAAGGTTACCATATTGGTGTTGCTCTTAAAGCAGACCCTGATTTGATAGCCTATTACTGTTCTGAAAGATGAAGAAACATTTGAGTACTATACAGTGTCTAGTGTTACTTTGGACAAGGAAAGTGTTCCTTCCTCCCTGTATGTAACTTGGTTCTCTTTATGGTTTATTCAACACAATTATTCTTCTATTTTCATTCATGTAGGGCATATTTTAAAAGTTTCCATTTGCTATGGAAAAGTGGAGACATGAAACAGGAGGGAAATGATGAAAAAACACCTGTTTGATTAGGTTAATGCAGATGAAAATTGGTATTTCCTCCTTACAATGGGTTTGATTATTTACTTCATTATAGTAGATTTGGGAGCTCTGTCTTGAGTTCTTTTTCACAAGGGCATTTAGGAGATAGAATGCTGGAATTTAACTCAGGAAGACTTATGTTTGAATTCTGGCTACAATACATAATAGACATATTATCCTGAGCAAGGCAATTAACTTCTCAGAATCAGTTTCCTTACCTGTAAAATTGGAACAATAAAAAACAAAGAGGATTACTGTGATGATCAAATACATTGAAATATTTTTATAAATTATTTTATAAATCTTCAAGTATAAATGTTAGTTATTTTTCTTATTAATAATACTAGAAATATTGGAAATTAAAATCATAATTACACAACTCCTGTATTTAAACCCTTCACAATCTAACTACAACCCACCTTTCCAAATTAATTCCATGTTCTTCTTCTTCCTCAATATATCCCAGCTACATATCCTAGTTGTTTGACCAATATGTAATATCTTATCCTTCATCTTGATGCTTTTGCGCTAGCCATCCTTGATACCTGGAATATATGCCGTTCTTATGTCCACCCCTTGGAATTCCTAGCTTCATTCAAGGTTTAGATTAGATGTCACCTTAAAAATGAGAATTATTATGACTTTTTCTTTTACTAATGACCTCCCTCTAATGTTAGACATTTGCTTTGGATAGTTTATATTCATGTATCAGTGGATGAATTCTTTTCCAAAAATAAAATGCAAAATTCCTTGGTGGCAAGGTTTCTGTCTTTTTTGTCTTTGCTTCTCCAAGAGAAAAGCACAAGGACCAGTTCAAAGTGGTCATTTCATAAATTCTTTTTTAATTAATGAATAGATAAAGCCTGTAATTGATTTTTTTATTTCTTATTTTCAGGACAAAATAAAACTTGAAATAATAAATACTTTGCCAAAATGAAAAATGAAATCTCCAAATGACACAGAATAGAGAAATAAAATTATCTTAAAGAAGCTAGTAAGTATAAAGTTTTGCTTCAGAAAATTATAGAACTACTGTCAAAGTTTACATTAGCCACCCCACCAGATAAATGAACTTGTGAATTGAACCTAGTCCAGAAAACTGGTATTGTGTTGCAATGGATTTTACTGAATAGGCCATGAATTCTTGATGAAAATCTATCTGATACAAGGAGAGGAAACATATTGGTTGTCCATGGGAGCCTGAGAGAATTTGGTAATATGCCATAAATTTAGAAAGAAACTCAAAATCCATTTAATAAACACCAAGAAGCTTTGTCTGAGAGTAATAAAGCATGTGGACAATGGATCTAGAGGATACATTTTCACATCTTCTATTTCCTGATTAGGTGTTAACACTTCTCAAAAACAAAAAAACAAAAACACAACACAACACAACAACAGATCAAGTGAAAGTGGCCTGGGACCCAAAGAGCTGCCAAAGATCAAGAATCAGTGAGATTAGGATGAGCACCAGAGAACTCTGTCGGAGAGAATCATTATGACAACATAGTCAGAATACTAGGACAAAAATCGATGTCAGGGAAATGGCTTATTGGATGACATTGCAAAAATATGTTATGAATGAAATTTAAACCAGTGCTATCTGGGATGAAAAAAATTAAATTTTATGGACATCATTATGAATTATGGACATCATTATGAAACAAGGGAGTAGTAGGAAGGGGACAATTGTTAAATGCATGATAATGTAGCATTTCTTGCCAAATACATAGACACTGAGAATTATGGTCTATATCTTGGATGATATTTCCCTTTTAAAGTATCATAGTTTTAGAGCTAGAAGAAAGTTTAGAGATCATCAAGTCCCAAACCTTCATTTTAGAGATAAGGAAACTAAGCCCCAGAGAGAGTAAAAGACTAACAATATCACAAAGATAGTAAGGAGCAGAGCCAGAATTTAAATACAGGTTATATGATTCTAAATCTAGCATCCCTTCCATTATTCCATGCTGCTTACTAGTGAGAGAATTGCATTTGAATAATTCCGTTTTTATTTCTGCCTTACTTGACTATTCTTACATATTCATGGCAAACTGCAGTATGTATTTTTCTACCATGAATAAAATCATCTACAAAATTAGAACATAAATAACCCTATGTTTTCAATTCATCAAGTCAATATCATATTTTGATATTCATCAACTCAATATCATGTCACAGGTTTTCTACCTGATCCACACTGACCTTGGAATTCTAGTCCCCAATGATAGAATTCTTTGGCCTGTACCCCATATATTTCATTAAAATTTATTTTAGTAAATGAAATCACTAATGTACAACACTACATTGTGTATTCTTGAATTATACTTTGTCATGTAATTTAGTGCTGTTGTTTTTTCTTACCTCAAATGCTTTTCCCAAAATTCTCTGCCATTTTTTCCTTAAAATTCTTCCAGGATCTCTTTAGTACTAATATTGCTGAACATTTTACCCATTGGTTAAAGACTCATTGACATAGAAAGAGAAGTCATCATTTTATGCCAAACCCCTACTTTACAAAAGTGGAAACTGAGGCTATAAGAGATGGAGTAACTTGCCCAAGGTCACAGATCATTGGGATTTGTATGTTTTTTGTATTTGTTTTTGTTTTTTGTGAGGCAATGGGGGTTAAGTGGCTTGCCCAGGGTCACACAGCTAGTAAGTGACAAGTGTCTGAATCCAGATTTGAACTCAGGTCCTCCTGAATCCAGGGCTGTGCTTTATCCACTATGCCACCAAGCTGACCCCTGGAATTTTTATGTTTTAAACATAAAATTTTGCCTCATAATAATGTAGGAAGTTAATAAATATCTTTTAAATGAATGAATGAAGTGGCAGAATTTTGAGAAACATGCAAATCTTTTATCATCAAGTTCATTGCTATTTCTGCTTTATCTTACCTCCAAATCTCCCTTCTGAATTTCTAGATCATGTTATCTTGTCTTTACTATTTATTCTGCATAGTTTTGTAGCTTTAACTATCTATTTATCTCTGCTTTTCAGCTCTCCAAACATAATGTAGAAACTTTAAAAGGAATAGCTATTAGGGGCAGCTAGTGGTGCAGTAGATAGAGCATTGGCCCTGGATTCAGGAGGACCTGAGTTCAAGACCGGCCTCAGACACTTGCCAACTTACTAGCTGTGTGACCCTGGGCAAGTCACTTAACCCCAATTGCCTCACCAAAAATTAAAAAAAAAAAGGAATAGCTATTTCTTATTCATCTTTATCTTTCTCCATACAAATTATTAGGCTATTCTTACATGTATTTTTTTCACTTTGGCAGGTATATTTGTATTGTTTATGTTAGGAAAATATCTGAATATAGTCATGCCCTAAGTTTATACCTCAGAAATTTTAGATAGATAGATAGATAGATATGCATGGGTGCATGTATGCATGCATGTACACACAAGCATATGTGTACACATATATGTATATGTTTGTATATGCATAATATACACATATATGTATATGTCGTGGATACACATATACACACATACATATTGTAAGATAATCACATTTGGCAATCTGAAAGCAGTTAGTAATAAGTTAAAATAAATGTTATTGAAATATGTTGGGCACAGATAAAGGGAATTTTTTGACCAGAGGCTACAGTGCCAATGTCAGTGAAGAACAAGTAAAACATCTGAAATTATATTTCACTGTTGTTGTTCAGTTGGTTCAGTCATGTATAACTCTTCATGAACCCATTTGATAGTTTCCTAGCAAGGATATTTGAGTAGTTTGTAATTTCCTTTTCTAGCTTATTCACAGATGAGGAAAACTGATGCTGACTTACACAGGATCAAATAGCTAGTGTCTGAGACCAGATTTGAATTCAGAAAGAGGAGTCTACCTGACTCCAGTTCCAGTACTCTCTCCACTGCACTACCTCAATGCCCTTAATATGATAGAAAGTTTGATTAAATAATGGCAAAGGGACCCTTATGTTATCAATTTATTGGTGCAAAATCAAGATGATTTTGGAGGGTATAGATTAACCAAAATATGAAAGCAAGTAGACCTAGATTCCAGTAGTAGACAGATGCATGTTAAGTAATCAAGAAGGTCATAATTATTGGTTAGAATATATAAACATGCATTCATGCTTACCTACATACTTAAGAAAGTGATATACACACAAATTTCATTTGGCAAATGTGTCATTATAATCAGAGTTCAAATTTCCTCCTCCCTACATTTCTTCAGATATAGAAGGGCTCATCCTTTAGAAATATTTGGAGAAGATTAGAAGAGGAGATGTAGTGTTCCTCAGGGAATCCTCTGGTTTCAAGTACAGTTGATATTCTACTGTATTAGGGTACACCAAAGCCTTTACCATTACAGTCATCTCCTCAGTGAGACATTAATCATGCAGAAGTCCTAGAAACAAGGAGAAGTAGCCAAGATGACAGAAGAAAGGTTGTGAATCCCCCAAGCTCCTGAAAAACCTATCCAAATGTTCCAAAATAATGCCATAAGACAACACCCAGAGCAGCCTAACCTACATAAGAACAGTGAGCCTATTTTCCAGCCAAAGATGGCAACTGGCATTACCTGCTGTGCAAGCTGAAAGAGTAGCTCAGCATGTAGTGCATACCCAGCCCAGAAGAGAATGCCCCTCCAGGGTCTCAGATTCTTCGATGCCAGGGTCTTCTTCTGAGGCTCCACTTGCAGAGCAGTGAGGTGGTTTGGCAGTTGTCTTGGGTGAAGTGGCTGCAATCTCTGCTGGAGTTGGGATGAAGAACTCTGGTCCTGAAAGAGTGGGCTGAATTGAGTGGCAAAGGCCCAGTGGGGGAGGGGCACAGGCACACTAAGCTTTCCACCACAGAGAATCAGATTTCAATCAGACATCTGCTTTTGGGTTGAGTAAGCAGAGAAAGCAGCAGATGATAGAAAGCTTCTTTGGTGACAAATTAGACTAGAATAATTCCTCAGAAGAAGATAATAACAAAGTCAAAGCTCCAAAATCCAAAGCTTTCAAGAAATATATGAATTGCTCTCAGGCCATGGAAGTACTTAAAAGGGACTTTGAAGAGAAAGTAGGAGAGATAGAAGGAAGATTTAGAGAGGTCAAGGAACGAATGCAAAGAGAAAAGAGGGTGATGCAGGAGAGTCATGAGAAAAAAGTCAACAGCTTGAAAAGCCAAATAGGAAAGGAGATACAAAAGTTCTCTGAAGAAAATTGCCTAAGAATTAGGATTGAACAAATGGAAGCTAGTGAGTTTATGAGAAATCAAGAGACAGTAAAGCAAATCCAAATGAATAAAAAAAAATAGAGGGAAATATGAAATATCTCCATGAATAAACGGCTGACCTGGAAAATAGATCCAGGAGAGACAATTTGAAAATCATTGGACTACCTGAAAACCATGATCAAAATAAGAGTTTAGACATCATCTTCCAAGACATTGTCAGGGAAAATTGCCCTGATATTCTAGAAGCAGAAGGTAAAATAAAAATTGAAAGAATCCACCAATCACCTCCTGAAAGAGATCCTGAAAGGAAAACTTCCAGGAATATTATAGTCAAATTCCAGAGATCCTAGTTCAAGGAGAAAATATTGCAAGCAGATAGAAAAAAATGGAATTCAAATACTGTGGAGCTACAGTAAGGATAACACAAGATGTAGCAGCATCTACATTAAAGTACCAGAGGGTGTGGAATATGCTATTCCAGAGAGCAAAGGAACTAGGACTACAGCCAAAAATCACCTACCCAGCAAAAGTGAGAATAATATTTCAGGGGAAATGGGTCTTTGATGAGAAAGAGAACTTTCCGGTGCTTGTTAAAAAAAAAGACCTGAACTGAATAGAAAATCTGACTTTCAAACACAAGACCCTAGAGAAGCATAAAATGGTAAATAGGAAAAAGAAATCATGAAGGATATTAAAAGATTAAACTGTTTACATTCCTACATGGTAAAATAATACTTCTAACTCATAAGATCTTTCTCAGTATGAGGGCAGCTGAAAGGAATATAATTAGAGAGGGCACAGGTATGAATTGAATATGAAGGGATACTATCTGTAAAGCATTTATTTTTTGTTTATCTGTGTGTGTGTGTGTGTGTGTGTGTGTGTGTGTGTAAGTTAGGGTGGGGTGGTTTCTGTCTGGGGCTGGATATGGACTTGGGAACTTCTGGGTCCAGGGCTGGTGCTTTGTCCACTGTGTCACCTAGCTGACCTATGATGACATCTTCAAAATAAAGTTAAGGAGTAAGAGGAATGTATAGGAAGAAAGGGAAAGGGAGAGATGGACTGCGGAAAAGTAGCTCACATAAAAGAAACAAGAAAAAACTTATGGAGGAGAGGGGAAGATGGGGAAGGGATGGGGGAGTGAGTGAACTTACTCTCATCAGAATTGGCTCATATTGGGAATAACATACACAATCAAGTGAGTATAGTAATATATTGTACTGTGAGAGAAAGTAGGAGGGGAAGGAGAAAAGGGGGTGGGGGAGGCAAAGGAAGAAAGGCTAGATTGGGACAAGGGGCAGTAAAAAGCAAAACACTTTTGAGGATGGATAGGGTGAAGGAAGATAGAAAATAGAGTATCAAGGTGAGGGAATAAGATGGCAGGTAATATAGTTAGTAATAGTAACTGTGAAAGAAATGATGAGCAGGATGATATCAGAAGGATATATGAAAAATGCAAACCATGAACAGAGGAAGAACTGATGGTATCTGAATAGAGATTGAAATAGAATTTTATTTGTTAGCTCCTCCTTCTAAAGATACTTTGTCTATTTTCTTTCACCACCTGACTAATATGAAGATGTCTTGCATAACTACACACGTATGACATGTTGAATTCATTGATTACATAGGGAGGGTCGAGGAGGGAGGGAGTAAGAAAATTTATAACACAAAGTTTTCAAAAATCAATGTGAAAAGGAGCAGCTAGGTGGAGTTCAATCCGGCCTCAGACACTTGACACTTACTAGCTGTGTGACCCTGGGCAAGTCACTTAACCCTCATTGCCCTGCAAAACAAACAAACAAACAAAAAATCAGTGTGAAAAGTAATGATGAGCAGGACGAAGTCAGAGAAACCTGGAAGGACTTACATGAACTGATGCTGAATGAGAGGAACAGAACCAGGATAACATTGTACACAGTAACAGCATCATTGTCTGATGAACAATGGTGATAGACTTGCCTCTTTTTTAGCAATGCAATGATGCTAAACAATTTCAAGGAACATTATGATATAAAATGTTCTCAACATGCAGGAAAAACACACAGTGGATTATGAATACAGATTAAAACATTAAAAAAAAAGAAGTCATAGAAGTGAGAATCCACAAATAAACACACCCAAAGGTGGTCAATTTGCATATATGTTAATTAACTGATAATGTATTTCCAGTCATTTCCTTTCCCTTTACCATGGATTGAATCCACATTTACAAATGAGATTACATGGGAAGGCCTTAATTGATATCATCTTATTCAAGGAGGAAACTTCTGATAATGCCTCATTCCAACATTCCCACATTATAGTAGCAATACAAAGTAACTTCCTAGATGATGTGTATGTGCCATTGGATAGATGCCATTTTTGCAAGGCATTTGGATCTGTTGATTGGCAGATTTCAGGCAAAGTTTCTACTCAAGATATTCAAACCATACAAGGAATCAAATTTGCTTACATGCCATCTATGTGTCCATATCATTTATTTCCTATATAGAGAGAGGTTTTCCTGTGATCTATAGCAATTAGTAGTCAGCTATTTGAAAGCTTCAGGAAGGATTTAAAACAATGTCATTGTTTCCTTATTCTGTGGAGATGATATATTGAAATGTCTTTAAAATCAGGGTTGTATTGACTTTTCAAATAAGTTAGTAGTGTTGCCATCTGTACAGAGCACAAGACTAGAAGATGAGAGTATAGCTCTCTGCACATGTGCCACTGGCTGGCTGATCAGTTAGACTTCATAATAGCACTTGGCAGTGTTCTGCTTCTATCCCTCCAATAAATAGTTAGCCAGTCCATCCTTTGAGTCAGCAAACTACCCATACATTTTCTGACAACCGATGAATTCGATTTTCAACCACAGACATTGCTTGCCTGAAGAAATTCCTTTTTATAGGAAACAAGATGTGTTTTTAAAATGAAATTCTCCAGTAATACTTTGTTAAAGTGAAGAATATTAATTTGGTCTATCTCACTGCTCCTGCTTTTCATCTCCCCTCCACCTCCACTAGCTTTTTATATGACCAGTGAATAGATGCATAAAAATGATGAAGAGAGAGAAATAGTCATTATAAAGAATGAGTGAGTTTATTAGTGGTTAGGCTCTCATTTTGTAGCTTGAATATTCATATATCCTTTCAAAGGGTAATGCAGAATTTGTTAGGTGCTTACAATTTAACCATTTTCCAGTCAGCGGGATTTTGTATGTCAAGCAGTTGCCCAAATTTCCTACAATTCAGTTGCACTGACATATATGTGGATGGCAATAAATGGTTCCACTCCCACACTATTTAGAATTTAGCACTTGATCATAAGCTGTTTCATGTTGCTCTCAAATTATTTAATGTTATCTAAATCTTGTTCTTTAAAAAAGATGATGCATTCCACAAGAGCAGGGACAAGATCCTGAAATTCCAATTATAAAAAACACCTACCAATGAGTACATGCATTTATTTTTTTCCTTTGTTTTTCTTTTTTTTAAAGGAATTCTTTTTTGTTTGTTTTTTTTTTGTCTTGTTTTTTGTTTTGCTTTGTTTTGTTTTGTGGGGCAATGAGGGTTAAGTGACTTGCCCAGAGTCACACAGCTAATAAGTGTCAAGTGTCTGAGGCCAAATTTGAACTTAGGTCCTCCTATATCCAGGGCCAGTGTTTTATCCACTGTGCTACCTAGCTGCCCCCAGAGTACATGCATTTATTAAGCACATTTCATGTTGGAGATACTATTAAACAATGGTGATATGAAAGGAAAAGTAAATAGTCTTGGTCCAACAAGAACTTACATTTTACTGGGGCAGAAAATGTGTATATATAAAGCATATACAATGTTTAAATAATACAAAGTTATCTGAGGGGGAGGGGCAGGGAAGATGGATAGGGAGAATAGGAAAAGCCTTTTAAAGAAAACCTTGGTTGAGTTAGGCCTTGAAAGAAATCAAATGAATACTTGTAAAGGTTTTCACATATTCAACCTAAAACATGTGCCCTCTGGATTCAAATCAGTTTGATAGATCAAAAAAGTAAGACCATATCATGTTCTTAGCATATAGTAGACAATAAGGCCCTTGAGGGAAGGAATTGTTCTGGCTCTAGGCCTAGCCCTCTATCCATGGAGCCACCTAGGTGCCTCCAAGGTGACCTGAGTTCAAGTATGACCTCTAATATTTATTAACTGTGTGACCCTGTACAATTCACTTAACCTCTCTTTACCTTAATCCACTGGAGAAAGAAATGGCAAACCAATCTAATAGTTTTGCCTAGAAAACCCCATGGACTGTATTGGTTTGCTTTGTGCCCATGGGGTCATGAAGAGTCAGACAGAACTGAATGACTGAAAAGCAACAGTAGCAATCTTTGGTTCTGAATACAGTCCATTAAACATGTTAGGTAGTCAGTAAAGGTAAAGTGAATTGAATTAAAATTGCGAATGAAAAGCAAAATAAAATGAAGCCAGAAAGAACCATTTTGCTTTTGTTTTATTTTCACATTAGAACCTAGAAACAACTTCCTCCTAAGTGGAAATTCTATAAGAACAAAAATATAAAACATGAAAATGTTGAATGAACAAATATAGGGTATACTGCCAAAATACATTTCATCTCTAGAAAATGAAAAGGAATTGATTAAAAAAGAATTAACCAGGTGGGAGATATAATGATCAAGGCATCAAAAAACAAAAACAAAACTACAAAACATTTGGACCAAAGGGCTTTAACATTTGCAAATGAGTTTTTGGGGAAAAAAAAACACAGAAATTTACAATCATTAGACTTAGAGTTGGAAGGAAAGATCTAATTCAATCTTTACATTTTATAGTTGGGGAAACAAAGGTTCAGGAAGGTTAATTCCTTTGGCCATATAAGCTAAGTAATGAGTAATTGAACTAAGATACATACTTATAATCTCCAATTCTAGATCTCTTGCTCTCCCTCACATTTGGCACAGTGCCTGCAAAATATTAAACACTTAATAAATGCTTTCTAAAATGTAACTGATGACTTTCTACTGCATCAGACTACCTCCGTGTGAGGTTATTTCTCAGGGAAAGAATTGGGCAGTAAGCCTCATAAGCTTCTTATAATCAGAAATATATGAACAGATATGGATTATCCATATTGTTGAGCATAAATGAAATGCATTCCAGCACTGTATTGAAAGTTTGCTATAGATTGCCTCAAAGATCCCTTTTGCTTCTACTTTTAGGATTACAAATTAAATCACCCAGACTTATTTTTCAATAAAATAGCAAGTTTTCTAGAGGCAGCATTACACAGTAGAGAATGTACTTAACTTCTTGGAATCAGCAAGCCTGGGTTAAAATCCTGACTATATCATTTTCTGCATATAATCCTCTGAAAGTCATTTAGCTATCCTGGGCCCCAGTGTCATCATCTGTAAAACGATGGTATGGACTGAATGACCTCTAAATTCCACTCCATTTCTTAGTCTATGACATTAGTATGTCTTAGCATGGAACCTAATGCCAATATTTTCTGTTTGTTTTATGATGATTTTTTGATGTATTGAATTAACTGTGGATGTGGCAGACCCTTGTTATTAAAGCAGGGTAGTTTACAGGGCATTGGATCACACAGTATAGGGGTGTGGAATGGTGCTTTCTTTAAGAGGATTGAATATAACATTCTTCCCGTGTGGATAACTGGGGATTAGAATTAGAGGGAAAACAAAAAAAAAAAAATAGGTTTCTGTGCCAGGAAAAGAGACCGACCTAGGAGTCAAGAATAAGGAATTAGTACCATGAAAATCTAGATGTGGGGGTCAAATCATCGATAAAATATAACTCTGAATGTACCACTGACAAAATTAAATGCCCAATATTTCCTCCTCTGTAGCCATTCTTGTATCTCAGCATCAACCAGGGCTTATAAAACTATATCGTCCTGCCAATGGTGGAGATTGGACAACTTTTATTTGGGTGCAGATGGAGAACAAAGTTTGGAGAATGAAAATAATATAGAATCAAGTTAGAGTGTATAAAATAATGAATTAAGCAGCTGGCACATAAGACATCTTTTTCAATGGTTTCATCATTAGGATTTCATGTAACATACTTAGGAAATCATACATACATTCATTCAATACCAGAATTATAGGATCACAGAATCATGCATTCAAAGTTGGAATGGTCAGAGACCATTTATCCCAGTCCAGATCTGAAGATGATTTTTACTTTTAACATATGCAACAAATGGTGCTCCACCATGTGCTTAAAGATCTCCTGGGAGAGAGAGCCTTTCCCACATTGTGGATAGCTTGTATCATTAGGAAGTTTTTCTAGACAAGCTTAAATTTTATTATTCACAGGTTTCATCCATTTCTCATGCTTCTCCTTCGCTAGACAAACAGAAAATCTCTAATCTTCTCATAGCAGTCCATCAAATACTTGAAAACAATTTCCATGGTCCTCTGAGTCTTCTCTTCTTTGGGCTAAACATTTCAAAATCTTTTAATCAATCTTCTCATGAGAAATCTTCATAGGCTTCTAACCACCTGCTTTCCCTGCTTTCTGTATTCACTGTCTTATTGATATACTTAAATGAACACCCAGCATTAAAAAAAAATACCTTAGATGGGGTTTCACCAAGGAAAAGTAGAATTCTATTCAATTCAATAAACATTGACATTTATTATATAAATTTTTAGGGCTTAGGAAAAAAGCAACCAAAAATGAACTTATTTTAAAGCCTCAAGAATTCTGAAAGGAAAAAAATTGTATATAGATAAATTCAAAATACATATACAGTAAGTCTAAAGTCATTGTGAGAGGGATTTGAGAAAGGATACTAACAGGAGGAGGAGAGCTAAATCTTTAATGAAAAATTGAATTGTATTCATTTTATTATGCCATTAAAAACAATTGCTGACTTTAAAATTGCAGCTCCTTCTGGATTCCCCAAAGAGTATCTGCACTCTTCTTTAAACGGGGTTCCTCATCTGGATTCAGGGTTACCTTCACCACATCTGAAATGCCATTCTTCCCCGACACACAGCAGACACTAAGGAAGACGTCTTCATTAATGCCATATAGGCCCTTAATCATGGTGGAAATTGGATGCACTCTCCTAAGATTCTTCATAGTGCTTTCTGCCAGATGATGCTGGATATGTACAGTCTTGAAGTTGTTGCTGTTAAGCAGAGCCAGCACTGGCCCTCCAACCCCACCCCCGAGGTATATGATTGCCTGCCTTGTAGGTGCTGTAGGGTCTAGTAGGTCCAGAAGACAATATTCCTGGACACGAAACACCATACAGTAGTAAAACTATGATTCATTGATTACCTTTGTGCTCCCCTCTATTAGGGCTCTCCAGCATGGCCCGATGTATCACCTTCCCAGAGGATCTGATTTTTGTCTACACATATATATATATATATATATATATATATATATTTGCAAATTTCCATGTTATATAAAAATCTATATAAAAAGGTGCAAACAATTTCTCAAGTGTCATACTAATCCTAATACTGGAATAAACAACAAATAACTGAAAAAAAAATTGGTGAGAAACAAGTGAATGTAGAAATATTTTGGATGGACTTTTACAAAAGGCTTACTGTTTATAGGATAAGAATCAAGAGTTTTAGACTAATGAGATTTATTGGGAAACTAAAAGAACTTAATGACTAGTAAAAAAAAAAAAAGACTCAGGGGCGGCTACGTGGCGCAGTGGATAAAGCACCAGCCCTGGATACAGGAGTTCCTGAGTTCAACTCTGGCCTCAGACACTTGACACTTACTAGCTGTGTGACCCTGGGAAAGTCACTTAACCCCCATTGCCCCACAAAAAGAAAAAAAAAGACTCACGAAGAGTTGTGAATGTGGAGTTTAAATGTTCAACCATCATTGGATGCTTTAAGTATACAGTTTTGAGGGCAGTTAGGTGGCACATTGGATAAAGCACTGGCCTTGGATTCAGGAGGACCTGAGTTCAAATCCAGCCTCAGACTCTTGACACTTATTAGCTGTGTGACACTGGGCAAGTCACTCATCCCCCATTGCTCTGCTAAAATAAAATAAAATAAAATAAAATAAAAATTTCTGGGGGAAGCTAGGTGGCAAAGTAGATGAAACACCAGCCCTGGATTCAGGAGGACCTGAATACAAATCTGGCCTCAGTCACTTGACACTTACTAGCTGTGTGACCCTGGCAAGTCACTTAACCCTCATTGCCCTGCCAAAATAGATAGAGAGATAGATAGATAGATAGATAGATAGATAGATAGATAGATAGATAGATAGATAGATAGAGAAAGAAAGAAAGAAAGAAAGAAAGAAAGAAAGAAAGAAAGAAAGAAAGAAAGAAAGAAAGAAAGAAAGAAAGAAAGAGAAAGAAAGAAAGAAAGAAAGAAAGAGAGAGAGAAAGAGAGAAAGAAAGAAAGAAAGAAAGAAAGAAAGAAAGAAAGAAAGAAAGACAGTTTTGGAAAATCCCAGGGTCACAGATATGCAAGATTTAATTTACAAATAGTACATTGAGAAATTAGCTCTAAACTGTGAATTATGAATGCAGATTAAACCATAACTGTTTCTACCTTTGGACTGTTTTGTTTTCCTTCTTTTTTGAGATTTTTCCCTTGTGCCTTGATTCTTCCTTCACAAGATGACTAATATAGAAATATGTTAATGTGATTGTACATATACAATCTATATCAGACTTCTTTCCATCTTGGGGAGGCGGAAGGGAAGGGAGAGTGGGAGAAAAAAAATTAAACTAAAAATCCTGTGAAAACAAATGTTGAAAACTATCCTTATATGTAACTGGAAAATAATAAAATGCTTTAAAAAAGAGAAATTAGCTCTACACCTGGGTTATAGTCACTTTGAAGTGAGTGTTATCCTATCCTGTCAACATAGAGCTTACACAAAGAATGAGAAAGGAAAGAGGGAAGAAGAGAGACAGAGACAGAGAGACAACGACAGAGACAGAGACAGCAAAGACACAAAGGCAAAGATAGAGACAGTCATATAGGTATATACAGAGACAGACAGAAGCAGAGCTAGAGAGATAGACATAAGCAGAGAGAATTAGACAAGGAGACAAAAAAAAAAAACCCAGTGATGAACAGAGAAAGAGAGTCAGAGACAAAGGTAGAGACAGATGTATACAGATAACAGAGATATAGAAAGACATTACCTGGGTTTCAAGGAAAAGGGAGGAAACTCCTGAACTGCATTCAGATGAGAATAAAGGGCTTATGTTGTTATTAACTTGGAATTAACCACTTCCCTCACTGGGATCACAGGTAGATAAGAAGAAATAACCAGCATTTACAAATGGTTCTATTGGGATATAAAGTCACACTCGTGGTGTATATGCCATGTGTATACATGTATGCACACAGATGTGTTACTTCCACTGATAAATTGTCATTTCCTTGAAGGAAGGGGATGTTTAATTTTTGCCCAAATATGCTAAGCCCCTAGAACAGGACCTATGACATAGTATGTGCTTAGTAAATGTTTGTTGATTAAGTAATTGATAGGATATGGGGAAATATTTATTTGATATGGTTATTCAGAAGCTCTTTATCCAATGAATGTGTTGTTCAGTCTCTTTTTATCCCTTCATTTGCCCTCCCATTCTCTGAATTTTAGTGATTCTGACTGCTGAAGTATATGCCAAAAGTTACGTCTCCAGGAAAGGACATGACATTTGAATCCCATTGAAACTGACATGGTGATTTCTTACTTGCTGTCCTCTAAGCCCCAGGATGCCCATTCAAAACTTTCTCCATTACTATCTACTTGGTAGATAGCAACTGGCCAGCTCACTGACCCAGGTCAATCACTAAGCTGGCAAACTGACCTTTGGTAATGACACTCAACTGAAAAGGTTGGCATTCTTTAGGTGTTTCCCTTTTCTGTCCTCTACTCATTGATAACAGTTGCTTCTTCTCACTCTATCACCTGCTCCCTAAAACCCATGTCTCCCAAAAGTCAGGCTTCTCCTAATGCCTGTCACACAAACCAAGGTTTTCTCTGACTCACTGTCAACTGTTTTTAAGAAGCCTGTTAGACAAAATACTTATAACATGTACCAGTCAGTAAGTTTAATATGTTCTCCCCATCTAAAATAATAGTACGTAACAGAATTGGTTATTTGCCCATGGTCTTGCAGCTTCTATAAAGGTAAATATATTAAAACAGCTATGTGTTTTTGTTCTGAAGAACAGTTTTTAACAGGGATCACAAACAAATGTGTATAGAAGACATGAATTCATAGTTCAGTAATTAACATATGAATCTAGTTTAATCTGAAAACCCAAGAATTTGGATTATCAGGGGAATTATTAGTTCCATAGAACTAGAAAAGAATAGGATTTCTATATTTTCTTCCTTTCATTTTCTTTCCTTTCTTTTACTTTTCTTTCCTGCCTTTATTCTTTCCTTCTTTAGCTATTTCTTTCTTTCTTCTTCTATGTATCTAATAATAAAATATAATCAGTAACAGTAATCTTAGACCATAAGAAATTATTACAATAAAGCATGTAAAACTTTCTATCAACTGATGCAAAGTAGAACAACAGAAAAAACTAAAGTAATTATAAAAAATAGAAACAATAACAAGACATTGAAATTAAAGTAAGCTAAACTAGGGTTCCAAAGAAGTTGTGAAAATATAATTCTCTTCTTTCTTTTTTAAGGTATGGGAATATGGGTGGGGCAGGTAGGTGGCACAGTGGATAGAGCACTGGCCCTGGAGTCAGGAGGATGTGAATTCAAATCCAGTTTCAGATACTTGACACTTACTAACTGTTTGACTGTGGACAAGTCACTTAATCTTGATTGCCCCAAACATCCCAGGTCATCTCTCATCATCCTGAATGTATATCTTACCACTGGACTGAGATGACTCTGGAGGAGAGAGTGAGGGTCGTGATTTTGCACAGCCCTCCCTCACTTAAATCCAATTTACAGCAAGCCATAAAATCACCTCCCAATAGCACAGTCTTCCTTGAGAATGAAGGACAAATAACAGTGGGAATATAGGTATAAGGTATTGTTCATACTGTTAATCCTGGTTGATGTGTCAATTGATTAAAATGATATTTTTTATCTCTTTATTTTTACTCTTCACTGAAAGTCATAGTTTAAAGAATGGAATTAGGTCAGAGGAAGGATATATTTAGAAATCAACATGATACAAAAAAACCCACAAATATTTTAAAATGAGAAAGGCAAAAACAATTGTCATGGAAATAGTTTTATAATTTATTTTGCTTAGAACCACAAGGTTCTGTTTAGACACGTTTGTTTAGGCTTTCCTCAAGGATAGGTATGGGAAGGGGGCTACACATAGAAGATAGAAATGAATCCTCTGCTCCTGCTTTCAGCATAAGAACTTGATTAGTTTTGGTGAACCAAAGGATTTTTCACTGTACAGTTTCCCTTCTGAAAGAAGACTGAAAGAAGTAA
Source organism: Dromiciops gliroides (assembly GCF_019393635.1). NCBI lineage: Eukaryota > Metazoa > Chordata > Mammalia > Microbiotheria > Microbiotheriidae > Dromiciops > Dromiciops gliroides. The sequence continues at coordinate 721,653,414 of NC_057861.1, forward strand.
ATGTGGAGTTATTAGTTTCCTATTACTTAAAGGTATATAAGAAAGAGAAATATAGGAAATAAGTTCAAAGGTCAAAATTTTAAAATAATATCTATCAAACATAATTTTTGAGAAACTATCTGAATGAACAAGTGGATTCTGAACTATAGCTATTATATCATTGGCAGGTTTTGATGTAGATGGGAAAATTGGTCAGCTGATATTTAATATCCTTTTTGCTCTCTCCTTTTGGGAAAGTGGAAGAGATGAATCCTTCTTAGGCCTTATCTTTCTCTGACCAGGGGGTTTATTTTACAAGGCTTAGGATGACATCTTAAGTCTGGGGACATATCTGTTCTATATAAAGCAATGATATATTCAGTGTTTTGTTTTTTCACCTCAGATATGGTTTAATGTATGATCTTTTCTTAGGCACTGCTTTTCCTCTTGGCCTTCTCATCTCTGGATATTTAATCACTGATGGCATTAAGCTAACATATTCCAGGGCATTGTAAAGGCCTTCAGGTACACACGATCCATTTCTTGGATATTTTAATGGAAATTTTAATCTAAAAATTAATGCAAACAAAATAGCTCATAGCCCCCAGCATGGAAAAAGTCCCAAATCTGGGAAAAGGTTTGGCTCTTTACCTTAATTTATATGGTGTATATTTACATCTAACACCTATCTTCTTTAATTTTCCTTTCCAACCATGAACTAAATATACAATATAAGCCTTCATATCTCATTTGGAACTTCTATCATTCTTTGAAGATACTATTACAATTTGCACCTTCAGACTGAGGGGTTTGTTCTAAAATACATGTAAGGACCTAATACCTAATTTACCACCTTAATGTGCATTTCTCTCTATCTCCCTCCACACCCCAACCCCAAGGTTAGCTCACTATATCCCCAATAGAATTACTCCTCCCCTTCCATTTGCATATTTCTTTTACAAATAATATGCATGCTTTCCAATATATCTTGACAAGAATCAAGAATACTTACCAGCTCAAGGATCTTGATAGTCTCAAGACTGAGAGAGAAAGATTGTGATTAGAACTACAAAATCCAAAACACCAACCATTTCTCTAACCTTTGTTGTAGTGTGACGAAAAGCCATCTCTTCAATTCCCATAATGTCTTAGTGTGTAACACTACAGTGTTGCCAGGAATGAAATAAAGGTTATTCTAACAATACTATGACCTCCTTCAAATAACCAGATGATATTACCAAGCAGAGGAGAAGCTGAAGACATAGAAGACAGCTGTGACATTAGTTATGAATAATGGTATTGCCAAATAAAGCAGGAAATGAGGAACATTCTTTATGTCCCAAGGCATATATCTACCTCAAGTCTAGCATCTTTGAAAGTGATGACCAAAACTTTAACTTACCCTCTGCCTGATCGTAGGCCCATTTCTGGCCTTCTCCATTTCACCATTCCCATAGAGAACTCAAATAAAAATAATACCTTACCTTTGAAAAAAAGGAAATTTTTTCAAGACTTAAAAAAAGAAAAATTAAAAGTTGTGTGCATATATACATACATGCATACCCCCATAAGTACATACACACATATGTATACATACTATGTATGCATACTTTTTTTCCATTTCTAATAGTTCTCAAGGTGAGTTGAGGTGTTTTTTTTTTAATTTAATTCATACTATTCCTGTTAACACAAATACATAAATGTATTTCATTTTACCATCAAAATGATCAATAAATGCCTCTCTAAATTTATCACATACTTTCAATATGATATTTTATTTTAAGCAGTTACATAAAGTACAGTTTCCTTCTGTAAAGTGGACATGATAATAATGGTAACTGAGGTCTGTGTTGAAAGAAATTATTTATAAAATGTTGTAGCTTCTTAGAAAGAAGTCAGTCCATTAAAAACTCTTTCAATGAAAGTAGGTACAGCTATTTCATTCTCAAGTGCATTGATAGCTACAGTTAACTCACCATGAAATGAAAGCTGTATCATTTTGTTTTATATTATTGTTGTTGTTGTTGTTGTTGAGAAGGCAAAAAAAAATCTTGACTCTTTCTTTGAAAGAAAAAAAAAGAGGAGGAAAAATGTAACCAATGTTTTCCAATGATGAACTCGTTTTCTCCTCCTATAAAGGCAACATTTTAGTGATAAGAAACAGTCAAGACAAATTAATCCAAACACTAGTTGCATTTCTTGAAGGTGGCAGCTTCTCTACAAGCCAGCCTTTTCCCATGGGAATTATTCTTGTATAAACTAAAATCTCACTTGCAATCCCAGCCTGTTAATCTATTTCCCCTACCCTAATACACAGCATTTTCCAATAAAACTGTTTGATTTTTTTTTTGTATTAACCCATGGTACATTTCTGTGCTGATTCAGAAATTATATTTTCTGGTTAGCTCAAAAAGGATCATTCTTTGCTTTTTTAATTAAAAAAGAAGCACCTAATTTTACATGGTTTATTTTCATGTATGATATTAATTGGATAAACATAACTTTGAGTCACACTCATCAAAAATAGCCAGTCAACAGGTGCCCCAGCAGTTAAAAATAAACAGAAAATACCAACAGTAATCTTTCATTATATACAAGAGACAAGGCAACAGGATACCATGGGATATTCAATAAAAATAGTTCCCAATAGGTATATTTAACCATGCAAATATATTTTATACATAAATTAACATTCATACATAACCATACCTAAATCTTAAGTATAAAATCCCATGGCTTAAATGCATAAAGTTCTCTCTTATTCCTGGTTCCTTTTAAATAAAAACAAAGAGTAAGGAAGAAGTTCAATAATTGCAATAAAATATATATAGTAATACCTACATTAATTATTTCAGTGTAGTATTGTCCACTGTGAAAAAAAATATTTGGTAATTAATTCATGTCTATTTAAAAATAAATATTTTATTTACAGTTTACAATATGTTCTTTATGGTTGGAAAATGGATATATACATAAATTCAATGTGAAGTTCTACATACCTTTTTTTAGAAGCAAAGAAAATGCTTTCATTTGCATTGTTATTACCTTAGTTCCCATTTGGGTCACTAGCATCGGTAAAAATTCATTAAATGTTTCCACCCCTAGAAATTTCAGTGCAGTCACTCCCATTCATCAGGAATTGCTTTCTGTGGATTCAAACATCTGGTTGTTCAGAAACAACATAATTTCACATTTGGACTCATGAGGTCCATGGATTGATGGAAGTCTGTTTTCATTTGTATGGGACATAAAATGACAGAATAATTGAACTTCTTTCATGTCTGTAGAGGACAGATCCAGGGAAAATGCATGAAAGCTTCTAATAAGCAAGGAAAAAACATGAAAAATTTTTCTAACCACTGACCCTATACAAAGTAGAATCAGCTGACTTGGAAAATAGGGAGTTCCCCCTCATTGGAGGTCTCTGAGAAGAGTAGAGATGAAGAATTATTTGGATGATGGAAGAAAAGGAGGAAGGAAGGAAGGAAGGAAGGAAGGAAGGAAGGAAGGAAGGAAGGAAGGAAGGAAGGAAGGAAGGAAGGAAGGAAGGAAGGAAGGAAGGAAGGAAGGAAGGAAGGAAAGGAGGAAGCATTTGTAACATGCCAGAAAACCCGTCTTCCTAATGGAGCATGGATATGTATCCTAATGAAGAAGATGTACCTAAGGTCAGAGATAAGGTGGGGGGACAATAGAATGGTTGAGAAATAGCATGAAAATGGACTGGACCATGGTTCTAGACAAGGTAAGATTAAAGATAAGAACTAAGGGTCACAAGGAAAAAGTCTAAGTTCCCATGAAAGGGGGAACAAAGGGGTCATAAGAGTGCAAGTTCCATATAAAAAGTAAATAATAATAACATGGAATTAGGTTATATAGTAGGGAAAGGGCATACTCAGACATGCACTTTAGGAAAAATTACTTCAGCATCTATAGAAGATGGATTATCGTAGGGATAAACTTGAGACAGGATTAGGAAAGAAAGAAATACACATTTATTTAGTGCCTACCATGTACAAATCACTTAAAAATATGAAATTTGCTCCTCATATCAATCCTGGAAAATAGATGCTATTATTATCCTTATTGTACAGTTGAGGAAACTGAGGCAAACAGAGGTTAAATGACTTGCCATGGGTTACACAGCTAGTAAGTATGTAGGGCCATGTTTAAACTGTCTTCGTGATTTTCAGCTACTTGTCTATTGTGTCATCTTGCAATCATAATAGTTCTGTCAAGAGATGATGACGATCTGAACAGAAGTGAGTGAACAAAAGAGGATGGATGGGAAGGATGTTGTGGAGGTAAAAGTGACAAGATTTAGCAACCCATTTGATATTTTCTTAAGGATCTATTCTTAGTCAAAGATTTAAAAAAATCAAGGATTTGAAACCCAGTGATTGAAAGTGAGCTCAAGAAAAGAAGAAAGTTCAATAGAGTGGATTAAGGGTAGAAGATAATTAGAAATGATTTGGGAAAAGTGAGATAGAGATTCCTATGGACATTCAGTTTGAAATGTCAAAGAGATGCTTAGGGAAGTGAGTCTAAGAAACATGTCTTTAAATTGCTTAGTAAATCTTGATGCATGATTAATATTTTTATATTTTTATAACTATTCAATGTGCATTTTCATCCAATTTTTGTCTTCTAATCCTTGTGTGTGTTATAATTGATAGAGGGTCAGCCTTGGAATAAAAAACTTGTTATCATTTTAATATACTAGATCTCTGAATTTTGGTAAGTTACTCAACCTCCCTTTGCCCCACATAATTCTTGAAAGCTGTTAGATTTTAGTTGTGTCCCTGATCTGCTTGACAGAAAATATTTTCACATGGTAAGATCTAGGTGCATCTTAAATCCCAGATCTGATCAAGAACAGAAACAAGAAACAAAAATTAAATTAATCAATGTTCTTCCATTATCATCAAATTCATTGAAGGGGCTCTATATTCCTGAAGGTTTTGATTTAATTATAATGGGGATAAATTTTCCAAAAATAGGGATTCGTTATTTTTATTTGAACATCTTCTATGGCAGTGATGAATATTTTAGCCAATTGTTTATGCCTATACTTCATATATTTTGATATTATTAAAAAACTGATCAATGGAAAAATAAATAGTCTTGGGGTTACTGTATTACCCTGAGATAATTGGTTCATAAATTTAGAGATGGTGGGGACTTAATAGGTCATCTGTTACAACTTATTTGTTTTACATAAGAAACTGAGGCTTATGGGAAAAGTGACTTGTCCAGCGGCTCACAAGTAGGAAGTAACAAAAACCAGAATTTGAACCTAGATCCTTGGCTGAAACAAAAAGCAGATCATAAAAGGGGTTGAGCACTCAGCTGCGTATGAAGACTTGTGTTCAAATCTAAACTCAGGTACTTACTAGCCACAGGATAGAATCACTGTGTGACCTTGGGAAAGTCACTTAGCTTTTGTCTGCTTCAGTTTCCCCAGCTGTTACGTGGAAATAATTGTAGCCTCACTCTCCAAAAGTTTTTGTAAGAATCAAATGAGATATGTGTAAAGTGCTTAGCACAGTGCTAGAATGACATAATAAGTGCTCCCTGTCTCTCTGTCTCTCTCTGTCTCTGTCCCCTTCCTTCCTTCTATGAGTGTATATATAAATAAATAAATATATATATATACATACATACACACATATACACATACATACACACGCATGTGCACAATGCACATACATTCAAAACCAGATATGTGTATACACATATGACAGATGTATATGTGCACATGTATGTATACATTAACATATGTGCATACATTCTATACATACATTATGTACGGTGAAAGTAACTTTAGGGGATCATCAAAGCATCATGGAAAGACTTTCTGCTTTAGGGCTAATTGAAACAATAAACAAAATTTGTTAATGTAATGCCTGGGCTATACAGTCACTAAAATTAGTTTGACAGTTGATAGATGAAAATTGCAGGCAATTACTAGCTATAAAGACTTGATAATTATGACAAAATTAATCTGTATTCTCTATTGCTGTGAAATCTATCAAATAATTTTAGTGGCTGTTGTCTTTATTATGAGAAGAAAAAGGATTCACTTTAGTCTTGTCAAGCTGTCTAGAATGTGAAAATAAAGAGTGCAGGTTGAAAATAGCCCCATATCATGAACTTTGCCCAGTCCTTTGCTTTATGTGGTAACTTAAAGGTTGCACAGATTAAATAGAGAGTTCTGCAATTTTTATATTCTGTATTTTTCCTGTGGAAGGAAAATAAACTGTCCTCCAAAAGTCTCTATATTACTAGAAAGAATAACTTGTTCTATTTAATTTCTGTGCCTTTTAGTACTAGGTTCTCTTGGTATAGTTCACCAATCTTTCTTTTTTAGTCTTTGGTTTTGCTAACAAAATGATTGACTATCTTCATAAAAACCATGTAACCAATCATTTGAAGGTTTTTCAAGTGGAAGAGAAATTAATCTTGCTCTTTGTATCACCATAGGGAAGAAGAAGCATCTGTGAATATAAAATAGAGGGGGTAGAAAAAAAAAAACCTTAAGAATAAACCTTGAAATGATATATAGTTATTGTTGTTACTGATGTTTTTACTATTATAATTAATAGATTGCACATGGAATTTTAACATTTGCAAAGTGATTTACAGATTTTTTTATTACAACAAGAGGAAGTAGTCATTTATTGATTTGTGAATAGCAAAAAAAATTGGCATATCAATACTATGATATATTTCAGGACTGTGTAAGTAAAAAGACAAATACTATGAATAGATGGAAGAAAAGAAACACTTCCATGAATTGGTTTTAAAAGAAATAAGCAGAGCCATAGAAAGAATATATACAAATACTAGAACTGTGTACATGGAAAGAACAGATAACACAAAACGGCTAGGAATGAATGATGCAAAATTACAAAGACCAAACTTGGTCCCTAAAAAGAGATATGAGAAAAGAAATCCAGGTGATGTAGAAAAAAGATATGTAAATAAAAATGTATTTTTGAAAAGTACATAAATTTCTGGAAGGTAGGAATTTGTTCTCTTTAATTTTTCTATCCCTAATTCATAGCATAGACTACATACTGAATACACATTTGTATGCCAATTAGTCATTCGGGTACATTTTTTTTATTCTTGCTTTTTCCATTTACATTTCTGTACTTATTATTTCTGTCATTTTCCTAGTTATGTTTATTTTTATCAGTTTATATATGTCTTTCTTTTGTATGCTTTATTTTCATCATTTCTTATGTTTTAGTATGAGTCTATTACATTCATTTACTTTATTTTGTTTAGCCATTCACAAATTGATGGATGTCCTTTTTTTCCTATTCATCACTATAAAAAGATGCTGATATAAATATTAGTAGCTTTGTGACATCTTTAATTTTATCTCTTACCTTCTTTTGGTATATGTCTATCATATAATCTATTGATGAAAGTGTATGGACATATCAGTCCATACAACACAATTCCTAATAATTTTTTCATAATGTTTTAACTGATTCACAGCTCCATCAAGAGTGTATTATTGTAGATGTCTTGACCAATATCTCCAATATTTACTACTACAATCTTTTCCCATCATCTTACAAATATTCTCCGTGTAAGATGAAACATCAGAGTTGTTTTCATTTATTATTGTTTTATCTTACAGCATTTCTTATAAAATTTCCCTTTATTAACATGCCAATTTTATTCACAGTTTCTAAAGAGTTAAAAGTTGTTTTTTTGTTGTAGAAGACCCAGAACTCTATCCATTGTGCCACCTAACTGCTCCATGATAGTTATGAGTAAGAGACAATATATTATCAGCCACATATTTAGGAAAAACATCATTTAGGATGGAACTCAGTTGCTCTTAAAAATTTCAGTACATGAAGTTTTAAATATCATCACAAATCCAATCAAATTCCAAAAAAAGTTATCGTTTTTCAGTCATTCAATCATGTCCAACTCTTTATGACCCCATGAACCATTAGCATTCCAGGTCTTTTTATCCTTCACTATCTCTGAGTCTGTTCAAGTTCATGTTAATTGTTTTCATGACACTATCTATTTATCTCATATTCTGTCATACCTTGTTCTTTTTGCCTTCAATCATTCTCTACGTCAGGGTCTTTTTCATTGAATCACTTCTTCTCATTATGTGGCCAAAATATTTACACTTCAGCCTCAATACTTGACTTTCCAGTGAATAGTCTGGATTAACTTCTTTAAATCTTGATTAATGTGATCTTCTTGTTGTCCAAGGGAATCTCAAAAGATTTTTCCAGCACCATAATTTGAAAGCATCAATTCTGTATCATTCATTTTCCTTATATTCTAACTCTCACAGACATAAATGGTTACTGAAAAAAACATAGATTTGACTAGAGGGAAACTTTGTTGACAAGGTTTTTAGTTGAAGAGGTGTCTACTTTTTAGTATTTTGTCCAAATTTGCCATAGCTTTTATTTTCCCCAAGGAGCAAGGATCTTTTAATTTCATGGCATTTTTTATTACTAGACACCACAAGACAAACACTGGATGACATCAAATCTATCTCTTCCCCTCTGTGGAAACTTGTCATTCTCTGGTTATCTTTATCCCCTGAGTTTTTCCTGCAAACTTCTAACCTCTGTCTAGGGATAGGTTTGAAGGTTTGCCCATGAAAATTCTCAATGCCGACTCCACCTACTTAGCTACTCCTTCTGCCTCTTCAAGGGCTACATTAGTTTTAATTGCATTAGTTACCTAGGAATTAATTGAATTAATTACTTGGAAACATTTAATCAAACTGCTAATAGTGAACCTAATCTCTTATTACCAGAGGACCTATGTATCCCAGAATATAACCCTCATTTAGGTTCCATTCCAAACCCTCAGCAACAGGGAAGTGGTGGAGAGAGGAGAGTGGTTGTTCACATTTCAGTTTTTTTCCAACCTGCAGTTGAGCAAAAAGTGATTTACTATACAGATGAAGATAAAGAAACTCAGGGTCTAGCAGCTGCTTTTGATTTCACATTTATTCTCTGCCTTCTACTAATAAATTCTTCTGAAATGTTGTAATCAATGTCCTTGCAAGTCTGAAGCATACTGACTATCATCATGCTTACTTTGCCCCAGGTTTCTTTGTCTTCATTTTCCTGAGCTATAAGCTACCACAGTAAAATCAATCAATCAATCTCCTGAACTACTCTCATGGGATTTAGAGCTGGAAGCTACCTCAGAAATTATGTAATTACAGATAAAGAAACTGAGGCCCAGGGAGCAAAAGCATAAGTGACCAAGTTCACAAAAGCAGTAATTAGCACAGATGGATGGCAAATCCAGGACATCTAAATCCCACTTCAGTGATATTCTCTTTTGTCTTTTGCCATTAAGGTCTTAAAAGATTCATACAAAGGCAATGCATACTTTTTTTTTTCCACATTTTATCGACCTGAAACAATAAAGTGTCAGAGGGAAAATGGTTGTTGTGGGGGTCCTTAGGAATTCCTCTTCAAATAATTACACCCTCTCAGACACAAATCCAATTAGAATATGATAATATTTTATTTAGGCACTAGTGAAAGGAAACCAAGAGAGAAGTCCTTGGACTTTTCTCATGAGGAAATAGATCCAGAGACTTGGTTCTCTGAGATACCTATCTCCTTGAACAGGAAAAAGGCCAAAACTTTTATAGAGGACAGATAGATGGTGGAGGGACCAATGAGGTGATCATCTGACTGTAGAAAGTTCCCTTATTTGGGGTCATAACTAGAGGGTGGAACATCCCCTACTGTTGGTGGGCTTGAGTCACCTCCATCACCCTGGTGCCACTCAGACAACAGCCATGCCTAATGGGCTTATCTTTCTTGCTTCAAGGTGTGTTTGTCTTCTCAAGGAGAAGATGTGTCAGCTGGCCAATTTAAACTTTAATAGTACTAACCCCATAACAAGAGATTAATTAATTCCCAAATATTGCAATGGCAGTAAATGTTAGAGCTAAGATTTGAACCCAGGGCCTCTGACACCAAATCCATCATTCATTTCATAATGTCATGTTATCTCTTTTTTGATGCAGTTGTTAAATAATTTGCTTTATTCTTTTTTTAAAAAAGAAACTGAGGTTTCATGGGTCTAGATAAATAAAATTCAGGATCAAATTCTGGTGAGAAGACAAGTTTGCAAGTCAGATGTCTTACCATTGGGAACACTGCATAATTAGATTGCATATTTCCAACCTAACAATATGATGTGCTTACCCTGAGATGGATGGCAAGGTCTGGGCTCATCACCGAAAATTTTAAGTGACAAAATCTTATTTTTGGCACAAAAAGTTACTGTCTTTTTTAGCTCCTGCTTTCTCAGCTGAAATAACTCATCTCATTGATATACACAGAATGCACACTACTGATCAACTTCCTTCTGGCATCTGCAAATGGAGCATAAACAGTAGGAGGCCACCCCATCTCTAATGTGTAAGGTCTTTTGGTGGAAAGAATCAAGGAACAGATGTTTGTAAGAGGGATGCTCTAGCTTTTCCCAATCTTCTTACATAAACCCCTCAAGTAGATTTGGGAGCAATAGTACTTTCTTTTTAACTGAAAGAATTAGGGCTATTAGGTAGAGGGAGGGGAAAGGTTTCTTTGGATAATCTTGAACTTAACCTTATGTATCTGTTGCAGTCTCGTCTATATCAGTTATACCAGGCCATTGGGTGCCCAGTCCAGCTTGCTTCCTAGGCTCTGCTTCTACATAATCGATTCCATTAAGGTTGTTACCTGTCCAGTAGATACCTTAAAACTATATAGCTCAATTATAGCTCTTTTCTAAAAGCTATAATTTTCTAAAAGCTAAAAGTTTTACTTGCCTATTTTCTTTTTTTTGTGTGTGAGGCAATTGAGGTTAAAGTGACTTGCCCAGGGTCACACAGCTAGTAAGTGTTAAGTGTCTGAGGCCAGATTTGAACTCATGTCCTCCTGACTCCAGGGCCGGTGTTCTATCCACTGCACCACCTAGCTGCCCCCTTACTTATTTTCTATTGCCCATGTTCCAGGATAATAATGCTGGTTTCTTGGAATGAGCCACATGTGGTAAGAACTATATTTTTCAGCTAAAAAATCTGTGTTCCCAATGTCTAACAAATATGACTTTGGATTTCTTAATAAAATGAGTCACGAACCCCTAAAATAAAAGAAAGATATTGACTCTCCTAGAAGCATAATGACATTATACTGTTTGCGAAAACAATGGCTTTCCCATTGTGTCAACAAACCATAAAAGTGTGTTGATCCTGGACAGATGTACAGAGACTACAAAGGTGCAGAGTTTGAAGACTTCTATGAGCTCTTGAGACATGTTAAGTAAAAGAAAGAAATAGGCCATTCATCTGAAGATATTTTTTCCTCTCATATCAACCAGTTTAAGGGGATAATATGTCTAAAAGACTTATTTTTCCCCTTTTATCTTATCGTTAGCATAGAAACTGAGATTTGCTTTAAAATGAAAGCATCTTAGGTGTATTACAAGCCATGAACATCAAAGTAGCAGATTTTTTGTATTCAAATGTGGCAAAACCACATAGAGATTATAAAAACTAATGACATTCCAACAATTATGAATAGTTTATATATATATATATACATATATATTTGTATATATATACATATATACACACATACATATACATATATATGTGTGTGTGTGTGTGTATATATATATATATATATATATATATATATAAACACTCTTGATTGGAATGTTTCTCAGTGCCTGACATCTTCCCACTAGTGCAATTTCCTTTCCCCTCCCATTAATTCCAGCCTCTTTGTCTCACTGGAAATGGGCCCACATGATCCATACATTCCTTCTGCTTCTAAGGGAATTGCCACCATGCCCCATTCAGCTACTCTATTTTCTATCTCCCCTCCCCCAGTTTTGCTGCTTTTTTATGTGTTGTCTTTCCTCTTTAGTATATTAAGTTCCTCAAGGATGGAATTGTCTTTTTTCTTGTATTTGTATTCCCAGCACTTAAAAAAATAACTAATATATAGTAAATATTTAAGAAAATTTTCTTTCCTTGCTTTGCCTATACTCCAAGGACATCATAGAGAGAATTTTAAAAGTCTCATTTTTACCAAACTAGTAGGAATAGCAATTTCTCGTGGCTGCAAAAAAACCAGGAAAAGAAATAGGTGTTCTTCCCTGGAGAAATGTCTGAACAACTTGTGGTTTCTGAATATAATGGAATATCATTGTTTCTTAAGTAGTAGCATATATGAAGACTTCACAAAAACATGGGAAGACCTATATAAACTGATTCAGAGTAAAGTAAGCAAAATCATCAAAATAGTTTACATAGTTACTACAACCATGTAAATGGAATAGACAACAAAAGAAATGTAGTTGATATTCTGTAGTTATAATTGCTAAACCTTAGTCCTAGAGAACAGTTGAGAAAATGCATCTGATACCTCTCATCTTTGTAGACAAGGGTCTACGGAAAAAATTATATAGTTTTAGACATGTATAACACAAGTGAGTGCCACTGTAGAATATATAGTTGGACAGCTGGTACTCAGATCCTTTCTTTTCCGTTCTCCTTGATGGATAGGTGTAGAGCTGAATTCTCCTTAGACCCTCCCTATCTCCTATGGCTTAGGGTGTGATCTTTTCTGTCCTCATCACCCTAGTTTCCTTATCTGCTGGACATGTAATCAGCCACATCCTGTTACAAAAATTGTTTTACTTTTTCCGCTGATGTAACATAATGGTTCTCTGGTAGCTCCTTTCTCCAGTTTTTGTTTTTTTGGTTTTTTTATTTAATCAGACAAAAAAATCTTAAAACAATTTAAATAGCTGAGCTATCAGTTAAAAAATTCCTAACATTCAGACGGAAGTTTGGTTTTATTCCTTAATTTTGCTTTTTCCCCAGGGCTCTTTATCTTAGATGCAAAAAATCAAGATATAGGAAACATTTAGGTAAAATGTTCAGTTTTGGGACTCCTATCACTAGAGAATAACAGAGGGAAAAGCTGAGAAAGAGCAGACTCATTTGGAGTGTTCCTCATTACTGGATGACATGAGTACAAGTATGAGTTGCAGTCTGAATCTTCTCTAATATGTCTGTAGGGCCTGATGTCTCTCCTCAATCTCTTGGTTCTCTACTACACCTTAACCCCTCCTTTGATTGTCTCCTTTTGCCTGGTTAGCTTGCCTTTGTACCTTGTGCCACTGATTCTTTCCATTTAAGCTCCTGAGTTCTCATTACGGCTGGGGACTCAATCTCAGTAGATGCCACTGTGGAAGTCTTAGAGTCCATCTTTTTTCCCTTCTCTTATCAACCCATGGTTTGTAAACTACACATATCACCTTATGAATTCCTGTGTATATGATACATGTTTCTTTTCCAGGTCAAAGATAATCTTTATCACAAATCAGTGTCTGGGCTTACAGGGAGGGAATACTTACCCCTCATACTAAAAATCCCAAGGATTTTAGTCAGTTTTAAGACTATGATTTACATGATTGATATTTAGTTGGTGTCACTAAATCTCTGTCTCCCTTCTTTTCCCACCTTATCTTAATTTTTAAGGGTCCACTGGGTAGAGAAGTTGACAGGGACAAAACCAAGGATAATAACAAAAATAAGATTAATAATAAATTAAGGATAAAAAGGAAAGCAAAGAAAGCAGTTGTTGCCTACCACTACTGTAATAGGATCTGATTGCCTAAGCAGTATTACCTTCCTATGAACTTCTATATACCATAATATTTTAAAATTAACTAATAACCAAGCAGTTAAAGACTTATTTTGTGCAAAATAATCTACTTCTCACCAGGAGAGATATGAAGTTTAGTTAAGACACTGTTCTTACCTTCACAGAGCTTAGAGATGTAAGGTATAGCTGTATATTTTAGATATTTTTACTATTCAGCATATTACATTTTTGAACTACTATAATTTCTGAATATTGGAAATGATTAACTGACACTCACAATTTGCTGTCAGCTATTATCACTCTGTCACTACTAATAACACATACTGATGTGCTTATACATATTTTATCTTTTGACAAGTGGAAAAAGGAAAGAATGATTATTTTAAATCTGTATCATAAAGCCTAACATATCATAGTGATGATCATGTACTTTGTTGGATACGGCGAATGCATTTTTAATTATTTGGGAAAGTATTGTCATTGGGACAAGCGCTCAAGAATAAGTAACATTTTAGATAGCATGTGGCCAGCCATCTGCAGGATTGCAGAAGAATGCCATTTCAGTGAACTCAATTATGCGATGGGGAGTATTACAAGTCATTAGTTGGTCTCTTTGCATCCTGTGATTTCACAAAGGCCCACAGAGACAAAGAACAACACTCTGTGAGGAGAAGGAATAAAGATAAACATGTATGTTTAATGGGAGTGAACGTCAGAGTCAGAGCCATCTGCCCAGAGTACTGAAGCATATATAAGAGTAAGTCCTTTAAGGAGGTCAAGTTTGTACCTCTTGGTGTTACTAATAATTGTAGGCTCTACAAAGATAAAGAGGTATCATTAGGTGAAGGGCCATTCTATGTGCCAATGAAGTGGGCCCTTGGATCCTTTACTACTCAATAGAATTCTTAAAATTCCCAATGACGTTCTTTAAAAAATTGGCTGAAGACAATAAACATTTATGACATATTGATTTCCAGAAGAACATTAAAAAAAAAAAAACATTTCCTAGTAGAGAATCCCCTCCTGTATTGTCAAACTGTTAGTACTTTGATTAAAGCAGTTTATAGTAGCATGAAAAAAATTTGACTGTTTCTAAATAAAAAAAAAATTCCCCATTTCTTAGGGTTTCAAAGGCTTAGAAACAGTTATATCAGAAATTTCTGGAAAAAAAGATGTAAGATTTTCACAGGATAGCACAATTTGCAATTTTAGTTCCATAAATTACTTTGCTGGAGTTGGTAATCTCTGTTAACAAGAATAAGATCTAAGTATGATGTATAACCCTACCACACATACCCACCTCTAGAAGGTTATATCTGTATGTAGCCTTGTACAATTTGGTATGTTCAGTTAATATGACTGGGTTCATCTGTACCTGCAAGGAGGGCCACAACAAAGTATATGAAATATTGGTTGTGATTCACCATGCATTCCACAGCCTTGCCACCTTTAACTTATAAACCCAAAAGGTCCCATCAGATGACTTGGTTTAGGGTACTAAGAAGAGGAAAAACATTTACAAGAAAGATTCTCTGAAGCGAGGTCACAAGGAAAGGTCGGACATTAATAGAATATGTCTCAAGTTTTTTAAAACTTCCTCGGAGATCAAGCAATAACTAGGTATGGTATTCATTAAGAACTGATGGGGCAGCTAGGTGATACAGTGGATAGAGCACCAGCCCTGGAGTCAGGAGTACATGAGTTCAAATCCGGCCTCAGACACTTGACACGTATTAGTTGTGTGACCCTGGACAAGTCACTTAACCCCAATTGCCTCACAAAAAAAAGAACTGATTACAGGTGCTGTGTCAATGAGGAGGAAATAAGGAGACTCAGCAGGCAGACTTGTTCTCCCTGAGTTCCATTGTGAAGCTAGAGATAGATTGTATGCATGAATAGTCAGAGAAACCTGGAAATTTCTTAAGTAAAGGCTGTATCACTGTGCCACAGAACAAAAATGGATTTTGCAGTAATTTTACAACTCTTTACTACTTATAGGAGTCCCACCAGATTAGCTGTTTTATTTCTTCAATAAAAAGTTCTGCTAATAAAGTTTTGGGTTAAGCAATAGTTTCCTATAACTAGTTTCTTTTTTATTGGGTGTGGCAGAGAAAAGAAAAAAAAATCCTGCATTTGATTTGTTAGGATACATATCAAGAGTTCACATATATATATATATGTGTGTGTGTGTGTGTGTGTGTGTGTGTGTGTGTGTGTGTGTGTGTGTATAATATTACTGGTTTTGGTACATAGTCCATGAGCCATTATTCATCATTATGGAGTCTGATTTGCTATTTCTTCTAAAATCAGTTCACATCCTTGATATGCCATTAATGCACACTTGGGAGTGGAGACAGCTTGGTTTTGAATTTTTCTTGGGTTTGACTGATAGTTCCAAATCTGCTCAATTGTGCATTGGGCTAGCAAGAAGCTCAAATGGCATCTGAAAGTGTGAGAGTAACTTCAGGGAGGCTGTCAAATATTTGCTTAATTTTCATTTGGAAAGATAATTTTTTTCTTGATTTCAAAACAAAACGAAACTTTGTTTCTGATATATGCCCACTCAGAAAGGACCGTATGATTTAAAGCTGAAAAGGACCTTGGAGAATATGTTTATTTTCCCCTTCACACACACACACACACACACACACACACACACACACACACACTTGACTTGACAAATAAGGAATATGATAGAGGTCAAATAAATAGCAAGTTGCAGAGTGAGGATGAGTTGTGAGATCTTATGGCTCCAAATTCATTTCAGCAAGGTCCCAATTAATGTAGATAATATACTCCATGATGTAGTTGCATTATTCAAATTCACAGTGGATATTTCCATTTGGCTGGAGCAAATTACCATATTTTTCATAATTATAACTTTGAATAATGCAAATTTTAACACATAGTAGCACTTCATAGCATTCATTATTCACATTAATTGGAGCCTAGCTATAATGATCCCATGAAAATATTGGGAAAATGTTAAGGTATGTGTTTTCATATAAGTAATTCTATGAAAAAGAGAGCTTTAGGTAAAACACCTTTGTGGATAGAGCAAATAGTTCCTCAGTAACAAAGTTGAGCTTAGGGATTGGAATGGAGAAAAGATAGCACTTTGTAGACATGCAAGGAGGATGGAGTATTCAATTCAGGAAGGGATTAAATGAAGTGATATTCTAGACTGATCTTAGGTGAGGGGCCTTAAATGGCAAAAATGTGGTTGGAGGATTTGTGGTAGAGTTAGGTTATAAAGAGAAAAAGGTTAGTACAAAATCAAATTGATTGAAAGAATGAATCTTAGGGGCATAAATCAGTATTTTAAAATACACTTAAGATTTTATTATCCACATGTGGTATCTCTATAAAATGTATACACCTATATATACATATATTTCTAGAGATATCACATATGGATAATAAATCTTAAGTGTATTTTAAAATGATATTAAGTATATATATGGGGGGCAGCTAGGTGGTGCAGTGGATAAAGGATCGGCTCTGGATTCAGGAGTACCTGACTTCAAATCTGGCCTCAGACACTTAACACTTACTAGCTGTGTGACCCTGGGCAAGTCACTTAACCCCCATTGCACTGCAAAAAAAAAGAATATATATGTATATATTCTTATACATATTATAAAGTATAAATGTAGATACACATATAGAGCTAGATATACATGTTTAGATATAAATGAGATGGGGCAGCTAGGTGGCCCAGTGGATAAAGCACTGGCCCTGGATTCAGACCTGAGCTCAGATCTGGTCTCAGACACCTGATACTTACTAGCTGTGTGACCCTGGGAAAGTCACTTAATCCTCATTGCCTCACCAATGTGAGAAAATAAAGGAGTTCAGAAGAAAAACAAGAGAAACTTTGTCATCATCATATTTCAAGAATCTACTTCTACTGCCATAGACAGGGACATATTTTGCAGAAATGCAGAAGTAGACAGCAAGATATTAATATGAGATCTGGGGATTTTAGATATTGAAATAAAAAATGCTCTAAATTCACTCAGAGAAATAATGTCAGTTCAAATGTTATGTAAAGGTTTCCTTTTTATGCCATTGTAGCTATATCTTTAAAGTAATAGTATGAGTTTATTTTCATAGAGATTTTCATTCTTTTTAGATTGTGTCTTAAGTCAATTTGAATTTCATTGTTTTTTATTCTTACATGTGCATTTTGTTCTTCTAAATTGTTTATTTTTCCAACTGATTATTTGATGAAATTATATAAAGTATTTCCTTGGTATATTGATTCATGGTGATAGATTTGGAGTGGGATCAAACCAATGAGATGGCCTAGGTTCCAGCCTATTTAAGATCATGGATCTAAAGCTAGAAGGAAGCTTGGGAGGGGCAGAAATAAAGTAATTTATAAAATTACATGAAAGTACCTCCCTTCACCTCTCACCTGGAATATTTTCATAAACTCTTAATTAGGCTTGAATAACACAAGTCTCTTTCCACTCCACTACATCATGCTGTCAAAGTGACTTTTCTTGAGAACAGCTCTGAACTTACCATTATGCTCCCTCAATGTATTCCAGTTACTCCCTACTGCCTTTTGGATGAAATATAAATCCCCCTGTTTAGCTTCTAAATCTTTTCAGAAGTTAACTTTGAGATATTTTCCCCCCTTCACTGGAAAAACAAAACAAAACACAACAAAACAACAACACCCTTTCCCAACACTTCAGTCCACCTAACTTGACCTCTCTTTTCCTCACATATCAACCAATAAACATTGATTAAATGAATGTAATAGGCCTGGCACTTCACTAAGCACTGGGATGTTTATATGCCACTTACTATATTCCAGGCACTGTGCCAAGTGTTTTACAATTATTATCTCATTTGACCCTCACACCAATCCAAGGATGTAAGTGATATTATTATCCCCATTTTACAGATAAGAAAACTGAGACTAAGAAGAATTTAAGTGACTTCCCCAGAGTCAAGTGGGGAACTCAGTAAAGGCCTCACACCTCACATTTGGTGGCATTTGAATCGAACTTGGAGGAATATAAGGATTTTAAAAGGAAGATTTGAACCGAGAAAATTCATTGCCAGCATAGTGGACAAAAGTACAATGACCTGAAACAAAAGATGAAATGCTATCTATGGGAAATAACAAGGAGGCCAGTTTCACTAGACTGAGGATTGTGGTAAGGTGAGTAATATGTAATAAGTTTGGAAAGAAAATATAAAGTAGTATTATGGTCTAAGCAATCCAAAAAAACTTGTGGAATTCAACCATACTATCTCCTATCAAAAGCCAGTACTGACTGTTATAATTCAAGAAATCTAAACTTCAATATAAAAATAATCATAATTGAAAACTGATAGCTGCAGACATGCTCTTAAACTTTAACATTCTCTAAAAGGCATTCTCTCTTGACTGACATTAGCTTGAGTAAAATTAAGGATCTATCCTCAAAATATAAATTGTTTGGATGGCAAGACTGACACTATTGAAAACAACAACAAAAAGATGTGAACGGATATGTTAAGAAACAACTATTCTACTAAAAGAGGGAGTCTGACCTAGATGCGTTAAGAATAAAATATTTTGTATGATTTTGAAATAGTTCCATCTAGTGGCTCAGTCTTTTTATTACACCCTGAATTTGACCTGCATTTCCAAACAGAATGTGATTTATCAAGGAAAAGTGTGGTCTTGTAAAAATACAGAATGCTCAGAAATGTAAAGAAAGATAATTTCATGACAAAATACTGGTTTTAAAAAATGCTCATTCTCAAAGTTTAGTGTAGTGGATCAAGCTGGTCTCTGAGTGAAAAAGATAAATGTTAGTCCTATACATCTCTGGTACATATTTATTTGGTGATTCTGTGCAAGATACTTAACCTTTTGGTGTTCTCAACAAGTGGCTAAAAGTGCAAAAAAGGTATCAACCACAGTGGGTAGATGTAGTTTCTTTTTTTTTTTGTGAGGAAATTGGGGTTAAGTGACTTGCCCAGTGTCAAGTGTCTGAGGCTGGATTTGAACTCAGGTCCCCCTGACTCCTGAGCTGGTGCTCTATCCACTGTGCCACCTAGCTGCCCCTAGTTTCTTAACACAATATTGGTCACCTACAAGCTGAATGACTCTTGAAATGAGCTAAGGAATCATTCTAAAAATGTCATTGTCCATTAAAGTTTATGGTCAGAAGAGTGACTCAACAGCATCTGCTACTGTCTCCTATAGAATTTGAATCAGTCGTACTTAATACACTTATGAGCATATGATTGAGCCCAAGAAATGCTTATGCACAATGCTGATGTACAGTCACTATTTTCTTGTCTCCAAGAAAGAGATAATTCTTTTCAATGCTAATTGTTTAGTGAATAGTTTATATGTCCTGTGAGTTGTGTGCAATGCCCCTTGGATAAAGAGATCTAGAACTATGAAAGCCATAGTAAGCAATAATAATATCCTTTCCTAACTGACTTTACCACGACAAACTAGCATCAGCTCTGATGTTATCTCAGAAGTCTTTGGCTTTCGGAGGGTAGGAGAAAGACACAAAGCTGTTTATGAACGGTAGACATTGATGAAAAATACTTTCCTGACATTGTATCTGAAAGCAAAATCTCATTGACCCAAATCCCACTACTTTCCCTGGGAAAACTTTGTTCTAACTGTTGCAAATTTCATTGTGCATATAACTCTACAGTAACTGGTATGGAAGTGAATGAACTTATGTAAACCACTAAGCTCACTTGTAAACAAGTTTTTACTTATTGAATCACAGGAGTCCTGGTAAATAGTTGTTTTAATTAGTTTCCTTTTAGAGTGCTAGCTCAAGCATATTGTACTTGAAATAAATAATAGATTTCAAACTGTAAGGAACCCTCAAGGTCACCTCATGACTTCATTCATGAACAAACATAGAAAGTTTCAATGAATTGCTTAAGTTCACACAGGTGGTAAATACCATAGCAAGGAATAAAACCCAGGTTATTTGACTCCAGTTCTAGTCACTAAAGATTCACATTCACAGAAATTTATGTGTGTGTATAAATGTACGTGTATATATATTCATATGTGTATGTATATATATATGTGTGTGTGTATATATATGTATGTGTGTATATATTTGTGTATGTGTGTATACATGCATATGTGAATTTCTTTTCACTCTTTACCAGAACTAATGTGGTTTAATATATAAAAACTTGCTTACAGATGAATAGAAATATATACATCTGTTTATATATACACGTATACATGTGTATCTATATACATATAAACATACTACACAATCTATACATATATACATTTTCATTGTTTATGCCTATAGATAACATACTGTTTTTTAGTAGCTACGCCTATAGTTAAAAACATGACTTTGGCTACAAACTGGATCACAGTGAGGAATGACCTCATTGGGCTCATACTTTACAATAAACTATCTAGTGATAGTTGTGTATATTCTCTCAGGAACCTATCCAAAACATGGGTGCAGAAAGAAGTTGGTAGGATGTTTAAGTAAAGTAATTTACATATGATTTTGTTGTTCCATATTTTCTCTGGGATTATGAAACAAATTAACATGGCATAGTGGAAAGATTATAGACTGGAATAAGGGTTTGGAGAAAGGCTTACTTGTCTTAACTGTGAACAATGGACATATTATTGTTCAGCTAAAAAGGGAGGTCGTTAAGGTAAAATATCCCTACCCTCCTTTCCAGCTCTTAAATTGTCTCCCCACACAGTCTGTCTGTTTCTGACTCTCTCTCTGTCTTCCTCTCTCTGTATCTCTTATCCATGTGTATCTGTATGCTTCTGACACTTATGTTTATAGATTTTGGGACCAGTATGGTTTATGATTTTTTTTTTTTTAGTGAGGCAATTGGGGTTAAGTGACTTGCCCAGGGTCACACGGCTAGTAAGTGTTAAGTGTTTGAGGCCAGATTTGAACTCAGGTACTCCTGACTCCAGGGCTGGTGCTCTATCTACTGCGCCACCTAGCTGTCCCAGTTTATGATATTATTAGAATTATCAGAATAGTTCTGGGGGTTTCTAGTTCATTATCACTTCACTGAAACATATGATTGCAAGATTTTTCTATTATAAGTTATGAGGAATAAGTGCAGCTCTACTTAAAATATGAAGAGCAACAGTCTCAATACTTTTGAAAAGTTAATGATATTGTTACTTTTATTTCTATTGATAGTAAAGTTGTACAAAACTAGAATGATGTGGATTCAAGGGTATATATTTTGACAATACCCTTTATCATTTTGCAGAGAAAAGAAGAAATTAAAACAGGAATAAGAAAAAATGGCTGATTTTCAATCAATTTCAAAAACATTAACAAAACTATTCTTAAAATCATGTTTGGTGATTAGGGCTTTGTATTTAAGTATCATAAAGTAATTAAAGAAGCAGATCATGACTAATGGAACAATTCATTTCTCATTCTCTTAAAAGTTATCTGAGGACAGGTAGGCAGTGCACTGGCTCTGGATTCAGGACAGACCTGAGTTCAAATTCTGCCTTAGACACTTGACACCTACTAGATATGTGACCTTGGGCAAGTCACAACCCAAAATGTCTCTCTCACAAACACACACACACACATACACACACACACACACACACACACACACAGAGTTATCTAGTCATTTGAAGCAGTCCTTCTTAGATTTTATACATTGCATTGCTTCATGTGGTTTAATTTATATTATTATAATTTAATTATTTTATTTTATAAATTATTTTATTTATATTCTTATAAATTATATTATTACATGTATATTCAGATTCAGATATACATCCATACACATATATGGTGTGATGTATTTTTATGTATAAATATATGTATTGGAGTTATATAAATATGTGTAATAATATATAATAGAGAAAAATAATCTTTAACTGCATATGGAAATACAAGATATAAGAATCTAACAAGGACTGCTAGGACACACACACATATAAAATATTATCTATAGATCTATGTCTTTATGTGTATCTGTATCTATCTCTATACCTATCCTGGCCCAAAAATTTTTAACAGAAATCCTGAAATAATTTAAATGATCAAATGGAAAATTTCCAAGTTTAACTAGTAATCAATAAAATATAAAATTTGCATATATTTTAGTGATGTATTTCACGCTGGAAATGAGAGTAAATATTTGCAACTAGTCTGTGTTCATTTCATTGAGGAAATACAAAATGGATTGTCTGCTGATAAAAGTTAGAAAAGCTACCAAGATTTTCCCTTTGCATTATTTAAAATGGAAGACATTTGTCATGCTCTGGAATTATTGTCATTATTCCCCTTTGCTTCATCATCAGCCTTGATAAATGTTCTTTTTAAATTAAAAAACAAACTTTTTTCTTATTTTTGCAGGGCAATGAGGGTTAAGTGACTTGCCCAGTTAATAAGTGTCAAGTGTCAAGTGTCTAAGGCTGGATTTGAACTCAGGTCCTCTTGAATCCAGGGCCAGTGTTTTATGCACTGCACCACCTAGCTGCCCCTAAATGGTCTTTTAAAAAATTTTAAATGCAATGCATATTATGTTACTAACCTCCATAGATGTGATCATATTAAGTGTTCTGTTTATGGAGTTACAGTCATTATTATCCTTTTAAGTATAATTAAATAATTTTCCCTCCTAAAAAGTCTACTAACTTTTTTTGATAAATGTTTTCTAGTTAGTTGAAAGAAAGTGTGATACAAAAACAGAAGTAATGCTCATTCTCGTTGGAAGTGAAAGAATCACAAAGCATTTTTTTTTTACATTACATGAAGTTGAACTTTTATTAGAAAAGTTGAATTTCATGTATAATCAAAATATTTTTGAAGCCATACATATACATAAACATGATACAAACAGCAACTACAATACAAACACATTTTTATTTTAATCAACTTTAATAAAGTTTCACTAAGAATATTAATCTGAAAAAAGCAGTCAGATTAACTTAGTATACACAGTCCTTTCCCTCTTCAGATGATGTAATAAA
Organism: Dromiciops gliroides; assembly: GCF_019393635.1. Lineage (NCBI taxonomy): Eukaryota > Metazoa > Chordata > Mammalia > Microbiotheria > Microbiotheriidae > Dromiciops > Dromiciops gliroides. Next base: position 721,677,063 of record NC_057861.1, read on the forward strand.
ATATCATAAATCTAAAATAAAATAAAGTATGCTTTGGCTCCACCCCATCTATTTCACTAAATGGAAACTGGAAAAAATGAGCTCTGATTACAAACTCAATCCCCTAATCATCCATTTGAAAGTTTTATAAGAATTTTGATTTTAATAATATGTAAACATATTTAAGATTTCAAATGACAATTTAATTCTATAGGCTTTAAAAATGAAGCAAAACTTTCATCAATCTTTTGTCTTTAGTTTATATCTTATTCCATGACTATAAAATAGGAAAAAATATTATTTATGACTTCCAGCATAATTCCATTCCATATCATATTTTATAAACCTGGGTGTAATTAAAATATTGGATGCCTTTAAACCCAGTAGACTAAATGCATTGGATTCACAAACACTTTATTATAAATATGCATGTAAAACTAGTGGGAAAAACCTTTTATATAGGAAAGACCCTGCTTAAGTTTCCTCTTTAGCAATTGGCATTTTTGTAATGGCACACACTTATACTGCTTGCTGTATGGTAGGAATCTTTTAAAATTCCTGTATGTTTCCTTTTTATTTCTATAAAAAATATATATTTTTGTGCTCACTGGAAAAAAGTACTGAGTTGACACGGTCTGCACACTATTTAAATGTCTGAATATATTTGTATGATCTTATTCACAATAGTTCCTATGTTATTATTCGTCTAGACACAAGTCTTACAAAATTCAGTTTACCTATAGGGAGATATTACTGTCATGTGCAGAAATCCCTGCTTATTTTCCCCATAATTTCACAGAAAAAATATAAGCAAGTATACACGTTTTGCTGGAAAAGATGAAGGCTTCTTAGCCTTTCTCAGACATTTCTTAATCAATCTTAATTAGAAACAACTAGCCCTGTGGTATAGCAGGTAGCAGATCCTCAACAGCACTTTATTAATGAAAAGAGCTAAAGTATAGAGTTGTTAAGGGATGTAACTAAGGATACTCTGAAAGCCAATGGAAGAATTCAGAAGAGAAGTCAGACTTCTCAGTTTTTGATTCAGTGCACCTTGTTCCTTTCCTTCCCACTGGAAATGGACAAGAACGTGATTGAATGTAGAACCTCACTGAATAGCTCACTCAAATCATACAGTGGCATATATGATGTAGAAAACAGGATCTTATCAAGTAATTTGGGAAACTCAGTAGTGTACTACATTAGTTGAAAATACAGGTACCTTTAAAAAGACAGAACCTTTTGCTGATTTCCAATAGCATCCTTTAAAATATAAATATTTTAGACACTTTGTATCATAATTTACAGTCTGACAAATTAGGGATTGCAAAAAAGGTAATAAAGTAGAGAAAGGAAATTCACTAGAGAAAAAAGTTCTAGATTTAAGCCGGCGCCTTAGTGTTTAGTTAATTTAACACTTAATGGGTATATTTCTCAAATACTATCACCCTTTTAAAACTTTCATTGCACTTAAATGACACTACATATATTTTTACATCCTGAGGCATAAGAAAGAAAACATAGTGAACAATTTCTCTATAAGGTTTAATAGAAAAGTAATCCTGGTTTGTAAACTACATGACTAATACCATTATAAAACAACTTATTTTCTTATACGAATTAATGTGCCATAATTTTTTAGTAAACTCTTTTAGATAATCCAAGGTTGAGTGGTTCATTGCTAATCCATTATAGTCTATCAAAATAATTTCTGTGAGAAAGAGAAGTCATTATAGCCAAGAGCACTGGTTCACACCATTTTAGACACATCCAATTGGTTATCATTTCAAGAGAAGACTAGTGAGCATTAGTGTACACAAATATCAGACCCTGTTTTATCCCATGGAACTATGTCAAAATGTGGGTACCATCATATACTCTCCCCTTTCTGTAATTGAGAATATAGAGCATTCAGAAAAAAGTGGTCAAAACTTTTTTTTTCTACTTCAAATTTTCTTCACCACCACACAAACTGGAAATTTATTGATTGGGACCAGCATGACTCTAGATCCTCAAATAGGTAGGAAGAATACAAAGTAGTTGCCTTTTCTCCTAAGGCATGAGGGAAGAAGAGGCAATGGATGAGGTCAGAACTAGCTTGATTTCTAATAACTCCACCAAAATAAGAAGTATTACAGGTATCACTTAAAGGAGTGGCATCATCTTTCATATGATTTATTTTAAAATACCCTTTGGCCAATACCCCCAAGAGAAGAAATTCACAAGGGAATCAAGAGTAAATCCCAAAGTAAATTTAGTCTCAAGCATTTTTAAAGTCAGTTTTATATGTATTTTTCTTAATAGAATAGAGGATATCAGGACAGCTAGGTGGCACAGTGGATAGAGCACCAGCCCTGAAGTCAGGAGTACCTGAGTTCAAATCCGGCCTCAGACGCTTAACACTTACTAGCTGTATGACCCTGGGCAAGTCACTTAACCCCAATTGCCTCACTAAAAAAAAAAAAAAAAAAAAAAAAAGGTTTTTGTCATGGACACCTGAAGGTCATTTACAAATGGACATTTTTTGATATTTACATTCTAATGCCCCAACAAAGCCTGAAAAATCATACTCTGTTAACTTGAGTAAGTACATATTCCTATAGAAAACACTTCCATATTATCAATTTCATGTTTTGCCTATACCTTTTCCATAATTATGATAGTTGAAAAAATTTTTAAAAAAGAAAAAATTTCCAGTTCCATTGCTGCATTGTCTATTCCAAAAACAAACACAGTTTTTTTGGTTGTTTGTTTTTTTCCATAAAAGAGAGAGGGATATTTAAATTAAATCCAAGTTTCCTAAATATCCATTAATAGGTTTAGGTTGATACATATGTAAGGGAGTCATTATTTCAGTTGATTGAAATTCATGTGGATTGTTTCATGCCAATTTAAAATAAATTAATTTCAATATTAAATTAATAGGACAAATGCCAATACATACATTTTAAGAATTTACTAAATTTTTACCAAAAAAAGGCATAGAGAGACAAACATTTTAATGATGCTCAATGTATGATGCAGGAAACCACAAACAGGAATATCTACAGTAAACAGGTGTATTTTTTCTAAACAATTAGCTAAAGCATATTTTGAAAAATATGCAAAAAATTCCATCAATTATTACGAGTTGTATTTGGAGAAAACAAAATCCCAACACATACACAGTTTCTTCAGGTTTGAAAGTTTACTTTACTGAATTTCTGAACAGTCAAACTCTGGTAAAGTATAAAACAATAGCTCCCTTATTCTGTACTGTAGCTGTACAAATCCTCATGTTAATGTGTCACTTCAACATAAAAATTAAAACCACATCTATATTTTGTACTGTATAAATATCAACAGAATGTGTCCACTCCATTCAGGAAATATATGCTAGCATACCATTATAACACCAGACAGGCAAAAAAGAGTCAGTTTAGAAATAGAGTCTTTGAATGAGTTTTAGCTGATACCAGATTACCATTCCAAGCAAGGAAACATTAGGCCTTCTCTCTCCTAAGTCCATGTCCAGTGGTCCCTTGCAGATGTTTTGGTCCAAGGAAAGAAGCCTGAATATCCAGAGATCCCACGGTAAAGAGAAACCAGAAATCAAACTGGATTTGACTAAATAGCCAGAGAGTAATGATTTAAATATCATTGGCTCCAATAACCAGTGTTGGACAAATAAATACTTGTCAACTGATGGGTCATGGAGAAAGAATCTTAAACAACAAATTTTAAATAATAAATATGGACTTGGTTTCTTCAGTGAATAATTTCAATAAGACATATTTTTTCTTGTTGTTGTTTTTAATTAACCTGTGTTTCATCTTTCAACTGCTAGGAAAAATAAAGTCAAGCCATGCAATCCTATGAAACTGAATGAATGGGCATGTATAGAATGTGTATAAAATTCTGCAAGCCAAGAGAAGTTATGAAAACACATGGGACAGCCCAAAACAGGTATGTGAAGAGAAAACTGATTACTCATTATTTGAGACAAACTAAGTTGAATCTAATTATCATAGTTATGTTCATTCTTCTTTGAATTCAACCCATGACATCATGGGCCAGAAGAATTTGCTCTTATCTGTCAATGGCAGTGAATTGTTCTTGGTTTATTTGCTGGATGTTTGATCCTGGCTAAACCCAGTTCTGTTCCTGTAGACAAAGATTTGCTTATTCATATAGATAAACATGGTAAAATGAGGTGAGTGTCTCATGCGGCTTATGTACACAGAGTTTATGCACGAAGTGGGAAAGTTGCCATTGAACTTCCAGTACTCTCCACTGATCCTTTCTCCTTAGACCCAGTGTAAGCACCAATAAATGACCCATCTTCATTGAACAGGCCGTGGTCTCCTTCTCCATAGTCGACTAAGCTATCAGCGCTTTCTGTGACCTGGAGGTTCCTGTTTAGAGACTGAAGGCTTCCTTTAAGTGGTTTTTCATCACTGTCACTATAAGATAAAAGAAAAGTCTTTAAAAATCTAGAATTATGAGTTTAAAGGATCATAGGGTTATACAAATAGTCATACCAGCGATTGAGAGTGGAAAAATCTTGGAGGCCAGCACATCTAACTTATTTTACAGACAATTACATGAGGGTTCAGAGAATGCAAGTGACTACCAACCTGACAAAGGGACTAAATGCTATGGGAGTTGAAAACAGGGCATCAGATTCTAAAATGATTTCTCTTTCTACTGAATATTCAGATATGCTAAAACTCACCACAATAAATCTAAACTATTGATAGATTACATAATTTAAAATAAGAGCTGGCAAAAGTCAAGGGAAATCTTCAAGGAAAGGTCATTTGACATAACTTCAAGTGAAACCTAATTGAAAAGAAGCTTACAAATTTGAAATTTTTTACATTATTTTCTAATTACCAATATTCTATATATTAAGTGGATTATATTTATTCATTCCTTTCTAGTAAAAATAAAATGGAAGCATTTGTGAAAAAAACTAAGGTTTATAACTTAAAAAAAAATCTGAAACACTTATTTGCCAGGATGTGTATCCTTATACATAGTGACAGAAGCTGTGATTTTCTTTACATGAGGAAATCTCAGATTGGGTCATTTCTTCTACAAATGAAAGGTTAGCGTCTTCTTTGTGACTTACAGATTCAAAATAACACTAGGCACTAATATGTTAAGTGACTTACCCAGGCTAGCACTGTCAGTACGTGTTGATAAAAGGATTCCAACCCAGAACTTTCTGGCTTCTTATTCATTATCATATGATGACTCTTCATTTATTCATATTGATCTAGATCCTTTCTAGGTCATATGAATATATGAAAAGGTATATACATATGTATGAAATTTACTTTAAGCTTTTTGATAAGATGAACTGAATCCCATTGAAAATATTTTATATTTGCTTTTTAAATAAATTATTTAGCATTTCATTTTGGGGGAAAAGGTTTCTTCATAACAACTCTTTGATGTAAATACAGTGTAACTGTTATTCTAGATAGAGAAAGTATAGGAAGTGCAGAGTTATGAATTTGAAGTCTGAGGACCCTGATTCAAATCCCATCTCTACCACTTTCTCCCAGTAAGACATTAGGTAAATCACCTAACCAATTCTAGGATCTATTTCTTAATTTGCAAAATGAAGGTATGGACTAGCTGACCTGTAAGCTTTCAATCAAATCTAAATCCATAGTGCTACAACACCTATTACCAGTGAGGAAATAGCATGAGAAAAGAGTCATTGAATAGGCTCCCAAAGCTACTGTCATAACTTTGTTTTGTGACTCCCAAACCAGTATCTTGCTATGTCACTAGCTCTCCTGTACTGCCTCTTTCCAGGTTCTTTTTTTTTTAAATATAGTTAATTCTTAGTTTAAATGCTGGGTGATACTTCTTTGGGGAATAATAAATTGTTCTTAAATATATTGAAATAAATGAATTGCAAAATATATGTCAATCTTCTGCTATTTCAATATCTATATGCAAATAAAAAACTTTTTTCTTTCTTTCTGCATTTTTCTACATATAGAAATACCACTATGCAAGGAAAAAATGGATTCTTTTAATAACTTAAAACCCAGAAAATGAAAAAATACACCAAAGAAATCTATAGCACCTTTCCATCAACACTATCTACATCACTTCATTAGATATTTTTGCCTATTGATTTTGATCTGACTAATAAAGTATAATACTATAAGATTTTATATACCAATGAATACTACATTATTTCTTTACCAGTTTCACATTTGATTGTTTTCTGTTGTTTTTGTTTTTCTTGTGAAATTACCTGTACTCGCCAAATGTTTCATCTTTTCCAGACTGAACTTCTGGGTCTGGATGTAAATCTTCTTTCTCTTTAACTATAGGGAAAACAAATCATTATTTTGAAGAAAAAAAATACTTTTGCTATGTTGGTTCATTATATTGTTCGCAGTAACATTGAACATATTTTATTACACTAGAACAGATTTTTTTCTCAATAATTTTGCATGTGTCTACTCAGGAAATTCTCAGATTCACCATTAAAAAACAAACAATGAAGGAAAAATAGAGTTCTTTGGCCCTATGTTTACCTATTTGTCCCTAGAATAGTCAAAATATTTGGACAGACACCCATTTCTGGGGAAGGAAGGAGGCAAACTTAATGAATAGTAGGTATAGTCTAGAATATTTGGGGCTCTTAACAATTAAATTATATATTTTCTTTGTTTAAAAGATATTGTGTTGTAATGTAATATTTACATTGGAGAGGTAGCATGGAGTAAGGAAAATATAGATTAAAGAAGCAAAATAATAGAATTTTAATCTTATTGAGTTTTTTAAAATCTTATTTACTCTTTGTTTTTTTTGGGGGGAGGGCAATGGGGGTTAAGTGATTTGCCCAGTGTCACACAGCTAGTAAGTGTCAAGTGTCTGAGGCTGGATTTGAACTCAGGTCCTCCTGAATCCAGGGCCAGTGCTTTATCCACTGCACCACCTAGCTGCCCCAATCTTATTTACTCTTAATTGCAGAAAAGTGTTCAGAGCTGGTCTAATCAACCTCTGTCCTTCTCTGCCTGCCTATTCATTTTACAAATAAGCCTTCTGGGGCCAGAGAAGCAACCTGACTTACCCAAGGTTGTACATGTCAGAGTCTAACAACCAATGAGTGAGAAAATCATTTAAATAGTTTAAATAATATTTTCTCATTAGTGAAAAAAGGATGAAATTACTTAATGCTACCTACCACACAATGAGCTCATGAGGAACAAAAGGAATAATCTATATAAAAGTATTTTGTAATATACAAAGTGACATAAAAATATAAATTATATTCAAAAGCTTAATTCAGATCAATTCTGGTAAAAAAAAAAAGATGAGATTGGTTCTTTTATTTGGTTTAATTAAATACTCTCCCAGATCTATATTTTCTTCAAAAATAAAATCTCAACTTTCTTGGCTAGAGGTAGAAGTTTGGAATGGTGTGACTAAAAAGGAAAAGAAGCCTATGGGAGAATTTTCTTTTATTTGCTGCTAAATATGAGCTCTTCTGGGCTCCACGTTGATTCAAAAGTTGTATCCAGAACAAAGATGATCTCTCTATCATGGTACTTCTCTTTATTCCAGCTCAAAATGCATAATAAACTCATTTGGATTTTTCCCCATTTTTTAGCCATAAGAAAGGAAAAAGTTTAGTATTATTTTTCAGAAAATTTTAAGCATATGACATTATTTGTTCACACTTAGTGAGAAGTGAGTTCAGAAACTTGATCCCTTGATTCAATCATTTCTGCAGTAAAACCCATCTTATCTCTTTCACTTAATAAGGTTTTTTTAATATGTGTCATGAATGGCTGGTGTAAGCATGCTATATACAGAATGTTACCAAAGAAGATTTGTACACTAGTAATGTCATAAAGGCATCTATCGTGCATTTGGTCCACTTCACAGAACTTCTGTAGATTTACTAAATGAAATAGGCAAGAACTACCTGAGATGAGAAAACATGAGTGGGAATAAAAATTTTGCATGAATGGAGGAAGTACCCACACTGTTGAAATCATGGCTCTATCACAATATTAACATTTAAACCTTACCTACAATCCAAAGTCAAATTACATTCAATCAGATTCAATAGTCATTGGGCACCTACTGCATACAAGACAGTATACTAGGTAGTTATTTACAGGAATATAAAAAGCAATGACAGTTCTTGACCTCAATAAAATTGCAACCTTTTATGAGGTACAGTACATCAAATGGATATATAAGCACCCAATTACCATACTGAAAGCCAAAATATGACCTGTCCTTGAAGGAGTGGTCAAAGGAATATACATATTCTGAGAAAGGAAAGATTCCATCTGATTGAGGAAAACAGGAAGTTTTCTTAGTGCTAGGATCATATATTTAGAGATAGAAAAGACCTCAGAATCTATCAGGTCTAGCCTTCACATCTAACAAATGAAGAAACTGAGATTCAGAGTGCTTAAGTTATTTATCCAGATTTATAATGTTATTTGGGGGGGGGCAATATCTGAACCTAGGTCTTCTTGACTCCAAGTGCAGTACTCTAACTATAAAACCACTCTACCTCTGAAGCTGGACTGTGTCAACTAAGTTGGCTCTTGAAAGATGGAAATAATTATTCTGCTAAATGACACAAAAGAGCTGATATTTTTAAATCACTATATTCACATGTGACAGTATAGTATTACCTGAGTATTTTCCACCTTTGTTCCTCCTCACAAAGCAAATAGTTAACAATATTAATGTAAGAAGAGCTATGGCACACATCAGTCCAATAAACCATCCTTGGGTAGAGATGTTATCATATAACCCCGCATATCCTGTTGTAGAGAAAGAGAAGTATAATACATAATTTGAGACTTGTCACACTGGGGCAATCAGACAATGTTACTCTCAAAAATAAATAATCAATCAAACAAATACATATATAGATCATCAAAATACTGCTTAGCACTCCTGTCACTTCCAACTCTAGTCATTTCTATTTTGCTTTTTAGAGATTCCAATTCTTTGATATTTTCATGGAGGGCATTATCAAATGTGTCTTTATTTTCCAGAAAGTTACAACCCAGGTTACATTTGATTCAATTAGTAAAGGAGAACAGGAGAAATAAAGTTATATACCAAAGCAGTATTATGCAAGAAAAAGTGAAGCGCACATCAGTTGCATGCAGATTTTCTCAAAGAAGCCTCTTAAAACATGCATTAATTAGCAGTGCTAATTAATTAATTAAGTAAATAACAACCATAGTATTGGCTAAACATGGCTACTGATTAGTTAAGGATATGTCTAAATTTTTCATTTTGCTAATTTGCAAATACTGCCCAAAGATGAACTGAAAACTGTGATTCCATTAATTTACCTTTCCATAAGTTCACCAATAACTTAGGCAAGAATGCAAAATTATATCATCCACAGAACATATTTCATATTCTCACCCCAGAATGCCTTTGATTTCTCACCTCTCCCCCTTGTCTCAATAACATCTTCAAAAATGCTATTGTTATCAACCCAATTCTTAGTCACTAGACGAACTGTATGTTCAGTTTCAGAGTCAAATGTCTGAAGAGGGTGAACCTTTTGGGTAGGATTTACTGCTTCTGAAATCTTCTCAACATTCTTACCTATGAAAGGTACATAGTCAAGTCATATGCATTCTTTAAAATAAAAGTAGGACTTTGAAATGGAAAGATATTATTATTCCTGGTGAACAAGACAGACATTCTTTAGCGTTTTTCCTTCTTGAACATTTCCTAAATTTAAGGGAAGAAAAGACCATAAAAAAGAGGTATGCTGTCTTTTCTGCTATTCAGCATTTTGTTATTCATCAGTCAGCCATCTAGACTTTATTAAATGTCTCCTGTGCATCAGGCACTCTGAGCAGTGGGAGAACAAAGAAAACCAAAAGCCAGTTCCTCCTCTCAAGAAGGACACAGCTCGAGGGAAGAAACAACAGGAAAACAGCTCAGTATAAACAGGATATATATAGGACAAATTGCAAATAATCTTTGAGGAAAGGTGCTAAGATTAAGGAAGACTAAGAAAGGTAGAAGGTATGACTTCAGCATGGGCTTTAAGGGAGCCAGGAAAGTCAGGGAATGGAGATGAGAAAGAAATGAATATCAAATATGGAGGCAATAAGTGAAAATACTAAGAGTTGGAAAGTGAACTAGAAAGCAGACCAGTGTCACTGAATCAATGAGAATGTGTTTTAAGAAGACTGGAAAAGTAGGATGGGGTCAGGTTATGGAGTGCTTTAAAAGCCTAACAGAAGATTTTTTTTTAATTTTTGATTTTAGCAGGAGCTACTAAATTTGATTGTATGAAGTGATTCCTTGTACTTTTAAAATTTGTATAGATTGATAATATATATTTCCAAGATCATTAAACTCAGTTACCCCCTTAAACTTTTTGAAAAAAAAAAAAACAATCTGCTTTTATTATAAATAATTTGACTTGACATTATGGACTTCATTTATTTATTTGTATATTTTTGTTCATTTATTGGATTTCCTACCCCCATGTTTGGTAGGAAGAATTGGTTATTGGATTGCTTAATAATCTCTACTCAAATCTGATGTTTTATTACAGTATCTTCTTTGATAATGGGCCAGATATTCTGCTTGCCTCTGTTTTCTACTCCATCAAAATGGAAACTGAGACAAAAAATAATTTATTATATACAAAACTAAAATTTTTATCTTCTTTGTGGTTATAAAATATCATAAAATACTGGGATAGAAAACAATGTAGATTTGTATGCCTTTTAAAATGAAATCCTTTAAGTAAAGTCCCAAATGGAATTACAGAATACAGTTCCATTCAACAAATATTTACTAAACACTTTTACATCTTAGGATCTGTGCTTGGCAATGAATATTCAAATAAAGAAGTTATAATTCATTTTATTTTAGTGATATCAATAAACACTCCACAGAAAAAGTAAGATTAAATAACATGACCCAAGTGTTATAATGGGAAACTTAATATTTCCCCAGTGAAATATGTTTGCTTTCTGTTCAGTAGCATCTAGATCTAGCATCTAATACATTCCTTGTAATTGTTCCTCTGATTACCAGACAATTCTCATGACAATAAATATGAAGCCTAAAATTTTAGTAATCAGTTTGGAAGTGAAAAATAAATGTATTGCTTGCAGCCTGCAGCATCATGAGTTATTAGAAACCATAGTGGCAGTCTAAAGATGTTAGATGTGAGAAGCCTATGACAATTTTATTGAGAGGACTTGAAATGGGAGAGTTTGTGTGTATCTTTGATCCAAGGAGATTTAATTATTATAATACCCATAGGACCTTTTTTATAAAGCAAGAAAAGAATTGAAAGGCTCCTACCTAATAATCATAGCTGACCATAACCTTTAGAGTGAACACTCTGGATAGAAAGGCAACAGAGGCCCACAACACATCCAGTGTGAGTTTTGGGTAAATTGTAAAGATAACTTTCCAAGAAATTTTTATGTGTATACATATTTATCTGTCATATATCCATCATCTATTATGATTTATAAAGAAAAAGATGTAAATATATGATGCACACACATGCACACAGGCAAACACAGTATAGGTAGCATCTTACCTCTTATTGTTCAATGTTTTGACTATACAATGAAATATTGTTAATCGATACACTTTATTGCCTTAAAAGGAGAGGTTAGAACCAAGAATTGAATAGTGAGACTATCTCTCTGAACTTTAGTGTTCTCTTAAGAATAAAGCCTTAAATGGATTATTTAAATGGAACAAAGAGAAAACAATCCTGTGAGATAATTTCTAACATTTACACAAGGTCTCATTTTTTAAATGTGTATTGGTATCATATTATTCCTCAGTGGAAATAATTTTGGGTTATGGTTTTTACTGTGGGTTTTTTTTTAATTTCTACTTTTTAATAGGCCATGTTGACGTCCTTTGAGGAAATATATTTCCATCTTTTTCCTGGTAAATATGATTGTGTGTTGCACCAAAATACGTATAGAAGAAAAACCATTGTCAACTGGGAAAGGGGCTGGTAGATGGATTAGAATATATGCAGAAGCCTGGAGAAGCAAAAAGTGAAGAAATATTTCCTCCTAAAGTAAACTGAAACACAAGGTTATTGAAGAAATTAGCTTTAGAAAATGGAAAGTGGTTATCAGAGCTTTAAATTGCAGGAAGGATTTAGCATTAATTAAACCTTTGACTACCATCCCAGATGAATTTGACAGCAGAATTATGAGACATAGCATCACAACTATCAACAAACTAAAAAGTCCTCATTTTAAAGATTTCAACTCAAGTTAGTGCTTAAATAAGCAGTTATTCCATGAAACCCTTTTATGAATCCTGGACTTTGGTGCATGAACCCTAGAGAAGCACTTTGTCTCAGAGAAAGCATTGCTGATTCAGGCACAGTGAAGTAGTGGGCCTGGATATCTCTTTTCCATTCACAAAGATCTTACCCAGAATTTGCAGTGAGTCTCCTGAGAGAACCTCAGTAGCAAGTATGGCATCCCATGAGCCTGTTTATATCCCTGAACCATTTTGAGTCAACTACAGGAAAGTTCATCAGAAATGGAAGCCATGGCTAGTGGGCATTTTTCAGGCATTGTCAAAATGTAATTGCTGTTACAAACAAGCAAATCAATCTTTTAGTTCATGAGGAATTAGTTTTGTTGCCTGATGATCAATTTCTACCAGTGGATAATTCAGACATTGCATAATTTTTTTTGGTTACATGTTTTCTCTCAACACATAGGTGAAGATAAGTGGGGCTGTCAAGACCTTGAAAAAGAATATGTCATAAATCTATATGCATATGCTATTCAGCCCTGGCCTGTATTTAAACACACACATTTGTAATTATTTTCATGAGTGAAACATTTCACTTAAATTTCTCTCTTCTACCCTCTTCCCCAATTATAAAACCTTAAAGCACATAGGCATTTGAGTATAAATGCTTCACTTTGCACATGAGGAACCTGATCCTCAATGAAGTGAAATAACTTGCCAAAGGAAATAAACATAATTCATAATAGAGTCATGATGGGAACCCAAGTGCTCTAATTCCCAGGTCAGTGTTCTTTGTACTATACAAGTTCCTTTGTACTCTAATACCTGGTTCATCTTGTTCCCATTCAGACAATTACTTATAGAGCTACTACCATATACATTATTTTCTTGGTTCCCTTCTATCCTTTTAAACTTGAACTAAACATAACCACATATTTACCCATTTCATCTAGTTTCACTAAAACATCTTGATTCTTCCAACTTTTCCTCTATATTCTTCTTACTTAACTCTATTCTTCCTCTTCCTATTTTTCTTAGGATCAATGAGCAAGAGAGAACTAAGGAAGAATACTGATAAAAAAGCACATGTGGAAAATCACAGGAATAGAGGGAAATTTGGGGGAGAAAACTGGGAAGCAAGCAGTAGAAACAAAATGTAATGGTGGTTTGCTTAATGACATTTTAAAACAACCCTATCAACTTAGGGATGGTTAAAACCATTTGATATTTGTTACAAATTGGGAAATGAAATATATTTATACATGAATGTGGCTCTGTAAATGAGAAATATTGGATTGGTTTTGGACTAAATTAGGAAAACTATCAAAATATTCATTTTAATAATTTTGGGCTCTCTCTGTATCTGTTTTTTTTCCCTCTTGGTATTTCTCTGTCTCTCTGTCTCTGTCTTTCTCTGTCTCTTTTTCTTTCTCTGATTCTGTCTCTTTCTCCCCTCCCCCCTCCCCATCTGTTGCTTCCTTCTCTGGTTTTTGATTTAGCAAGAGCACAAGTGTTGAACTTGAAAGTATGGGGCTGCCAGACCAAAGAATTAGTGTGACTGATGTTGTAGCCACTATTTAGAGTGATTGTAGTCACTGCAGTTAAAAATGAATTTCTTAGAGCAGGAAAACTGACTTTAAAAGAAAACAAAAACAAAAACAAATCTCCACATGATCCTATAATAAACACTTCTTTTATATCAAGAATTTCCATATATTTTTTTAATCAGACACGCCTATTAACACTATTAACTTACTCCCTTCTCCAATTGTGCAGCCTTCTTCGGTAATGGGTTTCCCACAGCCTTTGGAAGTACATGCCCTCAAGTAGAATTTATATTTGGTGGTAGAATTAAGATCTGGAACACGCCAACTAAGTTTTGAAGGGTTAGTGACATTAATTTCCTTTAGTTCTCCAATCTCATCTGTGTCATTGACTAAAGAAAAAAAAAACAAAAAAATACATGAATATATAAGTATACTTTTCATGAAATTTAATAAAGCATGAGTGTTACAGCTTTGGGGTACACATGGAAAGATATTCTAAACTTATTTTTTTCTTATTCAAATACAGACAGCTACTTGTAGAGTTACTCTTTACTTTTATCATCATTATGAATTGCTGAAAATAATATATTATTAATTCTAGCAAACTAAATTCCTACATCAACTGAGTTGCAAAATGGACACTGCAGTAGAAAACCTACATCTTTTGAGATGTACATTGATGAATCATACTACATAATTAGTTTTAACTTTTTTAGCCACCTACATCAGTATTATAAATTTATTTTTTATGAAAAAATAATCTAACAAAAAATAAAAATAAAGAAATATTAATTAATACTAGCATTTATTTTATACTAAAAATGGAGTGATATGGAAACATGATACAATGTAAAGAACATAGGCTTTAAAGTCGGAGACTGCAGATTCAAAAGCTGTCTCTGCTACTACCTGTATGTCCTCAAACATAGCACTTAAACTCCCTTGGCTTCAGTTCCTTCTTTGCAAAATAAAGGGGTAGGATGATATGGCTTTGAGGTACCAGTCATTTATAACATATCACATAGAAATATGCATTATATATACATATATGTATGTATTATTTGTAAACATATAGCATGTAGGCATATATTCCTATTTTTCTAGAAAATGTAAAAATAATTCAATTAATCAAACTATTTCAAAACTTTACATGTGTTTGATTACCCGATAGAATAAATACACACAGCAAAAGATAGTAATAAAATTTTTTGACCAATTGTGATTAACCTAATGACTAATTAGAATAGTCATAGAGTTCCAAAGAATATAACTGTAGTGTATTTGAAGTGACAGGGAATTGGCATTTTAAATTTGTGCCCTTAAATTCTAGTAATATGCTGGTCAGCTCATTTTTAGATATGTACATGGCCATGAGATCAGAGCATCTTTTTTTTTTTTAAGTCTTGTTCATATATTGACTTCCTATATGTGAAATCTCCCTCCTTATCCCTCATTTTCATTTAAAATAAAATGGAGATAATCATTAAACCACATTTACAAACAAAAGAGTCATATTTACATATAAAATGCAGAGCAGAGTAATGGTTTCTTAGGAAAAGTGTATAGACAGATTTCTAAAAAACTAAAATGTTTTCGAATCAAAAAGAGATGGATATTCTTCAACTTTATAAATCATCTCTCAGAGCCTTGAGTCCAAATTTCTATAATTTCTAATTTATTTTAAGCATATTTTTCTTAGGAATAGAGAACTGGCCTTAGAATCAGGATGATCTGGGTGCCAGTCTTACCTCTGAAACAATGTCATATTTGTGTCATGTTAAGACACCTAACTTTTTAGTAGATAAATAGTTTCTATGTGCCAAGGGTCTATGGTAAGAAGTGAGGATACACATACAAACAATTGAGCCAATCCCTGTTCTGAAAATATTATAATTTAGGGGCAGCTAGGTGGCACAGTAGATAGAACATCAGCCCTGGATTCAGGAGTACCTGAATTCAAATCTGGCCTTAGATGCTTGACACTTAGTAGCTGTGTGACCCTGGGAAAGTCACTTAACCCCAATTGCCTCACCAAAAAAAAAATTATGATTTAATGGGGAAATACAGTTCATAAAGAAGACCTAGAAAGCAAGAGTGGGTTGGGATACCTGAGCTGGAGGCATGGTAGAAGGATAGTGGGGACATGGCCTAAAGATGGGTGGGTGGATGGATGGATGGATGGATAGATAGATAGATAGATTATTATCTATCTGCATTCATCTCTGTGTATATTGCTATAGAGTATAATAATAGCTAGTGTGGTAAAATATGAAAGTTTTTAACAGTCGGTTAGGATAACTGAAAGACGCCAGTTTTTCAAGGACCACCCTTTTGGGGAGGAGATGAACAGTCCGCCTGCTGCGCATGTCAGACTGCCTGCCGGGTTTTTGACTTCCGGGGTGGAGAGAACGAGAGTAGGCTTTTTGCCTGCTTGGCGGGACTCCTGATGGCACGGCACATACTCTCTCTCTCCAAAGTTGGCCTTTTCGGTTTGGTGAGTTTTTATAAGGAATATAGACTAAGCTTAGACTTAAGACGATTTGTATTGTGTTTCTACTTTCCTATCCTTCTAATCAACATCACCTTGTGACTATCATAACTATAAATAAAAAGGTCTATCTAGAAAACCAAAAGCCTCTTCCATTTACTAGTTTGGGAGATAAATTAAGGGAAAGGTTAAGTAGGGGAGATTTATGATCTAATATCCAATTTTAAATCTCACACTAGTAATCATAAAGTACTTTTAAGTTTCACAAAGCACTTTTTATATGTTAACTCATTTGATACAACAACCATATAAACTTAAGTGCCATTATTATCTGCATTTTACAGATGAGGACATTCTAACTGGAAAATGGTTAAATGACTTGGCAAGTTCATATCTACCAAGGGAATAAAACAAGATTTGAACTTTGATTACCCATGCTTCAAGGCATTAATCCTTCTGCTCTGCCACAGGCAAACCAGAAGGACAAAGAAGAAAGAATTTTGGTTTGTTTGAAATCATGATAGCAAAAACAGCAGTTAATTGATTCTGTTAGAAACTAAGTAGTATAGATATACCAAAAAGATTCAAAATCCATGGAATTAAAATATTTATAAAAGGTTACAGAGTTGAAAAGTAGATCAGCCTCTTTTGAGAAAAATTTCTAGAAATTTCTTTCTTTACATTTAAAACAATGATCTTAATTTAACATTATTAGAAACACTATTATTTTTCACCCTATTATTAGAATCACTAAATACAAGGACCGCATTACTTTTTTAAATGGTTTTAAAGTAGTACCATTTTTTCCCCTTAAAATTACATGTCTTGGTCTTTGAATAACAGCAACAAAAACTGTGTGTGGAGAAGCCTTTGGAAAGCCAGCAAACAGAATAAAATAGCAAAATTGTTTCAGATTTCATTGTTTCATTCTGACACCCACACATTATTTATTTACTATGAACATATGTTTTTTCATACATATACACACATTAGTTCTTATGTGTACATGTAGTAGATATGCATATATCTGTATAGATGTATGTATATATGAATACAGACATATATGTGTGTGTGTGTGCATGCATGTGTGTGTGTATAGCATTGAACTTTCTTCTCTTTGCATCACAGGAGCTTAATGAAAAGGGGATGTGTCATTAAGCTACTATGATGCAAAGAGAAGAAAGTTCAATGCCATGGGTAAAGGTATAATCTTTAAAGCATTATTAAAGATGTGTTATAGTGATGGTTGATTATCCCCACATTACATACCATCTAAAGACTGATTTTGTGCTTGCTATCTTCCACACATCAAATGTACTCCTTTCTCTTCTTAATACCTTAGAATCTCTTAAAACATAGTCAAGAACTATCTGCTTCCATGTATGTGTGCATGTATACACACTTATACACATATGTATTATGTGTGTACCTATATGTAAATACATTTTGCCCCTTTTGTTACCATGTAAACTCCTCAAGGGCATGGTCTATTTCATGTTTGATTTTATAATTCAAATATCTGATGCCATGCTTAATTGAATGATTTCATTTCACATATTATTACATACTATTTCAACAAACATTCTTTTTTTTTTCTGGAACATATAATGCTTAATAAATGTTAATTGGATGGGCTCTTCATTGAAAGTGCTCCTTCACCATGTAATGATTGGAATGATGCCACCTACTGGAGACTTGCTGTGGGAAAGCTCCGCCATGAGGAAAATGCCTCAGAGGGCAAGGCCATGTGTCTTTTCCTTGGCATCAAGAAATGACGTTTGCTCATGGGTGCTGTCTATCAAGGCTACCAGCCAATCAACTTGAGGAGCCTCCTATTTTCTGGGAGGAGACAGGAAGGAGGAAAGAGAGCCTGCGAGGAGAGCTCTCGCTCTTTTGGGTTCCTGACTTGATGGTGGTGGTGGTGGCAGAGGACTTCACAGGAAATTTGAGGAAAGATAGGAATGCCAGGTTGTTGGAATTCTGTTCTCAATCTTTTTCTTTCTATTTTTCAATAAACCCTTAAAAACCTAAACTCGTTTTATCAGTGATTTTAGTCAGTTTCCCCCAAAACTGGGGGAACAGATTAGAATCCACATTTAGAATTTTAAATTACACAACCAGGAATGTATATGTTTCGTTTCATGGAATTTTCACTCTGTGTCTGTTTCTCTCTGTGTCTCTCTCTGTGTCTCTCTGTGTCTCTTTCTCTCTGTCTCTCTATCTCTCTCTTTCTCTCTCTGTCCCTCTCTCTCTCTCTATCTCTCTGTCTCTCCATGTATCCTTTATCCTATTGGCATTTAAGCAAGGTGATTTGCTGCTAATGCTGTTAATATTTGAAAGAGATGAAGATGTTGACCATTTAAAAAAAAAAAAAAACCTGACGTTTACTTAATAGACAAAAATGAGTTAATTATTGCCCACAATGCCTATACTCACATTACAGTAAAGAAACATTTGGAAAGAAAACTGGCTAATTTAATTTGTTTGGACACAGAACTTGCTATATTTTCCACTCTTCTCTATGTCTTATAAGTGGAGGGATGTTTTGACCATTATAATCACACCCAGGTCAATGATGTTTTCGGGAGAAATCTATAAGTGTTATTTCCTTATTTCTTCATCTAAAAAGAGCCATTTTTATAAATAAGAAGGGGAGAAATTGTAGCTAAGGCTTTCCTTTTGCTTATTTCATACTGTTCTTCTACAAAGTACTTTATATATGAATGCTTTCTTCACCCATTTTTCTTCAATTATTATACTTTTTAAATAATTCAATGGAATTGTTTTCTCTTTTGTACTTAAAGAGTAACATGACATCCTGTTGATGGCATTACTTGCAGTCAATTGGATTTAAGTGAGGGAGGGCTGTACAAGGTCACCAGCTTCATTGACTCCTCTGTAGCCATCTGGTTCCAGTGACAAGATCTAGATCAGGATGACTGGAGATAGTCCCACATGTTCTAAAGCAATTGTGGTTAAGTGACTTGCCCAGTGTCACAAAGCTATTAAGTATCTGAGGTGATATTTGAACTCAGGTCCTGCCAACTTCAGGGCCAGTGATCTATCCACTGTGCCATATAGCTGCCAAAAAAAATCCAATGGAATATTTATTGCAGAAATAATCAACATATGTTTGTTTAAAAGTGTCTTTTTTAGCCCTATTTCCCTAGGACTACAACATATCAGCAATATTCATCATATTTTCCAGTACATGAAATGAAATATTTTTCCAAATATTTAATAAAAGACTGTAAGATTGCTATTTTCTTCTTTTCTTTTAAAATACATTAATATAAGGGGGCAGCTAGGTGGTGCAGTGGATAAAGCACTGGTCTTGGATTCAGGAGTACCTGAGTTCAAATCTGGCCTTAGACACTTGACATTTACTAGCTGTGTGACCCTGGGCAAGTCACTTAACCCCCATTGCCCCACAAAAATAAAAAATAAAATACATTAATATCAAGTCAGGCATTCATGAACTCTCAACTAACTAACTATATACACATATGTGATTATACTTGTGATTTCAATAACATAAGGAATTTCCAGTGAAGAAATTCCCTATATAACAGAGACTCTTTTGCAGTCTAGTGCGAGATTCCAGAGAGTTGCTTGGTAACTTATAAGTGTAAGTGATTTGACTAAGTTCACTTAGCCAGTAAATATCAGATGTGAGACTAGAACCCAGATCTGTTAGATGCTAAAGACAGCTTATATTCCATCCTGCCTCATATAGTGTGTAACCATGCATACATGCATATATATTTCTATACATATATATATATATATATAATGAAGTCATAGAAAGATAGAACAACAAAGATATAATGAAGGAATGTTTGACCTATTTTATATACAAACAATCTATATATAAATATAGATACATACCCAAGATGGAAAAGTGGATCTGAATAGTATATCAGCAAAACATAGTAAAATGATGAAGCAGCAACAATCTCTTGCAAAGATTTTTCTCTGCTTCCAACTATTTCCATCTTGTTCATTTATTTTCCCCTTTTTACTCATTTTGTTAATTATTCTAACCAATTTTCCCCCTGCATCTCTGTAGGTCATTTAAAATGTTGTTAAAGTCCAAAGGTTATGTAACATGCCCAAAATTATAGAGACACTAAGTGGCAGCATCAGGTTTACATAGATATATATATAAACAGAGATGGAGAGATGGGAGGGAGAGAGAGGGAGAGTGAGAGGGAGAGATGGAGATTGGGGGGGTGGTAAACAAGTAGAAACATTCTTATTTAGATTTTTTTTTCTAACTTGTTATCCAGACATCTTTTCATTATAAATGTTCCTTCCCTTCCTAATCAGGATATTTAAGGAAATAAAACAAAATTCTATGTAAAAAAATTAAATAGAAAAAGAAATAAGAAAAATCATTTTATTAATTGAGGGAATAGAAATGTATAGTATAATGGTATATGTTTATGGAGACATTACTATTCAAGTGAACCTCAAAATAAGATAAAATGATACAAAATAGTTTGAGTTGGTTGTACACTGAAATTTAGCCAAATTTGTGGTAGTCAAATCATTTAGGAATAAACTAGAATTAGAATTATTTGTTGTTTATGAGTTGTGCAATCACATCCAACACTTTATGACTCCATGGACTGTAGTACATCAAGGCCTTCTCTCCTCTACTCTCTCTCAGAGTCTTAAGTCCACGTTCACTTTTCCCCATGAGATTATACATCCATCTCACCCTCTGCTGTCCCCTTTTCCTTTTTTCTTCAGTCTTTCCCAAACTGAATCTTTTCCAATAAGTCCCATCTTCTCATTATGTGACAAAAGTATTGCCTAGTTTCTCATTCTATAATGTCATCTACTCAAACATATAATTAATTCATTACAAAAAGATTGATTACAAAAATCAAACTTCTACTTACTTATCTGGTATTGTAAATTGTAGCCAATTAGATTACCATGTGTCTTCTTGGGCAGTCCCCAGGATAGTACAATTGTGTCCTTATCAGCATGTATAACCTTGAGGAAAGGAGGCTGTTCAGGTACTGAAATAAATGAAGTCAACTTAGAATTTATGACAAAATTCAACCTAAGAAAATACAATGAATTCCTTTATATATTCTCATTCTTCTAATGGGAAGAGCCTAACATGAGTAATCTTGGGTTTTTAAACCCAGACAATCACACCACAGCTTTCCTCTGACTGCTTGTTTGGGTCTCTTCTACCTTGATTGAGGAGGAACTGAGTTAAAATCCGGCCTCAGATACTTGACACGTATTAGCTGTGTGACTCTGGGCAAGTCACTTAACCCTCATTGCCCCACCAAAAAAAAAAAAAAAAGTTGGTACCTTGAGGGTAGGGACTATCTTTCTTTTGGCTTTGATTTTTTATACCTAACACAGCACAATACATGGATCATAGCTCTAAAAATGCTTAATGACTGATTCAGAACTAATTTTAAGATATAGAATATTTACTTATAGGTAATATGCATTAGGTATTTATTTCTTCTGTCATTAAAATTGCAATATTGATTAATTTAAATTCATTTAAAGTTATTTAATTTCATCAGTATTTTGCGGCTTTGTGCTAAAATCAGCTTTGAACTCATCAAGGCTGACAAAGAAATGATTTGGCTCCCATGGCCATAGCTATAAGATAGGAAGAACCCAAGTACATTCAAAAGAAGTCAGATCCACTTCATAATCTAATAAAATGCAGCCAATAGTTGTAATGCAACTAAGAGCAAGAAGGCACAGAGAGAATGTGGGCCACCGCTCAGTCATTGTACTTTGAGTGATATATTCTCCTTAATTCCCACATTAGAGGTTGTTAAACTTGGTTCTGGTTTGTTTTGGGTTTGTTTTTGATTTTTTTTTTTTGTCTTTTTGCAGGACAATGAGGGTTAAGTGACTTGCAGGGTCACACAGCCAGTAAGTGTCAAGTGTTTGAGGCCGGATTTTAACTCAGGTCCTCCTGAATCCACTGTGCCACCTAACTGTCCCTACAAAGACTACTCTGATGGCAATGATGTTGGTCTTTCTAATAATTTCACAACCAGGTCATTGGTATGGAGCCATGTGAATTGGAGATTTCCCCTCTTATTCAAACTGGGATGTCTTTACCTTTATGTCCTGTCACATGTATTTGTGTATCTCTATGTAGGACATTTCATTAGAGAGATTTGGAGGAGGGAGATAGGAATTGGACAAGTAATTGCATAAATACAGAGATTCCCTCAGGAGAATATTCCCTCTACTAGTACTTTCTATGCAAATTAAAGTCTTAGAGGTTAGTAAGTAGTTAAAAGTAGCCCACAATCACCCAGCCAGTATCACATATTGGATTTTTTTTTGGGGGGGGGGCAAGGCAAAAAGGGTTAAGTGACTTGCCCACGGTCACAGAGCTAGTACGTGTCAAATGTCTCAGGCCGGATTTGAACTCTGGTTCTCCTAAATCCAGAGCTGGTGCTTTATCCACTGAGCCACCTAGCTGCCCCCACAGATTGGACTTTAACTTCGAATTCCCTAACTTCAATGGCCAGCTCTGTAATCACTACAGCATGAGTATAAATTTAATCTATAAATTAAAGAGCATGTAACTGGCCTGCGATTGCTCAAACCACTAAACAATAGACACACATTTAAGTTTTATCTGCATTATTAACATTTTTCCCATCACTTATTTATTTATTAATTGATTTTGTGGGGGCAATGAGGGTTAAGTGACTTGCCCAGAGTCTCATATTTAGTAAATGTCAAGTGTCTGAGGCCAAATTTGAACTCAGGTCCTCCTGAATCCAGGGCCAGTGCTTTATCCACTATGCCACCTAGCTCCCCGCCTCCCCCAACCCACTAACAATAATGAACACTAATGAGGATTTGTGATGGATTGGGTCTTGGCTAGGACTATACTTTCAAAGAGTTTCACTAAGAGCAGCAGAACTAAGTGGAGAAGGGCTCTCACATATTTTATTGTGTGCTGTTTTTTTTTTTTTTTTTACCTCCTTCTGGAGTTTGAAAAGAAATTGGAGTACTTTCTGGCCCAGCACCTTTGGAATTGTAAGCTAACACTGTTAACTTGAATTCACTAAAAGGATCTAGTGAAGGAACCATTCCATAGCTTCTGTCTCCAGGCAATCTTATACTTTTTACTTCTTGGGGGAATTTCCTTTCATCCAATCTGCTTCTCGTTTTCCACCAATTGATCTGAAATAAAAATGATAATCCATTGTCATACTTTTCCTCTATATAATTGTTGAAACCTATTGAATAAGATTTATTTTGAAAGCAAGAATATTCTTATGCAACTATTAGGGGAGTAAAACACTGATATCCTCTTAATGTCCATGAACTCTGTCTTTTGAATTTCTGTCCCATGTAACATTAATTAGGGTACTGTTATAAAATGTTAGCTGTTACTGACAAAGGAGCTGCATCAGGATCTGTAAAACACAAAAAAAAAATAGAATTCCATATGAGCATGCTGTTAATATTAAAGTGAAATCAATAAGATTCTTCTCAAAATCTATTCCTATAATATATTTAAACCAGGGAGGGAGAGACTTCTGAAAATATTTTTAAAATTAAAATACTTCGGGCAGCTAGATGGTGAAGTGGTTTAAAGCAGCCGCCCTGGACTCATGAGTACCTGAGTTTCAAATCCGGCTTCAGGACACTTGACATTTACTAGCTGTGTTACTCGTGGGCAAGTCACTTAACCCCCATTGCCTAAAAAAAAAAATAATACTTCAAAACTACTATATTCTTTATCTATATTCAAATGTTTACAATAATATCTATAAGTATAATTTATATAATATGTATAATTTTATATAGTGATGTAACAATAATGGAAAAACTATTGATGCTTTGAGGTATAATGGATGGGATCTTGCTCATTCCCAAAGGGCACTTCCTTTAAAAAAGTAATTATTAAACAGAGGCAGCTTGGTGGCTGAGTGACTGAGCATTGAAACTGACGTTAGGAATACCTGAATTCAAATTCTCCTTGTGACTTTGGGCAAAGTCACAACCTCTTTCAATATCAGTTTCCTTAACTGTAAAATGGAGATTATACTTAACACCTACTATACTGGGTTGTTTTTGAAAATAAATTAGATGACATGTGTACTACCGTTTGGCCAGCTTAAAGTTTTATAAAGGCGAGTTATCATAATAATGATTATTACGTGCACGTGGAATATTAGTACTACAAAATACCTGATTCTGAACCATAAAATATTCTAGGCACTTAGAAAGGTAAAAAGATAAACATAACATAGCCTTTGCCTCTAAGTTTGTAATCTAAGAAATCCCTCCAAGGATTTATAGCTTCAACATATATAACATAGTCACTCCCCCCCTTTTCCCACTAGATCAAATTACATGAAAATTTAGACATTGCCTATATATTCACTGCCGTTTTTTCACTTGGAAAATTATAATCAAGATTGATTTGGGCATGAACTTTTATCCATAGATGGCAGCGGGTAGATGATAGAAAATTGAGTACATTCAAACATTTGATTTGGAGAATCTTACAGAAGTCCTACAACGTGCATCAAAAAAGCTATATTGCATAAAAACAAGTTATTCATAGTTGTACTATCTTGTGGAAATGATACTATCCAGTATTTTATTTTCTTTTGATTTTATTTCTCTTTATCTTAGAGTGACAGGGTATGATAACCATCCTCAGAATCTCAAAGACCCCAGTTCACCTCCTACATATGATACATATTGTCCCTGTGACCTTGGAGAAATATTTTTTCTCTCAGTATATTCAAATTAGATTATAAATATGTATCCATATATGCACATATATGTATATATCTAAGATTATAAATTATACAGCAGATACTGATCTGCATTAGAAAATTTCCTCAATGAGAATTCCTCAAACTAGCTCTAATTATTTTTAGCATATTAATATCTGCTCCCTCTGCATTACATAGCTGATTGCATTGAATCAGTAATGAGGTACAAAAATACTATTGTGTGAAAAATTAATTTTAATTGAATAACAGTATTATCCAGGAGGTTAATACATTTTATGGGCACTTGGCTGTATAAATTTAAGTTATGGAGCTGTAAAATTGTTCCTAAGATCATCAAGATAATTTTAAGAAGAAATGGAACAGATTATTTTTTGGAACATGGAATACTAGAGTCCATATTTAACAAAATAAAACAACAAAAACTGTAAACACTCAAAAATGTTTGTTATTAAATACAAATTAGTCAAAATGCAATTTATAAGTTTTTTAGAAACATTTGACATAATTTTTTATAATCAATCTCTACTTAATAAGAGAACAGATGAAGAAATAGAAGGAACCCTAGAGTTTATCTAGACCAACCTTTACATTTTGTAGTTGTGGAAACTGAGACCAAAAGAAGATAATAGACTGACAAAGATCCCTCAGGTAGTAAGAGACAGAACTGTAATTCGAAGTCAGGAACTGTGAAACCCAGTTCAGTGTTCTTTGCATAGCAACGCAGATACAGTTAGCAGTTATAGGTGAGACAAGAACTCAGCTCTAGTGACTCTCAGTCCAGATCTTCCAACCACATCTCACAAGATCTTGTTACATCAGTTTTGAAGGTTCAGCACAGACTTATTCTGACACACTATTTAAATATTGCTTAATATTTCCTTTCTTTAAAAAGGCTTATAAGAGGAGGCAGCTAGGTGGCGCAGTGGATAAAGCACCAGCCCTGTATTCAGGAGGACCTGAGTTCAAATCCAGCCTTAGACACTTGACACTTAGTAGCTATGTGACCCTGGGCAAATCAGTTAACCCTCATTGCCCTGCAAAAATAAAAAAAAGGGGGGGGGGCTTATAAGAGTGGACCTGGTGGCATATGCACATATTCCTTGCAACTGTGGAGGTTCAGAATGGTGGATTGTTTGAGTTTGGGTTTGCAGTAGGGTTAAAGCCCATTTGGGTGATCACTTCAAGACCAGAATGGATTTGCTGAGACACCAGGCTGTCCAAAGAGGGGTAAACTGGTCCAGGTTGGAAGCTAAGAAGGTCATGGCTTCTGTGCTGATCAGCAGTAAGGTCAGATCTATGAGTGATTGTTGCACTTTTTGACTAGATAAGATAGAAAAAGAGTAATATCTATCTATCCCACCTGTGTGCATGTGTATATATTATAAATAGAAAGATAGATGATAGATAATGACATATAAATATATAATATATAATGATATATATAATACATGTGAGAATATAGATACATATATACATATACACTGATATGTATGTATATTTATTAAAAGTTTTAAATTATTAAATTAGTGTCCTTAGAAAACTATTGAATGAGTAGATATCAAGCAAGGGATAAGACTTTCTAAATAAATAAGTCTAATTAGTTTAATAAGTCCGATACCTCCAAAAAGAGATTTATACAATAATATCTCATTTATTAGACATTGGTAGGGAAATGGTTATTTATAAGTGAATTTTCTAGATAACTGAAAATTATCGAGTTCAAATGAAATAATTTTTAAGTTATACATTTTTTACAGATTTTTAAAAAAAATATCTCATACATACTCTTGTCTTAAATAGATAACACTAAAAATAATTTAAACCTTTTTTGATGCCTTATGTTAAGAAAAACCTCATTGTACTGAATGCTAATTTAATTCCATCTCCTTTTTTTAGTTTTTATCTTCTTTTGTACTGTCATTATTTCATATGGTGTCATTTTGTCTCTCTCAAATAGCCTCTTCTAAGCTCATATTTCTTACAGACGATTGATTTTAATCAATTGTGAGTTAGGAAACAAGATAAGTAAGCTTAAGTTTTTTATGGGTAAAACAACAACAGTACCTTGAATCAGGCTATGATGCTAACAGAGTGAGGGATCAGTATTGGTTTAGAAGTGCCAAGGTTTTGGGGTAGCTAGGTGGCGCAGTGGATAAAGCACCCGCCCTGGATTCAGGAGGACCTAAGTTCAAATTCGTTCTCAGTCACTTAACACTTACTAGCTGTGTGACCTTGGGCAAGTCACGTAACCCCCATCACCCCACAAAAAGAAACAAACAAACAAACAAACAAAAATGCCAAGGTATGGAGAAATATCAAATTGCTTTTCACTCTAAAATGATTTGCATCTTCTCTTTTGCTTCAGGAAAATAATTTCAGAATCAAAAAAATTCAAAAGTCATTAAATAAATCCATTTCTGAATGATTATTCTAAATACAATGTATAGCACCAGTGGTATACAAGACATAGCTGGGCTGTTGCCACCATATAATCATAAATTCTATTTTTAAACCCTTTTATAAAACTTTACATTTATGCCTAGGTGATTCTATCTTCTTTGATTCCACTCACAGTCCTCAGAGTCATAGCTTGAATCTTTTGAATTTTTGTTATACTTTTATCTTACTCTACTGTTTGTCCTTTGAAATTTTGATTTCACTGGTTGAGGGAACTCCCAGTAAGGGAATTCCTTCAATCAGTGAAGGTCAGTAACTATTTCAAAATAATAGTCTTGTGGATGCTCCTGAGGAACTGAGCGATTCAATATCTTGAATAGGGTCAAAAAGCCAGTGTGTCAAGGGCAGGTTAAGATACCATCTTACATTTACTCCCTCAAGGAAAATTGGAAGTTGGAGGAAAAGAAAAGAAGGAGAAATGCATGCCCATCAACGTTGCCTAAGCCTTTTGTCCCTGTTTTACTCCAAGAATATTATATTTAGGAGAGTCAAGAAAACTATTAGTATGTGTATTGTGTGCTGGCACCAAAAGTACACAGAAATTGAAGTAAGAGGAGTCAGTTCAAATCCTGGATCTACAACACAGATGGCTTAAAGACGAGAGAGAGACAGAGAGACAGAGACAGAGACAGAGAGTGAGAGAGAGAGAGAGAAAGAGAGAGAGATGAAGGAAGGAAGGAAGGAAGGAAGGGAAGGAAGGAAGAAGGAAGGAAGGAAGGAAGGAAGGAAGGAAGGGACAGGAAGGAAGGAAGGAAGGAAGAAGATAGACATTTAGATAGATGATAGATACATAGATACATAGACCTCTGATTTCATTAGTAGAAGGACTTTCCCAGTGAACAAACTATTTCAAACTTATGAACCTGTGTAAAGCAGCATCTATTCTATAACACACAGTTTTATGGAGTTTTGGGGACATAAAAGAAAAAAATATATATTACCCAAGATCACAGTAAGTATGTCTCAGAGGAAAGTCTTGAACCGATATAGACATGATTCTGGGGGCAGTTTTTCCTTATTATCTGAATATGCACGAATTATTTAAATTAGTAAGCAATGTCTAAAGCACAAAATCCCTTATTTAAAAAAAAATAAGAAATAGCCCACCTGTAAGGGACTACCAAAATATCAGGCTGCATCAGATATAAATTAATTCACACTATAAGGTAGGGATAAAGGGAAGTTTTATGTCTATCTTAGGGACCAACAAGGGCATTCTTAAGGTAAAGTGTGAAGAGTCTAATATCAGCTTACCAATTTTACTGACTTTTGAAAACAATCACAGAGTGTGCTAGACTCATTTCACATCAAAAATAGTAAGACTGCTTTTTGCTTTTTGCCTCTAATATGTGATCTTAGCTCACATGGACATCTTGTCTGAGGAAGGAGCTATAGGAAGCACATTTTATTTTCTGTTGCCCTTAAAAATCTAGATTTCTCTTTTACAACCAAATTTAACTCAAGACACAAAGGCTCTTTATAATATAAAGCTATTGACACAAAAGGCTGAATAATTCCATCACCACAATTTTTGAGGCATCATTACATGGAAGTATGCTACCTTCTCTTTCTCAAAAAGGCAAAATAGGGTTAGTGGTCAAGGCAATATCATATGGAAATTAGGTATTAATAAAGAGATGGGGAAGGCAGCTTGGTGCCTTGAACAGGAGAAAGAAGTTAAAGCTATGAGACTTGAATTCCAATTGCATCTCTGTTGGGAGCAGCTAGAGCACTGGCCCTGGATTCCAGAGGACCTGAGTTCAAATTTGACTTCAGACTTTTGAAACTTACTTGCTGTGTGATCTTGGGCAAGTCATTCACTTAACCCTCATTGACCTTGGGGGGGGGGGGGATTGCATCTCTCTTATTTACTGCTTCTCTACTGTTGGTTGTCACTTAAACTTCCTGGGCCTGTTTCCTCTCTTATAAAATGAGGAGGTTATACTATGTGGCCTCTGAAGTCTCTTAAAATTTTAAATCTATGATTATATGAAGATTGTCATGTCTTCCCCATAAGTTTTTAAATAGGAAAGAGTCATCTAGGATGACAAGTCTCATCTCCTCTTATTACAAGACTGGATTTAGCCAGAGTAGTTGTAATTGGGTACTGCCAGTTCCAGCCTGTAAGGTCTAGAATTTGCTTTCTTTGTTTTCAGCAACATATGACAAAGGTTTTTCATCAAAAAGTTTCTGACAATCTCATTTACTCAAGGTTAAAAACTTAGTAAATTTCCAAATTTATATTTTTGAAAAATGAAATATTTAAATTCCTGAACTGTGTTTGTTTGGACATAAATTTTTCTATCGAGAAGACATATTTTTCACCTGGAAGGTTAGATAATTTCATGTATTTCATTGGAAAATATGTTTTGACTCTGATCATGGAAGGCCAAACCTGAAATTACCCATGACTGCTTGTACAGTAGGATGGTATTTCACAGACACAAAGATTTAGAACTAGAGGGTCAGAGTTCATCTAGTCCAAAATCTGTGATATTACAGATGGTGAACAAGAGACCCAGAAGAGATAATTGAATGGTCCATGGTTATACAAGTAGTATATTCAGGTAGAATGTGAATTGGAACCTGTCTCCTGAGTTCAAATCTAGCATTCTCTACTGGGAATTATGAAGAATACATATTTTCAAAAAATATCCAAATTGAAATATTAAAAATACAAAATATTTTAAACAAAGTTAGAATTAAAAGCAAACATTGTATCTAATTAATAAAGAATGTTGTTGTTTTTCAGTTAATCTTTGGTATACCACAAAGACTATGGTACATAGTACTAGAGTCAGCAGGTAATATCACATCTTAATTTTTTTTTTCATTTTTTTGCCCTCTCCAACTATATTTTAGTTTTAGGGTTTTTTGTTTGGTTTTGTTTTTGCAGGGTTAAGTGACTTGCCCAGGGTCACACAGCTAAGAAGTGTCAAGTGTCTGAGGCCGGATTTGAAATCAGGTTCTCCTGAATCCAGGGCCGGTGCTCTATCCACTGCGCCACCTAGTCCAACTAGATTTTAAAGTTTTGGAACAGGGACTATCTAATCACCTTACCCTTTTTTTTTGCAGTTTTTTTATCATTTTATTTAATTTCTTTGAGGGCAGGGGAACTATATTTCATTCTGTTTCTAGTTGCATCCCCATTACTTAATATATAGTGAGTATTTTATATAGTCTTGTTGAGCTGACTGTCTGATTTTTGTGCCCTTCCTTAAATGACCAGGACAGTGTGATTTGGACAGAAGTAGGAATTCAATAAATATTGTCATTAATGATGTTTAAAATATCCTTAAAATATTTCAAGTACTTATAAGTTTCAAATTAATTCTGAAAAGAAATAACTTACAGTCTTCTCCAGTATAAACAGTTATGGTCTGAGGCTCAGGCCCAGAGCCTAATTGATTGATAGCTTGAACTTTGACATCATAAGGAGTAAAGACAGATGAGGTCATCACTCGTAAGGTATTATCTGTGGCCAATTCATCGGACCATTCTGACGGGACTCCTTGTTGTTTCCATGTCACTCTGTACTCTAATCCTGGTCCATTTCGTTCCATAGATTTCAGTGGCTATGAAAAGAACCAAGAAAGGCACTGTCATCTTTGATGATAGAATCACAAAACTGCATCTTAAGAGGTAAGCAGTGTAGTAAAGAAGAGGAAAATTCAGCCCCAAAGTCATTAAGGCCCACTTCTGATACCAATGAGACATATTGACTACATGTCCTTGGAAAAGTCACCTATCTAATCCTCCCAGGTATGGAGTGGGGGTGGGGGCAGGGGCGGGGAAAGGGGATTTCTATTGAGGAGCTTCCTAAACCAATTCAAACACAGTTCAGAAATAAGTGAGTATGATATCAATGAAAATCCAATCTTGAGCTTATTCCTTTGAGACAGCTAGAAACAAGACGTGTTGAGCTAAAGTTCTGTCCTGGCCTTATTTTTCTCTCTTTATTCTCTAACTTGATATTCTCCAACTCTATTGAGATAGGCTCAATTAACCTCTCTGTGTAAATGAGTCCCAGCTCTTTATATCCAGCCCCAGTGTTTCCCCAAAATCTACTCTCACATGATCAACTATTTATTAGACATTTTGACAAAGAGGCATCTCAAACTCAATGTGTGTCCAAAACAAAATTAATTTTCTCCCAAATGTCTTGTTCTTCTGAACATCTTTCTATCTGTTAAGGTCACAGCCCTTGCTTGATGACCTATGCTCATAACCTCAGTGTCATACTCCCAATTCTTACTCTTATGATTATACTTGTTCAATCTGCTGACAGATCCTGTCCTTTCTACATTTACCACATCACATATCTGTCCCCCTTCTTTTTACTCATAAAACCACAATCCTAGTTCAGGCCCTCATAACCTCTCTGCTAGGATATAACGATAGCCTTCTCATTGGTCTCTTTGCTTCAAGTCTCTCCCCACTTGAATCCATCCTAAAAATAACTCCCAGGAATCTCCCTCAAGTAGAAGTCTAACTATTTTGCCTCCTGGCCCCATTCAATAAACTCCAGTGACTCCCTATTACTTGTAGGTCCAAATAATAAGTCTTCTCTTCATAATGTGCCCCTTCCTATCTTATAGCCTGCTTACACATCACTGTCCTTGATATACTCGATTGTCAGGACACACTGACCAACTTGTGGTTTTTCATATATATGACTTGATTTCAGATCTGTGCTTTTGCACTGCTTAGCCCCCCCTGGCTAGAATACCTCACCTCATCATCTCAGCCTCTTAATATCCATAGATTCCTTTTAAATTCACCTCAAGTGCTATTTTCTGCAGGAGACCTTTCCTGGTTACCCTGACTCCTAGTTCTTTACATTCTGAAGTTACTTCATGCATACTTTCAATGTATCTTTCATATACTTACATGTAAGTTATAATTAGAGTGTAAGCCGCCTGAGAGAGCATTCCCCATTTTTTTTCTTTACATTGTTAGTGCTTGGCAAAATACTAGGTATATCATGATTACTGATTGTTGTTGATCGCTTGACTTTTAAACAGTTCCTGAAGACTAGTTGATTTGAAACTATTTTCTTTAAAAGTTTGAACTTCCAGAAACCCTGTCCTCCAGAGGTTCTCCTATGTTATTATGTTTTTTCAGGGCAATGAGGGTTAAGTGACTTGCCCAGGGTCACACAGCTAGTAAGTATGTCAAGTGTCTGAGGCCGGATTTGAACTCAGGTCCTCCTGAATCCAGGGCCAGTGCTTTATCCACTGCACCAGCTAGCTGCCCCTCTCCTATATTATTTAATGTACTTTGCCAGTCAATTTGGGTGGGCTGCCACCAAGTACTGTATGACTTGGCTCATGATGTCTCCTAACAGAATGACTTTACACAGATGGGGTTAACTCAACCATAGGTGATGAAAAAATACCTCTCCATTTTAATATGATTTTCTATAAAATTAGAACTCAACTAAAACAAAAACGTTCAATGCTAATAATAGTTATATTTCATATATTGAAAATGATCAAATAGACTGAGAGGTGAAGAAATATGAATACCAAAACACAATTTACATACCTCTCTGAATTTCCTCACTTATTCATCTTAAAACTCTCTCTTTCTACCCTGCAGCTTTAGACCTTTAATTCTTTCTCTAACTTAGAGAGTTTCAGTACTAACACATGGTTTCCTGTGCTGAGAGTTAAAATCCCCTGAGGCTATTCCCATCCATAGAAATGTAATTTCAACCATCTTTACTTAGCTATTGAAATAATTCCCTAGAGGATTTTAGCTACCTTCATTTCAGAAGTCTATCTACCTCATCCTTCCACATGGCTTAGTAGGAAAAAAATACATCCGTGGATCACTTTTTCTGTAAGTTCTAAGTCGGAAGAGTTTTTGTTAACCTATTTTTCCCTGCTGCCTATCTTTGAAGCCAGAAGTTGTGGAAATCCTGATTTGCATTATTATGGTTTAACTTTCTACATTGTGTGCCACAAATGCCATCACATCCTTAGTAATGATTCAGGCAAGGTTCCTGCTCACTGACTTGTTGTGGGTGTGTTTGTGTGTGTGTGTGAGTTTAAAGGAAACATTTTAAAAATGTTTGTATATCTATAAGTACAAACATGCACACATACATATATACTGTATGTTTATGTATATATGCATGTGTATGCACACACAAATAATATACAGACCCACATGTATACACACATATATATGTGTGTATATGTGTGTGGAGTGGGGGCAGGAGGAGTGGAAGTATTTACATATATGCATATGTGTATTTACATATTGATATACTTCTTTATAGGTATATAAAGAGAGAGAATATCTAGGGAGAATATAATTTAGCTTTAAAACAGGGATATAATATGATTTCACAAGAGCAAGGCTAAATAGAAAAACAAAAATTTTCATTCAGTTTCCCACTGATCATTTATATGCCTTCATATGATAGACAGCATCTCCCAAGGATTCCAAAGAAAAATATGAAAGCAATACATATGTGAGCAAAGGTCATTGATATGGTTTACTTCAATAAAATATATTGAAATATGATTTCCTTCCTGCCTTATAAAATTCAACTATATGCTTTCAAAATTAAGATTGGGGAGAAATATTCATGAATAGTATTTATAATGGCAGCCCTGTAAAGCATACTTCTAGATCTATATGATGCTCTAGAATCTCTATGATTCTGCATTAAGAAAGTGAACTTCCCTGATTCCATCAGGTATTTGTGTTTTACCCTCCAAAAATGACTTAGTATTCTTGCTCGTAGCTGAGGATAAACGTGCCCAGAACTCCCTTAGGATAGCTAACATAGGCCAATTCAGTCTCTGCTTCAATAAGATTACATATTTACCTTTGAGGTTATCTAATCCAGAGGTGTTAAACAAGAGGCCCAAAGTCCATGTATCCCAAATGTGGCCTTAAACAAATTAAAATGTAACTGGAAAAAGCTTGACAAAGTTAATAAACACATAATACAACATAGATAATGTTAATTGGCACCTAAGTCAATATGTGACTGGCTGGCATCTGTTTCTCTTTGAGTTTGACATCACTGATCTAGAGCAATACAACTCCCATTTTACAGTTGAAGAAACTGAGGTCAGATGACTTGCCCTAAATCATGTATAGAGAGAGAGTAAGAAGCACAATGAATCCAGTTTCCTCTGAGTCCAAATCCAGCATGGCTTTCCACTCATCACCATCTATGCCCAAAATCCAATGAGAGGACAAAATGAGTTAATGCACTTAAAGCATTCTGCAAATCTTAAAGAATATGAAATGTGAGGAGTAATTAATGTGAACATTTCATTTAATCCCAATGGAATTTGAGGTCCTTAAAAGCAGTAGCAATGATATGTATGTATGTATGTGTATCTATATATGCTATATGTAAATATGTGCATATATACATATATACTATATTGCATTTATCCATATATATCTAAGTACACACATTATATATATACTAATTATTATACACACACATATATGACATATACATATACATACATATATAATGTATATGTATAGTTTTTGTAACCTCAGAATCTTAAAGGTTGCTTGCCAGACAGCAGTCACTTATACTTGAATTGAATTGAATTGAACTGAATTAAACTTAACCAGGGGAAGTACTGAATGGAGTCAGAGGATCTCAGTTCGAATCCTACCTTTGACCCATATCACCTTTGTGATGCTGGACAAATGACAACTTTAGTTTCCTCTTCTACAGAATGAAGGGGCTAGACAAGAGGGTCTGCCCTCTGTGGCTCCTTTGAGCTGTGTATCTATAATCCTTTGACAATGGATGTTTGCAACCCCAGACTCCCATTATTTTATGATCCTATTAATTAAGCAACTAAAATGTTTTAAGGACATTAACAATGTTTCATTAGGAATTGAAACTATGACCTCAATTAAATGTGTTTTAAAGAAATCACTTCAAGCTTATGGTTTTAACTCAGTGCATAATTTTACTCATTGCTAAAAAATAGCTGACATTTGCCCCTGGCAAAGTCTCTATTTGTATTCAGTGAGAATTTTTGCCCCCGGAAATCTGCGAGTGTAAAAATGACATAAATTCATCAGGGACTGAAGAATACCCAGATAAATGCAACCATGTACAAAGGCAAAAAGTTTTTACCCAAACTGAAGTCCATTATTTTAAACACCTTCATCTCAGAACAGATAAAGAAATAAAACTGTGTTGTTTGTCATTTTTCCTCTCATGATAATACTCATGTTTAACAGTATTTCTAAAATATATCTGTACATAGATGCATAGAACTATATATGTATAGGTGTATGTAGATATGTATGTATATATGTACTTATATAAGTTTCACATATATACATCTGTGTATATGTTTCATATCTATCAGTCTAACTGGATATAGATTTATAAACTTAATATTAACGTTACATGCTAGCTGAGCCCGATTTTTCAAGGGATATAGTAAGGGTTTCTTATTTAGTGCTCAAAGGATCTTCAGTAAGTTTCAAGCCCAAACAGACCAACAAGACAAGGACACAGTTTAGCTTTTGGCCAGGTATCTCTCTCCTAGCCTCAGGGATGTAAAGGGCCAGGTGGGTGGCAGTAATTCACTTCTTACAATGATTTTGCAAATCAGACAGAAATTCTCATTAAAATCACAGTACTAGTAGTGAAATTGAAGTCCCTGAGGCTAAGTTATTTGACCAGTATAATTCACTAAATGAGTTGTAGAACTCAATATTTCTTGACATTTTGAATCTTGTGGGCCCTTTAAAGCAAAATCCCCAGACTTTTGAAAAGAATCCAATGATGAAATTTCAAAGAAGTATGAATATCCTCCCAATAAATCCTAATTATTTAGCAAGTGACAAGGTTAATTAAATCATATACTTTTCTAAGATTTCAAAGGATACTCTTTTTGTTCATTTGTTTATGTATTGATACAATGACTATTACTTTTATGACCCTTGGAAAATGAGTGGTAAGTCACAATTCTATGGCATTTGAAAAAATTATCATTTAAATGATAACTGTGGCGAAAAAAAGCTGTATTACAATTTCAAATTTTTAGCATAATTTGATTTTTTTTACTCCAATCATGTTTAATGTTAGTCATTCTTGGCTGAAAGGCTGAAGTCAAATGCCCTTCTTGTCTGTTAAATCTAAAATGAGAAAGATGATCATTTTATGTTAATTTACATTCAATTTCTCCAGTTGACTTATTCATTTAAAAATCCCATTTAAATTCAATGTAATTTTTACCATTAACTTTATAATTATTCATTTGACTTCAAATTTTCCTACATTTAGTCTCTTCTTTCTACATCATGACTTCTTAAGCTTTTTCCACTCACAACCCCTTTTTGCCTAAGAAATTTTTATGTAACCCTACGTATATAAGTATATAAAATAGGTAGACAAATCAAATATTTTCTGTCAAATTTTTCATGACCCCCACCCTTTCCACACTACCATAATGCTGTGGACTTTTATTTCTTAGTTGACTGAAGATAGACTGGGAAGAGGATAATATAGTTAATAGAATCTATCTTAATCAAATCAGTCAGTGAACAACATTTATTAAATACCATATTTGTGGTGGGAATCATTCTAGTTGGTGAGGATACAATAGGAAAGCAAAATAGCACCTACTCAAGGAGTTTACATGATCATAAATTTAGAGGGGAAAAATTAGTATTTAATTACAGATAACTTTAAAGTTGGGTGGATTTGCAAGTTTTTGGATGAACAAGCTCAGGAATTGTCATTATTAGGTTCAGTTCCACTTAGTGAGTAGTTTTCATTGTGGTATTGCTCTGGGACCTATCCTTGGTACTGTGATTTTTTTTTTTTTTTACATTTTTCACAGTGCTGTTAATGAAAGTATTGCTGGTACATTTTTATACAATTTGAAACGGAGGCAGGAAGTTATCATGTTGAGTGACCAAAAATGAACATGACAGGCTAAAACAAGGGACTAAGGCTTGAAGATGTAAAGCAAAGTCATGCCTTTTGGGTTCAAATAAACAGCTATACAATTAAAGAACTGGCCAAAACCTTTAGCAACAATATCCAGGAATCTCATCATTATTATTACAACAAAATTATTATTAAAATAATTATTATAGTTAATTAACCAGCACTTCCGTGGCCCTGATTCTTTCCAAAAATTTGTTCCTTATAATAATTCTGGGAGATAAATTCTACTATTGTCCCCATTTTATAATTGAGGAAACTGAGGCAAACAGAGGTCTTACTAAGCCCAGGCCTTGGACTTTATCCACTATACCATCTAACTGCCTGAATATTGTTGAAATGATTATAATTATTAATAAAAATAAGAATAGCTAGCACTTATATTTTGTATTAACCTTTATACTGAATTATACTTTTTAAAAAAATTTGATCCTTACAATTATACTATGAGGTAGATTCTATTATTATACCCACTTTACAGATAGAAACTTGGAAAGGTTAAGTGGTTTCTCTGGCATCACACAACTAGTAAGTATCTAAGGCAGAATTAGAACTCAGGTGTTCCTGGCTCCAAGCAATCTACCCCCTGAGCTACCACATGCTTCATGGCATGAAAGGACAAAATGCATTTGATATAGTAACCAAAATAAGCTAATACAGCCTTATCTGACAGTATGAAAAACAGACTGAAAGATTGTGATAGATCTTCTGTTCTTTGTCAAGGTATTGCTGGTGTGTTAATGAGAAGACATTCAAAACAGGCCATATTAATTAAGCTCAAGCAGAGAAGAAAGACCAAGAGAATGAGGGCATTATAGACCAAGACAAATGGGGGTCAGTTGAAGGAAATAGAAATATTGAGCTTGGAAAACAAGAGGATGAGGGTCTATGGTAACTATCTGAAGGATGGGCATAGGGCAAGGATTCAGCCTAATTCTGCTGGGGCACTGAGGTCAGAACTAGGAATTGAAGAGACACTAGCAGGTTTAATATAAGGGGCAAAAACTGATAATTGAAACTGTGCCAATGTGAAAATTTTTTTGGAGACAGAGTTAAGTGACTTGTCCAGGGTCACACAGCTAGTAAACATCTAAGGCCACATTTGAACTCAGGTCCTCTTGACTCCAGGGCTGGTGCCATTTAAAATGCAAAAAAAAAAGGCTGCTTCAATACATAAATGGTTTCCATCACTGCTGATGCCATCTGAATGAGAAATCAGTGGGTGGGAGTGGTATTTAGGTACGGATTTGAACTCCAAGGCCTTGAGGTGCTTGCAATTCTGAAAATTTGGCCAAGGGAGGAGAATAAACACTCCTTAATTCTCCCCATTGCTTCTTCTTCATATAACAGCAGATTTGGCTGATCAAGCTCTGAGAATCTGTTTCTACATAGACAGTTCAAGGATGAGAATATTAACTATCCAATCTGCCTCCCAGAGGAGTGATCAAGATTAATGAATTAATGCTTATAAAGCATTTTGCTTTCCCAACAAGTCATCATATAATTACAAAATATTGTAATCTGATTAATTGGAATATCCACTCTTCGGAACCTAAGCATTTGGTCCAGGATGGCATTGGACTAAGATATTCCAAAGGAATAAAATCTAATATACAATTTAATCTGTTTTCAAGACAGAGTAGCATCTGCTTTGCTACTCTCAGCATGGCCCAGGGAATAAATCATATTTTGAAACATTTTATTTTAAATTTCTAAATTGGAAACATTTCATTTCAGGACTTTCTAAGTCCCATTAAAATGTGGCAATCTGAAACTAGAGAACTAATGGAGATAAATATGTTTATTAATTTTTATGCTATAATATTCTTATTTAACTTTGAAATAATGGATCTTCAGATCATATATGTTATAGAGAAACAAAGTTCCATAAATATTTTTAAAATATTATTTGCACATATATAAACACATGTATATACATATATCTGTGTGTATACACACACATACATATACACACATAGATATGTGTGTGATTGAATGGCCAAATACTTTATAGAACTCTAGGATGGTGAATTTAATTTGGTGCTAATAGTCAGAAAACTCTCTAGAATTCATTATTCCTTAAGTACATTCAAAACAGAAAAGGGGAGTCCCTTCCTGTTAAGACGAGACATTAATAAGTGATCATGAAAAAGATAACTTCATATCTAATGGACACCATGTAATGAGGGGTCTGACCAATGAGAGCTCAATTCACAGAAGATGTGCAGGTCTGAGGAAGAAGCCTTGGGGAAAGGTATGATGATGTAAGGAAAGCACCTATCCATTTTATAGGAAATATAGATATTCTAATTAGTCACCTTAAGAATAAGAGGAACCATTCCATGGGATATTGAGCCAGAATTGAAAATTCATTCAAAAGGCTATTAACTCACTCGCTCATTTTTTTCCCCTTTGGTGAGGCAATTGGAGTTAAGTGACTTGTCCAGGGTCACACAGCTAGTAAATTGTCAAGTGTCTGAGGTCGGATTTGAACTCAGGTCCTCCTGACTCCAGGGCCAGTGCTCTATCCACTGTGCCACGTAGCTGACCCCCACTCACTCATTTTTCACTAATTTTTAATCTAACTAATCTTTTTTATACAATTTAATAAAAAGACAAAAATCTGTTTTAAACAGTAGTGTAAAAGAGACATCTCAGACTGTTATCTTCCAACCCAATCCTCTGCCATATGGCCTGTGAGTACAAGGCTATGACTTCTGTTTCTGTTGTGTCAGCTGTGTTTTAGTTAAATTACTATATCTTGAAGAGAGATTGTTGTAGGCTGAGACCTTAGGTACTTTGCAAGGTCTAGAGACTATGTCACCATAACTACTGGAGTTTATATCCAGACCAGAGTTTGTGATCCATCAACACAGCAAATACTTAAGGACCACATATCCAGAGTGTACCATTTGCCTGCTGGCTTAGAAATGTATAAAAAATCCTAAATATTTAATCCCTTTTCTTTGTAGGTTCACCCTTATTTGGAACTTATTTGACATTATTTTCTTTATTCTGTACCTGAGCATACTCATTCTATTTTGGGTTGAGTTTGGAATTAGAGTAGGAATCCACTGGAGAGAAATTGTAGGTTTTTTTTTTAATAGTACAGGGATCCAAGGGCAATTTGTTTGGATCTCAAAGAGAATCTCCACTGGTTCAGGGACCATAGTTTATGGGTACTCTGCATAGAAGAGCATATTGATGGCATTGTGCCCTGAAGACACTTAGGAATGCCTTATGCACTGAGTAAATAATGGAGTTTTCACCCAGTAAAATAGGATGTTCACTTGGTGTTGAAGAAATGATTTCCAGTTGACCCTCAGTTGCTTAATCCCAGTGAAAATTGCTAAGCACCGTGCCTCCACATAGTAGACACTTAATAAATCTTTTTTTCTTTCACTTCCCTTCCTTTCCCTTTAGATAGATACTGTTTTCCTGCTGAGATCGGAAAATAGTTTTTCTTGTCCTTTTAATGTTATTCAGTGAGTGAACTGACTCTGTGGGTGTGTCAGGCGTTGAGAATGGAGAGCCCTTAGTGGAAAAGGAAGAAGACCAAGTACCCCAGATTGATTGGAGACAGTTTGCAGATACTAAGCTGGCTTTGTCACTTGAGGGTAAGGGGTATGACTCTCAGTTCACCTGAGGTTATTTCATTGATTGATTAATATATCTTGTGGGAGCATTCCAGATCATTTAGGAAACTGACCAACTTTCCTTTGGAAATAAGTAGGTTGTTGGTTTTCATTTTTTTTCTTTAGTAACTTTGGGCAATAACCTCAGGGAAGGCCACTTAAATGGCTAAAATAGTCACTACTAAAATTACTAAGTAAGCTGTAATCTTTCTTTAAGATCTATATAACTTCATATTTAAAGATAATTTTGATTTTTTTTATACATGTCACTTTATTTTATCATTTGATATCACCTGACTTGAGATATTTTCTATATGGCCATGGAAAAGCAAATGATGGGAAAATGCTTATTCCTCTATTCTGTATTGGACTGATGGATAGTGCACCATAGTCTATTACTTGCTATTCTCAGTTCTTCACTATCCATCACCCCTCACGTCCAATCAATTGCCAAGTCTTATTTCCATCTCACTGGTATTTCTTATCTGCCCTATATTCTCTAATGACACAGTTATTGCTTTAGTTCAAGCCCTCATAACTTTGTATGCATGATTTCAATAGCTACCTAGATAGTCTACATTCCTCCAGTTTCTTCCCTATCATATACATGTAGTTTCAAGTATTGTCTGGCACCTAATGTCCTTCACAATTTGACTTTCTTATATCTTTCCCTCCTTGTATTATTTCCATTTGTGTGTCCTTTATTTTTGTTTCCCCAAATAGGACATTCTATCTCCTACCACAGTTTCTTTGAACAAGTTCC
This sequence comes from Dromiciops gliroides, assembly GCF_019393635.1. Lineage (NCBI taxonomy): Eukaryota > Metazoa > Chordata > Mammalia > Microbiotheria > Microbiotheriidae > Dromiciops > Dromiciops gliroides. Next base: position 721,718,925 of record NC_057861.1, read on the forward strand.
CTCCCAAATTCTCATATTCATCTTATAGAATCCATAACTTCCTTCAAAACACAGCTCAGGAGTCACATCCTTCAAGATTTCCCTAATTTCCCATAAAACTATTTTGTATTTACACTACATCTTTTGTATATAATTTTCTGTATATGTTGTGTTTCTCCCTAGCCAAATATATGATGCTACATAAATTTGGGATTATTTGTATACTCCCAGAACTAAGCATAGTTACTGCTACTTAGCCAATGGATCAATCACCCAAAACATATTTCTTAAGTCCTGTTATGCATTAAAAAACCATGAGTACAAGGACAAAAATTAGAGAATCCTTGACCTCAAGCTGCTTAACCTGAAACTAGCACAGACAACAGGTAGACATCTAAAGACATATACAAATTAATACAGAATAATTTTTTGTTTTTGTTTTTGCTGAGTTCTTTCAGTTGTGTCCAACTCTTTATGACCCCATTTGGGGTTTTCTTGGCAAAGATATAGGAGTGGTTTGCCATTTCTTTCACCAACTCATTTTATATATGAGGAACTGAGGCAAACAGGTTTAGAGTGACTTGCCCAGGGTCACAGATCTAGCAAGTGTCAGAGTCTGGATTTGAATTCAGGAAGATGTGTCTTCCTGACTTCAGATCCAGTGTTCCATTCACTGCACCACCTAACTGCCCCAGTTAAAATAGCTAGGAGCACTGTTACTCCAATGGAATCAACATGCAGTTTAGTTTTCAGTGTCTAAAAAGAGACTTACAGAAATAAAATTTAACAAGCCAAAAAGAAATAATCATATTTACCTCCCATTTGATAAACATTTCCTTGGGTTGAGAAGCTTCAACTCTTATGTTTTCTGGATTCTTGTCTGGAGCTAGAAAATCACATACACTATAATTATCTTTGCATTCATCTGATAGTCTATGTAAGAAGCACTAGTCTCCCCTTCACATTTATCATAGTTTATTAAAATACAGGGAACTTTTTTAAAAATAGAAGCTAGTTTTAATTTTAAACATTTATTTTATAACATAATTTCACCTATTATTGTTCATGTTCCTTCATTGTATTGAGGAAAATGTTTCCCAATTTAATTGTTTGTAAAATAAACAAAACAAACAAAAACCCCAAGAACAACCTGGCACAACAAAATGGTACAATTACAATTACATGTATACAAAGATATATACACAAAAATGTAATTGTTTTCCAATATAAGTGGTTCTGTTTTTAATGCTATGCATTTTACTTTCTGCATTTAATAATATTATTTTGAGAAGTTATTAGCTTTCACCGGATTGCCAAAGGGGTCCATGTCACATACAAAAAGTTTAAAAAACCTTGCTCTAAAGTGGTGCTCAACGTTATCAATTCAAATAATGACAGGGTGATTATTTTTTATAACAGTTGACTCAGTACAATAAATCCTCTTGGGGGAACCTACAAAACAATGAGAAATGAGTAGGTAATTCAAATGAAAAACCAAGCAGAGAATACAGAATGACTCCTTTCAAATGACAGACATTTTTTTATGTGAAAATAGAAAATATGCTAACAGTAGAGATATATAACAAATTTAGCATAAAATAAATTACACAGATGATTGACCCTTATTTCTATTACAGTTACTTCACAAGCAAAAAAGATTCCTGCATTTTAGTGTTAGCCCAAGAACAAAGTATGAGATCATACTAGGGAAGAACACATTAAGAATAAATGCCCAAAGGAGGGGTCTTAATCTTAGAACTTCCATATTTGAAGTTCAAAAAAGACTAGATGTCCCTCAGGGGCTTGACCAGGGATATGGGATTATACAAAAATGTACATGGAACACACCAAACCAATTAATTATGGTGGAGGGAAATCCAAAGAAACTAAGGATTTATTTTAGGAAGCTCACTTTTTTGGGAGGAAAATACAAACTTTGGAAAACATATATCAGCTTTAATTAAAATTTAAATTTTTATAAAAATGAACCATATACATTATTTGATCTACATATATACTATGTATAGCATATGTGCATATATAATACCAAACATAACATGTGTGTATATATATATTCATATGGTAGAATATATAACTCATAAGGTGACATAATGAGGTTTTATCTTGTAAGGAAATTAGAAAATAATTATAACATTTTTCCTCGGCTAGAGAATACATAGTGTCTAAAGATAATAAAACATAATTAATACATATATAAATATATGTGTATATAAATAATATCTTCCAAGGAAACATTTATTTTATTTTTTTCTAATTTCTTACACATTGATAAAACTTCATTTTGTTGCCCAGTGAGAGTTGTATATTCTAGCACATGAATTGTTGAATATTCTGAACATACTCAACTAACAAGAATTTCCAAAGAATTTAAGTGAATGATATGGTCATGTAAAGTCCCCTTCACCAGAGGGATGAAGGGGAAAACATGAATAGAGGCTGCTAAAATAACTGGTTAAATCCCAACTCCAATGACTACTCATCTCATTTAATCTAGACTAATGCCTACAAAGATGCCATGGTCTGTTTATCCTCCCTTGGCACACTTATGAAGGTCTCTAAACCACTTTTTCTGTCTGGGTATGAAGGAATGCCAACCTTAAGAATTGACAGTCAGTTAGAATCAGCTCAGAGTAATAAGTATCATTAGTTTCCTAGGAATGATATACACTGCAACATCTCCCAAGTCAGGAAAAAAAAAAAAGAAGAAAACCTTAGTGGCAGTATAGAAGATAAGTATGCCCCCTGGTATCCTTGGATCTGTTAACTGACAGTTATTTCTACGGTACTGCTAAGGCCCACAGTTATAACTAACCTGCTTCTTGAAATTTGGGGTGGGGAAGAGGACGGAATCTCACACTGGTTTTTTTCTTTTCTTTTCTTTTTTTTTTTTGGTCAGGCAATTGGGGTTAAGTGACTTGCCCAGAGTCACACAGGCTGGATTTGAACTCAGGTCCTCCTGAATCCAGGGCCAGTGCTCTATCCACTGCGCCACCTAGCTGCCCCTCTCACACCGGTTCTAATGAGCTTCCTCTTACATTAATAGGATGAGGCTTAGGTAAAATACACATAGAATGAAATTATTTATTTACCTGCAGGTGGGGTTTCGTGAAAGTTGGAAGGATCACTCGGTAGACTCCTTCCCACAGCATTTACACCTATCACCCGGAACTGGTATTTTACATATGGTGCCAATGATAACAGGGCTGTTGTTTCATTTCCTTGGATTTTAGTCAATTCTGCCCACTTTCCTGGCTCATCTTTATTGCCTTCAAATTCTATAATGAACTCTAGGAGAAAAGGCATGTGCATAGAATTAGAAACACATACTTATGCACAATTAATTATTTTACATCCTGCAGGATACATAAATAAAAATGAAGATGTCCCATCAGTTATGTCACATAAAATTGCAAAGAATAACTTTACATCATTTCTTTTTAAATTTTTCATTGTGAAGTATAATGAGAAATTGGGATTATTGGAGTATTTTCTACCAGTTATGGCACTGTTGTGGCTATCTCCAGCTTCCCAAGTCAACCGCACACTTCTGTTCTGCTTTTCAGAGAGATAGAGATTTTCTGGTGGATCAGGAACATCTGTATAATGATTTAAAGAAAAGCGAAATCATTACCACAAAGTAATAGTTTTTGGTGTGTGTGGTGTGTGTGTGTGTGTGTGTGTGTGTGTGTGTGTGTGTGTGTCTATTTTCTTGGTGTGGAAGAAATAGGGACTCAGATTTTCAGAAAATGAAAAAATATGATAAATTATACAATTACGGTATTTTCTGTTACTGAGTGTGTTGATGGGTTTTAATTATAATTAACAAATATGTGACCATGTTTTGCATAGGGAGACTGATAGAGACAGAGAGAAAAAAAGAAACTTGTCTATGTACCTAAGGACCTTACATTTTATTGGGGAAGACAACCTGTATATGGATAAGTCTAGTTTAGGGTAGGCACTATGCCTGTGATTACCTTTGTGTAAGGAGCTCCAAGATGAGTAAAAGTCATCAATCAACCAACAATCTATAAACAGTTATTAAGAGCCTACTATATACAAAATGCTGTGCTAAGCCAAACTCCCTCTACTAATGCACTGACAGCAAATTACAAGCTTGAAGAGTTTCCTAGATTACCTTGAGATTGAGACTTGCTTAGGGTCACACAGTCAATATCTATCTATCTATCTATCTATCTATCTATCTATCTATCTATCTATCTATCTATCTATCTATCTATCTATCTATCATCTATCTATCTTTCATCTATCATCTATCTATCCATCTATCTATCCATCTATCATCTATCTATCTTCCCATCAATCCATCAATCCATCCATCCATCCATCTAGGAGACAAGAATTGGACACAGGTTTTCATGACTGCAGTCATGTGTCCTGAAACCCTTCACTACTTCAATATGGAATGATGCCACCTACTGGAGATTTACTATAGGAAAGCTCCACCATGAGGAGAATGCCTCAGAGGGCAAGGCCATGCGGCTTTTCCTTGGGGTCAGGAAGTAACATTTGCGCATGGGTACTGTCCACCAAGGCTACCAGCCAATCAACCTGAGGAGCCTCCCATTTTCTGGGAGGGGACAGGAGGGAGGAAGGGGGGCCTGCGCGGAGAGGTCTGTCTCTTTTGGGTTCCTGACTTGATGGTGGTGGTGGCGGCAGAGGACTTCACAGGAAATTTGAGGAAAGATAGGAATACCAGGCTGTTGGAATTCTGTTCTCAATCTTTCTCTTTCTATCTTTCAATAAACCCTTAAAAACCTAAATTCTTTTTATCAGTGATTTTAGTCAGTTTCTCCCAAAACTGGGGGAACAGATTAGAACCCACATTCAGAATCTTAAATTGCACAAATATTTCAATGCCATGTTCCTTCATTGTTATGGACTCCCTCTCCAATGAAATATACAACAGCTCCTCTTTGATTTATTAGAAGGGTTTGAAGAATACTTTTTGTTTTCCTGAAGAGTCCATCACCCAGTAGACACTCTATTAATTATTCTATCTGAATTTAATAAAGTTGATGTACTCTGTCAAACACTATATGTAAATGTATATTCATATACATATGTGTGTTACTTTATTTGATCCTCAAATCAACCGTAGAAGGTAAGCACTCTTATTTTCCATAGTTTACCAATGAGGAAACTGAGTCTGAGATCAGATAAGTGAATTGCCTAGGATCAGACAACTAAAATATGAAGTATATGAAGAGGGATTTGAACAAAGGTCCTTCTGTCTCCAAGTTCAGCACTCTATCTACTGAATGAATTAATTACCTAGAAATATCTATTGCACATATATTAGGAAAAAAAAACCTCCAGTAAGTCTTTTGGAATATCTGATAAAAATACTATCAGAAATTAAAGGCAGAAATATGCACATAAATGAAAAACACCCACACAGGATAGTTTCTTAAAATGTGACCAATTATGGAAGCTCAACCTTCTGTTGTCCTAGGGGAAAAAAGCAAATTATTCCTTTGTCACATTTTAGTATTCTTTAGAAAAAGTTGGTTTGGATTCACAGGATGATAAATTTAGAACTTGATATGATCTTTGTGGTTATTTAATTTAAGCCCTCATTGTAGAGGAGAACAAACTCAAGCTCAGAGAAGTGTCCTAGGTCACATATGTTGTAAGTAGTAGTGTTCAAATTCAGGTATTTGTCTTCTGAATCCAAATTGTCTTGCTGCTGCTCTACACTGCCTTCAATTCTGCAAATATTGAGTGTTCACGATCCTGGTCTGAGGAGGCATCCACCAGATCAGGGTACATATCTGAGATTACAACCTGTTCACTTGTATGTAAAGAGAACAGAATGAAACTAAGATGTATGGACTTACAGAAAAGAGTTGAAAGGAGAACTGCCTCAGAATATATTATTTAATTTCCCATCAACTGATATATTTTTATTGTGTAAAAATGATTAAGTTTATTTTGCTAAATTTTGAATTTTTTTTAGAAAAAAGCAATTAATGTAGCCCATATAGTTTGAGTCTTTTAGAATAAATGACTCCCCTTTTGAAGAATATGTTGACGAATTAAAGAAATTTGGAAAGTGGGGAGGAAATGATACAATTGTAGCATTTGCTAAGCAGCATCAGCTGAATGTGGTAGTTCATCAGTTAAATCAGCCTTTATTTAAAATCAGTGGCACAGACAAAACTGATGCTAGAGAACTCCACATTTTCTACCATAAAGAACATTATGACAGCATTAGAAAGATCAATGACAATTCAGAAACCCCTGCCACTTTGGCATGCAGAGAATTGGGGAACCAGTTAAAACAATGTGGCATACCCCAAACTCTAGCAGCTTAAATACCTTAAAATTTAACAGGCATTTCCTTCTACAGGCAAAGCACTGAAGCACATGGCCTAGTTTTCTGGCCCACCTCAATTTCCCCCACCCTTTCCCTACCCTATACCTATTTTTTTTTAATCCTTTTTGGTTTTTTTGTTTTGACTTTTGAAAGGCACTGAAAAGACCTGGAATTCACCACACCTTTAAGTTCTTTAAGAGCACAAAAGGGTGCTTAGTGAATCTTTTGCTTTTTATTTTTGGTTTTGTTTTGTTTTTTGACTTTTGTTTCTTTTGCTTTTCTTTAAAACTAAATTTTGTAAACTAAGTGACTTTTCAAAGACATTTTAAGTATATGCTGTGGGTGAGGCCATCGGGCCTCAGAAGCTACCAGAATTCTTTTTTTTTTTTACTCTTTCTTTTTGAGAGAACCATGAGTTCTAATGAGTTTTTTTTTTTCCTCCTTTCTCTTTTATGTTGTTCTGTTTAACTAAAAAAGACCAGGAAGGGTTATTGAACCCTATTGCTTGATACCTCACTGAAAACATTGAATATTTAATCTTGCTAATTGAAGTTGTATTATTTTAAAAGAAGATTATGTAATAATGTTTAATATAATCAGCTATTTACATTCGTTTATTATTTATATGTCATTATACTCTGGGTATGATTTGGAATTATTGTATATATCACTAATATATTCTCAGTTATGCAGCATAGCACGAATTTTTACCATCATACTGTCTTTGGTGAAATTAATGAGATTTCGGAAGTATGGAAACTTATCATTTCAGAGACTAACTTGCTGTGAACTCTGATGCAGGCCCTGGAGAGAATATATGTGCAACAAAAGGAGAGACAGGTATACGTAAGTCCATGGTTTGCTTATGATGCTGACTATGTAGAGTACAATTACTAGGCACAGTCCAGTATTCATCCTCTCTCCCTCCTAATTTAACCTAATTTAACTGAACTTATTTATCTTTTTATCTCACTCAGTTGAACTCACCTGTGGCCTAGCACAATCACTGGCTGTCTCGGAACTATGAGATATGGTATGATAACCTTTCCATAACATTTTCAGGTGTCATGAACACATACTAAATTTGGCTTTGATCCAGACAAATGGTGGTAAAAAGTGTTACAGGTTGCATAACTACCTCAACCCTCTATTAGAAGTCTAAGGATATAAAGGAGGGAATGTAATGGAATTTATTAATTTGATCATTGACCATGCTATGCTAAGGTTTAGTAAAAAAATACAGCAATTCAAACAGTTAAAGAAGATAATCCAGCTTTCCATACCAGAGTCCAGAATCCAGAATCCAGACCAGAGTCCAGAATCCAGTTTTCCAGACCAGAATCCAGTTTCCTCCTGATGACATCTTACCACTTCAAGAAGACAAGAGAACTCAGAGACTTTATATGAACTGTTTTGCTTTATTAGTTTTTACTATCTCCTTTCTGTTATAATATATACTGTCTGTAACATGTACTCTCTGCAGAGGCTCTCCCTTTGCAAGACTAATGTCAAAGCGTCAGTTCATGAGGACAAAAAAAAAATCGCCCCTCTGGACAAAACTTTCCTCTCTTCCTTTTCTATATTGTTGTTCACATATTATTTGTTAGCAATAGTTATTATATTCTTTTTTATTCTTCCATCAAGGAAACATTCCGTTTCTTGAGGAAGCAAAGGGGGGAAATGTGGTTAAAAGTTTTTAACAGTCAGTTAGGATAACTGAAAGACTCCAGTTTTTTTAAGGACCACCCTTTCGGGGAGGAGACCAATGGCATGAGCTACACACGCCAGTCCGCCTGCTTCGCATGTCAGACTGCCTGCTAGCACTCCACTTCCGGGGTGCGAGCTTAAAAGGCAAGGAGAGAACGGAAGTGGGAGTTTTTTCCTGCTCTGCTGGTCTCCTGACTGCGCTGCACAGGCTGATGCTGATGAGAGTTCGAGTGGGCCCGGCTCACGGTTAGCAGCAGCACGCGCTTGACATGGTCTCTCTCTCCCCAAAGGTGGCCTTTGGCTTTGGTGAGTTTTATATGGAATATAGACTAAGCTTAGACTTAAGATGATTTGTATTGTATTTCTACTTTCCTATCCTTCTAATCAACATCACCTTGTGACTACCATACAATAAAAGCTCTAACTAGAAAACAAGAAGCTTCTTCCATTTACTAGTCTGGGAGATAAATTAAGGGAAAGGTTAAAGAGGGGAGATTTATGATCTAATATCCAATTTTAAATCTCACAATAGGACAAATGATTTAGTACTGCAATAGACATTAGAAGTTGTCTAGTTGGGGCCAGCTAGATGGTGCAGTGGATAAAGCAACCTCCCTGGATTCAGGAGGACCTGAGTTCAAATCCAGCCTCAAGCACTTGACACTTACTAGCTGTGTGAGCCTGAGCAAGTTGCTTAACCCCCACTGGCCCACAAAAAACAAATCAAAAGAAACAAAAACAAAAAACAAAAAAGAAGTCGTCTAGTTAGTTCAACCACTCATTTTACAGATAAGGAAATTGAGGCTCAGGTAGGTTAAATAATCAAGGTAACTAATAGAGGCAAGATTTTACCTAACACATTATAGTATTACTATAATGGAATGTCATCATAGCTTGGAAACCTGTAAAAGGGGTTTCAAATCCCTTTGTCCTCCTGGGCATGAGTATCAACCTTAACCATTCAATGCCTGTGCTGGGTTTGTATACCCACTATATACCACATAATCTGGATAGGCCTCAGCATGCTTATCTGTAGAAATGATGAGGCTGGCCTCGGTGGCTTTTTGGTTCCCTTCCAATTATATAAATATGACCCTGTGATCTTGGTGAAAGTTTACTAGCTATATAACCTCAGGAGAGATACATCACTTGTCTAGGTCTCATTTGTTTTTGTTTTTTTGTTTTTTTGGCGGGACAATGGGGGTTAAGTGACTTGCCCAGGGTCACACAGCTAGTAAGTGACAAGTGTCTGAGGCCGGATTTGAACTCAGGTCCTCCTGAATCCAGGGCCAGTGCTTTATCCACTGCACCACCTAGCTGCCCCCTCTAGGTCTAATTTGTAAGGATGAAAGGTTTGAACTAAATGATCCTTAAAGCTCTTCCCAGCACTCAATTAGTATTCCCAAAATCCTCTGAACCCAACTCCACTCTTCAATTATGCCTCCAATAAGCACAAAATTGAACATGCAAGTATAAGAAAGCTTAATCATCTGTGAACTTCATAAAATGAAAACAAAGAAACTGGAAATAAAATGTAAAAAGTACAAGAAACCATCATTTTAGATCTGATTATTAAGAAAAGCATTTAATCAGGAATGAAGTGGTAAATGGCAATATGATGAACTAATAATGAACGACTTACCAAGGATGGTCACTTGAGTTGTAGCCATTGCTCTGTCAAGTTCAGTATTAGCAAGGCAGGAATACAGTCCTTCATCCTCTAAAGTGACATTTAATATAGTCAGCTTGTCCCCATCAATAATTATCCGGCTAGAAAAGAAGAGCAATTATATTTTTTAAAAAGAAATACACATATCTATGATTTTTTGAATATGATTTCATGGAAACTCTGCATTGGGGTAGACAGTTTCTGCCCCAGGAGAGAGAAGTATGACTAAAAAGAAAGAAGACTAAAAAACATTAAGGGAAGAGTAGGTAAACCAGTTTTGTTAATGTATAGTCTTTGCAGGAGGATAGCTTGAGATATGGCTAGAAAGGTTGGCTGGAGCCCAGCTGAGGATGGCTGTGAATGTGAATCCTAAACATCTTATGCAGTCAGCAATGGGGAGCAGGCTTGAGAGATTAGTAGTTACATGATTATTTTGGGAGGCATGAAGAAAAGAGGATTTTAAAAGGAGAGACATAACATTGGAAGGCCAATTTGTTTCTATTGCAATAACCCATTTAACAAGCAATGGGAACTGAAGTTTTGAGTATTTGTTATACAAGGGGAAAGTATGAAACAGATGTAATGATTATGGTAGGGAGAGTTTCAACAGGACTTGGGCATATGGGGAGGAATAAGGAATAGTCAAGGATGAAACCAAGGATTTAAGACTGAATGATTGGGGAAATGATCATATCATTAACAATAGGGAAATTTAAAAGATTGTTGTGGTTGAGTAGGAATGATAATTATGAGTTTAGGATTCTACATATTGAATTTGAGATACCAATGACAGTGATGAAAGCTTACTTTTTCCCATAAACTTATCATTTAAGGTAGGAACTGAGATGTCTCTAATTTGAGTGATGGTATTGTCGTTTTAATATTAAAGATTTTAGCACTTTGGAGGAAAATCGGGTAAGGAGGGGAAAGACGAAGAATATGGAGATGAAAAAGGGAAAATCAATTAATGGAACAATATGCTATGTTATACAGAAGGGTTTGGCTAATGGGCACAATTAGAGAGGGTATAGCCTGGCAAAGAGGGCCACCTCATTTCCTAAAATTCAAGGGAATAAAGATGACACAGTAAAAAAATTGAGATGGGGTGGATAGAATAGATGTTGTTGATGGAGAATCACAATATAGCTGACATTTGTGGACAGTGATTGAACTAGATTTGTAACTTAATCAGTATAAGTAACTGAAATATGAGATAACTACATCTGCCAATTCTCTGAAGCTCACAGTCATAGAGATCACAGACTATCAAGATTATAAGTCAGTTATATGCCAAAAAAAGGAAAAGGTTGGATGTTGGAGGAGATCTGGGAAAACTGGGATTCTAACGCATGCACTCAGTGGAGTTGTGAACTGATCCAACCATTCTGGAGAGCAATTTGGAACTATGCTCAAATGGCTACAAAATTGTACATACCCTTTAATATAGCAATACCATTGCTAGGTCTATATTACAAAGACATCCCCTCAAAAAAGGAGGGAAAGGACCTATTTATACAAAAATATTTGTAGAAGCTGTTCTTGTGTTACATTAGAATTGGAAATCAAAGGGATGCCCATCTATTGGAGAATGGATAAACAAGCTGACATATGATTGTAATGAATATTATTGTGCTATAAGAAATGACACGCAGGATGATTTCAGAAAAAGCTGAAAGACTTACATGAACTCATGCATAGTGAAGTAAACAGATCCAGGAATATGTTGGACACAATGACATTAATATTGTTCAATGAAGAACTGTGAACGACTTAGCTATTCTCAGCAATACAAGACAATCCTAAAGGACTAATGAATGATGAAGCATACTATCTGCCTCCAGAGAAAGAACCGATATTGGTTGAGTACAAACTTAAGCATGCTAGTTTTCACTTTCTTTTTTTCTCTTATTCAAGTATTCCTGTACAAAATAACTAATGTAGAAATGTTTTACATAATTGCATATTGCATAACCTATATCTAATTGCTTACTATCTCAGGGTCTCAGGGTAGGAGGGAGGGAGGGATAGAATCTGGTACTAAAAACTTTAAATAAAAATTTTAAAAATTGAAAAAACTGACAATATCAAAACTAAAAAAAGAGTGTGAGTCTGATTTGCTTAATCAGTATATGTCAGTGGTAAGACTAGAACTCGGGTCTACATGACTTCAAAGTCAGTTCTATCCAATTTTCCCAGAGTAATAGCTATTATTTGAGGCAGGCTTCAAACTCAGGTCCTCCTGACTCCAAATTCAGTGCTCTATCCACTCTACGAACCACCTTTCCCCACAAAACTTAGGAATTAATAGGATATGGTGTAGTGAGAGGCAGTGGGAAACATCAGATATCTCTGAGGTCATGAATCTGGGTGACTGCCAGGATGATAGTGCTCTACAAATAAATGGGGAAATTGGGAAGAGGAGTAGATTGATAAGAAGCAAAAGGATGAGCTTCATTTCAGTTGTGTTGTATTTGAGGCTGATTTTAATTCTTTCCACAATCATGCTACCTCCAACTAAGACTCTTAATATATTCCTATAACATATGTGATTCCTTTGATTTTTTTATATCCCAAATCAGAATGTTTGGTATATCATAATGACAGTTTCACAGTACTATATACTGTGAGGAGAAAGAAAATGTACAATTCCTTCAGTAAAAAGTTGGCAGGTTTTATATTCCTTTCTAATTAACATATGCAGAAGCATAAAAGAAGTATTATGTATTTCTCTTCTCCACATATAAATGTCATCTAAAAAGTATATTGTGTTATTCCTTCTTAGGATTCTTTCATTTAGGAGTAATGGACCTCAGTGTATGTATCCTGCTACTTATATATCAATGGGGATATGCCTAAATAACATGAACATTCTTCTTGGATTTTTTTTTCTTTAGAAAATTATGATGCTCCAAAGAAAAATGATGATCACAGATTTAAAAGTAAAAGGGGCACAGAAGCCATCTATTGTAGCCTCTGCATTTTACATTTGAGAAAACAGGTTTGTTAGGTGTTGCAGTAGATAGAGTTGAAGGCCTGGAGTGAGGAATAACTTAGTTCAAATTTTGACTCAGAAACTTACTACCTATGTGACCCTGGATTAGTCACTCAACCCTACTTGCTTCCATTTCCTCATCTGCCAAGAAAATCCCAAATGGGGTCAGGAATAGTCAGACAAGACAGACAGAATTGAATTGCAATAACAAGGCTTTGAAGGGTACGTTATTTGTCTAAACATCAGCCAGATGATGGTGGTGGTGGTGGTGATGGTGGTGGTGATTATGACATGAAGATGAGGATGATGATGGAGAAAAACAAGAACAAGAAGTAGGAGGAAGAGGAGAATTATTACAAGCCTTTATATACCTATTGAAAGGTTTCAGTGCTAACTTATTGTGGATTCCAAATAACCCTGTGCACTAGAAGCTACTTTATCTTCATTTTACAGATGAGGAAATTGAGGCTGACAGAAGTCATGTGACTTGCCCAGGATCGCACCAGTAAGTTTCTATGGCAAGAACAGAATTTAAGTGTTCCAAAATCCAAATATAATACTTCATCCACTGTGCCACCTAGATGCCTCTAGGAAATAATAGAGGTGTGATTTGAATGAAAGTCCTCTTCCATCACTGCCACTGCTCAAGATATTTCCTCAGAAATAGTAGAGAAAAAAATATTGCTTTCCATATATTCTACTGCATCTTGGAAGCATTCAAGCCCCACAAAATAAAGAATATTTTTTCTCATGCCAGATTGCCCAGATAGACAAATAGAAAATCATTTATATTGACAGAGTAGCTTCCTGGAGATATCCAAAAACAGAAAAGTAACTATGCCATCTCTGTTTCTGCAAATTGAAAATTGTAAGGATTTATTAAAAATTTTATAGACATTCTTGCCTACTCTATGGTTGGAGGATGATAAATGTCCTTTTACTTGTTCTTGTCTCTTGACAAATGCTCTTCTACCCTTTCAGATACCTAAGTTAAGACAACTTATAAGTCTCAATGTGTAGTTGCTAGACTAGCAAACTAACTTTTTTTTTCTAATCCAGAAATCTGCAGCAAAACCAAGAGAATATATATTTTGGTAGGAAAAGACAAGCTTACTAGTGCTACCCTTTTGGAAATATTTGGAAAGAGATATAATTCAGATATTTTAGTATACTTTTTCATCTTTTTTAGTAATGATATTATAACTTCCAACTTTTCCCCCCAAAGTGCAGAGCCTCTTCCCTTCTGTGTAAGTTACCATCTAGCTGGATCTCCATTGATTACCTGATATCTTCAGTTCCATTAGCTTCAAGTGCTTCCCCATCTTTACTCCAAGATAACTTCAAACTGTGCTTCAAATGTGAGTCACACTCTGTCTCACAGTGTAAAACTAGCAAATGTGACTTGATGATATGAGGGTTCAGTGGATAAATGGTAACGTTTGTAGCATCTGTTGAACAACACAGAGACATTGTTTAGAACTGAACTCACTTTTTTTTTTTTTTTTTTTTTTTTTTAGTGAGGCAATTGGGGTTAAGCGACTTGCCCAGGGTCACAGAGCTAGTAAGTGTCAAGTGTCTGAGGCCGGATTTGAACTCAGGTACTCCTGACTCCAGGGCTGGTACTCTATCCACTGCGCCATCTAGCTGCCCCTGAACTCACTTTTAATGAGACCATCATCAGACGAATATGGAAAACATTTAAACTAGATTCACTACTGATGATTTCTTGATTTCATTTATCATTATTGTTGTCTTCTTGAGAGAGACTGGACAGTAGCAGGGAAAGGACCTTTGAGTCAGGAAGATCTGTGTTCAAGTTCAGTCAGTCTCAAAGTGACAATGGGATGCTAATCAAGTCACTTCACCATTCAGTTCCCCAGACAAATGTCTAGGATTGTAAATTACAGAACAGAGCTAATTTGGACTGCTGAAGTAGAAAGGGTTCCCTCTCTTGGTATTACATATTCTAAAGAAATCAGGATCCCAGACTAAAAAGAAAATAAAACTCAATGGCTTCTCATTCAAGAATGGACAACTTGAAAGCTTAGAGACAATTAGCCAGAGGACAAAATTAAATTAAAATTTTAGCTAATCATTGAATGGTTTCCCCTTTGCAACTTTACAGTAAAGTAAGATAAGGCATTTAACTTTCCACTAGATTTCCAGATGTGACACACATGAAAACCAATTGGCTAGTCAAATGAGAAAATATATGGATGAGTGTTTCCATTCTTTAATAATTGGATGGCTTCAAAAAATTAATGAAATTATTTCTAATTTTACTTTCTGAAATTTAAATTATTAATTTATTAAATTTGTGTTTGATGTTTATGTGGAGATCAGTAAGTTGATCATTATAGGACAATAACTGTCAAAATTAAAATGGAGTGGTTTATATCTATAATACAAATTGATTGTAGCAATCTAGTTAAAATTTGACATTAGTTACTGTTTTGGAGTAGGAAAATAAGACAGTGTCAGGGATAGAATGGACCCTAATATTTGGATGACATTAGAAATGTTATGGTGCCTTCCCACATTTCTCATAATTGTTGTTAGATATAGATTAGCTATTGGGATGGATTTAACCCAATTTGGCATTTTTAATGCAATATTTAATCAATTATTTATTTAATTAATATTTTAATGCAATATATTCTTTAATCTATAAAATATCCCAAAAAAGTGATTAAAAAGTAAGATTTAGTAAACTTGTTTTGAATAAAAAAATAGACTTAAAGAGACACATGTAACCAAACAAATATGTGTAGATCTAAACAGAAGCATCTGATATTTCACTTCCATTTCAATATATGAAGTAAAAATTCCAAGTGAAAAATATTACCTCTGTCTGGTTTATATTTTAATAGTTACAAAAATTTAGCTTATAATTAATTTGTATATATATATATATATATGCACTTGGCTATCTATCTATATTTATATAATTTAAAAACATGTATATAGAACTTTAAGGTTTGCAATGTGCTTTACATATATTATCTCATACAACAAAACAGTGAAGTGAATGATGTGATTATCTGGTCTGTCATATAGATGAGATAGTTGAGGCTAAAAGAATGACTTAGCCAGGCTCACAAAGCTATTATCTGAGGAAGGATTTTAACTCAAGTTTTCCTGATTCCTAATCGAGCATTGGATCCATGATACTATTATATGTACACAAGCATACATAAAAAATAATCATGAATATGCATGTATCTGTGAAAGTATATACACATATATGTATATGAATCTACCTGAGTGTGTGTCACAAACAATCATTTTGATATTTAAATATATATACATATACATATACACACATACACATATACATATATATATTTCTTCAGTGTGATTTTAATATTTAAGGAATTTCTAGAGTAAGATAGTTCCTTCTATCTTGTCAGATACACACTATGTGGTTAAATGACTAACCAAAATTCACATGCTTAATTTCCTTGTCAATATATTAGCTCTGGCAGTTAAAACCAGGTTTTTGTTTTTTCATTTGTTTTTTTTTTTGTTGTTGTTTATTTGTTGTTGTTTTTTTTAATGAGGCAATTGGGGTTAAGTGACTTGCCCAGGGTCACACAGCTAGTAAGTGTCAAGTGTCTGAGGCCGGATTTGAACTCAGGTACTCCTGACTCCAATGCCAGTGCTCTATACACTGCGCCACCTAGCTGCCCCTAAAACCAGTTTTGAACTTGGTAGTCTACACTAACTTGGAATATATGTTGATGATATTCATATATACGTATACTCACATAACATTAACATTTCCATTGGGAAGGGCATCAGGCAGGACTCACACACACACACACACACACACACACACACACACACACAAATTCTGAATCCAATATTTCAATATGGTATAGAAGAGAATTTGAGTTTTTCAAGGCTATGACAACAGAATGTATACTCGGGCATCAGAATGTGGTTGCATTCTGAGGACCAGGCATGGTATATATTGGCTTACAACCAGTAGGCTCACCACTTGGTGATAAATTTTGGGGTCATCACAACTCAAAAAGCAAAGAAATATGCAAAGTATGAAATCTTCTTCTGCTTCTGCACTATCAGGGTATGAGTGGCCAGAAAGGAGCCAGGTGGTTTGTAGATAATCTATACTTTTGAATCCAAGGGTTAATTCTCTCTATATAAGATCGTTGTCCTGTGACCAAGGAAGAGATATACTGCTGAAAAAGCTGAGTCATATGAATCCTTATTTTCTTGCTTTCCATTAAACCAGAAGAATAATGGAAATAGCAACTAAGTGGAAAGAGGAAAGTTTCCCAGGTGATCCTTGGAGAGACATACAAAGGAGGTGGTTGAGTAGATTTTATCATATTTCCAAAGACAAGAAAAAACATGAGTTCATAATATATCTTTCCTCTCATATTGTAGTTCTTTTTTGTTTTTTTTGTTTGTTTTTTTTCTTTTTGTTTGTTTGTTTTTGTTTTTTGGTGAGGCAATTGGGGTTAAGTGACTTTCCCAGGGTCACACAGCTAGTAAGTGTCAAGTGTCTGAAGCTGTATTTCAACTCAGGTCCTCCTGAATCCAAGGCCAGTGCTCTAACCACTGTGAAACCTAGCTGCCCCTCATATTGTAGTTCTAATCATAATTGATTTAAAAATTCTGACCATCAAAAGAATTGTAATTTATGCACTCATATCACCTGCTGAAGAGGAAGAGGCAGAGAAATTCTATGAAAAACAAAGACCCTGAAAATTAGCTCATATACATTCAGATATTTGATTACTTAAGGAAAAATAAAAGGTAGAAGAAGGTGATGAAGGTATGAAATAAATGGAAAAACATGTTTAAAAAGGAAAAAGAGCTCAGAGACTGGGACACTTTTGCAGAAGACTAAAGTATTTAAATCATGAACAATTGGTTTAAGAAAATAATTGCTTGCCACTGGATATTGTGAGAATCAAATAACTTTGGGAAAATGAAGGTTTTATTATATATTACATATTATAATTTGTTGTTAGAAAAACTTTTGGAAATAATCATTGAAGCTTCTTTGTACAGTCAAGTCTATCAGGGCAAAGATCAGAATTATACAAAGTCAGAAGAATCCATAATTTTAAATACTGTATACAGTTAGATCTATTTAATCCTGAGCTAGCATTTATATAGACCTTTACTGGTTGGAAAGCACTTTATATATGTTACCTCACGTGATCCTCACAACCACCATACTATTATTATATCTGTTTAACAAAGAAGTAAATTGAGATTAAGGGATATGCCCTGGGTTGCCCAGCCAGTGAGTATCTGAGACCCAAGTCCAACAATTCATCTGCTCTCACCACTTCTCTATGTCCTATAGTCAATCATGAGAAATTGGAAATGAACATCATGAATGACAGCAACATTAATCATAATAATTTTATACTTAAGTGCAATCATTTTATTTTTTTTGAAGTGCAATAATTTAAAATCCATTTCCCCAACAAGAAAACCAAAAGAGGCCAGTCTGCAAACATTTAATTTAGTTGTCAAGGCAGAAGAGAGATATCAGTTAAGGGAACAGTGGATTAGATTATAAATTGCTGGTAAAAATCTTACACAGATGGATGATGGATACTTGTGAGCAGCCTCACTTCAGAAGACAAAAATAAAAAGCAAAAGAATTTTTGAGGAACATTAGCAAAGTCATCCCTGGGATGTTTAAGGATGAAGAAAGAAGACTTCAAATAGAAGAAAAAATAGAAAAAATCTGTAAAGATTACTATACCAAATGTTTTCACCATCAACAATGAAATCCCCAAACATGTAAATCAGATGCCCCAAATAAATGTATATAGGAGGCAAAAATAGTATTAAACAGTAGTATTAAAAATTTTATGAAAAGTATCCTGCCTGATTGGAACAGGAACATACAGAATAGATACATGCTAGTGGAGAGACAATTATGAGTACTAAGGGATCAGTATTCAAAATACTTGAAGGAGGCAAAGACACCAAACACAGAAATCAAACCCAAGGCCCCTTAATTTCCCTACGCCGCTCCCCCTAAGAAAAATTCAACTGAGGAAAACATATCAACACTTACCAAATTATATGCCTACTCTCCCATCAACACATCATTTTGATGAAACATCTATACATATAAGTGTCATCGTCAGTGAAAGTACTAATAGGGGACAAGTAGACTTTCACAATAAATATTCATCACTAGACCACATCTCTATGATTTTCATAATTAACTCAAAGATAGGGAGAATAAAAGATAGTATTGTGATTATTTTGTTGCTGATTATAAGGATAAAATCACATTTGGTTTGGTAGATAAAAACTGTCTTAAAGTCCCTTTTCCAAAAAAAAAAAAAAAAAAAGGATCCATTCAGAATTCCTAGAAAGACACAACAGAAACAATACTATTCAACAACTCTTTATCATAAACATAGAATGAGGCCCAAGCTGAGCTATATCTTCATCAAAGGCGTACCTCACTGTAGTCTACAGAATCTAGCACAGAATCCAATTTGAAGAAGGTCACATTGTGGGTGCTGATGTCCTCCAAATGTCCTCAGCAGTATGCATGGATTTTGTCAAGATCTAGAACCCTGATGATCTATAACTACTCAAAAGAAGTTGGTCTAACTGGTCTAATAGGGAATTCTGATTTAATAAGACATGACTAATGCCCAGATTACAACACATGTTTGGATGGAAAACCTATTGTTCAACAGTAATCAATACCTGAATATGCAGATTGAATAGATCAATTGATCAAGAGTTTTTAGGAAGTGCTTACTCTTTGCCAAGAACTTTGTTCAGCACTGGGGATATACCATTAGAAATGAATGTCCCCTCCCCTTAAAAGCTTACATTCTAATGTGGGAGACAATGTGTACACATGAATATATGAAGAATATAAAAATTAATAAGAAGTTATTTTGGGAGGGGATAACCTCACAACTGGGTGACTGAAAGGCTTTATGAAGAAGATACCACTTGAGTTGAGTCTTGAAGGATGCCTGCAATTCCAAAATGTTTTGGCAAATATAAAATATGTTTCAAACTCCGACACAGTGTGCAAAGGCAGAGAAATGGGAAATGAAATTCGATGTATGAGGGACAGCAAATAGGCTAGAACAAAGTGTGAGAAGGGGGAAGAAGTATGAAAAGACGGGATGGTTTTGGGGGGCTAGGGTGAGTGGAGAGTAAAATTAAATGCAGTTGCCCTATTACTGTCCCAAGTTTAGGGAAACTTTGCTGGGGTTCTAATATATTTCTTACTTAGAAATTAGAGGCTACTGCACCAGTTTGGGGCATTAAGCATTTATTAAAGCATATTAAATGGCTCAGAAAGTTAAGAAGGAGAGATAATGAGGAACCATAGTGGGCTGCGTTTGCTCCCTCTAAGTTCCTGGGGGAAAAAGAGTCACTGTGTAAGTTTGCTGTGGGCAGGAGAGCCCACCCTTACACATTGCTCAAAGCTAATTGGCTAGCATCATTCAAATCTATTGGTTTACTGGATTTGAGGGTGGTCCAGCTAATGTCAGAGTACAGAGCCCTCCCAGGGGAAAAAGCCTTCAGGAAGGTGGCGTTTTAATCCCTAGGTCCCAAGGTCCCAAGGTCCAAAAGCATTTCCTTTGAAATTCTCCTGACTCTGGGCTGGCCCCAAGAAAGGTCTGGCCAGACTCTCTGGGTCTCATAGAACCCCCAAACACCCTATTATTAATAATTTTCTCACAGGTGTAAAGAACTTTAAATGACAAATGTAGTTTTATCTATGATCCCAGAGGCAAAAAGGAAGCACTGAAGTTTGTTATGTTTATGGACGAAATGATCAGTGTTGGCCTTTAGAAAAATCACTTTGAAAATCTGGGGGAAGAGAGATTGGAGTGGGAAGTGTTTTGAGGCAGGAGGCCCAAAAAAGAGGTTTCCACAGGAGTTCAGGGAAGTAATAATTAATGTTTCAGCTAAAGTGGTGACTGAGAGCTTGGGAATAAGGGAATGTATATGAGAGAAATAGTATATTTGGCAACTGATTATGTATGTGGGGTTAACAAATGTGAAGAGTCAAGAATGGAAGTAACATTGTAAATCTGGCTGGTACTTTTGACAGTAATAGGGAAGTTTGAAAGAGGGAAGTATTTGAGGGGAAGAATAATGAATCTGTCTTTGGACATGCTAAGTATTTGATGCTTCTGAGACATAAAGTTTAAAATAGGCAGTTGGTAATATGGGATGGGAGCTCAGGAGGGAAATTAGGACTGTATATATCCACCTTAGAGTCATCTGCATAGAGATGATAATTGAACCCATAGGAGTGGATGATATCACCAAGTAAAAGAATATAGAGAAAGACAGTCAGGGACAAGGCCTTAGGCTACACCCAGAGGTAGTGGATAAGACATAGATGACTAATCGGCAAGTGAGATTGTGAAGTCTTATTCTAATAAAGAGGAGAAACAGTACAGAACAGTGTCACAAAAACGGAGAGGAGAGAGTACACAGAAGGGAAAGGTCATCAAATTCAGAAGAAAGATCAAGGGGAATAATGATTGAAAAGGTCATTAAAATAGGAGATTATAAATTCATTGATGACTTTGGAGACAGGAGTTTCAGCTGAATGATGAGACTAAAGTCAAACAATTGAGAGTTCAAAAGAGAGTTAGGAGGGAGGAAGTTGAAACACCAAATAAAGGTGTTTTGGGGTTTTTTTTGTTTTTGTTTTTTCCTAGCACTTAGGCTGACAGAAGGAGGAGAGAGAAAGGAACCTTAGGGGATGGACGGCAGAACCTAGTTAGGGTCTTTTGAAGTTTCAGGGAGATTTCAACATGTTTGTATTTAACAGAGTAAAAAGCAATAGAAAGAAGAAATTGACAATTAAATAAAATGAGGGAATTAGAGTAAACCTGGGCCTGTGTGAAACTGACCCAGAGGGGTGAGAATAAGACTACATTGCCTTAGAGCATTTACAAAGCTCCATTAACAACTCCAATCTTCCTAAAGAAAGACAAATCTTTTAAAATAAATACAAACATTATCCTCACAACATTCCTGTGAGGTAGGTGGTGCCATTGTTCCCATTTTAAACTTGAACAAAACTTTGACTACTAGAGATTGTGACTTGCTAAGGGTCACACACTGTCTGAGGGTGGATTTGAACTCAGATCTTTCTGAATCTAGGTATAGTGCATTCTATACTGTAGTTTACGTTGATAGAGAAGTGTTAAAACTTCTCCAGATGTTTTAAAATACAAAATAAAAAAAAAACAAAACAAAAAACAATACAATTGCCATGAGAGGCAATAAAGTATTCAGAAGCAAAAGCAAAGAAATGGATGACTTTCATATGAACATAATTTCAGCAGAGAGCTCATGTAAGTGCAACCCAGGGAGCTGAATACACATTTACATTCTCACAAAACTCACATATAGACAAAGAAACACCCCCATTGTGTGAAAATACAACCTTGGATCCCTTCCCTTCCATTACAAAGGGCCTCTCAATGCTTTTGTGTTGGTGTGAAAAGGGTTCTTTGACTAATTTCTAAACCCCAACAACAGTAAAGCTCATGGCATGAAGAGTCCCAGAACATTGATTTGCAATGTGTAAACAAGTCCCTAATCAATTTGTTTCCTGTCAATTAACTCAAATGGCACCATTGTCATCACATGACTTTCCCACTCAGTTCTGTGACCTTGTACAATGAAAGAGAGAGAGAGAGAGAACAGCAGTCAGCTAAGTGAGAGGAGGTGGGAAACTTCTCCTTCCTAAAGTCCATACAGCGCTTTAGTAAAACGATGTCTAGCAGTTTCTACATGCAGTTTTCACCTTATGTCCCTATGTTGATATTTCCCTAGAGGACAGTTACTTACAATGTATAAAATTGCAATAACATAACCAAGGAAAGGGCAAAGCTAAAAAACAACCCATTCTCTGCCATCCCTTGGGAACAAGTGAACAACTACAAATCTATAATATATTCTGAATCATCCATTATTATTAAACATGGTTTGCAGCTATTTGACCTTTTCCTGAATAACATTTTCTGAAATGGGAATGGACTTATAATATAAATTCTGTTTCTTTTCAAAAAAAATAAAAATTAAATAAAAAAAAAAACTAGTCAAATGAAATTTCTTGCAAAAGAAGAAGACCAAAATACCTCTAATTGCCAGATGGGCAGTGACTGCCACCTCCCCTCGGGGACTCTTCACCCAACAAGTGTATGGGCCAGCATCTTCTTTTGTTGTTTCCTTGATTTCTAAGGTTCCATTTTCATGTGTAATGTAATGTGGGCCTTCCAGCCTTTCAACTTTCGATGGTTTTTGCCTATTTATTTATAAAATTTTGAATTAATTCAAGGAATCAATTTTGCAATTTAAAAAAATCTACAAACTCAAATTTAACTTTAATAAAAAGGACAATGTTTTGTTCCTTTTTTAACATCTAGTACAGTGTCTTCACTGTAGTACAGACTAATTAATGTTTGTTAAAACAAATTCTATTGATTTCTCTCTAATCATTGAATCATAGTCTTTTAGAGCTGTGTTGCTCCTTAAACATCATCTATTTCAATCACTTCATTGAAAATATGATGAGATTGAGGAGCAGAGAGAACAAATGATTTAACTGGGCTAATTTCTTTTTTCTCATTTCCAGCTTCTGTAAATGGTGGATGGATACAATACTTGTCTCTCTGATTACATTATAAACTTCTCAAAGCAGGGCAGAGGTTGGCCTATCTTAACAGCTCAATAAATCCTTTTTGTTTAACTTACTGTATTTAAAAAATATTCAATTGGACACTTGACACTTACTAGCTGTGTGACCCTGGGCAAGTCACTTAACCCCAATTGCCTCACCATTAAAAAATCAATTGTGGCTAGAGGGTATTCAATGGTACTCACATGAAATGAAATGGCAAATGAACCTTCTTCACTTTCATATCAATACTTTGCTGTATCTTAGGTCTAGAGAAAACTATCCTGTTGTTAAGATCCCTACTAAAAGCTGAGCTCCCCATTGCTTGTGAAGATATAGCATTTCCTCCAAAGACATATTTGGGAATAAATACAACCACAAACTGCAAATAGTTAAAATAGACTTCCCAGTTTGGAGCTGCTAAGCAAATAAAGCACTGACTATCCCATTTAAAAAGTGGCATATGGCAGCAGACTTCATTAGGAAATCAAGGTCCTCTTGAAACAGTCACAGCTGTGGTTTTCTGTATTGCCTTCCTCATGTGAGTCTATAATAGGCTTGTAGGATCATAGATTATAAGATTATAGACTTAGAGCTAAATGGGTTCTTAGAGACCATGAAGTCTAACCATCTTATTTTAAGGATAAGGAAAGAGAGGCCCAGTGAAGTTATGTGACTTGCTCAGAATGCCATGGTCAGCAAGTGTCTAGATGTCTAGATTTGAACTCAGGTATTCACAACTCCAAGCTCAGCTCTCTATCCCTGGCACTCGTAAACATTTCTATTTAGTTCTGCCCTTCAGAGAAATTGGTTTTCCCGTCTGGGATCACACTGACCAAGCCTAAAATATAAATCAATTAACAAGAATTCATTGCATATCAATTTGTTACAGGAGATGACTCTAAAGGGAAAGAAACTGGAGAAAACTATGAAGATGTAAGGAATAGACACCAATAAAAACTAATTCAACTCTTTTGAAAGGATTTATTATGAGTCTTCCATGATCTAAGCACTATGGATACAAGTACAAAGAATGAAACACTGACCACCCCAGACGGAATATCTAAATCTGAAATCTAGAGTTGGAAGGCCCCTAGCATTCTTGATGCATCCCACTGATTTTGACTTTACTACCCCAAAACTTGTTTGTGTAACCCAGTCCAATTTCAAATCCTGCCACTTCCACTAATGAGTTTCACCTTGTGCAAATCATTCCAATGCTCTGGGCTTTTGTTTCCTCAATTTTATATATATATATATATATTCCTATTTTATATATATATATATATATATATATATATATATAAAATAGGAATAGATGACCTCTAAGTTCCCTCCTGACTCAAAGTCTAAAATCTTGTGATTATTCTTGTTATTTTATTAAAATTCAACTGCAAATTCAGTTGTAGTTCTTAAACAGTCATTTGGAATGTTTTAAAAAGTTGACTTCAGTCAATATTTTATTTAAATTCTTGTGTTGGTGATGGTTATATAAGGAGACAGTGACCAGGTTTGTTACGGGCAAGTAGGACAAAAGTCACCAGCCTTCTCTATCTTCTCTAACAAGTATAGTGTTTGTTATTTTCTTAGAACAGAAGAATATAATGGGGAAGGTTAAAAAAAAATATTCAGACCAGTTTCTCTCAACACCTTCTTCATTTGAATGCCTTGTATGAAGTGAGGCAGTCGCAGCAGAAGGTGACATGATAACCAGTTTTGCATTGCCAGAGGCATGAGTTTCCCCATTACATACACACATACAACACACATGCATATATGTATGCATATATGCACACCTAAATGCACACATACATACATGACATACATGTTCTGACTACACATATTTTAGTGTCCATATTCTTCATATAATTTCTTTTCAAGTTCATTCTTCCCTCTTAGGGTGTATATATTTCTGGGAGAGTAATTACAAATTCAATGGAGAAAATACTTAATGCCTTTGTTGTCTTCTAGACAACTGGTAAAAATAAATATTTGGTAGGTTCCCAAGAAGTTTGGGAGCATTCTGACCTATGATGTTGCACTGTGGATCCTCTAGCCATTAGCACCTGAAAAGCTACCTCATATTTTGAATAATTTACGTCGGGTATCGTCTTCAAAGCATATTCACAATTATTCTTGATGTTTAAGGAGCAACACAGCTCTAAAAGACTATGATTCAATGATTAGAGAGAAATCAATAGAATTTGTTTTAACAAACATTAATTAGTCTGTACTACAGTGAAGACACTGTACTAGATGTTAAAAAAGGAATAAAATGTTGTCCTTTTTATTAAGGTTAAATTTGAGTTGGTAGATTTTTTAAATTGCAAAATTGATTCCTTGAATTAATTCATATTCTGATAATACTTTTATTAATCACTTCTATCCTCAATTCATTGGAGCTGCTATGGTTAATAAGTCCCTTCCCTGCAGGAGAAGGTTACAGGTCTCTTCAGCTGCTTTTTAACCAATGTGTGTTAAGCTCTTTTTTTGTTCAATATATATAAAGCCCTCTTTAGTGAGGATGCTAACATAAGACAGAAATCAGATTATGTCTACAGTTTTTTTTTATCCCCATCTTATCTCACCTGGCTCCCTCACTTCAAGTCTCATCTGACTGGGGACTAGAAACCCACTCTAGTGTTTTATGTACTTACTGCACAAAGGCAGGGTGCCAAGTTTCCCCTCAAAAGGAAATGGATTTCAGTGACACTGTACTGAGGAAATCTATTTTAACCATCCCAATTGTTTGTTTAATGTTTTACTATCTGACCCTGATCAAGTGACTTGACCTCTGTTTGCCTCGAGTTCTTCATCTGGAAAATGGAGGTATCTACCTCATAAGGAAGTTGTGAGGACCAAATTAGATCATTGTAAAGGGCGTAGCACACAGTACCTGACATCTAATAAGCAAAATATGAATATTGGTTATTATTAATACTATTATCATTATTATTAATTGATGTTTTGTGGTTGTAGTTACTGTTATACACATTGAAAAGAGATGAAATAGTTTAAGAGCTAAAATAAAAGACCTGTGACTACTGATCTCTTTTTTTTTTTAAGTGAGGCAATTGGGGTTGAGTGACTTGCCCAAGGTCACACAGCTAATAAGTGTTAAGTGTCTGAGGCCGGATACTGATCTCTTTCTAATCCCTTTATGATTCTTAAGTTTAGCATAAAACATTTTAAAAGCATTATTAAAATTTAATACAAAGTTGATAGGGAAGGTAGTTAATTACATTTCTTCTATATTTAAAGCTTAATCTCTTAAAGGCATTGAACATATATATTATAGTAGCCATAAAATGATGGATAATAAGTGTATCATTCTCTCCATATGGTGCCCTTTTAAGGAAAAATCAAACAAACTTACCAAGTAATCACTGCAGGAGGTGAGGCAAAAACCTCACAAAGTAAATAAGCACTGTAACCAACCACAGCAGCATAGCCTTCATCATCTGGTGTTTGCATCAATGGAGAAATATCTATAAATCAAAGAAGAAGTCAAATCTTATGTTTTCTCTTCTATGTTAAAATGTGATCAAAAATCACATATCCTATGTAAGTTACTTGTATATATTTTAAGTATATAAGAAAATGTTTATATAATCTAATAAATGGAATATATGATAGAGGGTAAAATACAAGATAGCTACCCATATTTTAATTATTAAATCAAAACATCATCTAAATGAATACATATTTGGAAGCATTTGTTTTTCTTTGATATCATATGCCCAAGGACAACTAGAGAAGAACTGAGTCATATGCATTGAGTTTTAATCTTTCCCCTTATGTGCTGCTGCTATTAAAATGCAAGCTAGACACATTCAGCAAATAAGAATTTGCTGTTGGTAAAAGTTTTCTTTACAATATTTGTCTTACATACTGCAAATCTACACTGTGTTTTAGAGAAGGACTTACCCAATACATTGATATTGGCAGTAGCGAGAATTTTGCCATGTACATTTGTGGCTTCACACTGGTACACACCAGTATGATTCAACTGAACATAACTGAAACTGATTTCTCCCGGGTAAAACACAATACCAGGCAGGGGGTGCTCTTCTGAAACACAATAAGGCATGTAAGCTCAACAAATAAGGATGCATTACATACTCATAAATCATTCATTAATATTATTCTACAGTATTTTTAATGGGCATATGAGAATTCCTAATGTTTTTCATTCAAATGTTTTCTGTTGTAATTCCTAACACATTCCCTGTTTTCTTCTCTTAGGTAAGGCCTTCTTGAACAATCCTCTCTTTTGGTAGGCTCCTATCACTCTTGAGGTATAAAATAAACAGAAAATCATATATCCCTTGTAAAACAAGACTTTTCAAAAAAAAAAAAGCTCTGTTTTTACACTGTATTTACTGGTTGCATTTGTTCTAAACTATTAATATTTAGCATTTAGCATATTATGCTTAAAACTCTTAACTAGCTTTCTTTCCATTGCCTATAGAGAGCAGAATGCAAGGTTTTTGAGAGCAGGGAATATTTCATTAGCATATTTGTATTCCTAGCACCAAACATAGTAGCAGAATAATAAAGGTTATCAGGATGTGTGTAAGTATATATAAATTTGTGTGTGTATATGTATGTTTGTGCATATATTCATACATATAAGTATATACATATGTGTATAGGGGTGTGTGTGTAAATATGTATGTCCTGGTATAATATGTGTGTGGCATATTCATATGACTATGTATTGTGTCAATGTATATATACCAATGTTTATAAGTATATTGTATTTGTATATGTGTTTGTATTATCTATATGTGTATGTTTTTAGAGAATTTAACCAGCTTTCCTAAGATTAGACATGAAGTATATAAATACATAAGGGTGGTATTTGCAAGTAGGCCATTCTGAATTTATAACAGGCTTTCCCTTCCCTTTTTAAAAACTGAACTTAATTAATTCCCATGATGACTTAAACTATGGTTGCATTTCAAGACCATCGATATTCTGGATCCCACCCGCCTCTCCAACCTTGGCATATAGAATTGCCTAACATCCTTGGACCTGCAGCTAGAATATGTGTATTCCTCATCTGTTCCCTTAGCACTCCATTAGTCAATGACACAATCAATCAACAAATATTTATTAAGCATCTACTATTTGTTAGATGGTGTGGTATTTGGTAGGTTACAAAATACCAAGAAAGAAAACAATCTCTACTCTCAGGGGCCTCACATTTCAGTGAGGGGAGATTTCATATTTACTGCCTCCATTTCTGCTGCCTTCAAACCTGCCCATGTCTCCGTGATCCTCAAAAAACTCTCACTTGATCTATCCATCCCCTAAACCATCGTATCCTTTTATCCCCTAAGCCTTCATCTCCTTTTTGTAATTTTACTTCTTGAGAAGACCCTCAACAAACCGTGCCTGTCCACTTTCCCTCTCTCTCATCTTAACTCTCTAGTATCTAGCTTCTGATTTCATATTTCAATTGAAACTGTCCCTTTCAAACTTATCATTTATCCCTTAATTGTGAAATCCAATGAACTATTCTCAACCCAGATCCTTTTTGACCTCTCTACTCTATTCATAATCTTCTCATCCTGGATACTCATAACTAGATAGAGTTGTTTTATTTTGATGGACCTGCTATTTCCTGGTTCCTCCTCTTTTATCTGTCCCCTATTTTTCCTCCTCTTATTTGTCAGATTTTTATCTAATTTTATTTTATTTTATTAGATTTTTTATCCATGCCACACTATAACTAAGTGATCTCATTGTTTCTCATGTTATCCATTATCATTTATATGAAAATCATTTCCAGATTTTTATATATCCCACTCTATTCTCTTTCCATAATTATATGTAACCAAACCATCTCCACATGAATCTTGGGTAACTTGAACTGGGTACCCCACAGGCACCTGAAACAATTCATTGTCCTCCCCTCACACGTTCTAAACTTTCTTATTACTGTTGTGGGTACCACCACCCTTCCGATCATTCAGGCCTTCAAAGACAAAGCCATCCTCCAGTTTTTACTTTTACTCATGCCAAATATTCACCGTCACATCTTGTAATTTCTACTAACAAAACCTCTTTCATAAACATCCTCCTCTTTCCAGTGCCATAACCACAATACTAATTCAGTTCCTCATCATCTCTTACCTAGACAATTACAATTACAATAGCCTTCTCATTGGTCTACGTGTTTTAAGCCTCTTTCCCACCCAATCCATTCTCCACTTAGATGCCAAGGTGATGTTCCCAAAGCACAGATCTGACCATGTCAGCTGCTTATTCAATGAGATCCAGTATCTCCCTGTGTCCTCCAGGATCAAACAAAAAGTCCTATGATATTCATTTGTCTTTAATGTGTGTATATATATTTATGTATATGTATATATATGTATTTATATATGTGTGTGTATGTGGTATATACATGCATATGTATAAGTACATTCATACATGTGCACGTATATGCAAGCATATATTTACCCATACACACATGTATATGTATATAGACATATGTGTATATGCACATGCATGTATGTACAAATGTGTATGTGTGTATGTATATGTCTTGGTATAAGGTAAGAGATATATGTATGTAACTGTATTTATACCAATGTATGTTTGTATATATTTGGTATGCTTGCTTTGTAGAATTTAACCAGCTTTCCTAAGATTAGACAAGAAGTATATAAGGATATGAGGAAGTAAATAAGTATAAATACATATAACTCTATGTGTGTGTGTGTACATCTACACCTACATATACATATAGATATATCCATGTATATACCTGTATCTATACATATAGTATTGCTTAGTTACCTGGATGTTGTCTTACTTTTCTTTATATTTCCAGAACTTAATAAAGCACCTGGAATATACTCTATAACTTTTTGTTGACTGACTGAATGGAATAACTGTGTCAGAGAGAAATAGGGACATCTACAAAAAAAAAATGATTGTTAGTTTGAAGAGAAAGACAATGAGTTTTGCTTTGTTCCTGTTGAATATGGATGTCTCCAGATCATCATGTTTGAAATGATCAGGAGGCAGTTGGTGATATAATTCTGAAGGTCAGTAGAGAAAATGAAGCTGGTTGCATTGATTGTGAGTCATTTGTAAAGATATGGATGATAATTAACACAATGGGAGCTAAGGAGGTCACCAAAGGAGCATATCATAATTTGCATTACAATCATCTGTGTTAAGCCTTATTTCCATCTGGTAGATTTTGAGCCTCTAGATGGAGGGAATATATATATATTATTAATATTTATCTCCCATCCAATGTATAGGCAAAGAAATTAATAAATTAGGCACTAGAAAAATGTCAAATACATGAATGAATAAATAGATGCTCCTTGAGACTTTCATTTTTTTTCTTTCTTTGTATCCCCAATGCCTAACACAGTGTCTTGTACATTGTAAATGCTTTAAAAATGATTATTGGATTGAAATGAATTAACAACCAAGCTTTTTGCTCTTCTCTAAGATCACTATATGCCTGTTTTTATATGTTTGTCCTTGCAACTTTCCTTACCTCAAATGATGCCACCGCATTGCTTACAGAAAACTCTGATCTTTCTCTGAAATTTTAGAGCTCCTTCTTTTGGTATCTAACTATTTAATGCATCAGATGCATCAAGAAGTCAAGATCGTGAGTCTTATAGTCTTTTTTATGTATTGTTCTATACATAGCAGAATGCTATGCCACACAGAGTTCTCTTGAATGAAATCAGATCAATTTGAATTTTTCTCAAGAAGGGAAATAGAGGTACACGCATGCAAACACACATGTGTAGCCTTATTCATGTGAATATTCACACATATATACATGTGTGTGCCTAAACACATGCATACACACAAGTGTGTACACCAAATGTCCTGATAGCTCCAGTCTATCATTCTATTACTTAAAAATCCCATGTATAGAGTTCCTCCAAATTAACTGGGGTTTACCTATGACCAAAGGATGAACAAAAATAAATTTATTTTCATTGAAACGGATCTGTTGAAAGTGTAAATGCTAGACTAGGTTCCAAGTATTAACTTCAATTAGCATAAGGGATCATCACAGGATTGGAGATTTAAAGTTAAAAATTATTCTAAAGAACATTGAGCCCAAACTCCTTACTTTTTAAACGGGGATCTGAGGCTCAGAGACAGTGACTTGTTCAGTGTCACACAGATATTTAACATCTCAGCAATGATCTGAACCCAGATCATCTTGATTTCAAGTCTAATGCCACACACTATATATATCTCAAGTACCTCACAACTTTATATATCCGTGAATTCTTCATCTACACTTCAAAATTTATTTGACTGAGTACAATATATAGAATCTGAATAAATGGGTTTGAATCTCAGCCATGGTACTTACTATTCCTGTGGCTTTGGGAAAATAATTTAACCTTTAAAGGTCCCAGATTCCTTCTTCATAAAATTTCTAAGGTTACTTCCTGTCTTTAGGTTCAATGTCTTTGATATTATTATTATTTTTTTTTAAATCATTAAACCATTGATAGAGTCATTTATTCAAAAATCACTCATTGAACATCTATTATTTGCTGAGCATTGTACCAGGCACTGGGGGAATTACAAAGTTTAAATAAGCTTTCTTCCCTAATAGATCTTATAATCTAATAGAAGAATAACCATCACAATCAGAGAAGTAGAATCAATTAATCAATCAATAGTTGCTATGCAAAAGCACTTATCCACAACTACTATGTGCTAAATACTTGGAATAAAAAGCTAAAAATGAAGCAATTCCTGCCCTAAAGAAATTTTCATTTAATAATATAAAATATACAATTCATTGAAAGAAAAACAGAACATTTGTAAAGCAAGAGACTATGTAACATTTTTGGCAAAGTTCACCATGACCTATCAGGTTTCACGTAAAAGGCAGTATTTGCATTAAGATTTAGAGATTATCCAAGAGATTTCCAAAGGACTCATTATAGAAAATGCTCTCCATATCCAGAAAAAAAGAACTGTGGAAACAGAATGCAGATGGAACCATACTATTTCTACTTTTTGTTTTGTTTTGTTTTCTTTTCTTTTCTGAGGTTTTTCCCTTTTGTTCTGATTCTTCTTTCACAAGATGACTAGTGCAGAAATAATGTTTAATGTGATTGTACATATATAACCTATATCAGATTGTTTTCTGTCTTGGGGAGGGGACAGGGGAGGTAGGGAGAAAATTTGCAAATCAAAATTTAATAAAAACAAATGTTGAAATCTATTTTTACATGTACCTAGAAAATATAAAATACTATGAAGATTGAAAAAAAAATAAAGATCAAGTACAAATTCAGAAAAGGAAGACTTAATTCGACATTTCTTTCTCATTCCACACCTCTCAAGAGAGAATAAATTTCATGCCTTCCCTCTGAAATGATTTCCAACTTATTGATACATAGCCCATTTGTACATAACTGTTTGTATGGTTTCTCCTCCATTTGACTGTGAGTGCTTTGAGAACAGGGATTGTCTTTTTCTATTATGTATCCTTGGCAATTTGCACAGTGCCAGGCAATTAATAAATACCAATTGACAAACTACCTGACTGACAAATGCCCATGTGCATTTACAGAATTACATCCAATATACTTTAAAAGACCCATTGTTTCATCAAAATAGGTTCTCTTAATAACAATAATGTCCAAAACTGTATTGACCTGATAATCCATCTTTTGTTGACAATGTGCCACACTGCAACTAGACAGGCAAGTCCTGGTAGACCAGGTACATAGTCCACCATTGATAATATACAAATATTTTGCAAAGTGGTAATCCCTTCCAGTGTGTGTACTCTAATTGTATATAGTCTTCAAGGTCTCAGAATGACCTCCATATACTAATGAGGGTAAGCTCCTTGGGAGAAGGGATTGTTTCACTGTTTTCTTTTGTCCTCCTAGAACCTAATACCTGGCCAGACACATAATAAATACAAGTTGATTGCTTGGTGCTGGTTTGATTGATAGGCTTTGTGAAGAGAACAAGATAGATAGACAGACAGACAGACAGACAGATAGGTAGATAGATAGATTAAATAGGTAGATAGGTTCTAAATTTGTTATTTTTTTCCTAAGCAAAGTAACTCCCAACTCTTTTGCTTTTCCTCATAGGTATGGATCATTCTTTGTTCTGTCCTAAACCAGGTCCTTTTCCTCTATGCTTTATAAATATACATGAGGACTCAAACTGTATAAGCATAGACCTCAGTTCCACACATAGTTCAATATATTATGTACCACCTTATTTAACAATTCAATTTTATAAGAGCTTATTCATCACTATGATTAGAGCATTGAACAGGAAATGGTGTAATACATGATAAAAATGAGACAACACCCTGCCATCCTAACTTCATGACACCTTCAAGTTGTAGCTAGGACAATACATAAATAATCACTATACTAGGAAAAATAAAACAGGAAAAGCATATTAGAGAGGTACAAAGTGCAATCTATGGAAGGTGACATGAATAAACAGTCTTCCCAAATCAGATTAATATTATTTGCATTGGGTGTTCAAACATGGGTATGATTTGGAAAGGTAGAGCTGAGGTAGGGCACTCCAGGTACTGGAAGCAGTATAGGAAAAAGTACACAGGCTTGAAGGCTTGGCATATTTACAAAGAATTATAAGCAGTAAAGCTTGATTAGTGTATAAGTTCAGAAAGAGCAAAGGCTTAACACTCACAGCCCGAAGACCAAGTGTGGGGGGACCCCAAGCCATTTAAAATATAATTTGAGGGGGCAGCTAGGTGGCACAGTGGATAAAGCACCGGCCCTGGATTCAGGAAAACCTGAGTCAAATCCAGCCTCAGACACCTAACACTTAATAGCTGTGTGACCTTGGGCAAGTCACAACCCCAATTGCCTCACCAAAAAAAAATTTATAATAATAATTGGGAAATATTTAACAAAAAAATTTAAAAAGACAATACAACATAGATAATGTCAATTTGTGGTTTTCTAAGTCAGCATGTCCCCAAGAGATATGTTTCTATTTGAGTTTGATGCCACTGATGAAAAGGGATGACATAACATAAAGTTGGCAAAGTGAAGTTAGTGGCAGATTGTAAAAGGTCTTGAATGTCAACCTAAGGAGTTTGTATATTTCACTGGTGAACAATAATATTTTGGCCAGCGGAGTTATTATATCAGATATGATACTTATCCAGTCATGGTTTAAAGGATAGGTAGCAGAGGAAAGTGAGCAGGAATGGAGAGACTGATAAGGAGGCAACTTCAGTAGTTCAGGGTCGTGGTAAAGAAGGCCTGGATTAGACAAAATCAACAAGATCTGGAAATTCATGAGATTCAGGAGGAGAAAAGGAATGAAAATCAAGGCAGAAACTGATTGTTTTGAACCTGAGGCAACAGGGAAAATAGTATCCTCAAGAGCCACAGCAAAATCAGAGGATAAAATACAGATATTATAGAGAATCAACAATTTCAGTCTAGATTAGAAAGCTTCAAAATAGACCAACCTGGACTACTCTTGAAATCAGATTTATTAATTTGGTTAAACATACTGACTGAGTTCAACGCATCCCACTAAGCTATCAGCTTCAAGGATTGTGGATAGGCAAGAGAATTTAATAGCACTCACTATTAATGGGTAAGCCATTGATTTTCCACACTATTTCAGGGGTAGGTTCTCCTTCAGCTTCACATAGCAGGATCTCATTGCTCCCAATGCTGTACACAGCACTTTCAGGTTTCTTCGTCCAGCGAGGTGGCTCTGGCAATAAAATAAACACCAGGAAAACACATTAAAAATGTCATATATTGTCAAGACTAGAAATCTCATTATCATCCAGCAGATGGCAGACTCCATCAAGTATTTCCTGGCAAGATTTTTTTTCTTCTTTCCCAATAATACTATGTAAGAACAGTAAGCTAAATATGACTTACTAAAGAAACATTTTAAACTTTTATGTGATCATTGGGTAGAACAAAATTAACCTACTAAAATACATCAATATGGTCATTTTGCTTAGTTCCAGAAATACCCTTCTCATCAGCGGAGAGCTGGAGTTGGAATAGCCAGATGGTACACTGATATAGTGCTACTGTACGGTCTTGGAAGTCTGACAAACAGGACACATGTTTCAAGATTTGTGTTTTCAGAAAAGTCTTTTAAATGGCAAAACACTTAAAAATATAGTAAGAATCAAAAGGCTTTCTTGTAAATCTTGTACAATTTACTAAATCTTTGTTCCGAAAGATGGTTGTTTTTTATAAGCACTCTGGCACATAAATAGAGAACTGGCCACTCAGCCAGGATGACCTGGGTGCTAGTCCCATCTGCAACCTAAATTGTCTGTCTGACCCTGCACAAATCACCTAACTTCTATTTTTTTTTTTTCAGGGCAGTGAGGGTTAAGTGACTTGCCCATGGTCATACAGCTAGTGTCAAGTGTATGAGGCTGGATTTGAAGTCAGGTCCTCCTGAATCCATGGCTGGTGTTTTATTTACTATGCCACCTAGCTGACCCCAAATTACATAACTTCTACAATTGCCAGAAACTCTATAAGACTGAATGTTTCACAGAATGTGCAAGGCTTCATTGAGAGAGAATAGCCTTAAGCAGGAGTTCTCTATACCAAGGAAATCACAGGTACAATCCCTATTATTACTCTAGAATTAGGTGATACAAACACACACATACACACACACTCACATATACATACATACATAAGTATATATATATATATATATGTATGTGTGTGTGTGTGTGTGTGTGTGTGTGTGTACACAAGTATGGGTATTCCTTTGCTTATGAGTATGTGTATATGTCTATGTACATACATATGTATGCATACACACAGACCCATAGATGTATTTTAGATCTTGATATGAATCAAAATGAAACTTTTTGTTTTTCATCACCAATGGCATTATCATCTTTTGTCACCTTGGATATAGCAATGTATCAGGAATACAAAAATGAAGAGTTAGATTCAAGTGTAAATCATCTGGTTTCATTTGAAAACCACATGATTTCTGAAAAAAAAAATTCCCCTCCCAAACATAATAATGGATGGCTATTTCCCATGAAACTGAGATTTTGTTATATAAAGAAATTCATGAGGGATATATTTTAAGAAGAAACATTGAAGACAAAAAGTGTTTACACAAGAAAAATGAAAGTGACAGAAAAGACATATTAGGTAAGGGTGCACAAATAATCCTGGTAAATTCAAGTCTGAGCAAGAAAACTCATTTTGTAATTGTCTCCTAGGGTGTGGGTATGATGTTTTAATTGTTCACCCTGCAGGTGAAGAGTTATGCTTTTGTAAATGTGCATTCAGAAGCTGTACATTTGGTAAACTATAAAATGGCCAACATAGACTCTCCCAACTCCCAAGGAAGGACATTTTACATCCAGCATCACTCTTGCTAGTATCACATGTGAGTTGAGTGAAAAATATCTTTTTACTTGATTTCATTCTTTGCCAAATAATGACATTCCATTAAATGTAGAGCAATTATTAATTCAAGCAATGTATAAAATTTTTACTATTCAGAATTTAGGACTCACTAAAACCCAATGCTACTAGGAGCTGGCAGGGTAAATTGGTCTTCTCATTAGAATACATGCTAGGGAATGGGTAACAGAGGTACAATACAAGTCAACATATATTTCAAGGTGTCTTCATCAAGATGAGGTCATTCCCAGGGGCAGCTAGGTGGCACAGTGGATAAAGCACCTGCCCTGGATTAAGGAGGAACTGAGTTCAAATATGGCCTCAGACACTTGACATGTACTAGCTGTGTGATCCTAGGCAAGTCACTTAACCCTCATTGCCCCACCCAAAAAAAAAAATACAAGTCCATTCCCATCCCTATACCATTTTAACATTTCAACTGGTATTTCTAGTTGTCTATCACCATCTGCTCTAGGAAAGCAGAATCATCAATTTTTTAGAACTGAAAGAGACTCTAAAGCTCATAAAGACTAACACTTTCATTTTATCCATGAAGAAACCTCAGAGACATGAAAAATCTTGGCCATATTCTTATATACAGATGGAACAGAGTTGAAGAAGGAATTCAGATTTTTAGATTCACAAGCAAGTATTTGTCCACTTCATCCAGTGGGCAAAGATATGTCACAAACACATGATTTATAGGCTCGTATGCCTAGAGATGGAAGAGATGTTAGAAGATATAGAGATCTAGTGCCTCATTTCACAGATAAGGTAACTGAGAGGTCAAGTGTTCTTTCTAGCAGGGTCACATGGCTAACTTACTCTTATCTATTTCACTGCAGGGTACACAGCAAGTGATTCTGAAATCACCATACCACAAACACACCGGAAAAAAAAATTGCGTTTACTTCTCTAATTTTTACCCTACTCTTCCCATTTCTAACATTTACATGTGTTCAGTGAATCATAATTAACTTTTCTCTTTTCATCTATGATAACCAACTTTGCCTGTGCAGCATAAGGTACACATGCACACACAAATACATGCATACATACATGTGAAAATAAATATAGATACATGCATTAATATCTGTATATATAGATACATATATGTATATTACAAACACTTTTTATCTTCCTTTTGTCTTAATTCTTGACACAATGCTGAATCCAAAGAGACACAACATAATAGTAATGTTGTCAGTGAAAGAAAAAATGAAGTTTCATTCTGATCAAGGTCAAGACATAAATACACATTAGAGGGCTTGTGTAAGGATAGGGCATGGAACTGTGATTGCACTGATTTAGAGAATTCCTAGATCAGGAAATTTCATGTCAGTGAAATTTGGCACTTTCTGTGAAATGTCTAATCTTCTAGAATTTCCCAGCACCTTTAGAAGTGATTTGTCCAGGATCATATGGACAACATGTTTTTAAGGCAGGACTTGAACCCAGTTCTCCCAGGCTCAAGGGCAAGCACTTCATTTATGACACCAGAAAGTTCTGCAAAAACACCATTCTTTCACAAAAATGATTTAGTAAGTTGTATAAAATATACAATGTCTGATTCCATTGATTTAGGAAAGTTCATTTTTTAAAAAATATCAGAATATTGTATGAGAGAGAGGAAAAAGGAGGGTGTGAAAGTGGGTGATTGAAGGAAGATCATAGGACTAGGGGCTTTGTCTGGGCAGCAGCTGGTTTCTGTCATAGATAATTCTTGAAATCAAGAACACCTGAGTACCAATCTGGCCTCAGACACATCCTGCCTCTAGATTTTGGCAAGTCACTTAACTGTTGTACCTCAGTTT
Organism: Dromiciops gliroides; assembly: GCF_019393635.1. Lineage (NCBI taxonomy): Eukaryota > Metazoa > Chordata > Mammalia > Microbiotheria > Microbiotheriidae > Dromiciops > Dromiciops gliroides. The sequence continues at coordinate 721,757,564 of NC_057861.1, forward strand.
ATTCATCTGTAAAATGGTTATAATAAGAGCATTCACCACACATATGGCTGTTATATGAATCAAGTAATTTTATATATAAAAATAATTTTCCAAACCTTCTTGGTGGTGGTGGTGGTGGTGTTGGTGGTAATAGTACTAGTAGAATGGAGGGCAAAATCTGCACAGAGAAAGTGGCAACCCACCCTATTCTATACAATTTTTAGAAAAAACCCTCATTCTCTCCACCTTGTTTCCTCTAGTGGCGCCTTTTCCCTTATCAGATCATGTGGCCCTGTGCCCCCCTACTCAACAAACACAAGTGGCTCATTTTTGCCTTCATTAATAAATACAAAATGCTGTATTTGGAATTTAAAATCCTTCATAACCTACAGCCCTCCTTTCTTGTCTTCTTGTTTGTTTTTTGTTTTTTATCTTGCAGGGCAGTGAGGGTTAAGTGACTTGCCCATGGTTACACAGCTAGTGTCAAGTGTCTGAGGCCAGCTTTGAACTCAGGTCCCCCTGAATCCAGGGCGGGTGCTTTATCCACTGCGCCACCTAGCTGCCCCTCTTTGTCTTCTTAAGCCTTACTCCCCATCATGTGCTTTTGCATCCAGTGATGCTGGTCTTTTACCTCTTTTTTTGTAACCCCAGTACTTACTACATTGTCTGGCACATAGTAGGCACTTAATAAATGTTTACGGATGAATTGATGATATGTACCAGATTCACCCATATTTGTGGTTAAGGAAGCAGTGTACTTCCTAAGAATTTTCACTTCTGTAATTGAGCAACTAACCACAGTGTAAAGCACTAGTTGGGTAGAAAAAAGTGTGACAAAAGATGATACCAATAAAACTGTAAATTGGATGAATGAAACTGGATAAGTGCATTAACTATGATTTGCCCTTAAAACGCTTAAAATCTGAATACCAGAGAGTGCAGAAAATGACCTTTACTTACTCTGCCTGCCCCCCTTCCACCCTTGAGAGCTGTGACTTGTCCCAAAATCCTCAATAGTTCCCCATTAACATTTGGATTCTAAATTTTAGAACAAACTCATTTCAACAGGATTGTACAAAATACCAAAGGTAATGTGTGTCTTTGTGTATTTGTGGGTGAGTATGTTTTATATTAATGTGGTTCTCTGCTTGACTGTCATTTTTAAATCTATGGATTGATAGACTTCCAAATCTCTCAGTTTACAAATGAGAACATAAATTTAATAATGAGCAACAGACTTTACCAAAAAAAGGTCATTTTTCTTGTTTGATGAAGGGCATCTGACTTCATGGTGGATAGTGCTTTTTAGAAGGGAGGATGGGGTTGTAGGAGAAGGATGGAATAATGTCATGCAACCTTCCTAATGCCCCAGGAAGTATAATTATCTAAAATTTCAGGCTCATCCAATCCCTTTCTTCTGGTATCATGGACTTATTCCTCATAGCAACTGTGCCCTTTTTTGCCCACTTTCCCATCATGCTCCTATAGGGCAGTTATCATACCCACAAAAATACACAGTACCCACATTGATAAAGTTCAACCATTTGGACTCAAACTCAGTTTTCACTTTCTTTGAGGTGAGCTACTTCTTTTCAGTTTATGATGAATTTCTTTTGCTAGATATCATGTCAATAACAATAATAAATATTATATTATCTCACTCCCATGTAGCTACCATAAAATGCCAGAAAATACTTTCATATCTTTAATGAAAATGCCCTGACATTTTGCTTACAGTTACCATAGAATTGCAAACATTTTGCATTTGCATGTAGCTTTAAAATCCTGGTCAGAGAATTGGAGTTGAGTTTTTTTGTCCAAAAGAAAAAGGAATAACCTACAAGATGTCCTAATACAACAGGTGCCTTGGTAAAATCACAAGGGTTGGTAAGAAAATGTACTTAGTGCTCAAGTCCAAATGGTCTTTTGCTGTATAGTTAATCTTCATTCTTTTTTCTGGGGAGATGGGCAGGGGAAGAATAAGATCAGAAAGATAGAGGACATCAATCAAAAGTGAGTGAATCCCCCTGCTGCACCCCCTCCTCCCCCCAAATGATTAATGGTAGCATTTATTGATTTCAGACTTTAGAAAAGAGATCTTTTTAGTTTCTAGCTGGCTTTTACTTGGATTTGTGAAGCAGAGCTCCTGATACATATAACCAAGGGACACCTATAGTAGTTATTCTTTAGGGAGAAGGATTTAATGATTCTCGTAAAAACACTATTTACATCTCAATAGAGTTAATAGCTGTTTTATGAATAGTGAAAATAATCTGTTCAAGGAGCCTATGGGAATGTAGAATCCTATGGTCAACATTTAGAATTCCTTAATTAATTTTGCATTCAAGATATCTTCTTTCTTTCTTTCTTTCTTTCTTTCTTTCTTTCTTTCTTTCTTTCTTTCTTTCTTTCTTTCAGTAACTCTTCCAATTCCTTTGAAAGCTTCAATTTTACAGTCAAGAAAACCGTGGCCAGATTGTTAAAATATTCAGCTACTGTAGCACAGTTCCAGACCATCTGGAAGGATTTCTAATAGTCAGCAACTTGGAGGATCATAGCAATGAACAATTATCCACGTCTGGAATTTATGTGTGCACGAATATATAAGCAAGAGAAAATATTCATTTTGTGCAGAGTATCACAGTCTGGCAATATGATTGTCCATTAGAGTATCCTAGAAGGGATGGGGAGAATACTAATGCAAAGACTTCCTCAGCCTCTCCCTCTGGATTTCTTTCTGAAGGTAAGTATGAGTTAACACAAAAATAAGTGGCTATTAGCAGATAGCAGTTTGGGTGTTGAGTGTGTTTACCCTTATGTGCACGCTTTTGTTTTTGTTGTGCCAAAGAAACTGATGGTCCCAGGTCTGGTTTTCACCCTGTCTATAGCACTTTATCTTAGGATAAACATTAGGCTGTAACATCAAAATAGCATTTGTCTTGCAAACTGAATTTTAGAAAGTTAAAATGCCATTTGTATTTAAATTTTAAATGCAATATCCCTTTTTACCTTAATAAACTCAACATATTGCACCAATCCAAAAAGTTAAATTAGATTAACTTCCTTTAAAATTATATTCTGTTAGGGACTTCACATGAGACCTCCAAGCAACAATTTCCTAGCTGAATGCAACTATCCCCTCAATTGCTTTGTTTACACACCAAAAAGTTATATAAGGGAGGTCACTATCCAAATGACTATTTCTTTGCAGTTAACAAAGCCAGAAATAGTAAAACTCTCACATGGATAAACTGCCTCAAATGATCAGGTTGACTAATCTTCAAAATACAAAGTCACACAATGATTAGGGAACTGTTTATTCCTGCTGGGCAGATAGTCAAAATTCCTAAATGTCTTCCACACTTGAACCAATGCCACTACTGAGTAACTCTTCATTATGAAATTAACAAAATTTAACTAAGTAACCTATTCACTGATAAACTGAAATCAAATAAGGCAAAACAAATATATGTATATATATATATATATATATGTATATATATATGTATATATATATGTATATATATATATATATATATATATATATATATATATATATATATATATATATATATATATATATATATATATATATATATATATATATATATATATATATATATCCTTGGGCAGCTAGGTGTTGCAATGAATAAAGCACCAACCCTGGATTAAGGAAGAACTGAGTTCAAATCCGGCCTCAGACACTTGACACTTGACATTTGACACTTACTAGCTGTGTGACCCTGGGCAAGTCACTTAACCCTCATTGCCCTGGAAAAAACAAAACAAAAAACAAACAAAAAAAGATCCTTTTTTTTTCAATCTTTCTAAACTTTTCCTACCCCAAAATATGTCAGTCAACTCCATTCTATTAGAAGCTGACTAGCATACTAAATGGCACCCAGAACCCTATTTATTTTCTGTTTCTTTTTGTGGTGTTTACTTTTTATTTTACTTATTTATTTTATTTAACTATTTTTTTGGGGGGTGAAGCAATTGGAGTTAAGTGATTTGTCCAGGGTCACAAAGCTAGTAAGTGTTAAGTGTCTGAATCCTTATTTGAACTCAGGTCCTCCTGACACCAGGGCCAGTGCTCTACCCACTGTGCCACCTAGCTGCCCCTGATGTTTACTTTTTAAAAGAAATTAAAAACCATGTAGATCATGGGCAAGTGACATCCGTTCCATTTCTCGGTTTCCATATCTGTAAATGGGAAGATAGAACTGGGTAACCTATTATTGTATGACCATCTGACTCATGTTTCCACATATTGTTTAAATTTCTAAACATTCAGAAAATAAGGGCATGACAAAGTAGGAAGGAAACAAATAAATGAATGAAGGAATTGATGAGTGAATGAGTAAAATAAGTCTACTTTCTAAATTTGTATAAGTTTATCATGGCCATTGATTACCCATTCTTAGAAATTAAGCTTTGAAAGGTGTTGCAGGGAACCATAATGTCCAATAACCTCATAGGAGGTCTGGAGCAGTAAGGTAACTTACCCAAAGCAAATCATGAGTTAGTCCCACAGCTAACACGAGAATAAAGCTCATCACACTGTTTGTGAAGATTATAGGCTCTAGTAGAGCCTTCAAGTCGGTACAATGGACATTTACTGTCATTATGCAAACAGTAAAAGACATTCTGTGCAATGTGCCCACCTAAACTAGCTCAAACTCTAAAAGTTGTTGTCAGAGGAGCTGAATAAAATTTTTAATATGAACATTTTTGGGGGGAGCAGTATGAATTGACTAACTTAGAAAGATATAGGGGGCAGCTAGGTGGCGCAGTGCATAAAGCACTGGCCCTGGATTCAGGAGGACCTGAATTCAAATCCAGCCTCAGACACTTGACACTTACTAGCTGTGTGACCCTGGGTAAGTCCTTAACACTCATTGACCCAAAAAAAAAGAAAAAAAAAGAAGAAAGATGTGGTAAAATATAGTGATGTGATGGTTCTGCTTAATTTTTTCTTCTTGTATTCCATTTCCTAAATCATGAATATAAAATTCATGCTGTATCTATGTGGATATACATATATGATAAGTGAATATGTGTCTATATTGCATAATTGTATGTATATGCCTAGGCATGCACATGTAGATATTGATATGAATGTTATTTGAAAAATCTCACGGTAGATTTCACCTATTAAATCCCAAATTACTTTTGGAAGACCCTGCACCCACACACCATTTGCACACATACACGATATACAAGGATAAATTATTTGAAATAGAAATAGCACCTTCTACAGTGACTCGAAATTCATGTGTAGCAGTTCCTTTGTAATTCTTGGCTGTACAGCGGTAATGTCCTTTATCCATATGAGTGACCTTTTCAATCTTCAATGACTTCCCAAAATTTTCTCGTGCTTCTCTTCCCTTGGGCAAATCTTCACCCACCTTCGTCCATGTGATCTGTGGAGTTGGCCTAGAAAATTACAAAACAAGTTGACTAGTAATGGCAAGGAAACCTTCCCATCATATTTCCCATGATTACACCCATCAGGAGAATTTCTATGTCTCTATACCCACTTCTCACCGATGAATACAGAAACACAAAGACAAAAGAGTACTGACATATTTTCATTTCTACAATTTTGCTAAGATACTCTCCATAAAATCCCCAAGGTCAAGAACTATGTATCATTATTGTCCTAAATTCTTGAGTCCCCTTCCCTAGAAGCTCTGTATACTAGGGATTATAAAAGAAGTGAGACTCAATTACCCCAGGATCAATTTAGTCAATACAAGTAATGTTTAATTTTGTTTTGCAAATCTCTTTTCCTTTAAAATGAATAAGTGTAGGATTCTAGAAGTCTGTATTATATGAATATTTCCTTTTAACTGGGCCTATGCTTATGGGAAATTTTGCTGTTTCACTGATGTTACTAAATTGATTACAAAATAGTATTTCAGTTTTTCTTAAAAGGAAACATAAACTAGCATCATAAAATCAATTTCTTAAACTGCCCATGAGTAACCATTTACTGAAAGTGCTTTGTAAGGTAAATTTGACCTGAATTATCAGGAAATGGCTCAGATTATACTTGATCTATATGTTAGCATCTCCTGGCTAACAGCCAAAATTTGTTCCACAAGTTTAGCCATCTACCTCACTTTTATGTAAGGCTTATACCTCATCTGTACCTTATGGTTATTTCTCTTCAGATGGGACCATTTTGTTAAACTGTACCTGGCAAAATCAGTTTTCATAATTTCAACAGTTTGCTTCCTATACTGGTTTACTCTTTGGGATCAGTAGCAAAATAAGGCACAAACCAGAATAATAAAAACACTAACAAACATTGCAATAATAACACAGTAGAGGCATTCCAAGACCAAACACCAAGTAACATCTACACATTGAATCTTACAAAAATCTGCTGGCCCTTTCCCTAAACCTAACCTAATAACTTATATTAAACAGACTTAGGAGTGGGAGAGAACTGAGATCAAGTTATTTTACCAGGGTGATAATGCAGAATATATCAGAGGCAGAATTTGAATCCAAGTATTTCTGAGGGGGCAGCTAGGTGGTGCAGTGGAGAGAGCACCAGCCCTGGAGTCAGGAGTACCTGAGTTCAAATCCGGCCTCATACACTTAACACTTACTAGCTGTGTGACCCTGGGCAAGTCACTTAACCCCAGTTGCCTCACTAAAAAACAAAACAAAACAAGTATTTCTGAGTCTGAGGCTGAGTATCTATCAACTACACCCAATACACACACACACACACACACACACACACACACACACACACACACACACCTTTCAATTCCACAGCCTGGCCCTGAAAGCTTTGGCACAATTATTTTTCTTTCACAGAGAATGCAATAGTCACAGAGAGGGACAGAACCTCTGAGGTCATTTAGTCCAAATGGCATCTCAATTAGAGTTCCTTGTACATCTGCAACATAAGAACTACCATTAACAGCTTCCACTTGCCTTTGTTCTCCCAGGGTTCACAGAAATGACCCTACTGATCTTTCCCACCCTGCCCATAATAGCATCTACAAACCAGGGTCAGCCTGCTGGTGATACAGTACCCCAACCACCTACCAGTACCTTACATCATCAAAACAGCTTTCTTGTGTTTATCTGGGATTGTGAGACTGAGAACACTGCAAGCAATAGTAATGTAATGCGATTCCCAACAGGCTGCTAGTTTCCTGAGCACACCACCTAACAGGATGTATACCCCCAAATCTCTTAACTGCTTACTTTTCATTCCTTCTGTAGGCATGGCAATATGCCAAATCACAATCTGTTATATTCTCAAGGTACACGCAAACACACACATGAATTTTACACTGCATTTTCTTACAGTACAACTGTCCCCCTTTCTTTTCTTTTACTTATATAAATCCTTCAGTCCTTCCTTAACTGGCTCTAATACCAAAAGTGCTAGCTTGAAAATAGAAAGTGTCTATTGTGGAGCCTTATATCACTGCGAATTGAATTTACCTAGGAACATGTCTATAAGCCAAAGGCATTTCTAGGTCTATTGGATTTTGTGTGTCATATTATTATGAATATTATTGTTTTGATGGTCTGGTCTATGTTAAATGGATAGTGAGGGCACAGCTGGTCTCCAAGAGTGACCTTGCCTTTATAGCTGAAATTGTTCATTCAAGCACATGAATCTTGGATTTCCAGGCTTAATGTAGCTCTTTGTTCAGATCTTTCACCTATTTCATCCTCTTCTTTTCTTTATTGTCTTTTCTCATCTTTCTTTCTCTTATCTCTAAATTAGTTATATGTCTTCTTATCTGCAGGCATATACTGATTTGTACATTTGTGACTAGCTTAGTAGATTACAGAATTATGTCCCTTTCTCTTCACTCATGCCAAGGTTATGGATTCAATCCTTAAATGAATACGTTTACTTTTTCCAAACACACACACACACACACACACACACACACACACACACACCTTTCAATTCCACAGCCTAGTCCTGAAAGCCATGGCACAATGATTTTCCTTTCACAGGGAATGTAATAGTCACAGAGAGGGACAGAACCTCAGAGGTCATTTAGTCCAAATGGTATCTCAATAAGAGTTCCTTGTACATCTGCAACAAGTGGTTTTTCAGTCTCTGGAAGAAGAGGTTTTATTAGAGAAAATCCACTATGTCCCAAGATGGTCTGTTCTACACAAAGGAAGCTTCAGACTGTTGGGAAGGTTTTGTTGCACCAAGCTTAAATTTGTCTCAATACACCTACCTCCTGCTATTCCTAGTTTTGTCCTCTAGGATCAAGGAGCATGAACATCATACTCTTCCACTTGATTAACTTTAAAATATTTGAAAGCAGCTGTCATGCCATCCCTAAGTTTTATTTTCTTGTGGCCAAATATCCACTGATCTTTACCCTGATAGGCATGTTCTCTCATCATACTGGTTACATTGGCCAGGGATGCTCTGGTTTATCAATGATCAAATATACAACTTCAGACTGGGTTTGATTAGAGCTAAATACACAGAAAATATCTCTCTAATTCTGAACTCTATCCCTCTATAAATGCTTCCAATGACTACATTAGACACAATATTGCCATTTTGAGTTTCCAATTGTGATTTAGTCAACCCTTTATAATTCTTTACATGAAGCAATAATGTCCTTTATCTTTGTGAATGACCTCAACCATCTTATGTATGTATTACTGACATTATATTTATGCCTATGAACTTTCTCATTATTATATTCAATTTCAGTTTGAAACCTCGAAATCAACCTCAACACTTCCCTCTCCATCACCCCTAATATCTAATGTGTTGTCAAGCCTATTGATTCAGCCTACAAAATGTCTTCAAAATTGTCCCTTTTCCTCCACTCAGGAAACTTCGTTGTTCAATTGTTTCAGTCTTGTCCAGCTTTTCATAAACCCATTTGGGATTTCCTTGACAAATATATTGGAGTGATTTGACATTTCCTTCTCCAGCTCATTTTATAGATGAAGAAACTGAGGTAAACATGGTTACGTGACTTGCCCAGCATCACAGAGCAAGTAAGCGTCTGAGTGCAAATTTGAACTCAGATCTTACTGAATCTAAGCCTGGCACTCTATTCACTGGGCCACCTAGCTATCCCAACTTATACAACTAATAATGTAAATAATCACCAGTTTTTGCCTGGAATATAGTAGTAATTTACTAATTTATGTCCCTGCCTCTATTATGTCCTCTCTTTAAACTGTTCTTTACCCAACTGTCAAAATATTCTTCCTAATGTGGGCATCAGTCCATATTCCTTATATTGTCAAAAACTTTGTATGTTTTCTGCCCCTTCTTTCTTCAGGCACATGGTGACTCTTAACATCTGAAAAACTATATCCTTGAAAGGTTCTCATAACGTTCTTGTATGTATGGACCTCTTTGATAATGAAACCTATGGACCCTTTCTCAGAATAATGAATAAGGTAAAAAACAGGATTACACAATAAAATACTCATACACAAATATACTTATCAAAACATAAAGCACACACACACATGCACATACACACATGCACACAGACACACACACAGACACACACACACACACACACACACACCCCCCACACACACACATAGTCACAGACTCAGATTAAGAACCCGTGGTCTAATCTAGCAAGATCATAGCTACCCCTCCCATTATTTCCATCACATACCAACAGGAGAGACTCAAGTATTAAACTCCATTCTAGACTATAGTCAGAATTCAAAGTAAGGCATTCACACATTCATAGACATAAACTTCAACTTTCAACATACCCATGAATACAAACCCATGTAAAATGAAATTGAATTTTAAATTCTCTTTCCAGACACATTTTGATTTCATGTATTTCCTTTTGCAGAGACTGACTTGACAAGATTATGAAACATCTACAATTACTCACAGGCCTTCAGCAAAGCACTCCAATAGCAGTGTCCCCCCTTTGATGATGGTGACTGAAGAATGACTGCCAGAAGATTCAGGAGGCAAAAGCATTCTGGGTTCTCTTTGCTTGATTGAATTTGCTGTGTAGATGGAAAAGAAAGCTTGAGTCCTTTTCAACTGAGAGAGTGATGTTTCTGGAGCATTTCAAGTATTCCCTTAATACACTTCAGTGACTTAAATAATTACATCTATTTTCCAATGAACACTCATTTTCACACCTACATGTATGGGTCAGTTCAAATAATTGTGGGCAATATAGTGAGCCAAAGAGGTTGTTATTCTGCTACATAATTAAACATTTTCCAAGGTCGAAGTGTTTTGTGCAGTCATTACTACCTAGAAGCAACTAGGTCAGTTGATGGCATTGCTGTTTACTCTATATTTCACCACAAACACATACACACACATTGCATTTATTCAGCTATACTTTGCTTGCTCTCTCTCTCTCTCTCTCTGAATATATACAAGCACAACATAGATATTCACATGTAAACATTCAGCAGAATGCAGGATGTACACATAAGTATATAAACAGATATGTATATATGTAAATGTAAATACACATATATACATATACACTCACACACATATATCTATATATCTTTGTACGTACATATATATGTACATATATTTAAGGAAGCAGAATTTCCCTTTTCTGTACAGAGTGCCTATTTTCAAACTTAAGGTCCATTCACTAAGAGGGAGGTCCTCCTTCAGTTCTAATTTTAGAAATGAATTAAGAATTATAAATTGCACTACTAGTAAATTTAAATACACACACACACACACACACATATATATATATATATACACATATATATCCATCTAACTGTCACAAAGCTGGGGAAACATAATATATAGCAACTCATTTGATTGCTTTCCCTTTTATCAAATATAATTTCTTTATATGTTTGATCTGGACAGAGTTTCTCTGTCCATTCCCTTTTCTCTTTTTTTGTTTGTTTGTTTGTTTTTAGGGTTTTTTGTTTGTTTGTCTTTTTAGTGAGGCAGTTGGGGTTAAGTGACTTGCCCAAGGTCACATAAATAGTAAGTGTCAAGTGTCTGAGTCTGGATTTGAACTCAGGTCCTCCTGACTCCAGGGCCAATACTCTATCCACTGTGCCACCTAGCTGCGCCCCCCCCCCCACCGCTTCTCTTAAAGTACACTTCATCTCCCATCTTCCTTCCTGACTCCAGCCTCTTTCTAAAATGCCTCTTCAACTTCATTTCACCCCAGGACTTCACACATTGGAATTAGCCTGTCTTTCTGCTTGGCTGATTCCTCTCAGAACCTCTACTTTAAGGAGAGTACCCAAGGTACCCTTATCTTCATTTTTCTGAAGGCTGCAATCCTAACTGGTTGCAGTTTTTCTTTACCATGTTCCCCATACCAGGTACCTTCCAAAACACCCTGCTTCTCAGCTTTGTTTTATGTTTCATCATTCCCTACTGCAAAGTTAATTCCTTGGGGATAGGGACTATCTTGCTTTCTGCTTGTATTTGAATTTGCAGCAGTCAGCAGAGCGCATGTAATGCATATTTTAAATACTTGTTTTTTGGTGTTTTTGTGGGGCAGTGGGGGTTAAGTGACTTGCCAAGGGTCACACAGCTAGTAAGTGTCAAGTGTCTGAGTCCGGATTTGAACTCAGGTACTCCTGAATCCAGGGCCAGTGGATCCACTGTGCCACCTAGCTGCCCCCTATTTTAAATACTTGATAAATACTCATTGACTAGAGAAATAATGTTGCCACACATAGATTATACCAAAGTATTCCCCCTCTTCACCTACCTTTTTATATCCTTTATGACATAATAATAACACTCAAAAGAGCTTATAAATGCCATTAGATTGGAAAATTTGGTTTGGACTGCAAAACTTGAATTAACCGTCTACAGATTTCTCTGAGCTACAGATCTCCTCTGCTGACTGTCCTTCTAAACTGACTGTTTACTTCTACCTGACTCTGTCCATGGTACCAGATTAAAAGAAGACAGGCCTACTGCAGAAATACTCAGAATCTATCAACCAATATACTTTCCTATGAAAAACAATTTACATTTCTATAAACCTTACTGATGATTCTTATTAGCTCTGGTTTTATTTTTTAAGGCCGTAAGCAAGAAAATCAGTGTTTATTTTCAGTTGGATAATACCATTCTTAGACTTATTATTGTCTAATGAACAATTATGTGTGTGTGTACACACGTACATATATACACACATAAACACACATATATTCATATACATACATATACACATATATACACATATATACATATATACATATACATATATATATACAAATCATTCTCTTTGATAGCCAACTGAAAATATATGTATTATAACCCTCATTTTTTAAGCCTATAATATGGAAAAATATTGAAATCAATGCTATCATTTGGTGAGTTTTTTCCTTTGGAATCAGGAATGGAGTTATATGACACTTGCAAAAGAAATAATTTAGTGAATTAGAAATGAGATTTCTAAATATAATAAGAAAGAATGAAGGCAAAATTAAATGATAGCTAACTACAAGTATGTTCAACTTACCCTTAGTAACATTCTGTCTGTGTGAACTCGAGTCATTAGCATGCTTTACTGAAATAAACAAAATGGAAACCAAATGCAAACATAACAACTGATATTGATAACAATAAAAGAAAAGAAAAGAAAATAGAAAGCCATTTCCCCCCTAACAGTGATAAAAGAATATCTAAAGGGATAGGAACTAGACTTGTGCTTTGATTGGTGTAGGGAAATCTAAAATTAGGGGACTCTCTCTTCCAGTGCAGGTCAGCACCTTCATAGCCTTAAGAGAGTTTCCTCACACACAGAATGATTAAATGATTTGCCTAGAGTCACACATCTAGGATGTGCCACAGGCAAAAAAAAAATAGTATTTCTTAGTTTCACAGGCATGTGTTTATGGTGTACACCACATTGCCTTTCAAGGATCACTATATTGCATCTGATTATAATGCTGTTGGTGTCCACACTGGGGAGCCACACTTCTGATGGAAGTGTTGTTTAGAGCTTTTTCTAATCCAAGGCATATCTGCCTTAGTGAGAATCTCACCCTACAGCAGAATACTGATTTTTGAGATAACAGCATATATTCATATCAAGAAAATAAAATAAAAATGATAACTCAAATAATGAATAAATATGAACCAAACATATATTTGTTACTCAAATTTCATGTTATAGGAGATCATTCAAGTCATTATTTTTCCTCATATCTGATTTGATTCATTTTGGAAAAGCTAGAGCTCATATTAGGATATTCAATTTTTTAAAATAGGCAATAAAAAGGAGAGTGGTATATTTTTTGAGTGTTGTTATTATTCTTCTCCAACTCTTGCCTTTTTCTTATGTGGTTTTTCATTCACAGTGACCAAGATTAGACCTTAGTTACTGAATAGGCAAATATTTGAAATCCTTGTAATCCCACTGAAAAGCACTCCACTCTGTATTTCTCTAGGCAAATACAGTTGTTCCATAATGTTTTTTTTTTCTGACTGTAATAAACAGAGTAATTCAGACTCTACAGCTGCAGATGCTTCTTTCAATATGGATGAAGTCTCCAGAGTTGTACAAAGAATGGAGGGGAATATCAACCAACATTTATCTACATCAAACAAAATGATATTAGTGAACATGGAATATATTTGCATCAAACATCATTAAGAATGAAAATGCAAAGTATGGAGACTTACAACTGTTCACTGTCAGTTTCATTGGCATCTTCTGTACAATGGTTCGCAATCTTGGAAAGGCTGCAAAGCAGCAATAATCACTCCGACTGTCATTTTCTTCCACATTTGCAAAGTATAGATCTCCCTTCTGGCTCATGTACACTCTTTCATCCTGTGGGATGTGCTGCAAATCTGGAAAGAACAAAACCTCAGTTGGTGATTAAGGCTTATATTTAGTCTTTCTACCATGGTTGCCTACACAGATACCAACAAGATGTTCAATTCTGATAAGTTCTGTCAATCATTTAATCCCACTCTTTTCCTCTTCCTCTTTCCTTCCTCTCTTTTGTCTCTTCCCATCTGTTAAACTGATTCACTTTTAGCATTGTATTCTTAGCACCTAGCACTATACCCGGCAGGTATTAGATTCTTAAAAATGATCACTGAGTTGAATTGAACTAGATTTAATTAAATTTGTTGTATTGGGATATGTGGAGAAAAGACCAAACATAGTCATTTTTCTTCTCATCAAAACTAATCACAACAACCACAATGACAGGCAGACACCCACCTAGCCAGTCCTTCCTACCTGACATCATAAGAACAGAAGACACTTATTTAGACACCTCTGTAAATATTAGTTAATCTTAAAAAGCATTGGCTAGCCCCTGGCATTATTGATACTTTATTAAAAACATAAGTTAAAGACAGAGTCTAGAATGTAGGTTGGAAAATAATCCAATAGTTCAATTCCTGAATTAGTGCACATTGTGCTATATTTTTGCAAATCAAATGTGACACAAAATGCAGGAATCTTCTTTGCTGACAACCTTTACTGATATTAGAGCAGTGGCATCCCATTAAGTAGATAGATTTTATTTCTATAAGTATGGTTTAAAAACAAAGGCCCAGACATAGGTACCATATATATATGCAGTTAGTGAACTGGGTTGAGTTGGTAGAATGAAATTGATGAAATTCAACAAAGCTTGTTTTCATGACTGATATTTTGGTGTCATTCTTTGCTGGAGATTTTATCATGACCACCTTTCCTACTACTCTATGGATCTCATTGTTAAACTTTTTTATTTCTCTGTTGATATAGGCCATGATTTTATTATTAGTACCCGTTTCTGGGCCAAAATAATCTAAAACCCTGAAGGCACTAAAACCTCTACAGTAATAATTTTAATTCCTCCTCCTGTACCTATCCCCCTCCAAATAAATAAGTGGGCCAGATTTCTGATATTATGCTTTTTTATTTAGGTCAGACTATATTATAAATAGTTAGCTTTACCAATATTGACTGGCAAGCCAATGGGCATATGTCCCAACAATGTATATCCCTGTTCAAAGACCAATCAACCAAAAAAGATGATCAACAAGTATCTATCAGGGATTAAGTGTCAAGTGCTATGATAATCTTTGGAAATACGAAGGATAAATGGAATATCTTTGCTTTCAAAGAGATTAAAAACAAGTCATGAAGAAGGAAATGTACATATAAAGACATAAATAAAAGAGATATAAGATAACTAATGAGACACTCTATCCACAAGACTCTATCAACAATATCTCTCAAATTCTCCACCTACTTATATATTGATGGATAAGGGTTGGGGTTGAGGATAAGAAAACAGTGTGAATGGAGAACGAGCCTTGACATCAGTAAATCCTGTATCTTACACATATTGAGTATGTGACTTTAGGCAAATCATGTACCCTTTCAGAACTTCATGTAAAAAAACGGTACCTACATTGATAGAGAGAATTTATTCACCTACCAGTTCAATATAACAATTAAATCTCAGGTGCATTTACTATTCTCCCCTCTTGCACCCTATACATATATGTAAGACTAGACCCTTCACTTGCCTGGGATAGGGGATTCACAGGGAGAGAAATATTACTCTAGAGAGGGAGATTGAGACCTATTCCATATATCAGAGTCTTGGACAAGTGCCTGGTGCATTGAGAGGCTAAGGAAACTGCCCAAAGTCATACAGGTAGTGCATGTCACAGTTTTGAAACCAGATATTTCTGATCTCAACGCATACTCTTTATCTGTTATGCCAGGCTGCCTGTGTATATAATATAATGTAATAAAGTATAGCATAATATAAACATATATATGTACAGATGGTATACACAGACACACAAATAAGTACATAGGTATGCATAGGTGTGTATGCATAGAAACACATTTACAAATACCTATGTATGTATATTACAGGGAACTTGATAGGGACTAGATACATAATTTCATTGGTTTAAGGCAGAGATGAGAAACCTGGGGCTTGCACGCCTCCAAAACTTCCACAAAACTCCTGGATGCAGCCAGAACCATAATAAAATGAAATTGGGAATAGTTTAATGAAATAAATAAACATATATCATAGTTACCGTTATTTTTTTAATTTTCTCTGTCAACTTGCTGCAAACACAGATCTGTTGATATTTGTATTTAACATCACTGGGATACAAGAAATTTTCAGATGAGACTCTCTACTAATGGAAGCAGGTCCTTTTTCTGCAACTTAAGATCTTAGCAAGTTCATTGGAGCACTGAAAGTTTAAGTGAATTGCTCAGGGTCATACAGACATCATATGTCAGAGGTAGGACTTCAGGGATCCAAGGCCCACTGTAGCATTTCTCTTTCTATTGCTCTGCCTCTGATTGACTATCTCTGTCTTTGCCTCTGCCTCTTTTTCTATATCTATCTCTATCTCTGTCTTTCCATCCGTTGCTTCTCTCTCTCTCTCTCTCTCTCTCTCTCTCTCTCTCTCTCTCTCTCTCTCTCTCTCTCTCTCTCTCTCTCCCCATCTCCACGTACCTGCTTGCACTGAAAGCCCAAAGATCATCATTTCTGTCCTTCATTACATTCTTTTCAAGGATTACATTGAGAGGCAGCAGTGGATGAAGATCCCAGAACAGAATGTGAAGCTAGCTAAATCATTTCATCTCAAAACACTCCAGGCTATGCTCTAGGACTCAAATCTGCAGAGCAGGTGCTGGGTCATTTTAGTAACTATAGTTTCCTCTCTGCAAATGCCTTACAACAATGAAATTACATATCCAGACCAACATAAAATCAAGTTAATGAATACCGGATCTTTACCTTTTCACAAGAAGAAAACATTACTCACCAATATTCATCCAGTATATATGAAGTGGAGGGATGCCTTTGGGGGGGTTGCAGTGTAGGACTATTGAATTCCCCTCTTCTACTTCCAGAGGTTCAATTTTTTCCTTTGGAAATTTAGGTACACCTGAGGAAAATATGTAATTTTCATGAATCCTGTTATCAATAAGTAAAATACCTCCTCCATTAATCACCCACACTAGCCATCTCTACTTCTAATCTTCCTCATTCCATAATTCCATAACCATGACTCCTTGTTTCTCAGGGTTAGTTCACTACCACCTACTCCCATGTTTTTTAACTTCTTTCAGGTTCTTTCTTCTTCCATCATCATAGAAGTTCCTTGAATGAAGAGTTTCTCTTGCTTTCTGTTCATATTTATATTCCCTCCACTTAGCACAGTGCTTGCTACATCATAACTTTTTAATAAATGTTTTATGTCTAACATCTCTCATTTTTCTTTCTCTCAATGTATGTATATATGTATGTATGTATGTATCTCACTAACTATATATATATCTAACTCCTATAAATGGCAGTATTATATTTAAGTGATTTTAAAATAATAATTCATTAATTTTAAAAGAAGTTTGTTGATATCTTTTGCTTTCACATCATAATGATTTTTAGGTAATCTCCCTCCACCTCCAATTCAAATTAAACCCCCCCTTATAATAAAGTAAAACAATTAAGCACAACAAATTGATGCAAATACTATATCTGACAATGTGTACAACGATCTGCCTAAGCAGTCAATTCCTCCTTTGGCAAGAGGCAGAAGGTATGACTCATTATCTATACAGTAAGCTTATGTCTAACATTGTTATTATGGTTATTATTATAGCAAATTTCATGAGTGATTTTATTTTAAATTATTTTTATCTCATTAAATATGTTCCAAGTAAATGTAAAAAAAATAAAAAAAATTTGAGTTGCAAATTCCCTCCCTCCCTTCTGTTCTACTCCCCACCTTAAGAAGGCAAGCAATTTGATTTTTTTCTTTTTTTAATTGAAAAGAATTTTATTTTCCAAAATATATATAAAAACAAATTTTAACATCAATTTTTAAAAAAATTGTGTTCCAACTTCTCTTCCTCCTCCATTTCCACCCCCACCCACTAGGCCTCAAGAATTTCAAAATGAGTTATACATGAGTAGTCATGGAAAACATTCCACATTAGCTAGGTTGTGAGAGAAAACAGTAAAAAAAAAAAAAACAAAAAACCAAAATTTCAGATTGAGGAATTGTCAAAGAGGAAAAAAAAATTTTTTTAAATGTGCTTCCATGGGCAGCTAGGTGGTACAGTGGACAGAGTACTGGCCCTGGAATCAGGAACACCTGAGCCTAAATTCGGCCTCAGACACTCAACACCCACCAGCTGTGTGACCCTGGGCAAGGCACTCAACCCCAATTGCCCCACCAAAAAAAAAAAAAAAGAAAAAGAAAAAAAATGTGTTTCCACCTATTTTTCAGATACTATCACTTCATTCTCTGTAGATGGGTTGCCATTTCCATAAGTCCTTCAGGGTTATATTGGATCATTGCCTTGCTGAAAATAACCACATGCTTCCCAGCAGATCATCTTACACTATTGCTGTTATTTTGTATACAGTACATTTCACTCTGCTTCAGTTCATGTAGGTCTTTCCAGGTTTTTCTTAAAGTATCCTGTTCATCATAAACTAAATAAAGTACCTTAAACTTGACAAAGAATTTTCTTCATATTAGCCTAGCAAAGTAGGTACCATACGTTTTGCCTTTATATTCAATCATCATAACTATTTCCCTCCATCCTATTCCCTTCCCATGATATTTACTCTATTTTCTATCTTCTTTTAAACTATTCCTCCTCAAAAGTGTTTTACTTCTCACTGTCCCCTCCCCTACTCTGCACTCCCTTTTTTTTCACCGTTCCTTCCTTATCCTCTTCCCCTCATACTTTCCTGTAGGGTTAAATAGATTACTCCTCCCAACTGGGTGTGAATGTTATTCCCTCCATGAGCCCACTCTGATGAGTTTAAGGTCTTTGAGCCAATTTTGTGTTCTAAATTTTCTTCCTCCCTTCCTCCCTCCTCAGCCTTCCCTATGAAATCAAGCAATTCAATGTCAGACTTGTGCAGTTATGCAGAACATCTTTACCTCCCTCAAAAGTGTTTTGCTTTTTACTGCTCTCTCCCCCAATCTGCCCTTCCTTCCTTCCCCTCTCCCCACACACTTATCTCCCTCACCTCCCTCAGGGCAAAAATATATTACTATGCCCATTTGAGTATGTATGTTAGTCCTTCTTTGAGTCAATTCTGAATATTAAGGTTCACTCACTCTCCAATTCCTTCCCCCTCTTCTCCTCCCCTCCATAAGCTTTTTTATTGTTTCCTTCATATGAACAACCTTTCTCCAGACCATCTCTCCCCTTCCCCCTCTCCCAGTCTATTTCTCCTACACCTCAACCCTATTTTAAAGATGTCATTATGGGTTAGTTAGGTGGCACAGTGGACAATGCACCAGCCCTGGACCCAGGAGGCCCCAAGCCCAAATCCGGCCCCAGACATAAAACACCCCACAAAGAACAAAACATAAATGCTTTACAGATATCATCTCTTCATATTCAGTTCAGACCTGTGTCCTCTGTTAATTCATTACTGAGATAGTTCTTATGAGTTTGAAGTATTATCTTCCCATGTAGGAATATAAACAGTTTGATCTTTTAATATCCCTCATGAAGTCTTTTTCCTGTTTATCTTTTTATGCTTCTCCAGGGTCTTGTATTTGAAAGTCAAATTTTCTATTCAGTTCAGGTCTTTTCATAACAAATGCCTGAAAATCTTCTTTCTCATTGAAATTCCATGTTTTTATCCTCTGAAAGATGATGCTTAGTTTTGCTGGGTACATGAATTTTGGCTGTAGTCCCAGTTCTTTTGCCCTCTGGAATATCATATTCCATGCCCTCTGGTCCTTTAATGTAGAAGCTGCTAGATCTTGCTTTATCCTTATTGGAGCTCCACAGCATTTGAATTCCTTTTTTCTAGCTGCTTGCAATATTTTCTCCTTGACCTGGGAGTTCTGGAATTTGACTATAATATTCCTGGAGGTTTTCCTTTTGGGATCTCTTTCAGGAGGTGATCGGCAGATTCTTTCAATTTCTATTTTAGCTTCTGCTTCTAGAATATCAGGACAATATTCCCTCACAATCTCTTGGAGGATGGTGTCTAAACTCTTGTTTTGGTCATGGTTTTCAGGTAGTCCAGTGATTTTCAAATTATCTCTCCTAGATTTATTTTCTAGGTCAGCTGTTTTTCCAAGGAGATATTTCACATTGCCCTCTATTTTTTCATTCAATTGGATTTGCTTTACTGTGTCTTGGTTTCTTATAAGGTCACTAGCTTCCATTTGTTCAATCCTAATTCTTAGGCAATTATTTTCAGCAGACAGTTTTTTAATCTGCTTTTCCATTTGCCTCTTCAAACTGTTGACTTTTTTTCTCATAGCTCTCCTGCATTGTTCTCATTTCTCTTTCCATTCCTTCCTCTCTTTCTCTACATCTTCATTCTATTTCTCCTACATTCTCTTCAAAGTCCCTTTTGAGAGCTTCCATAGCCTGAGACCAGTTCATATTTTTCTTGGAAGCTTTGGATGTTGGAGCTTTGACCCTGTTATTATCTTCTTCTTCTGAGGATGTATTGTGGTCTACCTTTCCCCCAAAGAAGTTTCCGATGGTCTTCTGCTTTCTCTGCCTACTCATTCTGGCTTACTATTTCTTGGATTTTTACTCCTTCTTAAAGTGTAGCGCTGCTTCCAGGACACACTGTTCATGCTACAGTGTGGCCCAGGGGGTGATCGGGCTTATTCTCAGCCTGAGTGGCTTGTGAGTAATCACAGCTGCTTTCTCTTTGACCCGGAAACAGAAGTCTGATTGAACTCTGATTCTCTATGGGAAGCTTGGTGTGCTTTTGCCCCCCCCCCCACTGGGCCACCACCACTCCATTCAGCCCACTGGTTCAGACCCAGGGCACTTTGCCCCAACTCCAGTAGATACTGCCTCCACTTCACCCCAGCCTACCGCCGAACCCCCTCACCAGTCTGTGATTGGAGCCTCAGAAGTTTCTAGTACTGAAGACTCTGACATGCTGGAAGCAGTGACCCTGGCTGGGTCTGGACTGTGTGCTGAGCTGTTCAGCCTGATCAGTAGGTGATCAGAATTGCCCTCTTTTGCAGAGAAATAGTCTCACTCTGTTCTTATGTGTATTAGGCTGTTCTGGGTTTTGATTTTTTACCGCATTATTTGGGTGTGAATGGACTGCTTTATCTGGAGCTTGTGGGGAGTCACAGCCTCTCCTTCGCCCTCCTGATTTTCATTATATATGTGACATTATACAAAACAAGTTTTCAAAGAAATAGAAACAAAATAAAACAAGAACAAAGTAGGTTTAAAAAAAAACATGCTTCAATATGCATTTAGAGTTCATCATTCTCTTTGGAGATGGATAACATATATAAGCATCTGTACTTTGACATTTTCTTGAATCACTGTCTTGATCAGAATAGCTAAGTTTTTTGCCGTTTGTCCTTGCTACATTATTCCTAATACTGTGTACAGTGTTCTGGTCCTTCTCACTTTGATTGTTCAGTCCTGTTTGATCTTTGTGATCCCATTTTGGGTTTTCCTGGCAAAGATACTGGACTGGTTCACCATTTCCTTTTCCAACTCATTTTGCAGATAAAGAAATAGAGGCAAACAGGTTTAAGTGACTTGAACAGTGTCACAGAGCTAGTAAGAATCTAAGGCCAGATTTGAACTCAGAAGTTGAGTCTTCCTCACTCCAGGCCCTACACTCTATCCAATGCATCACTTAGCAAAAAGTTTTTTGGTATCCACACACTTCACTTTGCATCAGTTCATTTAATCTTCCCGGGTTTTTCTGAAACCATCCTTCTCATCATTTCTTATAGCACATTACCATTACATCACAATTATATACCACAAATTGTTTAGAAATTCACCAATTGATGGACATCATCTCAATTTCTAATCATTTGCTGCTGTGAGAAAAGGTGCTATATTTTTTTTTTTTATATACAAATAGGTCTTTTTCCATTTCCCTTCATCTTTTTGGGATACAGATCAAGTGGTGGTATTGCTGAGTCAAAGTGCATGCATAATTTTATAGCCCTTTAAGTGCAGTTCCAACTTGTTTCTACAGTATGGTCGAACTTGTCCACAACTCCAACAGGGCATTAGTGTGCCAATTTTTTCCACAAACCCTTCAGCAACTGTCTTTTTCTGTCATGTTACCAAACTGATAGGTTTGAGATGGTACCTTCATATTGTTTTAATTTGCATTTCTCTAGTCAGTAGTGATTTAGAGGTTGTTTTTTTTTTTTAATGTGACTATTGGTAGCTTTGGTTTGTTCTTCTGAAAATTGCCTACTCATATCCTTTGATAATTTATCAACTGAGCTCTTATTTTTATAAATTTGGCACCCTTCTCTATATAGTTGAGGAATGAAGAATTTGATGGAGGTTCCTTCTTTGCCTATTTTTAATAAGTTTATAAAGAAATGAAATGTATTGTTCCTTAAATGTTGTGTAGAATTTACTTGTGATTCCATGTGGTCCTTTTGCTAAAATAGGTTATTTAATTATTAAATTTCTTCTTCCACTAATCTGGGTCATTTTTTTTTTATAAATATTGTTCCCTTTCACTAAGATTTGTCAGTTTTACTGGCACAAAAAAAAAAGTTTTTAACTTATACTTCCATAGCCCTTTATTAAATGTAATTTTATTGCATTATGGCTTTAAATGGGTACAGTTAATATTTCTGCTTTGGTTTGTGAGATTGTTATGCTCTACCACATAGTCATTTTTTATGAAGGTGCCATATAAAGCTGAGAAAAGCATAGACCCCTTTTTATTCCCATTCAAAATTTCCAGAGGTCTATATTATCTATTTTTTATAAAATTCAATTCATCTCCTTGACTTCCTTCTTTTTTGTATGGTTAGATTAATCTATCTCTAACACGGAAAAGGTGAGCGCCCCCACCCCCCCCATCAGTTTTACTATTTCCTTTGGTAATTCATTTAACTTTATATTTAAGAATTTGGATGTTATGCTATTTATTGCATAAATACATTTAGTATTAATATTCCTTCGTTGTCTATTTTGCTTTTAGCAATATGTGGTTGCCTGCTTTTCCCTTTTAATTAGATTTATTTATTTATTTATTTATTTAGCTTCTGCTTTGTCTAAGATCATGATTGCTACCCCTGCCTTTTTTTTTTTTACTTCACCTGAAGCATAATAGTTTCTGCCCCAGTCCCTTATTTTAACTCTGCATGTGTCTCTCTATTTGAAGTATGTTTCTTATACACAAAACATTGCTGGATTCTGGCTTCTAAATCATTCCTCTATCTGCTTCCATTTTATGGGTGAGTTCATCCCATTTCCACTCACAGTTATGATTAATACCTTTATATTTCCCTCTACCTTATTTTCTTTTTATATTTACTTTATTTTTTGTTTGTTTGTTTGTTTTACTTTTTATGTTTGGAACTGTCTCATTCCCTCCCTCCCTGTCTCCCCACCCCATATTAGAAAACGATATATGTGTGCGTATGTATGTTTTATATATCTATGAATGCATAGTTAGCCCTTCCACATTGTGGAGGTTAGGGGCATGGCACCACTGTGATATAGAAAATCCTTTAAAAAAAGTTGGGCCTCCCTTCATACTAAAGAAGTCTTAATTATTATGGTATTAAAAGATAAAATATGTTGTCATTAATATAATATTATACATATATTTATGCATTTCTGAGTTTCTAAACATTTTCTGTTTCATCTGCTGGCCTTGTGTGTCATCACCAACTTCTGCAAAACTACCCAAAAATTCCGATTTAATTTCTTATGCCAGCCTGCGATATACTAAACCTACAATGAGTAAAGTTGTGAAATGGAAGAGATAACTATATATACACAAACACACAACATATGTATGTGTGGGTATATATATATATATATATATATATATATATATATATATATATATATATATATATATATATATATATATATATATATATACACATATACACACACACATATATACACACACACATGTATGTGTGCATGTATTTATACGTATGTACAGATAAACACGTGTGTGCATATATGTAGAAAATCATACTATGCATACTTCTATTTTTCAGTTCTTTTGTTCTTTCTCTGGGGGTGGATACCATTTTCTTTCATGGGTCCTTTGTGGCTGATTTGAGTATAATACTCATAATAACTTAGTTATTCACAGATATTCTTTGAACAATATTGCCGTTACTATATACAATAGCCTTTGCTTCTACCCATTTCACTCTTCATTATTTCCTACAAGCCTTCCTATGTTTTTCTAAAAATCAACCAACTCATCATTTCTTACAACGCAATAGTATTTCACCTACTTTCTTCTGTTTCTTCTTCTTTTTTTCATCCTGTCCTTCCTCTGAGATCTTTTTTGCTTCTGGCTATTCCTTTCTTTTATCTGACCTCCCTTTTGATAAAATTCTTAGAAGATACATGTATCATCTTCCCTTATAGAAAGGTAAACAGTTTAACTTTATTTCCTTGTGATTTCTCTTCCATTTTGAGCTTTTTCTGATTCTCATACCTTGAATTTGAAAATGAAACTTTTTATTCAACTCTTTATCAGGAATATTTGAAAGTTTTCTACTTCGTTAAAAATCCCATTTTTGGGGGGCAGCTAGGTGGCATAGTAGATCAAGCACCAGCCCTGGTTTCAGGAGGACCTGAGTTCAAATATGACCTCAGACACTTGACAATAGCTGTGTGACCCTGAGCAAGTCACTTAACCCTCATTGCCCCACAAAAATAAAATAAAATGCATTTTTCTCCTGAAGGAATACCCTCAATTTTGCTGGGTAAATTATTCTTGGTTATAATCCCAGCTCTTTTGCCTCTTGGAATATCGTATTCCAATCCTATTGTTCCTTGAATGTGGTATCTGCCAAATCTTCTGTGATCCTTATGGAACGTCACAGTATTTGAATGATTTCTTTCTAACTGCTTAAAGTATTTTCTCTGATTTGGGAGCTCTGGAATTTGCCTACAATAATCCTGGGAGTTTTCATTGTGGTATCTCTATCAGTTGGTGAATTCTTTTAATTTCTATTTTATTCTTTGGTTATAGGATATCAGTACAGTTTACCTTGACAATTTCTTGTATAAGGAATTGGTTGTGATTCGAGGTTTCTGTGACCCCATCTTTGGCTGGGATTGGAGGCCCCAGCGCATGCCCATGCGCACTGGCCTCATGCCAGACAACCGCATGCCGGTATGGGCCTGGCCAAATTATAATGCCTGGAAGTGGGGCAGCTAGATGGTGCAGTGGATAGAGCACCAGCCCTGGAGTCAGGAGTACCTGAGTTCAAATCCAGCCTCAGACACTTAACACTTACTAGCTGTGTGACCCTGGCCAAGTCACTTAACCCCAATTGCCTCACTAAAAAAACAAACAAACAAACAAACAATAATCCCGGGAAGCCCAGTGAGGACAGATCAGGTGGTCTTCAGAGTTTGGAAATCATCTCTATAGAGGTGCATGTTAATCAGAGTTGCTAGCCAATTAACTTAGGGCTGTGTGTGTGTGTGGTCGGCCTTTTTTTTCCAGTTGCACAGAGGCTACTGGGAGGAAACCAAGGAGGAGACACTCACTTTGGGGCACAAGAGTGAGGGAGTGAGATGCTGGTGTAGTGGACCTGCAGTCTGGACCAGGGAGTGTTGCACAGCTGGTTCTCTTTGAAATTGCCATTTCTGGGTGGGGGTGAGTTTGCAGGTTGTATTTTTTTCCCCTTCCTATTCCCTTTTTCATTATTCCTAGCTTTATCAACCTCACTTGTGTTTTAAATTTGTGCCCATTAATTAACCCTGTTTTGTTTTTTGAAAGAGGCTGTTAATCTCCTTTCTTGCCCCAATATTATGGCAAGCCACCCAATTAATTCTCCCCATACAAAATTTTGGCCCTTACACTTGAAAGATGATGTCTGTCTCATTCTTTGATCAGAGCTTTCAGGTACTCCAATAATTGTTCAATTATCTCCCTTCAATCTATTTTTCATTTCAGTTATATTTTTACAGTAAGATATTTAACATTTTCTGCTATTTTTCCTTTCTCTTGACTCTGTTTTATTTCTTGATGTCTCATGCCTATGTTTTATTTTTGAGGAATTATTGTCTTCAGTAAGTCTTTGTACTTCTTTTTCCATTTGGCCAATACTAAAGTGTTATTTTCTTCAGTATTTTTGCGTGTCTTTTATAAACTGTTAATTATCTTTTCACCCTTTCCTTCCTTTTCTTTCATTTCTTTACCTAATTTTTCCTCTACTACTTAATTTTGAAAATCATTTTTCAGTTTCCAAAAATTATTCTTTGGCTTGTGACCTATTTACCTCTTTTTTCTGAGGCTTTGCTTATAGCTTAGGCTTCATGATTTTCTTCTGAGTGTGTGTCTTGATCTTCCCTGTCACCATAGTAGCTTTTTATTGTTAGTTTTACTGTTGTTTGCTCATTTTTGTACCCTATTTCTTGATTTGGAACTTTATGCTAATGTTGGGCTCTATTTCAAGTGTGGGGTTGGGGGAGGGACATTGTCTCAAGTTTAAAACTTTATGTACTGCTGTTTTTAGAGCTAAGTTTGTAAGCTGGTATGATCTGGAGAGAGGTGTGGCCATTTATCACTTGGTCTGTATTCTTCATCTTACCCAGTAATGTCCCATCCTCTCTTGGGACCAGTAACAATACTGTTCCTCAGGGTCCCTGATCTCTTGTGGCTATGCTACTCTCCTTCAAGGTTTCCACCCCCTTTTGACTGAAAATGCTCTTCTTTGCCATTGAATTCTGATTTAATATTGGACATAGGCAAAATTGGGTTGTCCAACAGCATCTGGTTCTGCATCATGTGCTAGCACAGGGGTTTCCTGTAATCCCTTTCTAACTAGTTGCCAGGTCCACTCCTAGTAAAGGCTGCTACTGCTTCTGTCACCACCACCTAGTACTACTATTGATAATTCATCCACGGGTTCTCTGGGTCAGCCTCCTCCTGTCACAGATCTCTCTGACCTATGTTGTTTTGCCCTGGAAAGATATCTCATTTTAAGTTTTTGTTGACTCTGCCACTCCAGAATTTGATATGAAGCTGTATTTCAAAGTTGTTTGGAGGGGAATACTAGGAGAACTCAGGTGAGTGCTTCTTTCCTCTGCCATCTTGATTCCATTTCCCAGAAGTAAGAAGCAAAAACTTTAGTGATAGATTTTAAATAGTTAATGTTCAGTTGATAGTATCATTCTGGTTAAATTAAGAAGTGAATTATTGGGGATGGCAGGAGCACGTTACAAAGACCCCCATATCCCCTGAATCAATGAAGAGGAGGAAAAAAAGGTAAACACTGACCTGCATACGCAGGGGTGTTTTGCAGAGGAATTGCTCCCAGTAAATGAATCTGTGAAATGGAACTGCCCTTTGAAGTAAAAACATTTGCTGTCCTTTGTAAGTTCATTGAGTCCTTACCAGAAAGATGAGCACTAACATAGCTAAATGGGTTTAAAGTGGCTATGCTGGCCAGCCAGTCACCACCATGAACAATAAATAAGCAGCTTGACACAAGAACCAGCAAGATGAATCCCAGGCCAAATGCCAACATATAAATAATACATGAAAGCAATCATTGAGACTTGATTATGGAATCCTATTCCAACTGTTGGGGTCAGAAAGGCATGTGAAAGTTCATCCAATATATCCCCCTGCCTGATGGAATCTATCCAGGGGATAACTACATTTCTATCTTCTGAGCAAAAAGGCCAAAGTTCAATACAGACTACCATTATTCTTATTAGTAGTCTAAAGAGCCCATACGTTTATTAGGACACTTCTTCTTAAGAAGCTTGATACCTCCCTTTCACTATTTTTCCTGTTCTTTTCCCCTTCTGCTGTAGAGGGTGAGGGAATTTGCTGACATTTCTCTAATCAGTGTACCAGCTGGGCACAATGAATCATGTTTTTGTCTCAATTCAAGGACCCTTTCAGACTCTTCTTTGCAGGGTGTATGCCATGTGTACAGCGCAAGGCCTTTTCAAGTTCAGGCAGCATGCTTTGGTTGGCTTTGTACACTCAGTCACATGACAACCCATCAAGGAAATCCCTCCTCATCAAATTAAATTTACATCTCTTTTATCTCATGAAAATTCTTTGCGAGAAAAGTAGTTAACATTTTTTTTTCCTGGAGAATACAGGAATATATTCATAACTAATTTTTACAAGTTAATGTTTTAATAGAAAACAAAGGTTTATTGATGCTGTGGAAATTTATGTATTTCTTTTTTTAAAATTATTACATCTTAAACCCAACTCTATCCCACCCACCACTAGCAAAAGAAATCTTCCTTTTTATTTTATTTTGTTTTTGTTTTTGTTTGTTTTGTTTTTGTGGGGCAATGAGGGTTAAGTGACTTATCCAGGGTCACACAGCTCATGTCAAGTGTCTGAGGCAAGATGTGAACTCACATTGTCCTGAATTCAAAGCCAGTGCTTTACCCACCGTACCACCTAGCTGACCCCAAATTCTTCCTTTTAACAAAGAAAAGCAATTATATTAGCCAGATCACAAAGTGACAGAAATAAATAGTTGAAACAGATGTCAGTGGCCATCTTGTCCAACTCATAATGGAAAGAATATCCCCTGTAACATATTTTAAAAATTCTATTTCAGCTCTGCTTGAAAACTTCCAGGGAGAGGAAACTTTTCAAGGCAGCCCAATTTCACTTTGAGGTAGCTCTGAATGTTAAGAAGGTTTTTGTTTGGTTGTTAGATTTGGGTTTGTTTGTTTGTTTGTTTTGATTTATTTTACTAGCCTCAAAAAGAATGTTGACTGTTTACAAGTTCTAACCATTCTTCTTTATTTCTGCCTTTTGCAGTCATGCAGAGAAGAAAAAAAAATTCTAATCTCTCCTTTATGTGACAGTTTTTCCAATACTAGAAAAGAATTCAATCTTCTGAGTATTCACATCTCTTTGCTAAAGAACATTCCTTCCCCTCAATAAATTCTTATAAGGCACATCTCTGGATGTTTTCTAACTTATCCGTATCCTTATTAAACTGTGACACCAAGAACTGAATAAAATACTCAGTAAGGACTGAGAGGGAAGTAATGTAACTTAAAATTGTGTATGTTTTTTTGCCAGTTACATTATACCACTTATTTATACTGGGCTTGCAGTCCACCAAAGCCCCAGTTCTTTTCTAGACAAACCCATTCTTAAGGTATGACTCCCCATCAATTATTTGATCATGCTTTTCTTCCTGATATAACTCAAACCATAAGTACAGCTACAAATGCAATATCACCACCATCAACACCACCACCACTGACAACATACAATCACAAAATAAATTTTTAAAAATAAAGATTTTTACTGGAAAGAACTTTGGCAGAGTCTAGGCATTGACCAAATTACACAATATGCCAAGGTAAGGTCAAAGTGGATAAATGATTTATACATAAAGGGTGTCATCATAAGTAAATTAGGAGAGCATGGAAAAAAAATGTATTTGGCAGATCCATGGATAAGGGAGGAGTTTATGACCAAACAAGAGATAGATAGGATCATAGGAAGTAAAAGATAATTTTGATTATATGAAATTAACAAGCATTTTCAGAAACAAAACTAATGCAGCCAAAATTAGGAGGAAAATTATAAATTAAGGGGGGAATATAGAGCAATTTTATCTGGGAAAGGCTTTATTTCACAAATATATAGGGAACTGAGACAAAAATTGAGAATCAACTCAAAAATTACTTGAAACAATTAACAGAGTGACTATACCCTCGATAGGAATAGAAAAGTTTAGAAGTGGGGTTAGCTATATCAGATTACCTGCTGTCTAGGGGAGGGGGGAGGGAGGGGAGGGAGGGAGAAAAATCTGAGTTGATTCTCAAGGATTCCTTAAGTATACCATCATATCATCTGCAAAGAGTGATAGTTTTGTTTCCTCCTTGCCTATTCTAATTCCTTTAATTCCCTTCTCTTCTCTGATTGCATTTCTCTAATCAATAATGCATTATTGATTAGAGAAATGCAACGAAACAATAAAATAAAATGCAAATAAAAATGTAATAAAATATGAATTAAAATAATTCTGAAGTAACATGTCATATCTATCAGATTATCTAACATAAAAGAAAAGGAAGTGATGTGGAAATAGTGGAACATTAATATACAGTTTATAGGGTTTGAATTGCTACAAAAATTTTGGAGCATTATTCATCTATTTTTTCTTTTGCAACCTGGCTAATATGGAAATATGTCTTGCATGACTTCCTATGTATAATTGATATCAAATTGCTTGACTTTTCAAGGAGCCAGGAGGAGTGGGAGTGAGGGAATTTAGAACTCAAACATTTTAAACGTGAATGATAGCTTTACATATAATTGGAAAATATTTAATGAAATAAAAACATATTGAAAGTCTCCCCAAATTATGGAGTTTTTTTTTTTGTTTTTTTTTCCTTGGGTTATCCTGACAGAATTGGTTCATTTTGAAATATTCAAAATACTCAAAATATTCAAAATATTTGAAATATTCAAAATCTGAATTAATAAATGAATTCCTATGAAGTCATGTTATTTCCTTCCAATAATTCCTATTTTAGGCTTTAATTGGAATTGTGTCATCGTGGTTTCTTAAGAGCTTCATTTTTAGTAGAAATTCCAAGTTTTATCCTATTAGATTCGAACTGTCCTTTCAATAAACTTTTTTGAGATCTGCCTGGACTTGACAGGAAAAATAAACTTAATATTTTTTATATCAAATGTAATATCTGCCCCTCCCTCTAAATAATCCTAAGAATGTCAGAATTCTAGTAATATCCTTCCATTCAGATTCAGCTGAGTATCACCCTGAATGCCCAAGCTGGGACCTTACCTCTAAAGAGATCTAGCTTAACAAATTTTCTTGCCTCTTTCATTAAGATTAATGATAAGTTAGATCATAAAGAGTAAACCAATCAGAATGAGGTGGGGTTTCTTGATCAGATTGTGGAAAGCATCTGGCACCTCATGACCAAGCCTCACTCCCCATATGATGTCCCCCTTCTCCCTTTTCTCGTGAAAGTATAAAAACCTTTTTTGTAACTTTTCTTGTTGGACATAATGTACTCAGATATGGATTCCAAGGCTGGCAATGCTTTTATCTTGATTACAGATGCATTTTTCCATCCCTTATGAGTTTGATTTATTTCAGGATTAACAGATTCATGTCAAACTAGGCTTAAATTCCCTCTCCTTTATTAAGCAAAATGTAAGAAAGACTGATCAGTCCCCACCCCTCAATAATTTAAACAACAGAAACCAGTTTGTACATGTTAGTTTTGTAACATAATTCTCTTTCTATCTTTTGAAAGATAAAGTTAAGAAATTATAAACTTCTCTGATTTTACAAATAGAACTCCAAAAGATATCCAGATAATTAAAGCCTCTCATCATTTCTTTCATCATGTCATGCTTCCTTGTGATCTGTTTTCCAAACTTTTTATCTATTTTCTCTTTTGGCCCAGGCTACTTATACTATAATAACAAAAGTACTTTTTTCCCCACACTTCATTGAACTATAGGTAAAAACTTTCCAATATACTTTGATTGGATTTAATCACATTAGAACACTTTAAAATATATATATATTAATATTTATTATATATTAACAACATGCCCCCACCAATTTTTTTTTCATTTTTTGTGGGGCAATGGGGGTTAAGTGACTTGCCCAGGGTCACACAGCTAGTAAGTGTCAAGTGTCTGAGGCCATATTTGAACTCAGGTCCCCCTGAATGCAGGGCCGGTGCTTTATTCACTGTACCATCTAGCTGCCCCCCCCCAACTTTTAAACCCTTATGGTTACTTTGTATATGATATATCATTCTAGAAATATGTTCCAGTTAAAAGTATTATCTCAATAAATCTCAGTAATGACTATTATATCATATTTAACTCTTCAATCTGACTGTGTAAGCATTATTCCACATTCATAATCCCCTGCCTTAGTATTTAGAGAAGCAAAATATTAACGCTCAATGTATCATCTAGCATCATTTTGTTATGATTCCAAAGTTCTGAAATTTGAACACATATCTATTACAACCTACTATAGAAGAATGCAATTCCATAAGATTTGGAGTAGTGGAACCAGTGATAAGTTAGTCAGTTTTCCCAAGAGGTCCCAAAACTATAAGACGGGAAATTGTAGCAGCAACTTCCATGGAATATAGGAAGGGCTGATATGTATTTTATTATAAGCAATCTTAGTATTGCCTCAAATAAATTTTATCATAACTTATTAGGTGGGTCTATTTTGGTATGGGGTTAATTAATACACAATTTAAATCTTTAATCACTGAGCCTCCTTCTTTGAACACTGGGGAAATCTAATGATTCAGAGAGATAATAAAAGCATAGGGTCTTGGTGTCCACATTTCAATTTTAATCAGACTTATTTAAGATATTGTCTAAGTCTAAATTTCAAAGTCATCCATGGCATTAGTGATAAATTCTATTTTACAGAAACTTCCCAAATTGCTTTAACCAAATGTTATAGTCTCTGGATTAGGACTTCCTATGAGGAACAAATACAAGGGTCAAATGGAGCTGCATATGGGAAATAACAGCACACAAAACAAATATGCTACAACAGTTTTTCCCAGTTCACAGGGAATTTTGAATGGGTCCTATAACTTTTTTTTTTTTTAACAGAAGCTGAGGTATTACATTAGAAGGCAGCTAGATGGGCAGGGGTAGGGTGGGTGGGTGTGGGGAGCTAGGTGGCTCAGTTTATAAAGCACCAGCCCGGGATTCAGGAGGACTTGAGTTCAAATCTGGTCTCAGACACATGACACTTACTAGCTGTGTGACCCTGGGCAAAGTCACTTAACCCTCATTGCCCCACAAATTAAAAAAAAAAAAAAGACTTGGAGAAGACAGCTAGGTGGCTCACTAAACAGAAAGCACTGGGCAAACACTAGCTAGGTGACCCTGACCAAGTTATTTAACCCTATTTGCCTCAGTTCTCTCATCTGTAAAATGAGCTGAATAAGGAAATGGTAAAACTATGCAGTATCTCTGCCAAGAAAACCCCAAATGTGCTCATGAAGAGCCAGATATGAGTGGAACTACTAAACAAAACTGATTTAGAAGACCTCAAAATTGTGTTCCAATTCCAAATCTATGATGGTATGAACTTAAAAGCAAACCAAGGAAAACAGCAATAATGATCTTTTGAATGAAAAAATCCTTTGCATCAATAGACAAGAGGCACAGTATCTTAATCCATTGCCATTTATGCAAAAGAGCCCTGCCCATACTTATGAATTTCCTGAAAAAAAGTTCATAGGAACAGCAAAAAAAAAAAAAAAGAAAAAAGAAAAAAAATGGGGGGGGGTAGGAGAACTTAATTCCAAGCTCCTAGGACATTTTTTTTAAATTTATTTAGTTAGTTACATGGGGCTTGCAACTTTTAAAGTTTAAACTGGACAACTAGATATCAGGATGCACATACCTAAGAAGTAAGGGAGATAAGCATATTAGGTGTGGCTGCTTACTGATCAACACCAAGGGACAGGGATAACTCCAGAAGTCAGGACTACCACTTCTTTCAAGCCTTCTCCACCCCCAAAGGGAACTTTCCATAATCATGTAGGCACCCCATCTGTCCCCTGACCATCCGTCCTCTATAAAAGCTTTTGCCTTCCTTCTGTTGGGGAGCAAGATGTCTTTAAGATATCTCCTTCCCTCCAAGGGAAGTCTTGGACTTTTCCCTTGTTCACTTTCTCTAATGCTCAAATAAAAGATTATTTTATTCTAACTGAATTGTGTGAGAAGAAGTGTAATTCTTTAAAGAGGAATACCTAAGTACCCACCACCACCTTTTTTCCACAGTATCAGTAGGTAGTGGGAGAGTTTCATATGTTAGTGAAGTCATTGAAATTATTGAACTCTTTTGTTTAAATATGCACTAAGTACATTTCAATCCCTGTGGAATTATAAGTTTTTGAAAGCCAAAGACTATATTATTCTTTGTATCCTTAGCTACTAACATACTTCTTCTGTACATATATTATTTGGTTAATCAATGTTGAATTGATTTGAAATCTAATTAATTAACATGAACACTCACAAAACAAAAGGTTAATTAAAATGAAGAGAAAACTATAAGGGTCATTATTATGTTTCCTTCATGAAAATATCAATGAATCAAATAATCCCAAATGATGACAAAGAAGCAGGCCTTAATTATCTGCCTGAAAGGAGATATGGCCTGAATTTGTCAAGAGGTAGGATTTATTTTGAATTTTGATTCATTATTTGGCTTGGACCTCAGAGCCTTAGGCAAGACTCTGAAAGTGTGTGTGTGTGTCTGTGTGTGTGTGTGTGTGTGTGTGTGTGTGTATTTGTGGATATTTTATTTAAAGTAAGCATGAAGCCTGAAAAGCTTCCTAAATATTTGAAGAAGAAATTTATAGAATTTAAAAACTAAGTTATTTTTTTTAAGTAAAAAAATTTGGCTTAGGGCATCCTTGAAAAATATGTGCATTAGTTGAAAAACTCTTGTAAAGGATTTATATTTACTTGCTTTTTTCCCTTAATGTTAACAAAAAGAAAAAAAAGGAAAGAAATGGAACTGTTTTTAAGCCTCTTTTAAAATTGACAGTAACATTTTTAACTTGAAGGACAGAAAAATTAGTGAGAATGAATATTTGCTCTAATCCTTGGTTTCTGAAGTTATTATTATATCTTTTCTGCAGTATTTATTTAGGTAAAAATTGAAAATATGATTTAATTTCATGGTAAAAGAAATATATGAAAAGAAATAAAAGCCTCATGGCAAGTGAGCCAGTCCCAGAGTTAGTAAGACATATGTTCTATTCCTTCCTCTGATTTATATGGTGACCCAGAGCAAATCATCGCAAACTCTAGGGGCCTCATCCAATACTTGAAGATTATAATTTGCAGAGTAAATTCCACTCTGCCTTGGTGGTAGATACTGCTTTCTTCTAAATCTACCAAAGTAGTCCACTATAAGAATGAAATTGTAGACCTGCTCATATGAATGTTTGCTCTGAGAATAGAAGGACAAATGCAAAATAGTCTCTGTCCTCAAGAAACTTATGTGGGATATGACAAGAACCCACACAAATAAGTAGAAAATATATAGCCAATAAAGACAACATTGTTTCAGTGGAATAGGACTAGGGAGGCCCTAGCAGTTAATAAGACTAGGAAAGACATACATTGAAGGTCTTCCCTGAGTTGGATTTTGAAGTAAATGAGGAATGCTGAGATTTAGAAGTGAAGAGGAACTTTTAAAGGACAAAGGATGTTGAGGAGAATTAGAGAGAGAGTACACACCAGCCACAAGAGACAGAGTATGCAAAAGCATCAAGCACAGAGATGGAAAGTGATGTATTAGATGTAGTAAGGAGACTCATGGGGCTGAATGATAGGGTTAAAGAAGAGAAATGTGAGGTTAGTCTACAAGAAGGTTCATGCCAGATAATGTAGGACTTTTAATAAGGATTTTGTACTTTAACTTAGAGGAAAGAGGGGACTATTAGAGCTTCCTGAGAAGGGAAGGGGTATGGTTAAACCTATGCTTT
Source organism: Dromiciops gliroides (assembly GCF_019393635.1). Lineage (NCBI taxonomy): Eukaryota > Metazoa > Chordata > Mammalia > Microbiotheria > Microbiotheriidae > Dromiciops > Dromiciops gliroides. The sequence continues at coordinate 721,793,020 of NC_057861.1, forward strand.
TAGAATACCATGTACTAATATTAATGGTAATAATGATGATAGCTATGGTGATGGTGATGATGCTAACATTTACAAAGTGCTATAAAGTTTACAAAACACTTTACAAATGTTATCTCATTTAGTCCTCATAGCAAGTCTGCAAGGTAGGTGTTAGGATTATGCCCATTTTCCAGACAAGAAAACTGAGATAGATGAAGTGCCTTATCCTGGACCACACAGGTAATAAGTATCTATGGTGAGATTTACTGGCTTCCCCCTCATTTCCATACCCATTGCCAGCATACTACTTCACCTCTTCATTATTGTGTGAGAACAATTACAATAGTCCCCTAAATGGTCTTGCTATATTCAGTCTCTAAAGTCAAACCAGTACATTTGAATCATAACAACTAGTATATATCCTGATACTAATTTTCTGGGCATATTACTACTCATACTACAAATTTCAATTTTTCTATTTTGGATATCAAATTAATTCTAATATCTCTGAACAAGCCTGCTGTCATCTGAAATGTGAATCTAAGTAAGGTTAAGCCTGGTTAGTATCAAATAGGAAATCAACTGGGAATACTGGGTATGGTAGAACTTGGGGAGAATCACACAGCAAAATGCAGAATATATTGGACTTGTAATCAGAAGATGAGTGTTTGAATCTTGGCTTTTCTACTTATTATGTGTGTGATTTTGTACAAATCACTTAATATCTTTGGCCCACAATTCCACATCAATAAAGTAAAGGAGTTTGACTAAATGACCTCTAAGGTCTCTTATAATCGTACCTCTATCATCCTTAGATTGGTGTCCAATTCCCTCAATAATCTGATGCCAATCTATATATTAAGTATTACCTAGTAGAATATAAATTCTTTGAGGGAAGGGATTATTTTAGTTTTTCCCCTACCCTAGGCTCTACTAGAGGGGCAGCTAGGTGGCTCAGTAGATAGAGTACTGGTTCTAGAGTCAGAAAGACCTGAGTTCAAAACCTTACTACAAACCTCTGACCTTACTACTTGTGTGACTCTGGGCAAGTCATTTATTCTCCATTTGCTTTAACACATTGGAGAAGGAAATGGCATACCACTCCAGTATCTTTGCCAAGAAAACCCCATGAACAGTATCTGTGAGTTATGGTCTATGGGGTAACAAAGAGTCGGACATGACTGAACAACTAAACAACAATAAGGCTCTACCAGAGTAACTTGCCACATAATAGGTGCCTAATAAAAATCTGAATTGAACTGACTTATCAGGAGTCTATTTTTGAAGGGCTATGTGTAGTTAGTAGCAACCACTGTGCACTGGTAAAGGATTTTCCCAGTATTTACATCATTTGGTTAACCTTTTTGCAGAAGAACATTATATATTTTGACTTCTTGCTCTGGAACTGAGCTGGCCTGGTGTGCTTTTGAGTGTCAGAGACTCTTCTTGAATAAGCTTGGCAAATTGCTAATAGCCCACCCCTCATCGTGGTAAATATGTGTTACTGGGCTTACAGGCTGTAGCAGTCCTGGCTCCAATGTTCCCTTATAAATAGATTTAATTTATTCCCATTTCCTGCATGGTACCCCATCAATCTGCTTAGGACAAAAGAGAAATAAGAACGTTCTTTCTTCCAGCCCAAGAGCTCTCAATGACTTCATGCTAAGGAAGGACAGCCCGCTCAGCACATTTTACAGTGGCCATTCACAGGCTCTGACAAATGAAAGCAACCACCCTTGCCTTAATTAAACATTCAAATCTCAAAGTTGCATGTATCAGCTAAGCAAATGGATCTTCTTTGGCTCATTTGCGTATAACAGGCAATAAGAACCGTATGCTATTATACCCCCCATCACTATGATAATAAGTTTACATCTGTCTTAGGAGGTAGTGCTCACATTAGAGTCATGCCTCTTTTTTTTTTCTTTTTCTTCTGGGAGAAAGAATACAGTTGGAAGGTAAGAGTTAGAGCAGTACTTCTCATTGTTTTTTTATCTTATTTTGTGACTTTTTTTTATTATTTTGCCATTCAATATGACATTCTGTTATTGCAATATTTCATTACCCCAATGAATCTTTAATCTTATCAATTGAGGATCTCCCTCCTCGTTCCCCTGTTCATATCACAAACTATCCCTCCATAGCTTCTAATCCTGTGCAACTCTTACTCATATTCTCCCATAAATCCTCCACAGTGAGTCTATCCACCATGCTGGGGTGGGGGGGGCTTCCTTTAGGATTTTTCATATTATGAGGCTTTCAATGCACGATCTTCAATCATTTTCACTAGGTGACTGAAGACCATACCTGTTCCTTCACTTATCTCTTTGTGAATACCTTTTACAGTATTTGTCAGAAGTACTGAAAGACTTAGTAGCAAAAGACTTGACATTTGGGGATATATTCTTTGAGTATTACTACTCATAAAACAAAGAATTACATAAAATATTTCACAATCCTCCTGTGGCCTCATTGTTTTCCAATAGTGGTAGTTGTGAGATGGCAAAAGGGGTCAATCATCACAATAGAATATGATAGAAATAATTTCTAGTCTGTTAAAAACATTTTGAGTAAATACTATATGCCTCATCAATAAAATGGTATTTATAATTATATTAGCTATCTCAGAAAATTGTTGTAAGAGGGAAAAATGTTGAAACTATAAAGTACCATACTAATATGACTTATTATCTCTTGTGATAAATTTCAAATATTTGGAGATATGCAAATAGGTATTTTGGATAGAGTACTGAATTTGGAGTCAGGAGGACCTGAGTTCTTTTACAGCCACAAACATTTACTAGTCATGTAACCTTTGGACATTCATTTAAACTCTGTCAGCTTGGGTTTCTTTATTTACAAAATGATGATAAGATCCAACCTCACAAGGTTTTCATAAGTATCGAGTAAGATAATATATGTAAGATAGCACAGTGGATAGATCACTGAGCTTGAAATCGAAAAGATTCATCTTCATGAATTCAAATCTAGTAAAAGAAACTTATTAGCTATTTGATCCTTGGAAAGTCACTTAATCCTGTTTGCCTCAGATGAGCATCTGAAAAATGAGCTGGAGAAGGAAATGACAACCACTCTAATATCTTTGCCAAGAAAATCCCAAAATGAAAAAAGAAAAAAAAAAAGAAAAAGAGAATCCCAAATTAGGTACAGCTAAGTGGAACACTGGATAGAGCACCCAGTCTGGAGTCAGGAAGGCCTGAGTTCCAATATGGCCTCAGATACTTACTGGCTATGTGACTCTGAGAAAATCACTTAACCCCAATTAATAAAAAGAAAGAAAAAAGAAAAGAAAAAGAAAAAAACCCAAAATGGGGTTCACAGAGAGTAGGACATAACTGATGAACAACTAAAGTGTTTTGTAAGCCATAAACTGCTATACAAATACAGGTGATTACTGTCATATTCTTCCTAAACTTCTTTTCTACCAGGGAAGCACCCTGTATCACAAGCTGCTCAGTCCTCATCTGACACTGGTTGTTCTCAGCTATACATACTATAGATTGTCAATGTCTCTCCTTAAATATGTGGCCCAGAATTTGGTGCCCATACATACAGAGATACACCTACACACATCTGCTAATATATTGTGGGGGAACATAAATCATGTGGGAGACTGGAAGTGATTCATAAGAAGTCTGTTTAATTCATTACTTCATCTCTATCCACAGAGAGAATGCAATTATACAATTAATTTGTCTAACATAATTAAGGTTCAACCCCTATCTCTTAACTGCAAAAATATATTCTGTCTTAAATTATTTCTACAAATGCTGGGATCTTAATTCTTCCTTCTTAGAAATGAGTATATTTCAAAACTCTTAATTACAATTCCTTCAACAAGATCTTGCCAATTATTTCATTGCTATAAAACTCCCCCCAACCCCTTCTTTTTCTCTCCAAAGCTATAGCTCTAGGCTTAGGTCTCAACACCAGTAGAAAGTAATCATTATGAGTAGGGAAAGTTTTCTTCCCTACCTTTGTACCCTCAGATCCTATGTTCCTGAAACATAGGAGGGACTAAATAAATGCTTGATGAGAGATTGCTTGGTTACCCAGTTATGTGGTAACTGCAAGAGATTGATAGTCGGGACAGCTAGGTGGCACAGTGGATAAAGCACCAGCCCTGGATTAAGGAGTACCTGAGTTCAAATCTGGCCTCAGAAACTTGACACTTACTAGCTGTGTGACCCTGGACAAGTCACTTAAAGCCCATTCCCCTGCAAAAAGAGAGAGAAAGAAAGAGATTGATAGTCCTGGACCTTAGGCCTATAGGGGAAAAATAACAGATGGAAATAAGTATTTATATAGCATGTATTACATGCCAGGCACTGTGCCACTATGCTAAGAACTTTTTTTCTTTTATAAATATTACCTCATTTTATCCCACAATAATCCTGTAAGGTGGATGCTGTCATTTTCCTAAATTTATGCAGAGGAAAATGAGGCAAAGAGAAGTTAAGTGACTTGCCCAGGGTCACAAAGCCAGTAAATATCTGAGGCCAGATCTGAACTGAGATATTACTGACTCCATGTCCAGGCCTCCATCTACTGTGCCATCTAGCTGCCTATACAAACCAAATTGACTTCACAAGGGACTCTAGGTTCTTTTAGGCATAGAAATGGGAGACCTCTGACATTAGCCACGAGAGGTTTTAACCTTCACTTCTTTCTCAATTTTTCCTGACCGCAAAAACATAACTCAACCCCTCCTGGATCTTCCTGGCAACAGAGTCACTGAAGTGTTCACTAGAGATAAGCATAAATACACATGAAACAATGAGTGCTTATCAAAAAAAATAAAATAACCAGCCTCCTCCCAAAAAAATCAAACATATGCGTTCTACTTTGATCAACTTACTTGGAACTATGAACTCAATTTCTTCTGACATGGCAGTTCCTAATTCATTGGAAGCGAAGCAGCGGTATTTCCCTTGAAAGTGAGTGATGTGTCCTTCATTTAAGATCTTGAAGGTGCCTGTATTATTAGAAGAAACTATCCGTGGATCAGAAAGCAGATTAAACTGTTCCTCATTCTTAGTCCAATGAAACCTGAAAGATTAAGTTAATGTGAAATTAAAGGAATGGTAAATTACAAAATGATGCTCAAATCAAAAAAATATATAGCATTCAGTACAGAGAAGTCCATAGAAATGACTAAATAAATCCTACAACAGAATAAAAATAAGTATCTCTATACATGGCAGAATGTATAGAGGAGGCCCTTGAGAGACAAAATGAAATGAGCTGTTATTAGTGAAATGAAAGATTTGGTAAAATTTATATGAATATGAGATCGATATGGATATATATATACATATATATCTATATTGATTTTTAGCAATAGAGATTGAGAAAGATATGTGGATATAGATTAGATATAAATATCATTTGAATGGATTTAGATATACATATGTCACTTTGTATTATAGATACAAATAAAAACATATCTTATACACCATGATTCTGGGGCAGACCAGTTTTGTTTATTTTTTGAGAGAAGATTATTAAAAGCAAAGTGAAACCCCAGTCCTGATGGAAGTGCCAAGGCAAAAGTGTAGGCACTGAACCCAATGAAAACTCAATCAGAAAGATTAGGACACAAGACAGTAGATTCGGTCACAGTGAACAATGCTACTCACTAGGAAGACTTTAAAGTTTGAGCAAGACTAGTCACTGCATAGATGACACTAAACAACTGACAAAGTCACTTCGAATTATAACCTGGGAAACCAATGTTAGTCTCACTCATTTTAGGAACCACATGTGGTCTGGAAATATTTATAAATAGTTTAATGTTTTTTTTATTGTCTATAGAACTAAATTATAGGATTCTGGAGGTGAGGAACACTATCTCATATCTCTTTGCTTGCTTTATTTATCTTGGTACTTAACCCATAGCTCTAGGCAAATAACAGGTATGCAAGAGATACTAGCTGAATCAATGAACAGATGAATGGACCCTCCTGGAAAGTAAAGGTCATGAAGAAATAAAGAATAGTGATTGGATTATTACCATTAAGATTGCTAAAGTTTTAATTTTAATCATTTTTCTATTAAGAATAGACATTAAACAACGCAGAGTTAATGTTTAATGTTCCATTGAGTTATCAAAATATGATTTAAGGGGTGTTGAAAACATAATCGAGGTATAATGTCTCCCAGAGAATGTTTCACATACTGTCAAATGATCAATTTTCATTAAGGATGTGTCTCTCTTAGATGGATAGGAAGTCATGAGTCTGATCATCTGTAAAATGAGAAAGTTATACGAAATGATCTCTAATGTCCCATTCAGGCCTCAAATATTACCATCTTGTGATTTAGATATCTCAGTGTCTGAATTTATGCAGTATATGCCTTTCTGAAGAAATGCGTGTAAATCCAACTAAAAAAAACACAACGGAATCATGTCAAAGTGGATTTCAAACAATCAATTAATCAGTTATTTGCTAAGGAGCTAGGAATTTCCAGGCACTGTGTTAGGCAATTTGTACAAAGTTTAAAAGAGTCCCTACTTGCCAGTCACTGAAATTCTGTTTAAGACAAGTGTGTATAAGGTATAATCAGTATTAGTATGAAATATGAATAAAACATTTGCAAGTTAATTAATACAAAATTTGGGAGGGATGTCACTAACAGTTAAGAGGATCAGGAAAGGTTTCATGAAGAAGATGGTAGTTGAGTTGAGCCATAAAGGGGTAGACATAATCAACTGGATGTAAGGAGGAAGTACTTCCTAGGAATGTGTATGGCTAGCCAGCACAAAGGTACAAAGGAGGGAGATTGGGTATTGTGTGTGAAGACCAAACAAGAAGGCAAGTTTGTCTGAGTTTCAAAGTTCGGGATAGAGAGTAAGGTCCACAAGTTATAAGCCTAACCAGCTTGTGTAAGGATTTAAGAGCTAAAAAGAGAATTAGATATTTTATCCTAGAAGAAGTATGAAACTACTGGTCTTGAATCCACTATGATGGTCATGAAGCCTTTTGTTAACTGAAGCATTATTGACACTAATTCAGCAAGTAACATCATTTTAGTTCATCGTTTTTACCAAAATGCATTGTCATAAAGCAATTTAAAATATAAACTATTGCTTTGAAACAGTGAGTGCCTATGGAATTTTGGTGAATCCATAATTTCACTGGTATAGTACCTCTTGTAACAATGTTGTTTGTAGATCAACCCTTACCCCTCCCTTCCCCATGATTGATTACTCTGATACTTTTTTAGCATTTTCCCATGAAGAAGAATGTACTAAATAAGGAATGAAGAAAGGAAGAAAAGTAGGAAGGAAGAAAGGAAGGAAAAGAAAGAGGGAAGGAAAGAAAGAAGAAAGGAAAAAATAGTATTATTCACCTAGTCTTTGCCAACTAATATGTTAATTGCTTTACAAATACTATCAAATTTGATCCTCAAAACCACCCTGGAAGGTAGGTGCTCTTTTTATCTGCATTTTATAGGCAAGGAAACTGAAGCAGACAGAGGTTAAATGACTTTCCCAGGTCACAAAGTTAATCGTATCTGAGGATGAATACGAATTCAGATCTTCCAGAATCCAGGCCTAATGCTATATCCACTGTGCTACCTGGCTCCCTCATTTGAAGGCATCTTTCCATTTTCTCCTATATCAGAGGTGCATCTGTAACACTAGGACTGTGTGTCAGTTTTCTCTCATTCTTTATAAATGATACACTGAACATTTTTTTTCACCAACCAAACATAAATGTTTCCATTGTTCTTCACTTATTTGTGATTTTTACCTTTAACAAGATTGTTTTTCCATAATTTGTAATTCTATAGTAATGCTGGGAGAATATAAATATTAAAGTATTATTTTATTATTTTTAGCATTAGTGTTAAGATTCTGGATTGTATTATATTATTTTCAAAAGATGATACAACTTAATCACTTCTACTTACATAATTCTGAGTCTAGCTCTTTATCTAGCTACAATTTTGTTTGTGTATGTATATGTGTGCAAAATGCACGTATTGATGCCGTAATGAAGAGTATCTTAGAAGTAGTATCTTAGAAATATGTTTTTCACCCAGTTTGGTTTTCTAAAGTGGATACTCAAGCTTTTTACTGTGGATTTGAGAGAACGCTCTGAATACTCTTGCAGAGCTCAGTGCATTTATGATATCTTTTGCAACCAGGATAACATGGATAACTTCACCATCAAAAAATAAAGTTTTCATCTTTAAAGTGAGTCACATTGGCCAAAATTGGAGATGAATATGCATCTTCAAGTTTAATACTACATTTCATGTCCAAAATTTGAGGATTAGTGAATTCATTTATCTAAATTTTCACAGCTTCTAGAGTATCTTGTAGAATTTACATGTACATGTTGGAGACCTCTCTGAATAGACTTTTTTTAAAGGTAGTCAGGGTTAAGTGCCTTGCCCAAGGTCACAATGCTAGTGTCTGAGGCAGGATTTGAATTCAGGTCCTCCTGACTCTAGGGCCAGTACTATATCCACTGCACCACCTAGCTGCCTATAACTAGACTCTTTAAGTCTATATTTTCTCCTATGAATTGGAATGCATTTTACAGTGTATATGTAGGTAATAAAACGAGGTGAATTTTGTATTATCTACATCTCCCAAGCAGCTGTTCAATGATGATGTGATGTGATATGAAAAAGCATCTGTAACAGCTTGGTTATGCCTTCCCCATACTTTCATCTAGAATACACTTGAGTTAATAGGTAGGAGAAAGTAGGCAGATGAATCAGATGAATTATTGCTTCCTGAACTCTTCTTGCTTGTCTGATTTTTATAAAGCTACCATCCATAACATTTTCCATTCATGTGGAATCAGCTCTCCATGGAGCTATCTTCAGAATTAATTACTGAAGGCCTTTAAAATTGTGTCACTTCCTGCACAGGTTTATATATATATATATATATGTGTATTTGATGAGGTCCCACAACTTCCTTAACATTGTCATCATATAGTGTACGTGGTAGTGATGAATCAGAATCAAAATACAATGATTCCTCATTCATCACCAATGAGAATAGATCATTATTCTCCCATCAGTCTATTCCATTTTGCACTTGACAGTTCTTTCCTCTGCTTCTATTAACACAAACACTTTAGATGAGTTGCCATCATTTGTTCCTATGTCAAGTGCTCTGTAGATTTTTTTCTCAACTGTTTTTCGTTGTTTTGAAAAGTAGGACTACTCAGAGTCCCTCATCCTCTTCCTTCATCCCATCATAAATGCTAGTTGGTTTGTTTCTTTGTTTGTTTTCTCCTTGGTTACTATATCTCTTCAACTAGCAAGGAGATTATGAGGGTGTGGTGTGTGTGTGGGTGTGTGTGCATGCACGTGTGTGTGTGCACGCACAGGTTTACTTTTTCTCCTATTTGCTGTGGTGACTGTTTTTTAATTGGTCAAACTAATATAGAAAAAAAGTGCGTTTTTCCTTTTGTCCACTTAACCTTTTTTCATTATCAACAGATTATTTAAACACATTCTGTAAAAATTGTAAATAGCAGCTCTTTTGCATCTTTACCTTTGAATGAATGTTTATAACACATTATTTTAATACTTGTTGTACCCAGTTAATGATGTGGCTACACATAGATTATTGATCTTGTAGGAACAATCTCCCTCAAGCCATTCATCCTCATACAGTCTGTTAAGGAATAGTCAAATTTATCTTTTATGATGTTATTTGTTGCTTGGAAAGACCAGTACCTTCAAACTCTGTTCTTGAATTAAAGTGTTGAATAACAAAAGTGATCTGTCTATTATTGCATACACACCAAATGTGGGAGCTAGGAAATGAATCCAATCTATTGATTCCTACAAAGTCTAGAGCCCATTCCACTGGATAAGCACTTCATCAATATAGCAATAGTAAGAAAATTTGACTCACGGATATCTGAGTAAACATTATATGATGTCACCTTGTAGTTAGGAAGATCTTTGTTCAAGCCCTGCCTAATACATACTTGCTGTGTAATTATGAGAAGGCTATTAAACCTCTTTATGATTCAAGGTACTTTCAAAAGTTAACAGAAATGTTTCTTATCAGTAGAAGTGATCAAGATGAAATATGAGGATAATCTAACCCATTCAAAAAGACAATATTGAAGGGAGACAATCCATATTGTTATCTCTGAAAAACATACACCACTAAACTATCTTGGATCCTATTTATTTGCTGAACTAAAGAATATATATATTGCAGGGCCATGGGGATTAAGTGACTTTCCCAGGGTCACACAGCTAAGTAAGTGTCAATTGTCTGAGGCCACATTTAAACTCAGGTACTCCTGAATCCAGGGCTGGTGTTTTATCCACTGTGCCACCTTGCTGCCCCAAGAATATATTTTCAAAGTTTAATCCTGTAGAGTGATACTCACGTTGGTTCCGGGTTTCCTTTGGCTTCACAGACAAATTGAAAGTATTCATCAAAAGGAAATGCAACTTGTACTGTTGACTGTTCTGTGATGGTTGGGACCTGTTTAACTAAATTTAAAAATATGCATTTACAAATCAGACTTTCAAAATCATGTTAAAGCTGACATTGCAAAAGCTATAATCATCTTTGCTGACTACCATACTCGACAAGTAAAGAATCAGCAAAAAATTGAATATCACCCCACAGTTAGAAAGAATATTTTATGCTTACATACCCTTCGTACTATTCATAGTCTCTTACTCTATAATTTGTTATATTCTCCTGCAAGTTATGGACAAGTGATTTGGCTAAATAACTGTAGAGCAATCTAGATTCTCTTCAACTCAAGTAGGCAGAACATATTGTAAAAGAATCCCAATTATGAAATATACTTTTTAACTCCTAATGTCTATGATCAGGACATGCATAACTAGACAGCTTAACATTAATGCCATGTTAAAAAGCAGAGACTCAGGACTGAAAGACAGAGTAAAAGTCAATTATTCCAATTTATTTACAAATGAGGGTGCTTGGTCACACAGAGGGGATGTGAAAGATCCAAGGTACCACAACTAAGGATTGAGAGGCCACAGGCTAGAATGGGTCTCATTTCTATTCTGGTAGTCTTTGTGTTCTACTACTTGCTTCTCTTTCTGTTTTCTATCCATTTTAATCGAACTCCCTCTACATCATTATAATCATTAGGGCTTGTGGTCAGGGAATGGGCTTGGATTATAGTCAACCTGCAATCTACATGGCTGCAGCGGTTCCTCAGAGTGAATATATCCCCTGAATGCTAATGCTGCTGCTGCTGCACAAAGTCAGTGTTATTTAAGCTAGTAAATGATTGGTGGTAGTAGTAGTAGTATTATCAATACCAATGGTGGTGGTGTTAGTAGTAAGAGGAGGAAAAGGAAGAGGAAGAGGAGGAGGAAAAAAAAAAAGCAGGACTAATAGCAGCAAAAAGAGTATCAATGGGGGTACTAAATTGGCAAAATAGCTAGAATCTAGGACTTGTAGTCAGGAAGACCTAAGTTAGACCTGGACAAGTGATTTAATGTCTCTTGTGTCTCATACTGTTCACCTATAAAATGAGGATAAAAATAGCATTTGCCTATCAGTATTGCAAGAATTAAATGAGCTACATATGTAAGCTTTTTGTAAATTTTTTTTTTTTTTGCCAGGCAATGAGGGTTAAGTGACTTGCCCAGAGTTACAACAGCTAGTAAGTGTCAAGTGTCCAAGGATAGATTTGAACTCAGGTCCTTCTGAATCTAGGGCCAGTGCTTTGTCTGCTACACCATCTAGCTGACCCCCTCTTTCTTAAAACATTGTGCAAAGGCTAGCTATTAGTATTAGTAGCAGCATCAGCTAACATTTATACAGTACTTTAAGGTTTGAAAAAATGTCTTAATCCTCACAACAACCTTGGCTTTTTTTATCCCAAGAGATAATGGAATAATAATATAAAAGGAAACTGGGGCTGAGAAAGGTTAAGTGATTTACCCAGTCATAGAGCAGGAAGTTTAGGCAAAACCTATAGAATTTTGAGACCTCAGGAGAATTATTTTCCTCTTTTTTTACTTTTACCTTCCCCATCTATAAAGTGAAATGATAGTTGTCATTAATAATAACAACAACAATCATTTCACTTTATAGATGTGAAAACAAGTTAAATAATCATTATGATGACTATTATTTCTAATAATAAAAATATTTATGGAAGGGAATATTGATATAACACCTTCAGTTTTAGAAAATGATTTACATATAGAAGATAGTTGGTTATGACAACTACTCTGGGAAGGAGGTATTATCATCCTCTGTATTTTACAGTTGGGGAAACTAAGTCTAAGAGAGATTAGGTTGCTTGCCCAGGGTGATAGCACTAATTATCTGAGGTAGGGTTCAAACTCAAGTTTTCTAGCCTCCAAATTCAATGCTCAGTTCACTTCACTACCACAAGATGATCTCTAAGCTTCCTTCAAGCTAGATGTGTCTGTCTCTTTGATGGGCTATTGACTATTCCCATGGCATATGGCTATTAACTGAAGTTCAATTGTCAAGCAAAAGATATATGTAAATGTTCATAAAATAAGAAAATGAATAATTATGTCCATTGCAGCATATGGCTTCCAGGTAGCTATGGCAACTCTTTGTCACAGTCTGATCAACCTTATTGCCCTTCAGATTACATAGCTCTGCATTACAGTTCAAGGTGATGAGGAATAAATTATCATGGTAACCATCCCTTAGATATCAGTTAATACCTTGTGAACACCATGTTTATTAGAGTATTATTCCTTCTCATATTTGCCCTGCTTGTAAAGGCTCAGAAAAAGCTAATTATTCAGGGAATGGCTCTAACCACCTTTGGGTATTTATAGGAATATACATTCTACATTTTAAATCCTTTTCTCCATAATTAGGCCAATTACAGAGGCAGCAGACTCTTTTGACATTCAAATGGGATATCTGAGTCAGCTGCATTTTCCAAGGAGGGCTCTGGAGTCCCTGAAATGCTCGTATAAATATTCAATTCCTCCAAAAACATTCCATCAGTATTTGACAACAATTGTTTTCAAAGTACATTACACTCCATGAATACTAAGGATTTGAACAAGTAAGCAAGACAAATAGGTGGTGCAGAATAATCAATAGTTTATTGCAACCTCCTTTCCTCAAGAGATAAGTTCATGGCTGATGGTGATACTGCAGAGAGGAAAAGGAAGGATGGCTAAAGGGAGGGGAAGGAGGAGAAACAAAGGAAACTGGATCTGGGTTGGAAATACCAAACACAGATGAGGTAGAACTGGTCAGGAAAAGGGAGAAAAGCCAAGTCTCAGAGGATTTCTTTGAAACTACAACCCTTGCCTTTATTCTCTATGCAAAAAAGAAAAAGAAGAAAAAAAAAAAGCACAAAACCAATTTCATTTTCCAAAGGAAAAAAAAAATCAATGAACCTCCTTTTTAATATATTAAGAGCCGGAAGGGCTATTTAATCTCCTTTAGTCCAACACTTCAATGTTATGAGAGAAAATTTAGACCCTCTTGGTGAAAAAGCAGCAGGATGCAGTACAATGAGATAAGGATTCGGATATAAAAGATTTCAGATTGAGTCTCTGCTCTGTCATTTGTCACTCTGTGACATCAGATTTCATATTTGTAAAATGTGGACAACAAACTCTCTGCCTTTCTCTTTGCCTATTCTCTTTTTCTGTCTTTCTCTCTCCCTCTTTCAGTCTCTCCCCCCTTCCCCCCTCTCTCCCCCTCCCCCCTCTCTCTTACATAAATTTTTATAATATATCTAGATCATCTATAACTATTTCCATCTCGATCATTGTACCTATATGATCTATATATCTCTCAAATATATATATATATATGTATATAGAGATAAAAACTAAATTAAATTAATAATATTGGTAATCCAAAGACTATGAAGTCTTCTTTGAATTCCTTTTGTCCATAATTGATGAGATGATTTTTGAGTACAAAAAGAGACCCCTTAAAAACTTCTAATTAAGAATAAATGAAAAACAATTTAAAAATTCAAGTCAATTTGTGGATAATTGCTGAAGTGGCAGCTGGACCGATATCATGCCACCTAAAAGTGGCACTAGTCTAAGGAGAAAGGAAGGACGGGAGGACAGACTTTCACTGTGTTGGAACCCTATCTTATCTGCTTGGTTTTCAGAATGAGGAAAAAGCAATTGTCAGAGAATAATGACAGCTTTGAAGTGGGGGCTACCTCCAACAACGTAAAAGGGTAGGAGTGGATCCTCTGAGAAGCATAGTGTTCTCTGGATCATGTAGTTCATTGACATAGTATTTAAGGAGTTTTGCATTTCCCAAAATATAAACGATAACAGTGAGTGTTGTTGTTTTTTTTTGTTTGTTTGTTTTTATAGTCCTGAGATGTCACTGAAATTCCTGATGAAAAGAAAAAAAAAACTCCCTCTAACAACTCAAGTCACCCATTGCTATTCCAGTCTTAGAGCATTCTCTGGGGGCAGTGAGAGATTAAATGACTTGACCAAGGTCACACAGCATATATGAGGATCAGGACTTGGAGTTAGGATTTCCTGACACTTGGACCAGCTTCTCTATCCATAATATGCAACTACCTTTCATTCAGTTTTGTTGTTGGGTTGTTTTTTGGGTTTTTTTTTTACTCTATCTTCTACTGTAGCTTCTCAACCAATATTTATTACATCCTGAAATATTACCTGAGATTGGTATTTCAATGGCTGTTGTTAATTTTAACATGAAGAAAAGCAGACATCTTATGTATCCTCTTCGATTTAACTGCATCTTCATAACTTGTAGGAGGTTAGCAGTCTAGTAAGAAGGAAAGATGACTGAAGTTCTCTCACCACGTGTTCCACAGGAAGGAGATGAATTGAAACTAGAATGTCAGAAAATAACAATAACACTATTAGCCCATGTGCTCTGAAATATTATTAAATTCCTGAAACTTCATATACCATTTCTATTAGGCCATATTTTTTTTTCAGTTTTTTTTCTGACATGGCTCTCTATATACATGTACACACCCCTCACCCTCAACCCCATATCAGTCACACAGTGGACACAAGAACATTATGTCACATTGCCTGAGAGAGAAAAGGGCAGTTAAAATATAGGATTTTGGTAATCTTGCCTGTTAATATTTGTTGTGTAACTGAAAGAAGTGTTCCCATTGGAGAGAACTCAATTGTCCTAACGAATGGTAAATGGTACAGCAATGACCTCATTCATTATCATGACCCCTTTCCATTAATTCTTTAAAATGGAGTAGTTAATCCCATTTGATTCATTAATATTCGTAACAAATATGAAGCTGTGCTTTTCTTGCTCTTTCATTCTGTGCTGTTCAAAGTCACCAGCCCAGAAGGAAGGAGATTAGAGCTAGAGAAGGGAGAAACAAATGAGTGTAGGCTAGTTCAGTTTACTAACATTCTCATTTTGGTTGAACTATGAGAGGTAAGAATATCAACCATCTTCATTCCCTAAAGCTCTTCTTCCATTAAGCATGGAAACTGATTCATGCATGGGATTTATTGTAGGAAGGGACTTTATAGGTCATCTACCCCAAGCCCTTCATTTGACAGATGAGAAAACTAAATCTTAGAGAAATAAAGTTATTTCGTTAAGGTCGCACAGGTAACAAGAATGGAAGAATGAATTTAAAGGCAGGTCTTCCTGACTCCAAGTTCAATATTAGACAAATCATAACATGCTGCCTCTTATCTTCTATACCTTAAGAATTAATGGGGAAATCAAAGTATCACTGGGAAGGGGGGGGGGAACATCCCTACAAAGTTTGATGCGAAAATTTGTAAAAACATAGGGTGCCTTTGGGGTCATCTGGGTGACTCAGTGGTTAAAGCACTGGCCCGGGATTCAGAAGTACCTGAGTTCAAATCCAACCTCAGACACTTAACACTTACTAGGTCTGTGACCATGAGCAAGTCACTTAAATCTCATTGCCCTGAAAAAAACAAACAAAAACAAAAACAAAAACAAAAACAAACAAAAAAAACAAACAACAAACAAACAAAACATAGGGGTGCTTGTTTACCAGTTTCACATACTGTGCATGTCACCCAGAAGTTGGGGAAAATAACAACAACACAGATGGAAAATAACTTAATGATATACTCTGACCATATTTAATCCTATTGTTTTCTTTTTCCAATTGATGGTAAGCAACTTGAAAGCAAAGATAGTCATGTCATACCTTGTTTATAGTAGCCACTTAAGAAATGTTTGTTCAATTGCATTTAAATATGTTTACATATTTTTATTCATGTATGAAAGATTCCAAAAATACAAGGCCTGTGTGTGTGTGTGTGTGCATGGACACACATGCCTATGTGTGCCTGGAAGGTGGTATTTGAACTTTTATGAGACATTCGTAGGGACTTTTAATCAGAAGCCCTATTGATATGATAGTTATTGCTCTATTAACATTATTTAGAGTGCTATTAAGAGAGAAGTTCTGATTTGGGGAAGCTATCAGAATCATTTGTCAAAGCATAGGACTGATTAATGCAAAACAATGCCTTCTAATCTGTACTGTGTCATACTAAAGTATAATAGGGTCACTTTTTATTAATTATAAGTACACCATACTAATTCTATCTCAAAAACATGGGGAAAGATCCTATGGTCACTGTTTTATTTGGTTGAGGTTGCAGGGGGTGGGGGTGGGGGGGAAGGAATTCAATTTTTTTTAAACCTTTAAAATGAGACACACTGTTAAATTGCTGCAGTTGGACAGTGTATAAGATCCTAACTTGAATAAAAAGAAAAGAATAGGTTGCATTGAATTTGGGGAATTAATCAGTGATTTTTATGATTACAACTTTCTCAGACAGAGACCCTCATTTCAAACATCAACATTCTTCTGGTGATGTTACATGGGTGCCAATTATGCGATACATAATGTCTGGAGAATTAAATTTGGGGGAGGCATGAGGGAAGGAAACCAATTAGGAGGCTATTGCAATAAGTCTAGCAAAAAAAATGATGAGGACTTCTGCTTTGACCAAGTGTTTCAGTAGAGAAATAAACAGATATGAGCGATGCTATGGAAAATACACCAAGATTCATCATCTCATTGGACATGTGGGGAGACATAAACAGGGAAAGTGAAGATAACACTGGGGTTATGAACCTGGGAGCCCTGAAGAACAGTATAATCATTGGCATAAACAAGAAGATTTATTATTGAGGGGGGAGATATTAAATTTTGTTTTGGATATGTCAAGTAAAATCTCCAAGACAAGTCGAGAAACCTTTAATAAGCAGGCATTGTGCTAAGGTGCTATGCTAAGTGCTGGGGATATATATTGTGCATGTATGCATGCATGCATGCTTGTATGTATATATACATATTCAAACAGACATAGATATATGTCTATATTTGTGTGTATGTGTAGACACCCATGCATACACATACACATAAACATAAAAACATATATACATACATACACAGGGGAGTAAAGGCAGGGAGAGAATCCTCACCTTTAAAGAGTTTGCGACCTAATTGGAGAGACAACATATAATTATTTGTTATTGATAAACAAGATCTAGTGAGGATAAATGATAGATAATCAAGAAAGATAAGGCATTAGATAAAAGAGAAAATAAATGGGCTTCTTGTGGAAGGCATGATATTAGCTGTGCCTTAAAGGAATACAGGAAAGTCAGGAGGCAGAGGTAAGAATGGGAAAAAAAAAAATCCAGGTATGGGGCCAGCCAATACCCACTTTAGAAAAGAATGGTATGGATAACCTAACAAAGGAGTCTAAGTAAGAGTGAGCAGACAAGAAGAATGAACAAAAAGATCGTTTTATTTCAATGGCTTGGGTGGGGTGGGTTTGGGGGTGAGAGACAGTACAGAATATTCAGGATGAGAGTGCTGTCAACAATGTTATATGCTACAAAGAGTTTAAAGAAAGGAAGATTTAATAAGATGATCAGATTTGGTAATTAAATATTATGAGTAACTTCAGCCAAGTGGAAGTCAGATTGCAAAAGGTTAAGAAATGGGTGAGAGAAAAAGAAGTGGTCTTCTTCCTTTCCCCCTCCCCTTCCCTCTCCCTCTCTTCTTCCTGTTGCTTCTTCTCTGCTTCTCCTCCTTCTCCCCTGAAGTTTGTCTCAGGAAAGTAAGAGTGATATGGTATTCTAGCTAGAGGACATGGTAGAAGCCAGTAAAAGGACTGTTTTATTTTCATTTTCTTAGGATGGAAAATTCTTGGGCATGTTTGAAGGCAGACAGGAAGGAAGAAGATGGATAAAGTTTTATGATTAGAGAGAGAGGTGATGATTGATGGGGCTATCTGCTGGAGAACAAAAAAAAAAGACAGGAGATGAAATCAAGAAGACATGTAAAGGGATAGCCTTGGCAAAGAGAAGGTCCATCTCATTATCTGATAATGGAAGAGAGAATTGGAGATGATTGAGTAGAGTATTACAATAAGGAGAAGGAAAAAGTATGAGATGATGATGAATTACAACAGTTTTTCTTTTTTTTTTCCTCTATGTAAGAATCAAGGACCCCAGCTGAGACAGTGTAGAAAGGAGATGTGAGACACCTGAGTTGAAAAGAGATTATTTTCCTTACAACAACCCAAGGAAGTGAAGATTACAATGATCATTTTCCTTATTTTTGCATATTAGGACACTGAGGTTTAGAGATTCAGCACCCAACCTGAGATTCTCAGTAAGAAGTAGAACAGACTTGAGTCCAAGTCTTTCACCTGCCAGACCAGTAGTCTTCCTACTACATCACATCTCTGTTTCCTGATAAAGCTAATTCTTTATCCAACTGTAGCTTTTTCAATGTTCAGGGATATATCTTTAAAAGTTGTTATACTAATTGATTTGGTGGGTGATATCCCTTCCACCCCTCAGTATTCTTAGATGTTCTCACATTGAAGAACAAGTTATTTAAGATTATTCACGGAGCTGGTAGTCATAAAACAAGGTAGCTAGTTGCAAGGCTGTAGTTCACATCTGTTTAATATAGAAGGCTATGGAGGAAAGATTTACTTCCTTCACCTTTTAATGTCTCTTTTTCCTTTGTAAAAGATAAGGGCAGAAAGCTGATGAAACTTCTTATAATTATATGATCCTCTCTAATAGCAATCCATTATTTACTATTTGGTTCCATTAAAACTCGATGTTGATTGTTTTAGGGGCAGCTCATTTCTTTGTTTAATGAGCTGCTCTTTATTTGTGAAGACCAAATTGTTCAAAACCCTGATGCTATTAAGAAACTATGTATTTCCTGATTCATATGCCATAAATTACCCTTTCCTGAAGCAGGGAATAAAAAAAAATTCGACATTCAAGTAAGTGGGAAAATGTTAAATTCCCATTAATCTCCCAAAGTGGGTTAGCATCCTTAAGTACCTCTAATTATTATATCAAAATAGCTCATAGATACTAATTGCTCAATGGTGATGAGCTAGGTGTAGGAATTTTAATGGTTTTGAGAAGACAGCCTCAATCTCAGCTAACTCATATAGGCATACTTAAAAGATCTATAGTTTTGTCATCAAAGGTAACTCAATAGAGATTTGATAGTTAAGCCCTAGATAGATTTACATATTTCTTAAGATTTTATGGTACAATGCTATATTTGTTATTACCATTCTTATATATTTTTCTTTTTCTAAATGGTGTTCAAATAGAAATGACCCAGGGATATCTCTATCCTGTTATTATTCTTTTGTGTTCAATACCCAATGCAATGTTGTACAGGTAGAGAAACTATTTTTTGGTTATTTTTGTTGAATATATATGTGTGTTACATATAGAAATATGTATGTGTATCTACACGGAGAGAAAGATTGAGGGGAGGCAGAGACAGAGACAGAATAAAGACTGAGAGACAGAAATAGACTAGACCTACCACATCAATGATATTGGGAGTTCCATTTACTGATACAGATATTGGCATCTTCTCTGTAACAGTCTTGAGATTTCCCAGGATCACATATACTGTGTCTTTCTCTATGTCTCTGTCTGTCTCAGTTTCTGTCTATCTGTCTCTGTCTGTCTCTGTCTCTCTGTCTGTGTATGTATATAGTTTCAGCACTGAGATTTCAGCCAATGTCTTCCTTGCCCTGTACCCTGTCCACTTATCTAAGCTACTTCTTGTCAAGTGTTCTTATAAAAATGGGAAGGTAATTCCTGTTCATATAATGCAAAACACGTTCATACAGCAGAGTCAACATCAACAAAGCTATCTGTCTCCTGATTTTGTTTAATGGTTAATTCCACACACGACCTTATCTTTTTATAAGATTCTGATTTCATTTACCAGAGACATGCATGTTAAGAGGGTGTTACTTAAAAGTCACTAGTAATGAGAAATTGACCCCCTGCAGGGTTAGCCACATTAAAAGATGACAATAGAGAGCACAGAAACAGCTTTTGGATTGTAGAAAGAAAAGCTCTTTGTCATTTCATCATGTAGGATATGGAAAAGGCCTGCCTATTATATAGATCTATTTTGCAACATAAGATAAATGCAATTTTAAATCTCAATTTGTCTTTCCTGGATAGAAAATGAGTTTCATACCACATTCTAGAACTCAGTGAAATAGCAACCAATAGAACTGGTAAAAAAGCTCAGTCTGAAATGAAAGAATAATAAGGTTTTTGGGCATAGCCCAAACCAGTAGCTGTCCCACTTCACAACGTTAAGGCCATTTAACTCAAATCCCATGTGGCTGGCAATACAGCCCTGGAGCAGGCGAGGTTTTAATTAACTGTCTGTGAAATCTGGCAAAAGTAAAAAATCTGTCTACCTCCTGCTGCTCTTCTGTAGAAATAATAAAAGTCTCCAACTTCCTTCCCAAGGGGAATCAAAGTTCTTAGTCATATCAGATATACTGGTCAACAGATTTATTTCCCAAGAAAATAAGGAATCTAAGTGAGTGATACTTGCCCTAAGATGATATTAAAGAGAAAATAAAGAAAAGCAAAGCAGATATTGAAGAAATCTATATGTTCAATTCATCTTGAATTAGAAGCAAGAAAAACAAATGTTTCTATGCAGTAGTTTTTGTGTTTTCTTCTATAGGACAAAAAGAAACAAAAAAGAAACAATTGTGTTGTTTCCATTGTTATTGTCATCATTTTAATTATTGAGATTATCTTTGTTATCACCAGTGCCCACCACTACTACTACTCTACTACTATTACTACTAAAACTAATACTACTGCTACTACAACTAGTGCTACAACTACTACCACCACCATTGTTACTATATTTGCTGCTATTGTTATTACTACATATTTTGTCTCAAATTTCAGAAAAATTCTTAGACAACTACGCGGGTCTCACTTTTAGTAGTCAGCCTCAGGAGGTAGAAATTCACCCTATTTCTTTAGATGGTATCTGTTCTGCTTTTGTCCCTGAATTTGTGATTACATATTATGTTCAAACTGTAAGGTACCTAATAGCCCTTTGATAAGAGGAAAAGGGTAACAATTCAACTTTGTGAAATATGTTTCATATTAAACTCCTAACTTTTGTATCAGAAGAGCCCAGTGTTACATAACAAAGTAAAAAACTCTGGAATTCAATGATGATTTTGATACCATCTCCGTGACCATGAGTAAGGTAGTTTCCTCCTATGTAAAAAGGGATAATAACACTCTACCACCCATATTATAGGGCGATTGTGAGCAAAGATCTTGGGAAATATAAATGGGCTATAAAACAGGTAAAATTATAAAGCTGTGAAAGCTTTAAATTATCAGTAACGATAAGAAGAGTAGATGAAATCAAAGAGCTATTAAAAAAAGAAAGAAGAAAAAGAATTTGAGGTCATTGAAAAATGTCACAACACAAATTCCAGAAATTATACCTAATACCTACATGAATGAGAACATTAATATTGATTCTGCAAAGGACTGAAAAGATGAGCTTGCTTAGATTGGAATCTCAAAAAGTACTTTTTTGAGTTTGAAGATGAATTCAAGTAGCAGGCCAATTATAAAAGCATTGGTATTTAACATAGTTACAAGGAATGAGCAACTTTTCCCCAAAATATGTCAAAAATAAATCCAAAACTAAACTCATTATCTTTCCCCCAAAATAAAACCCTTTGTTTTTTCCTAGCTTCCTTATTACGATGGAGGGTTCCACTATCCTCAGTAAACCAGGTTTGCAACCTAGGTGTCATTAAAAAAACAAAATCAAAAACAAAAACAAAAACTTCCTCCTTCTTTCTCATTCCCAATATCCAAACAGTTGCAAACCCTTCCCCACTGCCCAGTAGGTTACATTTGTGGTAGTAGGGCTGCAAAGCTTACTCGCAGGCTCACAACAGTGATTCAAAGGGCAGAAATTTCGTCACACAAATAGTGAAGAACTGCAGAGCAGATTGGAGCAGCAGCACTGTATCTCAACAGAACTCAGCCAGAGAACTGGGGAAAAGAGGGAACTAGCTCATGAGACCGGTGTGAGATAGGGAGACACTTGACTAAGCCTGAGGAAGAGAGTTTGTAATTGAAATGGGGATATGCTCCCTTCCATTCTTCTCCCCACCAAAGTCTTGTCACTCCCCTCATTTGTAGCAGAGACCAAGGCTGTAAATCTTGACTTGCCCAGCAAGGAAGAAGACTGAGACAGCTTGGAAATCCAACCACCCAGGGATACTCTCAAAGGGAAGGGTATCAGAAAGTAAGCAAAATGAAGAAAAAGGGAACAAAAAAGAATGAAATCCCTGACACTTCACACTTACTAGCTGTGTGACCCTGGGCAAGTCACTTAACCCTTAGTGCCCCACAAAAAAAAAAAAAAGAAAGAAAGAAAAAGAAAAAAATCATCAAAGATCTCAGAAGAAATTAAAATAAAAACTTTGAGCAAAAGGGTATGTGAATGTGTATATATATATATATATATATATATATACACACACACACATATTTATGCATATGTGTACATACATATATGTTGATGTTTAGCCATTTAAGTCATGTATGACTTAAATGGCCTCATTTGGGGTTTCTAGGCAAAAATACTGGAGTGGTTTGCCATTTCCTTCTCCAGCTCATCTTACATATGTGGAACTGAGGCAAACAGGGTGAAGTGACTTGCCTAAGATCACAAAGCAAGTAAGTATCTGAGGGCAGATTTGAATTCAGGTCCTTCTGACTCTAGGCCGAGTACCTTAACCAGTAAGTGTGTATTTATGTAAACACACATACACGTGTATATACAGGCTGCCTAGCTGCATATATATGTATGTATATATGCATGTATTTGCATATGTACCTGCCTTTATACATTTATATTTAGTTTTGTGTGTGTGTGTGTGTAACAGAAAGGAATATTTACTACTGATTGAGTTTTAAAAATTCAGGCATATGTGGATAAATATTTCAAGAAAAAGGAAAATGGATGAAAACCAATGATTCACAGGATCGTGTGGATTCTGGAGAGAGCAGAGAAACTTATCAGGACATCCCTAAATGGTTTAAAGGGGAAATAAGAATGTTGAAAGCAGAATTAATGGCCTGAACAATAAAAATAATTGGCAGGGGGCAGCTAGGTGTCACAGTGGATAAAGCACCGGCCCTGGATTCAGGAGTACCTGAGTTCAAATCTGGCCTCAGATACTTGACACTTACTAGCTGTGTGACCCTGGGCAAGTCACTTAACCCCCATTGCCCTGCAAAAACAAAAAAAACAAAAATAATTGGCAGTGTAGAAAAATTTGAATCCATGGTAGCAAGTCTCACTAAAGAAATAAAGTAACTAATCATGAATGTAAATTCATAGAAGTGAAAGCCAAACTGGAAGAAGAAAAGTTTTTAATGTAATAATATTAACAAAACAATATTAAAAGAAAGTACATTGATCTTCATGAAAGAATCAATAGAAACAATTTAAGGCTTAGATGTCTCCCATAAAATATAGCAAATCAAAATATAAACTTCATAAAGCAAGTAATAATAAAAACAAACTTTTTGTAATTTCTAAATACAGAAAGGAGTTTGTCAAATGAAAAAAATAGACAGAATGCCGCTAGAAAAAATATATATACTAAGCTGTAAATGCCAAGACATATAACAGTAAAATTTAACAATTATGCAGATAGCAAATTTTGCACAACAACAAAACTTAAGGACAACAAGAAAAATTTGGAACTAAACATTCTATGAAAACAAATTTTGAAAACTATCCTTATATCTAACTGGAAAATAATAAAATACTTAAAAAAACAAGAACAACAGAAATAAAGGACACCAGAGGGACCAATAAGAGATTTCTTTCTAAACGGATACAAGACAAAGAGGTTGAAAGCAGAAGTGAAAATGAAGAAACAGGACTGAAATAATATGGGCTAAAACTCTTACAGAGTAGTGGTGGTAGTAGTCATGGTAGTGGTGGTGGTGGTGGTAGCAGTAGTAGTAGTAGAAGAAGAAAAAGGAGGTTCAGGAGGAGGAAGAGGAGAAAGAAGAGGAGGAGGAGGAGGAGGAGGAGGAGGAGGAGGAGGAGGAGGAGGAGGAGGAGGAGGAGGAGGAGGAGGCGGAGGAGGAGGAGGGGGAGGAGGAGGAGGAGGAGGAGGAGGAGGAGGAGGAGGAGGAGGAGGAGGAGGAGGAGAAGAAGAAGAAGAAGAAGAAGAAGAAGAAGAAGAAGAAGAAGAAGAAGAAGAAGAAGAAGAAGAAGAGTTATTCTTTCCCTATCGTGGTTTCACTATATCATGAGTTGGTGTAAGTAATTAAATGGGAATTTGGGGAGAATTTTGCTGCAGCCACAGTTGATGCATAAAGGCCAGCAGACAACACAGAAAAAAGTTTAGGATCAGAAATGCATACAAATGTTCATATGTTTTCTTTTAATATCATAATAATTAAGAGTTCTTTGGTAAGAAGAGCCAAAAATTGTTATGCATTGTCAATATAAAATTTCTGAATGTGAAAGTACATAAAAAGAAGAGGGCAAAAAGAAGATAGAAGGGAATATATGATGTTCCCTAATGAAGTCCAAGTTTAACAATAAAGGAGGAAAGAGAAAAAAAATCTCATCTAGTATATCAGAAGAGTAAATAGAGAAGAATGGGTGAAGAGACACAGGAAGGGTTTTGTATAAGGGGGAAAGTAATGAAGAATTATTATCTCAAGGATGGGAAAGGTTACCACACTGGATATAATGCTGAACCTGGAGATAAGTAGAACTGAGTTCATTTTAGCCTCTGACACATATTCACTGTGTGCCCACAGGCAACTTACTGTCTGCTAAAGTTTACACAACTATAAAATGGGAATAAAAATAGCAACTATTATGCCCAGAGCAAAATAAGTTCTTAATAAATGTTTGTTCCCTTCCCTTTTCCTTTCCATGGGAGAAGAGAGTTATTTAATGAAAGGGGAAGGGGATCTTACATTGAGTATAATCTACTGTGGTATAATACTTAAAGACACCACTCTTTCAGCCTCGGGAAAATAGGAATCAACTCTTGGTGTCAGCCAACATCAATAGGAATTAAATGGCAAAGACTAAAGGAAGAAATTTTGAGACAAATGGGGGTGGGGGGGATGACCAAGGAAAGGACAAAGGTCAATAAAGAATTACACAATTAGAGACATAGGATAATATCTACCATGGGGCAAAATTCTCTCTATCACCTGCAGGAATTGGCATTTCTAATATTACAATATATTAGAAAACAAAGAGGAACAGGGAATGAGATCTGTAAAAAAAAAATGTAATGATTAAGAAGAAAGAACCTAAAATAGGTACCCTAGAAGCTTCAAGTCTGTGAAAAATATTAGGAATAAAGAACTGCATAAGGGGTGATAACAATTAGAATTGTCAAAATGAATAGTTTTTAAAAGAGGAAGATGATAAGGGAAATAAATCTTTAAAAAAAAGATAAAGAGAATTTTAAAAAATGTATTTATTTATGTATTTGTTTGTTTATTTATTTAGTTATTTGTAGGGCAAAGAGGGTTAAGTGATTTGCCCAGAGTCACACAGCTAGTAAGTGTCAAGGGTCTGAGGCCATATTTGGACTCAGGTCCTCCTGAAGCCAGGGTCAGTGCTTTGTCCACTGCACCATCTGGCTGCCCCTGGTAAAGAGAAATTTAAAAAACAACAACAACTAAAATCAAAATCAAGTCAAATGAGATGAAAAGAGGAATTTTACTTGACTACAACTGCAAGGAAGGAAAGAATCAATAATCTAAAAGGGGGAATAAGCAACTAGATAAAAGCAAGAAAGAAAAAAGGAACTAATAACTAAAATTCAAAAACTAGGGAAAGAAATAACAAATGGGAAATAGATCTGATAGGGGAATAGAGATGGTGGGAATAAAGTTGTCTTAAAATGGATTAAGCAAAAAATCTAATGAGACTGTGGTACTCTGTTAACAGAGGAAGAGGGAAAACACTCTAATTTGGGGAGGGAAGAAACAATATTACAAAAAAAGTATTACTAACAGACAATTCAAAAAAAATTGCATCATAAAAATGGATAAATAAGGAAGCTTCCTAATGGTAGAAGGAACTATAGAAAAGAAACCCTGTATCAGTATTAAATACACATGCTCCAAATGTTTTAGCATTGAAATTGATAAAAAAAAAATCATTAACCAAACTACATGTAGACATATGCAGTAACACAATAGTGACAGTAGCTTCCAAGATCCCTCTCTCAGTTTTGGACAAGTCTTAACAACAACAACAACAACAACAACAAAAGGGGGAAGGGTAGCAGATCAGAAAAATCAACAAGCTGTTCATGAAATTAGAGCTAACAATCTAATGCCATCTTATAAATAGGGCTGCAAAAAAATATACATATTTCTCAGTATCACATCACCTGGAACTTTTCCAGAAATTGACAATGAATTGAGGTATATATATATTGCAAACAAAAATAAAGGGTAGAAATGAAAATGCACCTTTTATAAACCATTTCACATTAAAAATAGAAGTCATTTAGGTGCAACAAATAAGACCAGACTCAAATTGAGTTTTAATAATGGAATCATAAATAATGAGTGGATCAAAGGAAAAATTATGGAAACAATAAATAGTTAAAAGAAAATGATAATGATAAAAATATTTCAAAATTTATTGGAAATAGCTAATGCAAAGTTCAAAGGAAATATTATATCACTACCAACATATATTAACAAAATACAAATGTAGATTAAAGAATTGATTAAAGATTGTAATTTAATAATTAGAAAGCCAAAAAATAACCAAACAAAATAATAAAATTTTAAAGAGAAATAAACTGAAAAATAAAAGACTATATAATGATAAACTTAAAGCTATTTCTTCAAAATGAACAATAAAATTGATCAATCCAACCATTCTGGAGAGCAATTTGGAACTATACCGAAAAGGCTATAAAACTGTACCTGTATCCAGGAACACCACTAACTACGTCTATATCCCAAAGAAAACATAAAAAATGGAAAAGGACCCACATATACAAAAATATTTATAGCTGTTCTTTTTGTGGTGGCAAAGAATTGGAAATTGAGGGGATGCCTATCAATCGGGGAATGGTTGAACAAGTTGTAGTATATGAATGTAATGCAATACTCTTGTGCTATAAGAAATGGTGAGCAGGCTGATTACAGAAAAACCTGGAACGACTTACATGAATTGATGCTGAGTGAAGTGAGCAGAACCAGGAGAACATTGTACACAGTGACAGCAACCTTGTGTTATGATCAACTGTGATAGACTTAGCTCTTCTCAGCAATACAATGATCTAAGACAATTCCAAAAGACTCATGATGGAAGATATTCTTTCTCCACATCCAGAAAAAGAACTATGGAGTATAAATGCAGGTCAAAGTATACTATTTTCACTTTTGTTTTTTTGTTGTTATGGTTTCTTCTTTCTTGTAGTTTTCCCCTTTTATTCTAATTCATCTCCCACAACATGATAATTTGGAAATATGTCCAAAATGATTGTAATGAATAATCTATATCAGATTGCCTACTGTCTTCAAAAGGGTAGAAGGGAGAAATGGAGGGAGAATATTTTGCAACTCAAAATCTTACCAAAATGAATGCTGAAAACTATTATTACACATAATTAGAAAAGAAAATACTATGTTAAAAAGTAAAAAATAAAATTGATCAATCAAAGACTTTATTCAATCTTATAAAAAATAAGAGGGAGAAAAATCAAATAGACAAAATAGTGAATGAATAAGATGAAATTACAATATGAACAAAGTAAAGAGAACAATTAAAACTTTTATATTTGTTTATATTCTAATAAAAACATAGAGAAAAAATTAAAAATAATATTTGCAAAATATAAAATTACCAAACAAGAGACCAAAAAGGAAATCAAATTTTTAGGGAAAAAATAGAACTAGTTTCAAAAGAATTTTGGAAAGGGAAAAAAACAATTAAAATTTTAGAACTTTTGCTGGATTCACAGACTCCTACCAAATTTTTAAAGAACAATTCATATTGATACTGATAAGTTATTCTCAACAACTGAGAAATTAACCAACAACTATATTTGTTTATCTGGTTATTTTACAGACAGATATAGTCTTAATAACAACCATACAAGGAAAAAGCATATAAGAATTATAGAACAAAATCATTGCTGAATATAAATTCAAAATGTTTAAATGGATGTTATAATGTTTCTAGATACAAGAAAGGAATCAAATGGGCTACCATTGAGAATAATGTTTGAATTTATTCAATAACATACTGGCACAGAAACATGACTGACGTATGTTCAATTTGGAACCAGACCATCACCACAAGAAATAACAGAAAGGTTACTCATAAGGTGTTTCAACATTTATGAGAATCCTTATTTAAATGTAATCTTACTGAGATCAGCCAAGGTTTCATTTTTTGTCTTTGTATCCTCAGAACCTATTTAACATGGTGCCTGACACCTAATAAATGCTTTTGTTATTGTTCAGTCATTTCAGTTGTTTGTGATACTTTTTTTTCTTGGGGGGGAGGCATTTCTTGGCAATAATAATGTAGTGGTTTGCCATTTCCATCTCAAGCTACTTTTACAGATAAGGAAACTAGGACAGAGTTAAGTGACTTGCCTAGGGTCACACAGCTAGTAAGTGGCTGAGGACAGGTTTGAATTCAGGTCTTCCTAACTTCAGGCCCATCAGTCTATCCATTATTCCACCTAGCTGCCTCAAAATAAGTGCTTAATAAATTATTATTTAATTATTTATTATTTCTTTTAAAAAAAAGTAGAAATTTTGCAACATATTATTCAGGCTATAAAAAATTGATGCCTAGCAAAACAATACCTGATAACCAGAATTTTACAGCGAAAGATAATTATCTTTCCTGGACTTTCAGGTGATAAATCCTCATACTACAAATAAAGACAAAAATATTTTTGAAAACTCAACCAATTTATTCTGCTTGTACCAGATCATTAATGTCAGAGACAATTTATGGGAAAAATTACCAAGACATAACAGTGTTCCACTAATACCTAAGGACAATATTTTCAGTAGATAATACCATATCAACTATCCATAATCTCCAAGATACACAGAATAAAAAGCTTTCAAAACATAAAGACCTATGAGATTAAATTAAAAACATATGGGAAAAGAATGAGGTGTGTATATATATATATATATATATACACATATACATACATATACACATAAATATACATGCATACACACACATATATATATATATATATACACATAAATATACATGCATACACACACACACACACACACACACACACATATATATATATTCTGTCTCTCAAAGTAGTTGTACCAAGGATGCTTTTAGTGTGCCTTATACCTTACAATGAATGCTTTAAATTACCAAAATGAACATTTATATTACCCACCTATGTCATAGTTTACATGCTGGAAAATAAGAACAAGATAATGGTTTATCAAGACCCTTTATTATTGAACACCAGTAAAAGATTCATCATCATATCAATTATCCACAATTATATTCTATATCCATTACCCCATTTCATACTTCTAACAATCCTTTAGTTAAGTGCTATTATTTTGTCCATTTTATTTATAAGGCATCAGACTTAGAGTGGTGACATAAATTGCTGTCTACTGCTTTCCCTGAGTTTGTTGGAAAATCTAGCTAAAGATAAATACACAAAGGAATACACAAAAAGATTTGCTAATTAGCTGTAGATTGTAAGAAATCTGCCACTTACACTGGGAGAACAAATAATCATTGTTCTTCAATAATATTCATTAAGTGATTAGAAATTATGTTGTAATGTATAATTTCAACATACTTCAGTGTTAGCATTAGAAGTTTAAACCTGGGGTAGCTAGGTGGCACAGTAGATAGAGCACCGGCATTGGATTTAGGAGGACCTGAGTTTAAATCTGGCCTCAGACACTTAACACTCACTAGCTGTGTGACCCTGGGCAAGTCACTTAACCCCAATTGACTCACCAAAAACAAAAACAAAACAAACAAACAACAAAAATAGTTTAAACCTGACTGCTGACATCACGACTTTATCTAGAGAAACTAAATTGATGGGCTGGAGGAATGCTCCAAAGGACTGAGAGAATCTTATTACTTTTAGATGCTAAAATGTTGAATCTTGATTTAAAATCATTCTTATTGAAATTTCTATAATAGTGATCCATAGAGATAAGAGAAAATATTTTAAATGGATTTTTCATAATGGACTGTGAATAGGAAATAGGGAACTCAAATAAAACCATTTAAAAGTTGATGAATTTTTTTTGGAAAAAAACTCAAAAGGGATGTGATAAAGGCAACTTAAATGATAATTTAGAGGTGATAATTGTTTTTTAAATCCAGAGAACCAATTGCACTTAGTTCAAATATACTCACTCAACAGTCCGTCTGCCACCATGTTTTAATAAGAAAAGAAGGAATATTTGTATCCACGAAATGCTATGTCGACTTTCCATTACACTTGGAAACAGTATTAAGCAGTATTGCCTGCCATCACTTTCAGAGAGGAGATCTCATTTACTACAAACCACTGTAGGAACATTTTTTGATAAAACAATTTCTTTGGTACTTTTCCATCTAATAAGCTTTAAAGAACCAACATCTTTGATTCCATTGAGTAGGTAGTAATATGTTACAGGGACATGTAACAATGCTGAGACATTGTTCATGACTTCCTATGATTCAGTGGATTTATTCATGAATGCTTAGCTATAATACATGTGTGATCATTTAAATTTTATTTTTCTTCATAAGAAAAAAATGATGGACTCAAAATACAAATCAAGAAGTTTCTGAATAAGGCTGTTATTGATTTTCTCAATAGAACAAAGGTAACCTTCACTTCTACCCCAAATGTTCATCTTTGGAAATGGGTAGCCCTTTTCTTTCAGCTATTTTTGTCATTTTTAGCAGAGAATAAAACATCCCCTTGAATCGGGAATCCTATTCTGTGAGGGAGAAGGAGAATACATTTACATAAGACTGAAGTGTGATCTGAATTGCTCAAAACCTTATAACCCAGGGCACATAAATGCAGAGTATTTTTTGAAGCTTCTTTGTTGAAGCATATATTTTCTTAATACTCTAAATCAATTTGTATGTGTCACAAACACAGAAATCCAGAAATAAGTGTTAATGGATTTTAATCCACAGACAAAAGAAGGATCATCAACCCTGGCTCTATTTGGCAAATCTGCTGAGCATCCCTGCTCTATTAAGTAACAAGACAAAGGGATTTGCTTATGGTGTTAATCACCATCCCTTCTTAGCCTTCCCATCATCTTCACACAGACTCATTATGCAAGAGCTCCAAGCAGAGTAGATTTTATAAAAGCCTAATCATTCTATCTCCAAAAAGGTTATTCTTGTTCATTCATTAACCTTAAGACTATAAATATGAAAAATAATTCTTCATACTACTTGGCTACATGAAATGAGGGAATACGTGAGGTTATAGTCTCCCAGAAAGATGCCTGAATAATATGTTAACTCTTGGATCCCATCTGTCCACCCACACTTCTTCCTGTCAAAGCTCCCATGTATTCTGTTTTCCTGATACTCAATGAAGTCATGGGTGGTTGGGGTAGTGGGAAAAATAAATGAGGAAATTGTGAAATAAAAAGGAGGTGTAGGAGGGAAGAATCAATGTCCTTTGGCTATGTTGTGTGGTCAAAGGATTTGGGACACTGAGCCGAGGAAGAAATAAACAAGTCCAAGAGTGATACAAGCCAGAGCAATGACTCACAAAGCAGCCATAAAAGATGAAGTGAGAAGAAGCCAACAATCCAGTCATCGGAAATTAGCAAGAAAGAATGCTTGAAGCTAAGACATTATTCTCATTCATTCATTCAAGAAGCTTATACTGGGGCAGCTTGGTGGCACAGTGGATAAAGCACCAGCCCTGGATTCAGGAGGACCTGAGTTCAAATCCGGCCTCAGACACTTGACACTTACTAACTGTGTGACCCTGGGCAAGTCACTTAACCCCCATTGCCCCACAAAAAAAACGAAGCATATATTAAGTTCTTTCTAATTGACTATGCACTTGTATCGCAACTCTGTGAGACAAATATCTATGAAACTCCCCTCCAACTACTATTAGATTCATGAATCCATATAGACTGTTTCCTGTAAGTTTCCTTCTATGCACCAAAAGTAATGGCTAAACATTAAGGATAAATTATTAGAAAACAAAGAAAAAAACAAACAGTTCCTCCCCTCAAATAGTTTCTGTTAGATTGGGAAACATAATGTGAATTTGATAAATTAATACAAGCTATGTACAGATTATAAACAGTGACCCAAAGAGCACTAATGAAGATATTGGCCTATCTTAACAAGTGGCACTTGACCTGAGTCTTCTAAATGAGAGAGGTGAGCAAGGACATTTTAGTTATCATAAATAGTCTGTAAAATGGTATAGATGTGGGAGATAGAAGATGGAATTGCATGAATAAAGATGAACAAGTAGAGCAATTAGACTTGAATATAGAGTATCTAAATAGGAATAATGCAAAAAATGCCTAGAAACATAGGCTAAGGCCCCAATGTATTGGCCTTTAAATGGCAAACACTTAAGGCAAACATTATCTCCCATGAAGCAGTCAAACTGCAACATACTCTGTGGAACCCATTGAAATAAGTAACTTGTGACTGTCACCCTCTTCAACTCTTACCCCAAAAATGTTTTAAAGGAAACAATCCACATGCATTCATGAAACTGAGAGTTGGGGGAAGATTTTTTTTTTATATCAATGTCAAAGAGTTATGATATATGTGCTTAGCAAATCATAAAAATTATGCTAGTGTTGTTATTTATGGTCTCTCATAATATTTAAACTGAAATGGCACTTTCAGTAAGGACGGTCACATATCCAGTACAGTCTGGACATAAAGACTCCTAAATTTGAAAGTCTAGGAATGTCATCTTGTCATTCCTATTGTAAAGAATTAATTGTTATTTGAGGTTTTTATGCCTCGGTGCGCACTGGCCTGGGGCTCCGCAAACTGCATGGTGCTCCACCCACTGGTTGTAGCCATTGCCATGGCGCTGGCACTTCCTGTCATCACCACTCGCTGACACCTACATGGGCCTGGCAAAATTATAATGATTGGAAGCCTAGTGAGAGCAGTCATGTGACTGTCAGAGCAGCCATCCAATTAGCTTGGAACTGTGTGGGGGTGCTGGGAGAAGGGATTTTTTTTTGTGCAGCATTCTGGCCAGAAGCTGGAAGGTGATGGGAGCGGGGCTGTGTATTCTCAGCTAATTCCTGGTTGATGATATTTTTTCAGGTTGTATAATTTCCTTTTCCCCATTTTATTTCCTTTCCCTTTATCCTACTGATCCATTTGTGTTTATTTGTTTGTTTTTAAGTTCCTTCTTGTTAAAATAACTCCTGCTCTGTTTTGAGGGAGGCTGCCGGTCTCCTTCCTTGCCCCAATATTGCAGTGAGCTGCTTAGCTAACACTCCCCAATTAAAAATTGGTCCCGACATTATATTATCTGGAACATCTGGGATTAAAAACCATTGTACTACTCAGTCAGACATTCTTTAGGGAAGAAACTAGTAATAATCTTCAATCTAAGGTCACGGATATTATCTCATTGGAGAGAGAGAGACAGAATGAGAAAAAAACAAGATACTATGGTCCGAGATACTGAGAAACCTTGTAAACTACAAGGTAACCCATGAAATGATAGTTCCCCAAAGAAGGGAAAAGAGTAGGGATGACCAGGAAGGAACCTATGTGCGTTGTGTGTGTGTGTGTGTGTGTGTGTGTATTGGGGGTGGGGCACTATCATCTGGTAACATCCTATTTTGAATAATTGTATTCAGTCATTAAGCATTTCTCAAGTGTTTTTCCTATGTGCCAGGCACTATGATAAGTGCTAAATGACAAGCATTCAAGAAAGAAAATTATTGCCCTTAAGAATCTTACATTCTAGGGGCAGCTAGGTGGCACAGTGGATAGATCACCGGCCCTGGAGTCAGGAGGACCTGAGTTCAAATCCGACCTCAGACACATGACACTTACTAGCTGTGTGACCTTGGGCAAATCATTGCCCATCATTGCCCATTAACCATCATTGTCCTGCCAAAAAAAAAAAAAAAAGAAACAATAGTCGGCTTTCATTAACTTATGGACTATCTAGGAAAATTCTGCTGAATGCATGGTTAGAGAAGTTTCGTTCTCCTTCCACCTCTGAGATTTCTCTTTCTGGCCTTGAGGAAGTAATTTAACAATTGTTATCATCAGACTTGTCCACTCTAAAATGAGGTGTTTGGACTAGACAGGCTCATAAGTCCCTTTCAGCTCCAGATCAGTTATCCTATAATTATTGTCAATCAATCAATGAATCAATTTATAAAGTACTTAATGAACACAAGCCTACCATGGTGTTACGAGCAAAGTGTAAACATAATCATAGTTTTAACCACTTATTCTCTAATATCAACAAGGCAAATTGGTTGGAAATATTCCAACATGACAATTTAGTTTTGCAAGATCATTCTCAAAAATCAAGAACTTTTTTTCAGTGAAAATTTCCACTTCTTGCTATACACCATCATAGGGA
Source organism: Dromiciops gliroides (assembly GCF_019393635.1). Classification (NCBI taxonomy): domain Eukaryota; kingdom Metazoa; phylum Chordata; class Mammalia; order Microbiotheria; family Microbiotheriidae; genus Dromiciops; species Dromiciops gliroides. The sequence goes on from NC_057861.1 coordinate 721,828,006, forward strand.
GCAACAAGTCCCCATTATAAGGAATTCAAAAATATCGAAGAAAACCTTCTTCTTTATCAAAATCATAGTCACTGAATTCCCCAAATATTAGCCATAAAAATTTATGAATATAGGAAAAATATAAACATGAAATGATCTTTGGGAAATAATTTCAGTCAATGAAGTCTGTATCTATTTTATGATACTTTATTTTCCTTTTTCTTTTTATTCCCTAAATCATTTATTTATTAGGGCCTGATATAATGTATGTCATTTTCGTAATGGCCTTTCAGCTCATATTAGTAGCTTATTTTATTTGGGCTGAAAGAATATAAAACAAAGAAATGTTGTAATTATTTTTCTTAAAACTGGTGTCTAGGGGACAACTAGGTGGCACAGTGGATAAAGCACAAGCCCTGCATTCAGGAGGACCTGAGTTCAAATCTGGCCTCAGATACTTGTCACTTACTAACTGTGTGACCCTGGGCAAGTCACTTAACCCTCATTGCCCCACAAAAAACAAACGAACAAAAGCAAGCAAAAAAACCTCATGTCTATAGTATATTCCCTTTGCTAATTTGAAGCCTTTAATTTTTTCTCAATTATAGGCAAAAATAATTTTTAATATTCATTTTGGATTTCTTTATTATCTGCGGGCTGAGAGCTCCTGAAGTTGTTACTGCCACTAATGCAGCCACCCCCAATGCCTGCTGCATGTTTACTAGGGCATATCTTATACTGCATTCCACTCCAGGCTCAACTACCACCCTAGTGAGAAAAACCTTTCGTTTCAGACTTCTAAGCTGTCTTGGGTTAGAAAATTGCTTCACCCCAATCTTTTGTTAATTCTACTACTGAAGAACGTGATTAGACATATTCTTTTTTTTTTAATATTTTTTTTTTTGGCAAGGCAGTGGGGGTTAAGTTACTTGCCCAGGGTCACACAGCTAGTAAGTGTCAAGTGTTTGAGGCCGGATTTGAACTCAAGTACTCCTGAATCCAGGGCCGGTGCTAGACATATTCTTTTTAAGTTGTTTGGAAAGGAATTTGAGAGGATTCTAGTGAGTAATCTTGCATTTACTCTACCATCTTGGTTCTACCTTTTGTTAAGCATTTAAGTAGCATGTTGTTAATTAATAAATCAATTATAATTACAATGAACTCTTAATTATAACAGAAAGGTTTTGCATAGCCCTTTATGATTTACAAATAATTTTACAAACAATATCCCTTTCGATCTTCATAACAGTCCCAAGAAATAGAGCTATTAGTTCCAAGTTATAGAAAAGGAAACTTAGGCAGACACAGGTTAACTGTTTAGCCCAGGATCACATAGCTAGGATTACACAACTAGCAAGACAGGAATCAAAATTATTCTTCCTAAATCCAAGTTCAATGCCTCATGTACTATAATACCTAAATATGAATACATATATGATGTTACTATGGATTGTCTCAATACAATATTCCATAATATAAAGATCTATTTCCTTATACCTCCAAGTATATAGTTTAAACCACCATTAAGTTTTAGAAAGTATTCTTTATGAGCACCCCAAACACAAAATAAAACCAGAGAAAAAAACCCTCAAACCTGTGATCAATCTCTGTGGCTTAGACTTCCTGAAATTAACTGGGCTGTACTTTTACCTGTCATCTGTATTCAAAGCTTTTCCTTCTACTCACTCATTTTACAAACACTCATTGAACTCCTCCTAGAACTCATATTCTGTTGGCTTAGTCTTTGGGATTCCAGTATGACATCCCCATCAGCATAAGCACCAAAATAGGAGATTTCTGTAGAAGGCTTTTTTTTTTTTTTTGGCAAGGCAATGAGAGTTAAGTGTCTTACTCAAGGTCACACAGCTAGTAAGTGTCAAGTGTCTGAGACCAGATGTGAACTCAGGTCCTCCTGAATCCAGGGCCAGTGCTGTATCCACTGTGCCACCTAGCTCCCCACTAAAATAGGATTTTTAATGAAACAAAACACAAGTCCTACAAATATATCCAACCAAAGGTTCTTCAAGTTCTTTTACTGGATTCAGGAAAAGCTATAACAAGCTACATTTTTTGAAGATCATTTAACAGAGCCATATATGTGCTTCTGGAACATGGTTGGACATGTTTTAATCTCTTTAAACCTAATCCTAAAAAGGAAACCTATTTACTTCTGAATATAAATGGCATTCTCTGATGTCGATTTACTTAAAAGGTATTTGTAAGAAGATTATATTTTCTTGTTTATTTCTCACTTATCCTTTGAGGACCTGAATTAACATATCAACCTTGGCAAAACTTCTAAACCAAAGACTTTTATGTTCATTAGTCTTTTTTTTATGAATGAGAAGCAAGATCAGGCTGGAATTTCCATGTTTGCTTTGATTCTGGATTAAACACCTCCTTTCATTTGTCATAATAATTGTATACTTATGCTTGCTTTTGAATCATACAAAAGTAAATATATAAAGTGAATAGTTAGGTCTTGAATAGTGTAAATAATGAATCTCCACAAGTGATATCCTGAATTGATCATGTATAATAACATTTAGACTATTCAAAGAGATTGTTGTTGTTGTCATTTGTTCTTCATTCTCCAAGAGGAACATGACATGTGTTGCCATAATGTGATGTCATGATTTGCACTGAACTGGATGTAAGTAAGGCAGGGCTGGACAAGGTCACCAACCTTACTCTCTCCTCCAGAACCATCTGGGTCCAGTGGCATGATATATCTCATGATGACTGGAGATGGCCCCAGATGTTTAAGGTAATTGGGGTTAAGTGACTTTCCCAGGGTCACACAACTAGTAAATGTCTGAAGTGAGATTTGAACTCAGGATCTCCTAACATCAGGGCCAATGCTCTATTAACTGCACCACCTAGGTGCCCCACAAATATGGCAAAGAGTTCTAGTTCAATGAAAATATGCTGTTCTAATTTGAGTAATGCTACCATTTCAGAGGTAAGTAACCACTTAATAAATACTTATTGACAATGATTATACTGAAGAAGCAAATGAGGTATCTGGAGGAAAGGAGTGGGCAGAGAATAGAGGAACAGGATAAGGATCCTGTGGCCCTACTGTGATACATTTACTATCCAGTATAGTGTCCATTCTAGAATAGATTAATCTAAAATGGATTGTTACACTAGCATATCTATGGAATTTTTGATACTTCAGTATTTCAATAGCCTTCAACTTCACCCATTGGTTCCATGCTCCATTGACAGAGATCATAACTTCAACATAACATACCAGTTGGTCATTCAGAGTTATTGTAGCTAAAACAAACATCATCAGTCTGTGGCAAACACTGTGATGAACCCCTGTACCATGTTGGAATTTACAGAACAACTTATAAATTCCTAGAGCATGCTAGCTGAAAAGAACTGCGGCAGCTAGGTGGCACAGTGGATAAAGCACCGGCACTGGATTCAGGAGGAACTGAGTTCAAATCCAGCCTCAGACACTTGGCACTTACTAGCAGTGTGACCCTGGGCAAGTCACTTAATCCCCATTGCCTTGCAAAAAAAAAAAAGAAAAGAAAAGAACTGACATTGGACTATAATTTTTTTCAGTTGAATTGATGTAAGTGAATATATATTATGCTTTAACAAGGTTAATGAATGCCTCTTATGTTGAGCTAAGCTTTCTTCATCTTGCAAAGACTAAGCTTAAACTGGAGAACTCAAAGGAGCATCCATACTACTAATAAACCATTAGCCAAACAAATAACAGTGAAAAATAAATTCTGTTTTAACAATTGCTAAGATCCCTTTCTCAGTCTGAAAAGGCAATTCAATAAGTCATTGAGAAAAGAAAGAGAATTGATTGTATATCAACACTGCTTCCAGAAATGACTTATCAAGGTTATTATTGACAAATATTCAAAATATAAATAAGTAAAATGTAGTATATTCTGATTAGAAGAATAGTAAGAGTCAGGGAGACTATTTTCATGCCATAATTATTATCTGACTACAGTGGCTGGTTGCTATTGTAAGGTAATGAACCATTCTTTAGAGGTAGTGATTTTAACAGCAGGGTTTCTGTACTCACTCCTCACACTTTTAACTAGACAATACTGACACTCATGAAACAGCTACTTAATTGCACATGAGTAGGTCTTATAAGTGGCTGAAAACAGCTATTATTGCTGATTCCTTCATTATATGTTGATGGTATTCAAAAGATGGCGGCTATAGCCGGGCAATGTAGACGGGAGAGGTGGGTGTTATATTTGGTTGTCTGGCTTCTTTATGGCTGAGAATACAGATAGTAGCAATGAATTATCTGGAGCATGGAGAAATTACACATTCCAATTTTCTAGGAGATCCAGTTGCCATAAGAGAAGAATCACTAGGAATTTCAAGTCATTATTCCAGCTCTTCATTATAAGTGGTCATGCAAATAAACTATATATTTGAGGTGAATGGAGTCAGAAGAGACAAAGGAGAGGTGTACAATATAAAACCAGAGAACTAATAGCTGATTTTAGGATCATTCAAAGATCCTATGATACTATGCAAGTCATCAAGTCCTAACCAAGGCATTTTGCAGATTAGAAAACAGACCACAGGAGGAAACTGAGTTTGGAAAGGAATCTGCAGAGTCAAAAACATAATTGAAAGAGGACAGATTTGAATTGGTTCTTAGAGTGAAAATCCAGCAGTGACTATTTCCTTTGATTGTTTTTACCCTAGCTCAATGATGCTCACCATTTGTTTCTATAATTTGGGGTATCAGTAATTTGTCTGAATGGTAGATAGATGAGAATATCACATGGAACAGAGAAAACAAAAACATAATGTTCCAACTTGAAATATGCCTGAGTGTAAATGTCACAGTACATGTAACTTTAAGTCAATCACTGTGATGTATATTTAACTGCCCTCCCATCACAGGCACTTTAGAAATAGATATGATATTGGGAAGAAATATTATTAAACATTGCATCCATTCTTGCTTATTTCCTAATTTACTTTCCTATTTATCATCACAACCACTGAAATCTGAGGAAAGACTAGACCCATTTATCCCCAAAGTCACAGAAGCCATTCAAATGTCAATGCAATCAGAGAAAAGGAACAGGAGACCCATCCTCCCCACTCTAATACATTCAGCCTCAATAGGTCTTATAGGTAAAGTAAAAGTCACATCTAAAGATTCGACATGTGCTTTGAACTCTAATCTGGATGGAGTGTTAATATACACAAGTGCTAACCCACCAAGATATCCCAAGTAACACTTCCAGCATCTTAGTAAGGTCTGCAATATATTAAACACCAATATGATTTCCTGATGTAAATCAGGGATCACTCGCTCACTCTCTCTCTCTCTCTCTCTCTCTCTCTCTCTCTCTCTCTCTCTCTCTCTCTCTCTCTCTCTCTCTCTCTCTCTCTCTCTTTTCTCATGTTCTGGAGAGATGAGGCAAGGTCTGAACTCACTTTGAAACCCAGGAAAGCTTAAGGTCAGATCTTCTCCATGGGATGTAAAGAAAGACAAGCAAAAATCTTGATGCAAAATGGTATTTAAAGAGTTTTATGAGAACAAGCACGATTGTACGATGAACCAGTCAGAGATTACTGACTCTTGCTTTGTTCTCTCACAGCAATACATAAGGTATTATATGACATTTTTAAAAATATGTACTAGCCTTTGTGAAGGAAGATTCTTCTATTAATCTTGAGATAGGAGGGTATACTTGGAATACTTTTTTTTTTCCTTGCAAATATTGGGAAATAGTCTGATTTTGATTTTCTATACTGTTTTTAGGAGAAATATGTATACATGCAGGCTTTTGTATATTTACACCTGTGAAAGGTTTTGGTTTAGTATTTATTTTTTTATAGGACAAAATACATTGTGGGAAACAAAAGGAAGCACTCATCCCCAATAGATTTACATCTGCAGATGGAGGAAGAAGGTAAAAACTAGGAAACAAAGCAAGTGTTGGAGAGTAGATAACACATTTGGAAAAGGAATAGAGCTTCTTCAGGGCCTGTTACCCATCCTGACATATTTGTGACTTAAAGATAGATAGATAGATAGATAGATAGATAGATAGATAGATAGATAGATTCAGAAATGACTGAAAAATGAAGGAATATTGTTTTTGTTCAGTCATTTTTCAGTCATGTCCAACCCTTCCTGACTGCATTTGGGGTTTTCTTGGCAAAGATACTAGGAGGGATTTGACATTTCCTTCTCCAGCTGTTTTGATAGATCAAGAAATTGAGGCAAACAGTGTTAAGTGACTCACACAGGGTCAGAAAGCTAATGAGTGTCTGTAGCCAGATTAGAACTCAGGAAATGGGTCTTCCTGACACCAGGCCCAGCACTCTATCCACTATGCCACCTAGTTATCCTTTAAAGAGTTGTATTTCTTGACTTGTTGACATATAGATGCATTAGAATGATAGTATTAATAGGATAGACCTTTGTTTTTATAAAAAACAGCATCATTAATGAAACATTAAAATTTTGTATGACTATTCCTCCTATTCAACTCTGGCTCTTCAATTTCGTCAATCTCCATTGATGTATACATGAGTGTATTTGTACATATATACACCCATATATGTCTATATATACACGTGTATATATGCATATACACCTATATGTCTACATAGTCACGTGTATATATACACATATGGATGTATATAGGCTACATATTGTGATGATTAATATATGAGACATAGTTTCTAGGTAATTTAAACATTTTATTAATATGGCCAGTGGGATATTAGTAAAATGAGGTCTATGGCCATCTCTCCAAGATCAAATACCCCATGGTGTTGTGACACAGAGCTTATCTACCCTTGAAAAAGTAGGTGGTCAAGGGGAGCAAGAATTGACCCCTCAACAGAGAGATTATCTTCAGCCTTGGGCTATCAATTCAAATGTAAGGGGCTAAAATTCTAGCTAGTCTGCCTAAAATATCTAATGTGTAGTTACCAGTAAATTATAAGCTTTAGCAAGAGTATTTAAGTTTTTAAGTATTTATTAAAGAGCATTAGGATCAGAGAGAGAGAGGTAGAAATCTAACTATTTCTAAGAGACCCCATCATCAGACCTGCCATAGTAAGGTCAAGAACAAAAAAGATCCAATGCGTCCTGTGAAACGGGAACATCCCATCCATGCACACACACAGCTCCAAGCTAGTTGGCTGGTAGCTTTGATAGACAGTACCCACGAGCAAACGTCACTTCCTGACGCCAAGGAAAAGTCGCATTGCTTGCCCTCAGAAGCCTTCCCCTCATGGAGGAGCTTTCTTGCAGTAACTCTCCAGCAGGTTGCATCTCTCCAATCACTACAAAAAGAATGTCCTCCTCTTCAATGGGGGCTTTCCAATGATCCTTACCTGGAAGGAGAATCCTTAGGCTATTTAGATAAATGGATCTGTCTCCTCCCAAGATTTCTTATGAGCTTAGGTTGGGCCTGACCCAGATGGAGAGATTGGATAAAATCTCTCAAAGAGATCTTTGAGTGTAGGGAAGAGCGGACAACAAAAGAAGGGGAGATTTCTGGGTCCCCCAAGTTACTGATTATTAATAATTCTCTCAGTTCTGATATTTAGTATCTAAGTGACTTGCGGCAAGTTACTTCATCTCCCTGGGCCTCAGTTTCCTCACTTGAATAATGAGGTATCTGAAATAATGGCCTCTAAAGTCCTTTCTGGCTATTAATCTATGACCTCACTGGAACTCAGTTTCTTCATCTGAAAAACAAGGTGTCTGTAAGGTCATTTCCAGCTCCAATTTTGAGTCTTAGTTGTCTCATATGTGAAGTAAACAAAAACAACATACTGTACCCTCAAATGAAAACACCCTCAAAACCTCCCAGGGGGAGGGGATAAACTATTAATAAATATCAACATAATTGAATCCAGTGAATTCAATTTAAACCTGACCACATAATTTCTACCTCAAATCACTCATGCAATAACATTGGGGCATAAATACTTAGGATTTCCCACTGAGCACTCCCATCCCCAACCCACTCAGAATGATACACAGGAAGCACAATCTAATTCATTAGCTTATGACTCAGCTGTTAGCTATTGGGCCTTCTATTATGACTTGACCCAGAACTCTCCCTAATCCCCAAAGAGGTGGCAAATACTGAGACACAGATTCTGCTCAGACATGCATGGGAAAAGGAAAAAAATATTATAGTTGGCAGACTTTTGAAGACATTGGAAGGCTGGTAAATATGCATGGTGCATGAAGTCATGGGCTACAGAGAAAAGAACATCAAGCCTGAGGGAAAGTGACCTATTACCAGCAGTGGTGGTGGCAGCAACAAAAACATTGGAAGTATAAAAGAAATAAAAATCTAATTTTTTTATCTAACTTTGATCCAGAGTTTCCACTATTTGGACTATATTTCAAGAACCTTAATGACCGTAAGAAAATGCCCTCAGGTGCAGCTAGGTGGTGCAGTGGACAAAGCACCTGCCCTGAATTCAGGAGGACCTGGGTTCAAATTTGGTCTCAGACACTTGACACTTATTAACTGTGTGACCCTAGGCAAGTTACTTAACCCTCAGTGCCCTGCAAAAAAAAATGCCCTCAAATAGTTACTTATGTTATGTATGAAAACAAAAAAGTTGTAAACAATTATATGTGCCCAGGGATTGGATAATGGCTATATAAATTATGGCATATAAATGTAGTGGACTCTTCCTTCATATTAAAGAATGATAGTTATGAACTATTTAGGGAAACATAGGAAGAATTAGATGAAGTGATGCAGTTTGAAGAAAGCAGGTCCAAAGAATGAAGTACACAGTGACCAAAACAATCTGATAGAGTTAACTTGGTGAGGTAATAAAATAAAATAATAAAATGTCAATAAATGTCATCAGTTTGGTTTAACTTTTTCCCCAGAAATAAACTGTGATGCCAATGATTTAGGGAACTTCCAGTGAGGAATTTTACCTGTCAATGCCAATTGGCAACTGTTGTATAAATTTTACAGTTGCTTGGGGTATTGAGAATTGTCTGTGGTCACATAATCAGGATGTGTCAGATGCAGGATCAATAACAGATTGCTTATGTGAAAGGACAGAGTTCTCTTTATGTTGACAATCATTCTTCCCAAAGCCACTTCACTTCCAAAGATCATATTGCTGTTGACAGCACCTCCATCCTGCCAACGGGTGAAAATCCAGTTTTTCAAATTCAGTTTTGTCCTCCATTCTTCATTTTCACTAGCCCCACACATCCAACCCATTAACAGATCTTGTAGTTTCTACCTCTCCCAAATCTCCCACATCCGTCCCATCAGAATGGTAGGGTGATTCTTCACTGCCTTTCCCTCATATTAATACTTGTCTAATCAGTCTTCTTGCTTCAAACCTCTCTTCACTGTGACTTTGCCAGAGTGATTTTCTTAAAGTAGACATCAATCATATCACTCTTCTATTCACTAAAACTCAGTGGTTTTCTATTAACTCTAATGTATACTAGACATTTTTCTGTTTGGCAATTAAAGCCCTTTGAAAATTATTTCAATTTACTTTTCTAGCCTGATAACATAACACTCCTTTTCATGTCCATAAAGTTCATTTCTAATGACTCTCTCATGGTCCTTCAGATATGCCACCACATCTCCAATGTGCTTGAGTACATACTGTTCACCATATCTGGAATAAACTCCTTCCTCATTTCCCATTTCTTAGAATCCCAATTTTTCTTCAAGACTCGGTTCAAGCATCATCTTATTAATGAACAACCCCTGATTTCCCTAGATGCTAGGTGTTTCCCTATTCTCAATCACCTTGTACATATTTTGTAAATAATATACATAGACATATACACAGATATGCACATGTAAAGGCTAAAATTCTAGCTATACTGTCTAAAATATCTAATGAGTGGTTGCCAATAAATTATAAGCTTTAGGAAGAGTTAGACTTTTAAGCATTTATTAAGGAGAATAAGAATTTTGTAAAGAGAGAGAGAAAGGCCTGATTCATCTATCTATTAAAGAGAAAGAGCATTCCTAGCTCTGCTCTCTGCCAGAGTCCACATGAAAGAGAGAGAGTCAGAGTGCCAGGCTCCCCCTTCTTCCTCCCACAAGCAAACGTCACTTCCTGATGCCAAAGAAAAGATGCATGGTCTTGCGCTCAGAGACCTTCACCTCATGGCAGAGCTTTTATACAGTAAGTCTCCAGCAGGTGGCATCATTCCAATAGTTACACACCCATACACACACACACACATATATATATATATATATATATATATATATATATATATATATATATATATATACTGTTTCCCTCAGATAAATAATAGAATTGTTTCGCCCTTTCTCTTGTAGACCTATTGTCTAACTTAGTGCTTAAAGAAATGCTTGCTAATTGTTTCAGAGATAATGTATGTTGTAATCAGTTTAGATTGTTTCTTGAGAAACATGGATTGTGTAAAAAGAAAATGCTTCAATACTTTAGTCTGCCGTTTTCAATTTATTATTATTATTTTTTGCATTATACACATCAACAATGAATGAATAGTCCTTGTTACTGGGACTAGGAAATAAAAAGGAAATATGTATTTAATCTGCTTTATACTACTCCTAACTGTAAATTATGCAATTTATATGTTCAAGGAACAAAGATAGACCTGACATAGTAATATGTATGTATAGAATAAACATATTTGTGTGTCTCTGTGTATATACACATATGTATATATGTTTAGATACACATACATATATAAATGAATATACATGCACATGCACATACACATACACATGCCTATATTTTTTAATGAGTTTTTGCACCCAAACTCTGGTCAAAATGGAAAGCTAAAAAGAGAACAAAGCAATCTTTCCAAAGTCCAAAGCCATTTATTATAGGTCAATACCTTCTTTCTCTGCAGTTCTTTTGGGCTACTTAAAAAAAAATGTCATTCTTTGATTTGGTATTATTTGCATCAAGTCCTACATACATTCCTTCTGTCAACTGATTTCATAGTGCTAGTATTCTCCCCGTCTGTTTTAGGTGAAAGAATCCGGCAAAAGCACATGATATTTTAAAATTACATTCAATAACAGTTTATTCTTAAAGATAGGTCAAAGTATTTTATAATTCATGGCACAACTCAGTCTTTAAGGAAAACAACAGTTTCCTCTATGTCCGTGAATCAGATTGATGGGAATTCTGAACATACTGTGGCATCTCACTGGGATGTGATGTTTTTGACCCACAAATGAACCCCCTCTGGTTCTCTCCACCACAGCTGTCACTCAATTTAAAAAAACAAAACAAAACAAAACAATTAGCAGCACTTAAATATCGAATAAAGCCAAGTTAAAAAGTTCTTTGTAACTGTATGTGCCCAGTGGATTTTATAGCAATAAGATTCTAGCTATCTAAATAATCACATTCTTCTTACCATTATTGTTATTAATAGTATTATTAACAAAGCAGCAATGTTAGCAATTACTGATTTTTTATGCTACTAATAATTCTCATATGTCAATTATTCCTTAGAGAACAGGCATAGCCACATGTCATTTAGCCATAATGTAAGGATTTAGAATATAGTTTAAAGATTTCTAGTTTTAGTTTCTAAAGTCCCATTGATAATACAGAGAGCCTATTGAGAGAGGAAAGAGTAACAAAAAAGAAAAAGTTTAAACTGATCAAAAACTAGACAGGTGTTTGTGGAGGTTAGATTCTAGACGGTTTTATTGTTACTCTTGTTTGGTTTTGGATATGTTTCAGCTGTTGTTATAATTGCTGTAGTCCCAAGTATATGTGTGTGTTTATTGTTTTTGTAAGTGATGTTTGTTGTTATAGCAATTTGTGGTTGTAGATTTGGTTATGATTTTGGTGTTGTTGCTTTCTCCCCCCTCCTGTTTAAGAGTAGATTCTGAAAAGATTTCTATTTCAAAGTTTTGCATAAGTTGCTGTTGTTCTTGGTGGTGGTGGTGTTTTGTTTTGTTTTGTTTTGTTTTTTACTTAAATTACAATGTTCCAAACCTTACAAAGTTCCATTTATAAAATGAATTGGGAAATAATGCTTCCCTGATGAAACATAAAGCATGACAAGTGTAGCTAGATAGCTGGAGAAAACAAATATTCTACAAATATGTGTTTTTAAAGTTTCTGACCTAACCTAGAGTTCATTAAATCACTGCCATTCCTTCTGAGAAAGTATACACCAAATACCATTGAAAATATTACTAGCATGGTACAAGTGAAAAACAAAACACAACACTATGGCTATTCAAAATCTCTTTTAAGGGAAGATAAATTGCATTTATTCACATGGTAAGATTTCAAAATGTTTACATTTTTAGCATGTTTAATTATTAGTTATTTAACTATCTTACTCTAGACTTTCTATCTATGATGCCGAAAATGCTATCAGATAAATTAATATAATGGTATTTAATAGATAAATATATATAATGGTGTGTAAAAGCTATATAATGATAAAGAGAAAAATAGGTAGATTAATGAAACCATCATTTGTGTAAGATCATTTTATTTATCACTCTTTGTAGTTCAATCTCTTTTAACTATTTAGAATATAAGATCCATGAGGGTAGGAGATGTTTCAATACCTAGAACTTATTAGGAACTTAAATAGTTTTGATTGATTGATTGATAAGTATACACATGTCTCTATATAACTCTACATATAGATTATTGGTTTTGAATCATTTTAGTCATGTGTGACTCTCCATGATCCCATTTGGGGTTTTCTTGGCAAAGACTGTAGTGGTTAGCCATTTCCTTCTCTTGCTCACTTTACAAATGAGGCAAACAGGGTTAAGTGACTTGTCCACAGTCACACAGTTAATAAGTGTCTGAGGCCAGATCTGAACTCAGGAAGATGATTTTTCCTGACTTCACAAATCACACTGTACTGTGCCACTTAGATGCCCCAGTAAATGCTTAATGAATTGCTTATTTTCTTTCCTTTCAATATTTATTTATCATTATTTTTGTTTGGTTGGCTGTGTTTGTTTTGTATAATATCCAAACTACCTCTTAACTATCCCTCATTGAATCTTCCATTAAGACACGGAAAATTAATTAATTAAATCAATTAAAACCAAGTAAACAAAAGCAAATGACAGTAATTACATCACATGTAGTATTCTATGCCTATAGACTGCTACCTCCCAGTAAAAGAAGGAGCTGCACATTCCCCATACGAGGACAAAGATGAGCCTATTCAATTACATATCATTCAGCTTGGTTTTAGTGTTCATTTCATTTAAATTATGGTTAGCATTTATATAGTTCTTTAGGGTTTGCAAAACCCTTTAGAAATATAATCTTTGATTCTCACAACAACTGTTTTACAGATGAGGAACCTGAAGCAAAGATTGGTTAAGTGACTTGCCCAATGTCATATATCTATTAAATGTCTGAGGCAGGTTTCAAACTTAAGTTTTCTTAAAAACTACAAGTGCAGTGAACTATCCTGTAGGCCACCAGGCTACTATATGTGGTTATTGTACTTGTGTACAGTTTTCCCGACTCTGCTTATTTCACTCATTATCAGTTCTTACTAGTCATGGGATCATCAGTTTAGATCTGAAAGTGACCTTAGAGGTCCTCTAGAACAATTTTCTCATCTAAGACATTATCTACCTGAGACACAGAGAGATTAATTGATATGTTTCTCTTAATCCTTTATTTTTGTTTTTTCTATGGAACAATGCTATTTCTGTACATTAAAAAAATACAGTACAATTTATTCCACCATTCTTTTTTTTTTTTTAATGGGGCAATGAGTGTTAAGTGATTTGCCCAGGGTCACACAGCTAGTAAGTGTCAAATTTCTGAGGATAGATTTGAACTCAGGTCCACCTGAATCCAGGGTTGGTGCTTTCTTCACTGTGCCACCTAGCTACCCATATTCCACTATTCTTTAAGGGAGAGGCCCACTATGTTTCTCATTCTTGTCGTGATCAATATAATTTAACAACTGTTTAAAGAACTCCTCACTTTTACTTATTTGTCTCTAAACTGAAAAGTATGAAACTCACATTTCCCAGTAAAAGCTCTATTGAATGAATATGTGCCCTAAAGCTAAGACTTATGACTTGACTTTTTTTGGTTGTTGTTTTTTGTGTGAGGCAATTGGGGTTAAGCAACTTGCCCAGAGTTAAACAGCCTGTACATGTCAAGTGCCTGAGGCTGGATTTGAACTAAGGTCCTCCTGACTTCAGGGCCAGTACTCCATCTACTGAGCCACCTAGCTGCCCTTTATGACTTGACTTCTTGTTTAGAATAGGTAAGAATGGAATGTTATATGTACTATCGGTTGGAATTATTATATTTGATGGTTTCCCCCTTTTTTAAATTGAAAGATACCCTAGGTAATCACTTATTGAGAAATGACTATTAAAAAAAAACACATAACAATTTAAAAGAGAAAAAAAATAAAACCTTTTTTTTTTCTTTAGAGACAAACTAAAATCCTATAAGTGAGTACATTAAGAACAAGAAGATCTTATTTGGAAATATATTTACATGTCAATTACTATGTAATTCTAAATTATTGTCTAAATATATTGTATCAATGAAGGAAAGAACAAAGACATAGAAAGCTACGAAATCAAACTAATAGCACCAATTGGCTTATAAGATCATTAAATGTATATCCCGTGTTTCTCTACATTTTTGAAAATGTTTCTACTTAGATTTTGTAGCCTTTATCAATCTAAAAGTGGAGTTTGGAGAGGTAACCCTTTATCCCTAATCTGTATTACAGGCCTAAGAAAAATTTGAGAATTAAGTAGCACGTTGTTTTAAACAGCTATCCCAAATTAAGTGACTCAAGTTTTTATTCCTTTCAGGAGAATAAAAATCGCATGTAGCTTTTAACAAGTACTTCTTTCTCTTCAAAGTGCCATATAAACATTAATCTCCATGACTTCCCTGTGAATGGGATATCAGCAGGAGCTTTTACAAGTAGAAAAGCAAGATTAAGAAAAAGCAAAATAAGAGATAACTCTCTTTGCTCCCTTACCTGGAACTGAAAGCCACTAGGTTGCACCTTTTCCTCCAATTCAGTTTATTTTGTTCATTTGCCAAATCTCCAGTGGATGTGATAATGAATTGTAAAATACCCCCAAATGACTGGAATTGGGGCAGGAAAGGGCAACAAAAAAGAGTCATGGATAATATAAAAATTCAAAAAGCATTCCATCAGAGATGAAACCCACCTGCAGCTAGTGTGGCCTTCTGCAGGAAGCCTTTCCTGTCCCCTCACCCTTCTCCCCTATCATCCCCCCCATCAAAATCGTTTGCATTTATTTGTGTTCCACTGATCCTGTTTACATTTGCTATCTCTCCCATTAGAAGATCATCTCCTTACAGATAGAAATTGTTTCACTTTTGTTATCTGTATCCCCAGAACCAGCACTTAATAGTCTGGCATATAGTAGGCACTTAATAAATACCTGACGATTTGGTGGTTGGTGTAGACCTCAAGAATAAGTTGATAAAAACTCCATTTTAAAAATTGTTAGGATGTCTTCACAAAAGTCCTGCCCTCGTCGCAATTCAAAAAGCATTGGGTAAATTTATCCTATTTGCATGGCACCATGCTAGACACTGGAATGTAATGGTCAAAACATTCCATGTCTGTAATGTGACTGCTTACTTTTATGACATGTTATTATGCAGATTTCTAAATGTAAAAAAAAAAAATGAGAAAGGGGAAAGCACTAACAGGTGAGAACTGTGTGGGGTTAGTGGGGGAGCTTCCAGTAGAAGTCTGTACTAGCATTGATCCTTAAGGGAAGCTATGGATTCTAAGAGGAGGCTATGAGACAGGAGTGCCTTCCAGGAGTGTGGTCAGACTTGGTCGATTCATATTGGGAAATTGATGGAATGCCAAGTCTAGAGAATGGCGAATGAATACTCAGGTGTCTTAAAAGCTGTACAAACGGAGCACAATGATAAAAGAAAAAATAATAAAAGGAAAAAGTGGAATTAATATATCACTTTAGGGTTTATAAAGCACTTTATATGGATTATCTCATTGAATCATAATAAAAATACTGGAAGATAGGTCCTATAGACAGAACCACAAATAGGAACACTTAAGCCTGGGGCAAATCTACTTATAGATGAGGTCAAGGGGAGAGGAGGGAAGGGGGAACTATATTACTCCTGAATGCAGTACGTAATAAATAGAATAAGTCACACATATTTTCAAATTATTTTGTAAGTTTTAATAATTGCAAAAAGTTAGAGAAATACATTAGTAAAATTAATATTAGAATTGATGAGATTAAAATATTGTTGTTTGCAAATGACATGAAAATATATTTAGAAAATCCAGTAGTTTTAACCAAAAAATTAAAAGGGGTGATGAATGAATCCAGCAAGGTTATAGGATAAAAGATTAAGTCAAAAATATAATTTACTTTCTTATTTATTTGTAATAAAGATCAAGAAACAAAACAACCACAAAGAGAAGCTTGTGTGTGTGTGTGTGTGTGGTACAATGAGGGTTAAGTGACTTGTCCAGGGCCACACAGCTAGTAAGTGTCAAATGTCTGAGGACAAATTTGAACTCAGGTCCTCCTGAAACCAGGGTAAGAGCTTTATCCACTGCGCCACCTAGCTGCCCCTGAGAAGCTTCATTTCCAATGATAACTCACTCAAACTAATATTTGGCAATTAATCTGCCAACTATCATCCATGACCCATGTATGAAGGCAATTTTACAGCTATAATTTTCAAAAAGAAAGAAAGTCCTCTAATTGAAGGGTTATTCTGCATTTGTGGAAGGGTGAGATTAATATAATAATAATACTTTGAAACTTGACTTATATAGTAATGTTATACAAATGAAAGTGTCAAGAGTTTTCTTTATTGAAATAAATAAGAAGGCAGCTAGGTGGCACAGTGGATAGACCACTGGCCCTGGATTCAGGAGGACCAGAGTTAAAATCCGGCCTCAGAAACTTGACTAGCTGTGTGACCCCGGACAAGTCACTTAACCTCAATTGCCTCACCCCCCCCCCAAAAAAAGAGAAAGAAACAAGAAGAAAAATTTATGTTAAAGAAAAAGAGATACAAGAATATGGATTATCACATTGGGAAATAAAATGATCAGACTATATATTAGACTTTAAAATATATTATGAAAATTATCTTTCTCTGATGAAAATAATAGATGGATATAATAATATAGAAATATTGTATCAACTACATATTATAAAATATAATAGATAAACTTTACAAATAAGGCACAGGGGGGCAGCTAGATGGCACAGTGGATAGAGCACTGGCCTTGGAGTCAGGAGTACCTGAGTTCAAATCCGGCCTCAGACACTTAACACGTACTAGCTGTGTGACCCTGGGCAAGTCACTTAACCCCACTTGCCTCACTAAAAAACAAAACAAAACAAAACAAAAAAACAAATAAGGCACAGGGAAATTAATCATATTAATTATGTTAGGTCACATGATACAATGGTGTTATTTATACATATATAAAGAAGATATAGATACAGATATGGATGTAGATGACAGTTACAAATGAACAAATAGCAACATAACTAGACAGAGGCAGAGATATAAAATATCATACATATGTATGTATGTATGTATACATATAGATTTAGACATTTTGTTAAAAAATTGGTGAGAAGTAGGTTTTGATCAACATCTGACTCCATCTAACTCAACTGGAGAACAGACTCAAACATTAAAATAAACCTTAGAGGGGGCAGCTAGGTGGTGCAGTGGATAAAGCACCTGCCCTAGATTCAGGAGGGCCCAAGTTCAAATCCGGCCTCAGACACTTGACACTTACTAGCTGTGTGACCCTGGGCAAGTCACTTAACCCTCACTGCCCCATCCAAAAAAAAAATAAAAATAAACAAATACATGAATAAATGAATAGATAGGTAGACACATAAATAAATTAATGAATAAAATTAAATAAAAAATAAATAAAAAAATAAACCTTTGAAAAAGAAGAAAATGGAAGAATGAAGTTATTTCAGTTGTGAATGGAAGCTTTTTACCCTATTTAAGAAAAGGAATTACATTGTACTTAACTGTGCTTTTAAATATTGTACAATGAAACCAAAACAATTAAAAGGGAATGAAACAAAAGGAATGAAAAAGATTTATGGCAAATATGACAGATGAAAAACTTGACATTTAGAAGAATTATCCAATATTTAAATTCAACAAATTTGGCTACTAGTCCATAAAAGATAAATGGTTTAAAAGATGCATAATTTTCTAAGGTAGAAACAAAATTAATAAACACGACATACATTTTCAATTTCACTTAGTTAATAAAATGCAAAATAAATCAACTTTGTATTATATCATGATCATCAAATTGGCAACTTAACTAAAAATCAATGAAACTATGCTGGTGAAGTTGCAGAAAGGAAGGTGCAATCATATAGACCTGATTGAATTCCAAACCACAGAATTTTGGGACACTTGGGGAGAAGATTGTAGCAGTATGTAGTAAAAGTTAGGAAATTATTCATACTATTGGAAACAATAATTCATTTGTTTGGGAAATACCTGAAAATAGTATTAAAAACAAACAAACAGTATGCTCCAAAAGGTATTCCTTCAAAGATGTTCACAGCAGCATCATTGGGCACTGCAAAAAACTGAAAGCAACCAATGTCCCTAACAATAGGAGAAAGACTGGATAAACATTATTAGCATGTTAATGTAACCAAATACTGAAATGCAATTGAGATTGGCAAATATGAGTATTTCAGAGAAATACCAAAAAAAAAAAATTTTTAATGAGGAAAAAAAAACTGAAGGGGAAAAACAGCATGAGAAGAACAGAGCACTTGGTAACTATGACCATTGTTAGTAGAAAGGAAGTGATAAATAATACTGATGAAGACAGACTTCAGAACACAGATCAGTGGTACATTCTCTTAAAACTATCAAATAAATGATTTTTTTTTTTTTAAAGACCACATTCGGGCAGCTAGGTGGCACAGTGGATAGAGCACCAGCCCTGGAGTCAGGAAGACCTGAGTTCAAATCCGGCCTCAGACACTTAACACTTACTAGCTGTGTGACCCTGGGCAAATCACTTAATGCCAATTGCCTCACCAAAAAAATAAAAAATAAATAAATAAATGAATAAACAAACAAATAAATACATGAATAAAATAAAGAGACCACATCTCTTGACACTCCTTCAAGCTTGGGTACTTTTTTCCCCACACACTACCTTACATACAAGGCCAAGAACAGGAGTTGGTACACTAATTACTTCCCACTTAGCTCAGTTCCTAGAACTTTGTAGATGCTTAATAAATGTTTGCTGACTGATTTTGAGACTTTCTTTTGGCTATTATCACTCAGCAACTATCACTCCTCCTTTAAAATTTACTCTAGAAGAAGGGGGTGGAGCCAAGATGGCAGAGGAAAAGCATTGACTTCCCAGAGCTCTCCCACCAAATGCCTTCAAATCATGCCATAAGACAATGCTAGGAAAAGCAGAACCCACAAAAGGATAGGGTAAGAGCATTTTCCAGCCAAAGACAGCTTAGAAGGTTGACAGGAAAGATCTTTTGTGCTGGGGTGAGAGTGTAGTACAGCCCTTTAGCCGTGCTGTGCAGATCCAGCCCCTGCAGGCCACTCCAGAGGAGCCTCTCGGCTGCAGCTGCAGGTGCTTCTGGAACTCAGCCTTTGGACGGTGAGGGACTCGAGCATTTGGCCCAGGGGAGATTGCAGGGCTCTCTTCTGACACTGTGGTGGAACTCTGTTGTTTTGGCCATGTTTAGAACCAGGAAGCAGTCTTGAGTGGCAGCCCAGGTGGAGGAGGGGCACAAGCAGACAGGAGCTTGCAACCAGTGAAACAGAATTCTATTCCCAGGTTAAAGAGCAAGCAGGCCTTTGGTTGCTTGCAGACCAGCGCACAGTCCAGGGGAGTGGTGAATATGCCTCTCCAAAATCATGCCACCTGGGTTCCATTGAAACTTGGGACAGTGTGCCCTGGAAGCAGTGCCCCACTTTAAGAAGGAGTTAAAAATCAAGAAATAGGATGGCAAAATGAGCAGACATAAAAAGATGCTGACCCAAGAAAATTTCTTTGGTCACAAGGAAGATCAAAATACACCCACAGAGAAAGATAGCAAAGTCAAAGCTACTACATTCAAAGATTCCAAGAAAAATATGAAATGGTCTCAGGGCATAGAAGTGCTCAAAAAGGACTTTGAAGATAAGGTAAGAGAGGTATAATTTACTCCATTCCATCTAAATCCTTGTTGCTGTCATCTGTGGACTTCCAGGTCATCTCTCTCAGAATAACTTCCCAATCCTGAAAATCTTGTTTTTTACCCTAAGAATCTACCCTTCAAACAATTAAGCCTCTCATTTCTTCAACTTGATGTGATTCTCCAGCCTACACTATGCAGAAGGGTGCATTACTGACAAGCCCTATCTTAAAGCACCTCCCAATTTGATTTTCTCTAGGTTTCAGAATTCCTAGGATTGTTTCTTCAATGTTCAGTGATAGTGGGTGTTATTGGTCATTCCACTTCCAGAGAGTCTATCTATTCCCACCTATGAGGCTACTACAATATGGAATCATAGAACTGGAAAAGACTAGAAGAAATCATGTAGCCTGGCCTTCTGCTATCATCTAATCATGCCTTGGTTTTAGCTATTTATCCAATTTCTACTCAGAAAACTCAGTACAGTATGAATCATTTGGGTGATTTTTATTTACCAAAAGACTTTCCAAAAATCACTCATTTCTCTCCACCCTCACTTCCTGGGACATGGTAACTCCTGAGTCTTGACTGTCAGATTTCAGCTAATGGCCCCAAAAGCTGAGTTAATGAGGGCTTCCTCCAATGAAAACATTTGCTTATTTTGTCTTTCTACATTGTAATTTACAAAAGCATCAATTTCAGCAAGATGCTTGACTTGTTATTCCAGCTTTGACATGTTTCAAAACCTAACATAAGGTTTAAAAGGTAAAACAAAGATGTGTTTTGTAATGCAGTAATCTAATTAATGTGTTATTGTTGTCATCCACAGTCAGCTTTTCTGGGCATGCATGTGAACCTGTTTTTAAAAATCAGTTTCTGATTAGAAGCGGTATGATGTAGTAGAAAAGAAGTGGATTTAGAGGGAGAACACCTGCATGAGAATCAGGGCTTTGCAAATCATTTAAAATTACAGCAATATTAATAATAGTAATAGCCTTTATATAACCCTTTGAGGATTGTAAATCACTTTACATGTTACTTCATTTGATGCCATGTGGGAGACAAGTGCTATTATTATCCCCATTTTATAGGCAAGAAAAGTGAGGTGGAGGCCCATCAGTTACAAGTCCATACATATTTAAAGTACAATTCAAATTCATATCTTCCTGACCTCTAGGAGGCACAGTGAACTGAGTACTGATCCTGGAGTCAGGAAGAGCTGAGTTCAAATCCAACAATCGATCCTTACGGAATATATGATCTTGGCTGGACAAGTCATTTGACCTTGTCTGCCTCAGTTTCCTTATCTGTAAACTGGTGATAATAGCAGTATTTATCTTAAAAGGTTGTTGTGAGGAGGAAATGTGATAATATTTGTAGATTAATTAGTTAAGTAACTGGCACATAGGAGACAGTTAATAAATGCTTCTTTGCTTCCATTCTTCCTTCTATCCTTTATATTAACTAGCTGCCAATTCTCAGCCTCTGTTTCCTCCTCTATAAAAACAGGGGTTGCATTTAATGGTCTCTAACTTCTCTTTCACCTCTCTATCAATGACTTTATATATCCATCTGTGCATAGACACAATGTTTTAAATGTACCCAGAAAGAATTTAAAGGAAGCTAAGAGATCAAGTCTCCTCCTTTTACCAACAAGGAAATGGAGGTCCAAAAACCAGAACTCATTTAGCCAAGTTACAACCAAGTGGCAGAGCTGAGACAAGAAAGAGTTCTCTTTAGCATGGTCTTCCATCTAAGATACTGCTATTTGGGTATAAAACTTGCCCAGGAATATCACCACAGTGATACAACCATCAGAAACAAAACTCTTACAAGTTAAGCAAGATTAATGATGCCAATGCATACATTCCATTAAGTTTTGTTTTCCTTTTAAATTCACCAAGGCTAGGTTTTCAAAGCCTGAGTGTGCCTTCTAATGGGTTACATTATTTTACTTAGTATATTTATCAGAAATCTATGTAATGTCATAAATCTAATTTTACCAGCACTCTCTCAAAAAGCTGTTCACCATTCCACTGAATTTGACTTTCTAACAATTACAATACACTTGCCTCTCTGGAAGAGTATACGTTCAGATGAAAATCAAAAACAAAGTAATGAGAATGTTATGAAAAGTCATAAATGTATTTTATTATTTATAGTCTAGTAATGGATGCTCCCACCTGGCTGGTACATTTTCCATTAAGCTTTGACATTTTCTGCTAAAGCCAATCAAATAAGTCACTGAGTAAAAGCAAGGTTTTCATGTCTATGGTGAAAATATTCAAAATTAACTTTTACTGTTGTCCTCACCCTTCTTGATAGACACTTTGTCCTCCCTTGGCTTCCATGATATTACTCTCTTCTGGTTCTTCTTCTATTTGATTATTGATTAACTGCCCCCTTGTTGCTTCATCATAGTTCTCCTGTTTCCTAAGCATAGAAGTATCCTATGACTGTCTTGGCCCCTTCCCTCCCTTTTGCTCTCTTAATTTTCTTTTCTATCTATACTCACTCTGTGAGTAATTTCACCCATTGCTATGATTTTAATTATCATCTATGCATATTCCTCTCAAATGTATATATCTATTTCTTGTTCCCCCAACCCCCTATTCCCACATAGCTATCAAATGATGTCTAATCATCCATGAAAACTCAAAAAGTTCCAAATCTCAGTTATTTTTTCTCTCCCTCTGAACAAATGAGCAAATTAAAAAAAAAACACATATAAAACCTTGTCCCCTTTTCAAAGATCCATATTTCTCATGAAATTTAGGCTTCTTCTGATTACCTAAGCTCACAGTTGAGGCATTATTCCAACTTTTGCCCTTTCCCCCACTCTCTTTCAATTATCATTCAGTTGCCAAGTTTTAGCTATCCCATTACTCCTATGCCTATTGCATGGATACCTCTCATAGTATCTACTCTAGTTCAAGTCCTGATCAGTTTCCTGATAAACTATGTAATATCTTCCTGACTGGTCTCCTCTGTTTCCAATCATTCATTTCCCCCTTCTCCTAACAGCTGCCATATTAACATTCCTAAATTGTAGATCAGATTATTTTATCTTCTTGATCAAAAAACTATGATCTTTTGGATAAAATACAAATTTCCCAATTTGGCATTTAAAGCTCATTTGAATCTGGCTCCTTCCTAACTTCTCAAACTCACCCCAGCCCCAACTGAACTCTGCATTGCAGATACACTCTCTTACCTTCTGTTCCCCAAATTCATCATTTTGTATCCCATTTCCGAGCTTTTACAGGATCTCTTACTCTATCAGGAATGAAATGTTCTCCTTCTTCACCTCTGCTCCTTAGAATCTTTAGCTTTTTTCATGTAATTACCCTGAGTAACTTAATGTAACAGATCCTGAGCAAAACTCCATGGCCCACAGGGTGAGAACTGCTTTAAGAATCTGCTCTGCCATAAGAAATCTAGCTTTATCCAAGCTCATTTGTGATCTACAACTTAAGAAATTTGGCATTTGGGGGGGGGAAGGATTCCTCTTTTTTTTTTTTTTTAACAAGATTACATATATTTCAGGTTGGAAGTAATACTCTTTAAATCAAAGGTATTCATGTATGGATCCCCCTTAAGGGGAAAAGAAACAAATAAATCTGAGTTTCTTCCTCTATACCAAGTATTAATCTAGTCAATCTTCTTTTAAGGATTTCATATGTTCCTAAGGTCAACTGGATATCAGTTCATGCTTCTCACTGTTTCCTGGGCTATGCTATCTTGTGCCTACACTATGTTTGCTCAGCTTCCCCCAGAGTCTCTCAATCATCCCAGCTTTCCCACTCTCTGAATGCAGCAGCCATCAATTTCCATGCTCATCATACAGGAGCTAATGTTTACATTTTCAAAGGGAATTCATTGAATAATATGGAGTATTCAAGAAATGCCAAGAACAAGAAATTGATTACTCTGGAATTCAAATGGAAAATGACTTTGACAATGCCATTTTGATGTATGGTAGAGCTCTGAGTGATTACAGCAAGAAAAAAACTATCTAGCCCTAATCCATAGCCTTCATCATTTTTAATTATAGTAGCCCATAAATCTAAGGAGAATTTAACTGAACACAAAGGATAGAAAGATATCAGTTAATGAATGTACCCTCAATAAAATAAAATATTAAGAATGAAAATTACTTAGTACTTTCTAATATTGAATAACCATATTCCTTCCTATTTATTTAGTTTTATGATACAGTGGCCTACTTTTAGAACTTAGTATTTTTAGACCTTATTAATGCACATTTCTTTTGAAAAGCCACAAGAGATGATCTGAAAAGGCAACCTAGATTTTGCAACTTTGAAAAGAAGACCAGCAAATCAGGGAAAACTTAGTATTAGATTCATATAATTCTAATTTCCAGTTTTATAGATGATAACCATTAGGATATTGTTTTCAGTTTTATTCTTTAAACAACGTGCCCCTGGACTATCTATTTCAATTCAGCAAAATTTTACAAAGCTTACATTGCATTAGAATACAAGTTCTTTAGAGGCAAAGATCATCTGGGTTTGTTTTTGTTTTGTTTTGATATTCCTAGAATCCATCACTATGCCTGGCGCATTGTAGACCCTCAAGAATTTCTTCTTGGTAGGTTTTTTTAATCATCTTCCATTATCTAGGCATTAGTGGGGAAACAAAGATAAAAAGGAAAAAGAAAATACTCTTTGTCGTCAAAAGGTTTAAATGTCATTGAACCTGCATATATCCATTGCCTGCTATGTTCTAGATACTGTGCTAGGTATTATGGACACAGATATAATCAATGAAGTAATCCCTATATTCTTACAAGGAAGATAAGTGCAAATAAAAGAATATGTAGAAGTAATATAAGGAGGATATATACAAAAATATAAGGAAGCTAAATACTAGTCATTTACGGTAAAAGGATGCTCACAATTTCTTTTTTACAAAAAACAGTGATTGAGATATTTCTTGAAGGAAGAGAATTTATTTTAGGAGGCAGAAGTGAGGAAACAGCATTTCAATGAAGAAGGATGGCTGTTGTAAAGGCACAGAAACAAGAGTTGGAGTTTTGTACCTGAAGAAAAAGGGGAAGCCCAATTTTGTTGGATAATAGGGTGCAGGAGGAAGCTTTATTTTCAGTGAGGCAGGAAAGAGGTTGGAGCTAGGTTTGAGGTCAGTCCTCAGGTTGTGTAGCCATGTTTATTTAGTTTAAATTTTATTTTAGAGTCAAGAGGGAGCCACTTTAAGATACATGCTGAAGGAAAATCACCTTGGCAACCATTATAGGATTAGCTGGAATGGGGAATTATATGAGGAAGGGAGCCCAATCAGGAAACTGTTGCAACAATCCAGGAATTGACATCTGTGTACATGGGGAGAAGATATGTTTTGAAATTAGAAGTAGTAAGATTTTGCCGCTGATTGGATACACTGAATGAGAACAAGGCAAGAGTTAAGAAAGAGCTTATCAACTTGGGAGACTGGAAAGATGGTGTTATCTTCAAAAGAATAAACGAAGTTTTCTACAAGAGAGAAAGCAATGAGTTCACTTTGAATTTGAGGTGTCTCCTATAAATATAGTTTGAAATGTCCAATAGGCAATTAATGATGTAAAACTAAATCTCAAGTGAAGGAATGCCAATGAATATCCCTTCCAAGCTTTCTTTCTCTGGGGCTGACTTTCTTTATCTACAGAAATGAAAGATTTGGGTTAAATAATCTTCAAGGCTTCTTTCAGCACAAGACATTATGTAGTTTGAAGATGGAGTCAAAAATATAAAATGTATTTCCTTGTCTGGGATGCATGTGCCATCACTCCAAGTCTATATAATACCACTTTTTTATTTAATTTCCAAAAATATGACAACAACAAAAATAAATACTTTCAAGTTTGCTAATTATAATTCTTAAACGTGACAATAAGTTGCTATGGGGTATAATTTCCTCTCATCCCTATTTTTCATCACTTTTAATGCTGTGAAACCAATTTAGGAAACAGGTTAATTTTATGCCTATCAGGAAACCTGGTGACAGGTGTCGCCATATGTTACGACACATTCTTCTGTCCATGGGTCATTGCCTCCAAAGGATCTAATGAATGGTTTGTGGTATTGTGACACAGTGAAAGATCCCCTGGGATCTCATGCACGATCTCCTGACAGGTATAAAATTAACTCATGTCACCACAGTAGTTCCCAAACATGACAGCTCCCAGGTCTGTTAGCACTTAGTGCCACAGTGCTTGTGTGCAGAATTAGATGATCCAATAACTGATTTCAATAAAAATCTATCACAGGTCACAGAGAAAAGTAGCATCAGAGTTTGTTACACATGGAACATAAAAGGGCAACATTGGAATGATTGAAAAAATGAAATCTTTGCCTGTGCTACATATGTTCAATTACATATAGAAATGCATTTATATTATATATCTTCACTATTCAAATTATCTTCCTGGCCATAATTCAGAAATAGTAGTCAGATAACTAAATGAATAAAATATTCATTATTATAAATGAAGCGTTGAGGGCATAAAATAATTAAAGTATAACAAAACAGGGGGCAGTTAGGTGGCATAGTGCATAAAGCACTGGACTTGCATTCAGGAGTACCTGAGTTCAAATCTGGCCTCAGACACTGGACACTTACTAGCTGTGTGACCTTGAGCAAGTCACTTAACCCCCATTGCCCTACCCCCCCCAAAAAAAAAGAGTAACAAAAACAGTAATCTCCTTCCCCAAAGAAAGTTCCTCCAAGTTAAGGCATAAATCTGCATACAAGGTAAGAAATTTAGCTCCCATCATAAATCCATGTCTTAAAACATAAAAATATTGTTAGTTTATGCAACTAAGTCAAAGATAAAAAATAAATATAGCTATATTATAGCTTAAATTAATGTGTTCCATGTATGCTGATTTATGAGATTGACATCCTTTCCTATATGACAGATGAAAGAAAAAAAAGGGAGAAAGAAAGATAAGTAGGAAGTAATGAAGGAAGAGAGAGAAAGGAAGCAAGGAAGCAAGGAATCGAGGAAGAAAGAAAGAAAGAAAGAAAGAAAGAAAGAAAGAAAGAAAGAAAGAAAGAAAGAAAGAAAGAAAGAAAGAAAGAAAGAAAGAAAGAAAGAAAGAAAAGAAAGAGAGAGAAAGGAGAGGGAGAGAGAAAGGAAAGGAAAGGAAAGGAAAGGAAAGGAAAGGAAAGGAAAGGAAAGGAAAGGAAAGGAAAGGAAAGGAAAGGAAAGGAAAGGAAAGGAAAGGAAAGGAAAGGAAAGGAAAGGAAAGGAAAGGAAAGGAAAGGAAAGGAAAGGAAAGGAAAGGAAAGGAAAGGAAAGGAAAGGAAGGAAGGAAAGGAAGGAAGGAAGGAAGGAAGGAAGGAAGGAAGGAAGGAAGGAAGGAAGGAAGGAAGGAAGGAAGGAAGGAAGGAAGGAAGGAAGGAAGAAAGGAAGGATCATTTATTAAGCACACATTAAGTGCTAATCACTATATTGGGAATATAAATATAAAAGCTGGATGGTTCCTGCCCTTGAGGAGCTTACATTCCAATATGGAAAGACAATATATCCAATCTAATTCAGTTCAGTAAACATTTATAAAGCACCTACACTGTGTCAGGCAGTGAAGCTGGGAACACCAAGTACTGGGGATATAACACATATAGAGGAGGTGGTAGCCAGAGAATGAAGCTTTTGTCTGAATGTTATGGAGATAATGTATGGAGTCAAACCTGCTGGTATTTTTCTTTCTATGTATCAATAATTTTTTTGTGTTATGATAGTTCCCAGAACAAGAGGTAGAAAGGGGTTACTAGCGTAGTACTTCAGAAATTGGCAGGAAGGTGACTGGGTTTTATGGCTGGATGTTACAGGAAGCCTTCTCTGATATGGCCTGGGATTGTTTATAAAGAGTGACAAGACTTTTTGTCACTCATTCACTAGTCAGGATAGCAAGAGCCCCAGATTCCAGAGCTAAATGGATGAAATCCCTCAGGGCATCATCTGTTGGAAGAGAGAGGTACAAAAGAAAGTGGTCTTGGTTCCAGGGGTCTCTACTACTGCTAACTTTAACAAGCAAGCTCTATGCTACAGCAACTTTGCTCATCATTGATTTCAAAGCTAATTATTTCCAAATGGAAATTATTTTATTTAAATATTACAGTTACTAAAGCATTTTCAATTTAGAGAAAATCAACAATAATTATCTCAAGTGTATCCCCAAGAAATTTGTTACTTATAAGAAATCACTATGAGAGGCATAGTATACAGAACACAGAAGATGAAAGTGTCACCCTATTTTCCAGTAGAGAGACAACATGTATTGTATTGGTTTCTGTTTGGATGACACTATTTAGCAAAGATATTGAGAAACAAGTAGTAACTGAGAATAAGGGGACTAGGATGGTGAGAGACTACAAAACCATATCTAAAGCATAAACTAAAGAAACTTGGGATCCTACACCCAATGAAGGGAAGACTTAGGACATAGTTGAGTTGTCTATTGGGGTGTGGATAATAGTTGAACATGAGTATTTGTAGAAAAGGATTATTTTTATTTTTCAATCAATCAATTAGCATTATTAAGCACTTACAATGTGACAGGCACAGAGCTAACTTCTGGGGATACAATGATAGGCAAAACAAACAAGCAAATAAATAAATGAAAAGAAAAATCCAAACAAAAATTTTGTTCTCAAGGAATTGACAGTCCAATGGGGAGAAAACATGCAAACAACTATGTACAGATGAGATATGTGAGCAAATAATTATTGATTACCAGTATATTGGGAAATTGATTCCCCTTTTTGTTATTTCCTGTCAGCTAGACTCTCAGGACCACACCCAGTGCTTGCTGGCTCAGTCTGAATCAGTCCGTATTCTTTGGATTGATTACCATATATAGATATATTGTCCTGAATCAAGGGGACAGTACAGTCCTTCTGACTTAATGTAATCCACCTTTTCCCCCTCTCAGGGCAGTGAGGGTAAAGTGACTTGCCCAAGGTCACACAGCTAGTAAGTATCAAGTGTCTGAGGCCACATTTGAACTCAGGTCCTCCTGAATCCAGGGCCAGTGCTTTATCCACTGCACCAACTAGATGCCCCCCCTCCCCAATTATATGTTAAAACAATTTTTAACATTTGTTTTTAAACTTTGAATTACAAATTCTCTCCTGATCAATATAATGACACAGCACTGTTCCAACAAACTCATACCAAAAAATGCTAATTACAGATAGAAAACTGTTGGATTTAGATTATAGATTGAAGCATAGATTTCCTTTTTCCTTCTTTTTATGACATTTTTTTCTGAACATGGCTAATGTCAAAATATGTCTTATGTTTTATATATATATATATATATATATATATATATATATATATATATGTGCCTATATGTGTAATGTCTACTACATTTCTTGCTTCTTAATCAGTAAGAAAGGAATAGAGGAAGGAAGAGAAAAAATATAGAACTAAAATACTTTTTTAAAAAAGAATTTACGAGAAATTCAATTCAAGATGCTTAATACACAGTTGGAGATAAGAGAGTGAAAATTGTCAGGGAGCACATTAGATATGGGCAGATAATCTAAGCATCATCAACATAGAGATGGTTATTGAAACCATGGGAAATGATGAGAACATCAAGTGAAATAGACTAGAGAGAGAAAAGAAAAGGGCTAAGGACAAAGCATTGGAGGACTGTCAAAGTTAATAGGCATAATGCCCATGAAAATCCTCAATAGGGAAAGAAGAGTGATCAGACAGTTGGAAAGAAGATAGAGAGAAAAGTCACAAAAGCCTAGAGAGAAGAGTCTATGAAGGAGAAGTGGGTGATTGATAGTGTCAAAGGCAAGAAGGATGAGGATTGAGAAAAGGCCATTAGTGCTGGAAATTAAGAGATAATTAATAACTTTGGAAAGAGTAGTTTCATTTGAATAAGGTCAGAAACCATATTGTAGAGTTAATTGAATAAGAAGCAAGGAGGAGATGGTCTTTTTGAGGATTTAAGCCACAAAGGGAGTAGAAATAAAGGACAATAACTAAAAAGGGATGTATGCATAAAGTGAAGGTTTGAGAATGGGGAGACATGGGCATGTTGAAAGGAAGGAGGGAAGAAGACAATAGGCAGGGAGTAGTTGAAGATTAGTGGGAAAGTAGAGATGACAGCAAGGGAAAAATGCTGGCAAAGACAACATAGAATGGGATCACTTATTCAAGTAGAGGGGTTTGTTTTGGAAAGAAGAATGGCCACTGCATTATGTGACACAGAGATGAAGGAGCTAGTATCAGAAGTCATCTGATTGATAAGAGGAGAGGAGGAGAGAAGAGGGAACATTCTGCAGATTGCTACAATTTATTCAGTGAAATATGAGGACACATTCTCAGGTGAGAGTATGGATGAGAGGGAGGTTTAAGGAAAGATTAAAAGGTTCAGAAAAACTTCAATGACAGTGAGTCAGTTGGGTGGGGGGAGGTGTAAAACTCTTGTCTTGACACACTGGGGGCCCAGTTGAAATTTTGTAATATAAACTTTTTGTAGAAATCAGTAAGAGTTTATGGTGTGTTTTTTTTCTCTAGTTGTATCCAATAGCACGAGTCATGACTAGAAGAAAGGGATACAAATCACAGATAGGTATATTTAGGGTTAATACAAAGAAAAATTTCCTAAGGATTGGAGCTATGTGAAAGTGGAAAAAAAATCAGCCTTGGTATATTGTGGATGCTTCTTGTCTGGAGGTCTTCAAGCAGAAATTAGATAACTACTTACATGTCTTGGAAAGGGATTCCTATACTGACCGGGATGAAACACACAGGCAATATTTCCTGCCAACTCTGAATTCTATAATTCTGTGAATTCCACTCACACTGAGAAACATCCTTTGAAAAGGTTATATGCATTTTCAATTTCAACAAAAGGAAAATTCTCATGAGAACAGTAGCAACTTCAGTATTCAGCATTCTTACAAGTACATAAACAAGGCCAACCACTATAAAACAGCAAGAAACAACAGTGACTCTTTAAGTACTCACTGTTCTGTGCCCATGACGTCATGTATATTATCTGCCAGCTTTCTCTGAAGTGGAGAAATAAATATTTCACTACAGATGGTAATTTGTAGTCTTTCCAGATGGCGATTCAATCACTTACAACACATTCCCTCAATTTACAAATGAGCCAAGCAGGGTTGAGGGGGCAGCAGGTACCTTGAACATCAAGCCAGTCTCCTTACTCTTTCTACCCCACTAATCTCTTTTGTTTCACTGATGCATAAAAAGGAAAACAGAAATATTTTATTGCTCCTAGCCAAAAACCACCATAGAATGGGTGATAGAATATGGAAGAAGGAAAATGAGCATAACAGCATAGCTTTTAGACACCATCTAAAACAAACTCTCCCTTTAAATATAAAGAAACTGAGATCTAAACAATTGGAAGCAACTTGCCAAAGGTTGGATATACCTACTATATATTCACATAATGCCTGGGTTTTAGCACCTTTTCTAATATGAATCACTCAAGGATCAATGAGATTTTAAAGAGATTAGCATAGTGCCTAGCACATAGTAAGCACTTAATAAATGATTGTTGCCTTCCCTCTCACATATGGCCAAGACCCTATTTCCAACTGTCATCAGCTATTATAATAACCTATTAATTGTCATTTTTTTTCCAGGTTTCCCATTCTCCAACTGATCCTCCATAGAGATGACAAAATAATCTTCCTAAACTGTAAACCTGAACCTGTCATACCCCTGCTCAAGAATTGTCATTGTGATTTTTTTTTGTCATTAAGTAGAAAATAGAAACTTTTCAACCTAGTGATTAAAACTCTGAATAATATGAGTTCAGGCTGCCTTTTAAATGAGAATTTTTTAAAATTTCTTTTTTATAAAGTTTTATTATTTGGTGCTCAGGGCCATTCTCCTATAACTTTTGATTAGCCTGTCTTCTGTTAATACTAATCTCATTTGATCAAAACATGTCCCAAGAGACTAGGTAATTTATTTAACTCCTTACATATCCCTTAGATAAGAAGCCAGAGGAAAAATATCAATTGTCCCTGACACTTTGACAATGTAAATCTTTCCCCTCAATCAGCCTATTTGTGAACTTCCTAAATTGTAGCTTAATCTGTAACTTGATTTAGCTTACCTATAAAGGCTGCTTAGCTAGGTTTGCTTACACACGGAATTATGACTGTTTAATAAGTTTGTTCAAGTTTTATGACATTGAAGGAAACATGGAATTATGAATCTGTCTTTTTTTAAATGTTATGGCCTAAGAGGAATGTACAAGATTGCAACATATGAAGGAAATATTTCTCTGTTGCTCTGATGTAATTTGTCTATAAAAAGGCCTTGCTAGAATCCTAATATCTGTTCAGATTTTTACTTTGTTGCCTGAGATCTGAACCTATGCTTAATCATAATATTAAAGCCTAAGGTCTTCTTACCTCTATAGTTTCTGCATTTGACTAGATAATTTTTGGCAGCAGTTATCTACCATATGAACCCAGAAACATTTCTCTCTTGACACTTCCCAGTCTTATTTCACATTAGTCTTTCCTCTACATTCTAGCTAAGCTTGACATTCTCTCTCCCATCTCCATGATGTACAAGTTAAGCTTCCTGCACTCCAAAGCCTGAAATGGACTCATGCCATCCTCACTTTGTTCACTTAAAATTTCCTGCTTCCTTCAAAGGATTCTTCAGGCTGTTTTTCCTAAGTGAAACCTTACCTGATCCAAGCCCCACCCTCAGCCAGAAGGGCTTTCTTTCCAAATTACCTGGTATTTGCTTATCTGCTTACATTTTGCATCATCCAAGAAGAAAGCAAACTCCTTAGAGATAGGAAATGTTTTAAGTTTTTTTTTTTTTTACTTTGTAGATATGCCAAGTGTTGAATACAATGCCTTAAGTTTGATAAATGCTTCTTGAATTGAATTGTGTTGACTTTCAAAGAGAAGAATTAAAATTGACATTTATTAAAGCTTTTAATATGTATGAAAAAAAAAAACATCAACATAGATTTAAAGTTGGAAAGGATCTTATATGTTATCCAGTATAATTCATTTTACAGATAAGGAAACTGAGCCCCAGAGAGGTTAAGTGATTTGCCTGTGTTCAAAGAGGTAGAAAGTGGCAGAGTCAGGATTTGAACTCTCTAAATAAAACATTTTATTCGTGGGTATATCTGTATTATTTATGTATATATGCATATGTAAATATAATCACATATATCAAACACCTATTTGCTTATACAAAATAATATTTGAATGAAAGAATATATACTTTTCAGTGTATATTAGGCTCCTGGCATTTTCAAGATTCATGGGTGGGCTCCTCATATGTGTATTCAATTAAATTGTATGGTCCTTGAAGGGAAGGATTAGATTTCTTATTTCTTTATCTTTTCCTTAATGCCTTAGTAAAGGGTTTAGTGTTTCTACTAAGAAACCCTGGGGAAGGGAGACAGCTGTGAGCAAAGGAGGCAACATTCAAGCAATAACTACCTTCTTAATTACCCCTGGGGTTATTAAAAAAAAAAATCATCCAAATGTTGCAGGTCATTGTTCTCCTGGCAGTGTGAGATAGCCTTACTAAGAATTTTTGTGATTGAACAGTGTTTGAGTAAGTGGGAGAAAACAGTAGAGGAAAAAAGGGTCCAATTCCTAGCTTGCTAGAGTAATCATAGTTTGGAATTTGTGATGAGGTATATTGAAAGGCAGGGGCATCTAGGTGGCAAAGTGGATAGGGTGCTAGGTCTAGAATCTGGAAAACATATCCTCCTGAGTTTACATCTGGCTTCAGACACATATTAGCTGTGTTACCCTGGGCAAGTCATTTAATCTTGTTAGCCTCAGTAAAATGAGCTGGATCTAGAAATGACAAACCACTCTAGTATCTTTACAAAGAAAATCCCAAATGGAGTCATAAAGAGTCAGACAAGACTGAAATGACTTAACAGGAACAACAATACTGAAAAACTGTATGGCATAGTCCATGGTATGTTAGACATGAAGGCAGGAAGCCTTGGGTTTGGGAATTCTACCACAAATACTTACTGGCTAAAAGATCTTAGACACATCGATTAATCCTGATGTCAATCTCCTCATCTCAAAAATCAGAATAATATAAACTCTTTCATAGAATTATTGTAAACACAAAATGAAGATATATGTTAGATAGATAAATATGGTTATAGATCAATCTAGAGCTACCTATCGGTGTAGCTATATATATATATAGAGAGAGAGAGAGAGAGATATAGATAGATCGATACACATATATCTAGGTATATATTGTTAAGATGACTATATCGACCACCTGGATTTGATGGCGCTGCTTTATTATCCAAAAGGATTTTATGAAACCGTGGATTAATAAGAGCAAAATACCTTCCAACTGAACTCCAAACTGAACCCAGATAGCTAACAGATATGTCCCTATCTATTGATTTCTTTCCTCAAGATAGTTAAATCCTTATCTTATAAAACCATCTGGGTATCCTTGTCCTTACCAAACCCCTTTTTGGAATCATATAATTTTAGTGTTTCCTTTAAGTCAAACTATCAAACTGATCGGCATTTCATATCAATCATACTTTTTATAGTTGAAATTATAAAACTGATTCATATTTCATACATTCTTGTCAAAGTGTTTGCTTTCAAATTAATTTGTATCATGCTGATGAAACTGAGAACAACCTGCTTATATGCATTCATGAAAATGGTGTCTTCAAACTCCTTCTTTGGAAGGATCTCCACATGATTCATGCATGCTTGTTCTTGGGACAAATAAACTGGTATTTTTTTTTCCCTGCCTGTCTCTGATCTATTTTGTTTTGTTTTTTCATAGGAAGCCAGGTACAAAAAAAACAAATTTGGAACAATGATTTTGCGTGTATAGCTTTAAAAAATTTAAAGTGAAATCTATAATCCTATGAATAACAGTTAAGTGTGCATAGGATTTACAGAGGTTAGGTTTCAGTGGTTGAGTTGATAGTAAAGGAGTGATTATTTAATGCAACTATATGGTGAGGAAGGGAGAAATAGTTGTTTTGAACAAGTACATCTTTATGAAGATTGTTCCAATATAGATCTTTGTGCTGTTTGAAGATGAGAAGGTTTGTGGGCCATCTACTAGATGTGCAAGCCTAGAACAGTTGGGTTCACTGATATAGTGAGCAGAAATTTGTAGATGAGTGGGTACTAAAGTGAGGTATCTGGAAAAGAGGTTTGTGCTCTAACACTCTACTAGTGTTCTATATGCTGAAATGTGTGCACTGAATTCTAGAGCTGTCTGATGAGAAATCTCCAGTTTCTGAAAGTGATTTCAATGACTTCCATGATGACAGCTACCCTTTTAATCAATTAATTAAATACCATTTATTAAGTCTCTATTATTGTTATTGTTCAGTTGTTTGAGTTGTATCTTACACTTTGTGACTACATTTGGGATATTCTTAGCAAAGGTCCTGGTGAGGAAAGGTGGGCCCACCTGCAGGTGATTTGATGTCTGGGAAGTAGACTCAGGTTCAGCTGGGAATAGAAGCTGGTGCTCAAGATGCTAATGTCCACAGATAGGAGTTGGGACTCTCCTAGTCTGTCTCTCCTCCTTCCCCAGTGAACAGGATCACATGATGAGGGAAACCCTGGGCTGGCCATGTGGGGGAAGAGTTTGAGGGGCCATACCTGTGTCACCCACCCCATTGGCTACAATGCGTTCTGATAGGCTAGTTTTTGGCGCCAGTATTTGGTGCACAGATTGTAATTGGGGAAGAAAGGAGGTGCCAGTTGAGTTAAGGGATAAAAAGGTTCATGAACCTCCATTTTGGGCGCATTCCACTAAGGGGAATGGCCCATTCTCACGAGAATGAAAATATTTTTTTTTTTGGAAACATGGTCCCAGAAATTTTTGAGTGGTATTTCTCACAGTCCTGGAGTGATTTGCCATTTCCTTTTCCAGCTCATTTTACAGATGAGGAAACTGAATTAAATGGGATTAAAGTGATTTACCCAGGTTCATAAAACTACTAAGTGTCTGAGCCCAGATTTGAACTCAGGAAGATGAGTCTCCTTGACTCCAGGCTCAGTGCTCGATCCAGTGTACAAAATACTTGCCAGTGTATAATACATTTCAGTAATATCTTGCCATGCCCTTCCTTAGAATCATAGATTTTGAGTGGTAAAGGATCATAGTCATCTTGTCCAACTCCTACATTTTTCAGAAGAGGAAACCAAGCTCACAGGATGGAAATCGATATGTACAAAGTCAGACAAGTAGTCACATGTCTAAGGAACATGAACCTGAACCTTCCTAATAATAATTTGCCAAGGCTCACAAAACCAGGATGTGTCAGAGATGGGACAAGAGGTCAACAACAGAAGAAAAGTTCTTTCCCACACACTGCAAAAATATGAAAAGAAAAAAAAAGAAAGAAAGAAAAATCATAGCATCCCTTTCTATAGCAGGTAAAAAGTGTGTGCTGAGGAGCAAAGTTGGGGGAGAATATCCATTGATTAGAGAATTATCAAAAAAAATATGAATGTAATAGAATATCATATTGAAAGGAATCAGGACTCTGAGGATTCCATAAAATATGGGAAGCCAGTAAAGATATCAAAACTAGAACAATATATTCATATTAAATTAAATGACAAATCTAGCTCTGGATGAATAATTATTCAATCAATAAAGATTTTTAGGTGCCTACTTTTGTCAGGCACTGGGCAAGACACGTAACCCCAACTGCCTCATCAAAAAAAAAAAAAAATCCAACAAAAAAAAAAAAAGAGAGAGAGAGAGATAAGTGAGAAAGCTTTTACCCTCAATGAATTTATATTCTACTGATTTTCAAAATATACATTGTTTCTGTTAAGAAATGGTGAACTATAACTGTCAAGTATTATATATTCTATTGGTGGAGAGTATGATTTCAGGCATTTTTATTAAATGTGTATATGTGTGATTGTGTTTAAGGGAAGTTGAGGAATTTTATTGAGAAGTGACTATTGTATGAAACACAATTTATCAGGTTGTGGTTTTTTAAGACTTGTGATACTCAATCACATATATGTAATTATTTTTCATCCTCTTAGACTCATGTCTTGAAAGAAATGAGAAAGAGAAAAAATATTCAAATTTACTTCAGCTAGTGAAAACTATATATTAACAGGACTAAAAGAAAAAAATAGAAATCTAGGCTCAACCTCTGGGAATTAAAAAAAATGATTAAAGGAATTTAATATACAATCAGAACATACTGAAAATTACTATATGATAATTATGTCCAAGCATTAAAGAGTCTTATGTCTTACGCAAACTACACTATTTTTTTTAAAGTAGAGCCATATCCCCCCAAAATGAAGTCAATAATTCTCTGAAGGCTCAAACCTCTTTTAGGTCACAAGGATGCCATTTATTGGATGGTTATATAACTTTACTCAATGGTGCCTTGTAGTATGAAGAGTTAACCAGTTTTAAAAGCCCCTAATATACTCTTAGGGAGTAGTTTATGCTCAATTGGTTAAGACAGGGGTTGGCAACTTCTGATAGAAACACCTCTAATTGCACATATGAAAATTCTGAGTGGCATATTGCCAAAATGGGGGATGGGAGGGGGAGATGAATCATTAAAATTTATTCCTGGCACAGCAAACCTTAATTAGACTAGAATGAATACATGAAGCCTTGGCATGCCACTTCTGAAAGGTTGCCAACCCTTGGGTTAGAATATGATCTTAATGAAGCCATAGTTATGGCTTTACCATCTTTATATGGCTTTGTTCTCTTCCATGACAAAATAAAGTTAACCCTTGTCACCTGGCTTAGCATCTGGCTAATCAACATATGCTATGACCAAAATGAAGAGACGAGCAAAGTAAGAGGAGATGGGTCAGTGCAAATCTCTTACTACTGTCATTAACACACAAAAAAATTCAAAGATCATTAGTGAAACTTTATTGTTAGTGTAACTTTTAGGAAACTGCATTTCACTAAAAATAAGACTTTGAAAATTATATTAGATAGTGTCATCATTAGAGACATTATGGAAAGAAATAATTAGGTAACAGAGGTTTCCTGGAAATTTGTAAGAGCAAATATTGATTTACCTACACTCCCACCCACAAATAACTACTATGAATATAACACCTTCAGAAAATGCACAGAAGGGAATGGGAAAGGATAAGAGGGAATGGATAAGTTATGATATTATTAGTGGAGAGACTCATGTTGATCCTTAAAAATAGTGAGGTATCTAGAAAGATTTAATGTGATGTTAATTGACACATAGTATTATTATGCCTTTTTAAAAGTGCTAAAAAATGTTCCAAACACTTACTTTACATAAAAAGTCATCATTGTATTCATAGACACTGTTGAATATTACATTACTATAACTATTAAGAAAATAAATGTTCTTTCTGTGCTTAATTATATTGAAATATTATATTACAGAAAATGCCTAATGCTTGTGATTTCAGAGATGGGATGTATCTCAATAGAACTTTACCTGGTGTTATTATTTTCATAAATATGCCAGCCAAATGGGATTGTTACAAAAGTGTGAACTCTAAGAAATCTGAAAACCTTTCCACAACAGCAATTCACATATAGCACATGTATCAAGTCAAAGGAGCCCAAATTTTCTACACAATTCTCATTCACACATTCATCAGTCTCTGCTTTTATTTTCTGATTCTTTTCTCCATAACCCTACTGATCCTCAGCTTGTCAAATAACCAAATCTCAGATTTCCTTTGATATGTACTCTTAGCATGAATATATCAGCCTTATTGGCCATGCATCACTGACTCTCGATCCATAATGCTCATGGAAAAAAAAAAAAAGAAAGAAAAGGAAAAAAAAAGCATTTCCTTGTTTCAAAATTCTCTACAGAATCTCTCCATGCTCATAGAGTACCCCACTCTCCTTTCCTATCCTCTTAATGACATTGACATTTCTTGCTGTCTTGTCACAGAACCTGGTAATAAGGGGAGCTTGTGACATCTGCAAAAGGCTTTGCTAATATTTTCACCCCATCAATTTTCCACAGCAGTTCAAATAGAGAAAATACCATTTTAGATTAAATTCCAGTTGGTTTCTCTGTTCACCTTGGGATTTGTTAGGATTTAGAAATAAGCTTTGTACTATGGAAGTATACTGGAAATAGCATTTGAAGGGAGCTTTATAAAATGGAGCAAAGGTAGGCATCAATACATTTGGAGATAAGTGACAATGAATTACCAGTCTTATCTTACAGAGAGTACATCCGTTTTAGCTGAAATATAAGATTTAGTCAAAAATACAAACTGACAATAACATACTTGGTTTATCTATGTTAGTTAATATTTTATTGGATTAACAGTTTTTATAATTCATTCTTTTAAATTGATATTTCCTGGATGATCATAAGATCATAGATAGAGTGATGGAAGGGATCAACTAACCCAACACCTTCCTCTCCATCTTAGAAATGAGAAAACTGAAAAGGAAAGTGAATTGTCCAAGTGATAATGTTGCTTCCATTTATAATAATAAAATAATGTTCTAGGTATTCAAGAAATATGTGTTCTTGGATTGATTGAATAGCACATCTGTCCTTACACATAAAACAAATGCCTCCGACATATTGAGAATGAAAAAAAAAATGCCAAGTAATATAACAGCCATGAGGGAACGCATGGATAAAGGACCACAGTTAAGGGCAAAAAGACCTAGCATCTAATGCCACTTGTGACAGCAGACAAGTCTTTTACCTTCTTAGTGCCCTAGGCCACTCTTTCAAACTCAGGTGCATCTCCCTTTTATTTCAGTTGAGTGAATTGGCACACCTGGTATTTCCCACATAAATGAAATAATGAAATCATTTCATCTCTTTTCCCTTCCAAAAGGATAAAAAAGAAATGAGAGAGAGAGAGAGAGAGAGAGAGAGAGAGAGAGAGAGAGAGAGAGAGAGAGAGATTGAGATTGAGATTATATTGTGCAGATATGAAATATGAGATTCAATATTTAGGAAAATAATTGGGTGCCCTACCCTGTGCACAAAACAGACAACAAAATTCCTCAGGCCACTATCATGAACTAAGAACTAGTTTACTTTTTTCTTTTCTAAATTTATATCAAGCCAAACACTTCCTTGGGTAATAAGGATATAATTATTCAGTTTTAAAATTACCACCTCCACAACCCCATGTAATTTAATTGAAAATCTAAGGAGGAAACCTGAAAATATCTTTCCTATTCTCCTTCTTCTAGTACAGTGAGCACAGAACTAAGAGTAAACAGGGACCATCAAAATATTAATAAAATGATCCAAGATCCTAGAAGTCTAACTATATACCTAGAAAGGACCTTAAGAGTCTTATCTAACTCTATTCCTTCATTTTACAGATGAGGAAATTGAGGCTCAGATAGCTAAATGGCTTGCCCAAGATTATTCAAGCAGTGTCTGATGTGCAATTTAAACACAGTTCTTCCTGATACTGCCCAGCATTGTAAACACTCCACCATGCTGGGCAGTGATGATCAATCTATCTGAACAATAAAATATTAGATTAATGGGATATTATTATTGTTATTATATTAAAATAATCTGATTTTAAGAGATTTCATGGAGATGCCTGCATAAGTCAGTCTTCAGCAGATACATGGCAGAAAGCTGATATGACATAAAAACCAAAATATTGTGATAATTATTAAATATCACATTGATAAAGAGAGAGAAAAAACAGTTTACTTCTAATTATTTGCTTGGAAAGTATTTAAAATGCCCTTACCCACATCCATATCTTATCACATGTATTCAAACCAATACTTCAGGGGGAAAAGATGTGTGGGACAATGCAATTTTAAGACCTTACATTTCTATTGAATTGTATACATCATTTCAACGGAGTAAACCCATCAGCATTTGCCCTTCTTGGCTCTGAGAATATTCAAGGTAACACTATTTTAATCTTGGCTACATGTGAAGATTAATGAGATATCATTTGTATTGGTTTTAATTGTTCAAAAGAGGAAGTGACATTGACTCTGTGTGTGTGTGTGTGTGTGTGTGTTTGTTTTTCAGTTTCCTACATGCACTCTGAAGTATATGGGTGATGTTTCAGCTCCTAAAATACAAAATCATTATCAAAATCCAATTTCTGTCCCCACGTTTCAAAAGACTTTCCTTTATTCTAATTCCAGGATGCGAGACTAGTGAAGTGCAGAACTATTACTTATATCTCAAAAGAGAAAACACAAAAATCTATATAAAGGTAAACTGAATATCAATAGATCTGAAAATATGATACCATAATGAAAATTAACGATTCTAATTTTCCTGTAGTAGTTTATTGCTAAATCACATGCTTGTAGTCAATGAGAAGAGAAAGCCAATGCTTGGCAGGAGGTTACCAAAATGAATTTTAACCCTCCTCCTAATTAATGTAGAAGACAGCTGGGTCCTGAATCCCCTCATGCAAGCCCATCTAGTCAAGGCAAGCAAAAGTCATGGACTTTATATGGAGGGGGACATGTTCTCTGGCAAGTGCAGCTGAACAGTTTCTCCTCTCATTTTACTAGAAGGGTAACATTAGGGGTTGGCAGACTAAGCAGCTTTAAAAGGATGGGATATGGACATTTCTAACACAGGTTGGACAGTTTCAAGGTTGGGCATGCCATGAAGGAATAGTTGATGGGTCCAGTGTAAGACAACCTGCTGCAAGTAAATGCTTAAAATACAAAAAAGTTATCATTCATTTTATTAATTCATTCAGTATTGAATGCCCAGTAAGGGCAGAGCTTAGTTTATAATGGTGTCAATGTGACTTTTTTTTA
This sequence comes from Dromiciops gliroides, assembly GCF_019393635.1. Classification (NCBI taxonomy): domain Eukaryota; kingdom Metazoa; phylum Chordata; class Mammalia; order Microbiotheria; family Microbiotheriidae; genus Dromiciops; species Dromiciops gliroides. Next base: position 721,870,003 of record NC_057861.1, read on the forward strand.
AAAGCAACCAACAGAATGACAGGGCCTAAGTCTAATTCTCACTTCTGACACTTCTTAATAAGTGGGAAGACCCTGAAAATGTTGGCACAGAAAAGAAAGTGTAGGAAATAGAGTACAGGAAGACATAAATGTGAATCCTGGCTCATACAATTACTAGCTGCATGACCTTGGGCAAGTCATTGAACTTCTCTGTGTATCAGTTTCCTAATCTGTACCATGAGAATGATATTAGAACCATCCTCACAGGATTGTTTGAGGGGGGGGAAAGTTAGCATGCAAAATATTTTGTAAACATTAAAGTGTTATATAAATGCTATCAATGTGTGTAAATGCATGTATATATGGGGGTATATAATTATGCATTGTATATGTCAACATATATACACATACATTTATATCATGTTATATAGAAGTATATATATATTTATAGGGATATTTGGGTACATATGCACACATACATGTCTATATAAGCAAGTTTGCACACATAGGTGTGTGTGTGTGCATACATATACATATGTGTGTGAATTTGTGTGTGTATGTATATCTCTAAAAGCCCAGGCTCAGTATTCTAATTTGTAAGGCAGAGAAAATTATATTTACATTCTTTCTTTTTTTTTTTTTTTTTTGCAGGGCAATGGGGGTTAAGTGACTTGCCCAGGGTCACACAGCTAGTAACTGTTAAGTGTCTGAGGCCGGATTTAAACTCAGGTTCTCCTGACTCCAGGGCCGGTGCTCTATCCACTGTGCCATCTAGCTGCCTCTACATTATTTCTTTCACCTAGGTGTTGCAATGGCCAGAGCACTGGGCCTGGAGTCAAGAAGACCTGAGTTCAAATCTGGCATCAGATATGTAAAAGCTGTGTGATCTTAGACAAGTCACAAAATCTCTACCTCAGTTTCCTATAAAATTAAGATAATAATAATATCAACCTCCCAGGAGTTTTGATAGTATAAATGATCTATTATTTATTTGAAAGCCTTAAAGCTATATAGAAATGCTAGCTATTTCTATTATTTTTATCAGAATAATTTTGAAATGGTATCATCATGGAGAAAAATGCTCTTTACATTAATATGAATGTGAACTGTGTGAGGAGTTAGGAGTTTTTAACCTTATAATCTCTGTCATTTTAAAGCAAACTGTGTGTTTGTGTAGGTAACATCATATGTGAACTAGCAGGGAACAATACAGCAGTGTATCACTAAATGCCAAATAAAAGATTACAGTAAGATTATAGAGTGAGTAAGGGTTAAGGGGGTGCCATCCCCTTATGATTAAGACTTCAAGCTTGACTGCTTTTCTATCGTTACCTTCTTAAAGGCAATCAGGGAGATCAGTGGTTTTCCTTCAACTTTGAGATATCTAAAAGCTGCCTCGTTTAAAGATGAATCAATACATAGTAGATTCTGTCATTATTAACTCAACCAATATCTCCCCACAACTTGGCTCAGCTTATTCTGTGGTTGTATATGATCACTTCATATGTTATCTCTGAGATGGTGTTCCTTCCATACATGTCCTGGTCCAGGAACTAAAAGTAATCACTGGGCAATTCAAGTGTTCCCACTACAAGATGCAAATTTATTTAACTATGGAATAAAAACATAGAAAGGAAATTGTCCAGCAAGGTTACATTTCTTTCCTACTAGTTTTCTGAGGCACTGTAATCGAGTGCCTAAAGCAAAAACTGAAGTAAAGGAATAACACTGATAGCCAAAAACACTGGTCTAAGGAGGAATGTTTACAGAGTATGGTAGATTCACAAAAAAACTAAGCAGTTCAAACTTTTGTGCAACTAATCCATTAAAAAAAGGCAGTAGGTGTCTATTTACCAGAATGATACATTTATCCAATAATTCTAAATTATTTGTTAACAAGAATATCTTTATTAAGGGCCAGGGCTTGCAGTATAATAGTTTGGAAGCTAGAGATGTGCTTAGGTAACATTTAGTTCATCTCTCTCTCTCTCTCTCTCTCTCTCTCTCTCTCTCTCTCTCTCTCTCTCTCTCTCTCTCTCTCTCCCTCTCCTCTCTTCCTCCTCTTCCTCCTCTTCCTTCCCCTTTCTCTTTCATTGATATTAGCCTGTAAATATAAATTCTAAAAGAAATATCTAAAAAGTCACAGTATGTCAAAGTTGGAAGGGACTGCGGACTTGCTCTAGTCAGTTAACAAAACTGTCAACAAACATTTATTGTGTTTACTTTGTACCAGGTATCACATCCATAATATAAGTTATTGTTCCTGCCTGCTCTTGGCTTAACAAAAGCTTGTTCAAAAATCAAAAACACATGGTTTCATCTTTCAAATTTGGGATCTGAGTCTTATGAGTATTGAGATCTAGTTATCTGATGGCCTCTTTTCTCCTAGATGCAACTCCTCCTCATCATATCAGAAACTCCCAGGATAGAGACTCAACAGATTCATACTCTTCACCCATCTCCTCATTGTCATTTTGGATCCAGAAGATCAATCAGATAGGCTTATTAAAATTATCTAGGGGTATTTCCATAGCATTCAAGGTAAAAGGCCCTTTACTGTGTATTCAGGAAGGGAAGTCTTACATCTGAAAATAACTCACTTGTTTCCCATTATTTTTTTTTTATTAAACAAAACAAAAAAATTGGAAATCTACCCATTTAAAATATTTTTACTGAAATGAAAAAATCATAACTACCGCCACCAAAAGATTCCCCAGGTACAGGGCTATTGCAAAAGGCAAAGCTTAGAAATGATCGGCTTTCACTATACTGAATTGTTGAAAAATATATAAAAAACTAATTCAATTTCCAACTATTCATATGGTAATAAGTTTAATGTCCTTTTGATAGGATCTATAAAAATCAATTAAATTCACTTGACCATTAATTGGATATGCCTATAGTGAGTCCTGAAGGACAAGAACATAGTAAATTACCTTTACATAGAGAAAACTCTAGCAAGAAATGAAAATAATTTCTGGAAAAGGAACATAAGCCCATGAATACCAAGAAAACCAGTGTTTAACATGCTCCATTATCCTGTCCTGGCCTAGAGAAAAACAGTCAAAGCTTCCTCTCTTTCTTTGTAAGCTTCCTGGATCTTTTTCCCTACTTCCCATCAGAATTGTCTTTCCTTCCTAGAGTTCTCATCACTCATGTTTTTGTGGCTTTCTGATACAAAGATCTCTGAAATATCATCAAAGAAATGCATCAGCAAGACTATTTAATGTCTGTTTAAAGGGAAAGTCAATTGGCAGGAGAGAGAAGAGGAGCACATTTGGAAATTACTGTCATATTAAAACAAAAAGCTTCAATAAAATTTGAAGGGAAAAATAAATATTTTATATATTGTAAAAATAGAAATAGAGAAAAAATTGTCTGGACATATGGCAAGAGGGAGACATAGCTGAAAGACAGACTATGGGCTCCATATCCACAGGGTTTGAAGAGAAATTAGGAAGACTCTCACCCCCAGTACATTGGCAGATGCCCTTTTAGTTAAGTGATGTGAGGACATGAACAAGAGTACATGGATGTGCTGTGATATCATTCACGGGAGGAAAAGATCACATCACAATGCACAGGTCCTTTGAATATTTTTTTAATACTATCCACCTCCAAGGAAAGAACTGATATTGATGGAACAAATTGAAGCACGTTATTTTTCACATTCTTTCATTGTGACAAATAGGCTGATGTTTTGCATGATCATATGTATGACCCATATCAGATTGTTTGCCGTCTTGGGGATGGGGGAGAAGAAGGAGGGAAGGAGGTATAGAAATTGTTATAAAAATATGAATAAAAATATTTCATCTGGAAAGATGGGGGAGGGGTATGCTGGGAAGGGTACAAGAGGTATATATGTATTTATATATACACACATAAATATATATGTTGTGTGTTTATGAGTTAATTAGGTCTTATTTATATAGTAATTATATTTAATCAAATTTGTCATAAATTATTTATATTAATTGATATGTATGTGTTATTTATAAAACAGTTATTTAAGGATTTAAAATACAAAGTTATATATATTAGAATATATCTAGGTATATCTAAATGTAAAAATGTAGAAAATGTACATTATATATGTGTGTGCATATATTATATCTATGTTTGATAAATGTATAAATATAATTATATCACAAATAAAATAAAAAATGCATAAAATTGTTTATACACACTATATATGTATATATACCATCTATCTACGTAATATATATAGTTATAACTATAGCTATAGCTGTATCTTTAGCAATATCATTATCTGTCTCCCATCTCTATATGTATCTATGTATACATACACATATATATGTGATATCATCTATGTATACATACATAGATGTGTATATATATCTATATATGTGTATATACACACACACATATACACATACACATATACATATACATACATATATATATACACACACACATATATAGATAGATATAGATATAGATATAGATATAGATATAGATATAGATATAGATATAGATATAGATATAGATATAGATATAGATATAGATATAGATATAGATATAGATATAGATATAGATATAGATATAGATATAGATAGATAGATAGATAGCCTAGTTTATCTCCCAATAGCATCCTTAAATATGAGCCCAGTTTTCTTTGACTTTTCCTGATATATATCAACCCCCCTAGTGCCTTACCTCTACTATATGCTCAAAAAGTCTGGTCAGATACCAAATTCATTTATATTCACATCAATTCTTTATAACTAAACCACTTTAAGAGCAGTTGCATGTATCCAAAATCTAGTCATTAAATCAAGAGAAACAAAATATTGGAAAGCATGAGACTACTTAATTTATTCCAGAAAGAGTTATTGAATGCTTCTTACATAAAAGGGCTAATATGAATGCAAAGGACATAGATCATATGTTTCTGGCCCTTGGGAATTTTATATTCAGATTGGAGAAACTAGGCATATGGGCATGAAACAACTAGTCGAGGTGCATGGCAGCAAATAAGGGAGTGCTCGGGATGCATGATAGTTACTAGGTCCATAAGTTCCAGGCTAGGGCAAAGTGAAGGAAACACCATGATGTCAGAATTATTCATACTCATTAAAGACTCTCTCTGGAAGATTTGGTGGGGGTGGACAGTGAAATTCATCATGCATGCTGCTAAAGCACTTAACTACAGAGCAATAATGGTACTGCACATCAGAGTTACTTCCAGATGACAAATTAACATTTCCCTGCCCCTTTACAATTTTCAAATAGCAGCTTAATACAAGAACAATAATAACTTGGATTTGGCTAAGGTCAGAAACATGAAAGTAGGTCTGCAAATGCAAGTCGTCTGTTCAACAAGTCAATTGATACCAAGAGCCATATCCTCTCAGTCCATCATTACAACAATGGGGATGAGGGTAAATTAGTTCTTTCAGGTCAGTAATGGACTTCTTAATGAATTACCTTCACTATCTCAGTGAAATAAAACATAAAAGAAAGGGATCAGTGCAACATCCAAAAGGATATATTTCTAACAAGAGCTTTGGCTTATGTGCTGGATTATATGCATCCTAGTTTTGTGAAATCTATTTGGAAGGGGGTATTTTTAAAGGGTAAACCTATTTTTTTCCATTCATTAAAGTCAACCCTTATTTAGTGCCTATTATGAGTCTGGCAATGGACCAGATGCTCTGTTATGTACCTGCACATTTTGACACTATGCATAAGGTTCAGAGTAAATCTAAAATTTAGTTAGATAGGAATAAAATTTAGCTAGATAGGGTAAAATTTAGCTATATAGGAATGCTTCAGAAAAGTGATCTGTGGTTTGTAAATAACTAAGACCAAATTGAGACAATGATATGATGCAGTGGCCATGAAATGCTAATGCCATCTCAGGCTATATTGAGAGAATTAATGTCCACTACTAGTACAGAAGTTTCCTCTGTTATTTGTCTTCATCAGCCCATATTTATCCATGTAAAAAACATTCTGTACATCAAAGTTTTGAAATAGCATTGGTAAATAAGAGAACATTTCCGGATCATGGAAGGTCTTCAAGTTGAGGTGATACAGAGATCACTTAAATTCACCAGGGCTATTTAGCCTGGAGAAGAAAGCTTTAGTCATTTGCCATTTATTAAGCATTATGGAAGAGGCACTGAGTTAGACAGTGGAAAAACAAAAAGAGGCAAAAAACAGTTTCTACCTTCAAGGAGCTCATAATCTAATGGGGGAGAGAATAAGCAAACAAATATATAAAAACAAAGTATATACAGGGTTGGCCAAAAGTCAAAAAGGAGTCTGATGTTTTAATAACTTTCTGAAAATTATTTTCCTTTTATTTTTTCACCATTTACAAGATTTGATTTTTCACACATAATGTAAATCCATTTCCTATATATCCTGTATGTGATGCTATGGCATTGTAAATTTTAAAAAATAAGGAATTATTAAACATTCATGATTTTTGGTTGACCCTGTACAAGATAAATGTAAAATAATTAAGAAAAGGAACACATTAAAATTAAGAGGGATTGGGAAATGCTTCCTAGTGTGATGAAATAATGAGATTTAGCAGATACTCAAAGACCTACCTGGAGATTAATCTAGACTGATTGAATCAAGTGAGAGTAATTGACTGCTGATTAGCCTACTTCAAGTTAACTGGATTGTAATCACACCTTGAGAACACCTTCAGAACCAATGGATTTGGATGATGCCAACCAATAAGCTTGAAGCAGTGTGTAAGGACAGCCTCTGTTCCAGACCTTTAAAAAGCTTCCACAATCAGTTTGCTGGAGAGAATTCCTGATTAAAGCAGGCTCGTGGAGGAGGACTTGAGGAAGAACCCAACCAGGCTGGAACTCAAGGCTAGGTAGGATTTCATTTTTCTTAACTTTCTGAACTCCTTGTATGCTTAAATAAATGTTTAATGCCCAAAGACTGGTGCTGAAGCTTCTAATTTAAGGCGATCACACAATATAGATTTTTAAATATCACACTGGAGGGCATAAAATTTTAGTTAGAACTTGAAAGAAGACAAGTTAGTAGGTGGAATTGAGGGTGGGGAGTAAACCAGGTGAGGGGAACAGCCAGAAAAAAGCTCAGAGCCAAGGAATGTCTTGTTTGTAGAACAGACAGGAAGCCAGTGTCACTGGACCAAGGAGTATGTGACTGGGAGTAAGGTGTAAGAAGACAGAAAAGGTAGAAGAGGGGTTGGATTTGAAGGATTTTGAATGCCATACAAAGCATTTTGTATTTGATCCTGGAAGTAATAGGGAGCCATTGGAGTTTATTGAGTAGGGAAGTGACAGGATGGCAGTCTAAGAACAGACATCATTACAGTCTTAAGGCTTATCACATGGAAGAAGGATTATATATGTTCTGTTTGAGCCCAGAGAACAGATCTTGGCTTAAAAGATACAACATCAGACATTTGAGACAGTCTTGAAAAGAACACTAGACTTGGAAAAAAGAAGAACTGAATGTAAATCTTATTTTAGGTCACATTTACAAGCTATTTGACCTTGGGCAAGTCACTTAACTTTTGTCTGCCTTAGTTTCCTCCACTGTAACATTGGGACAATACTAGCCTATTTCATAGGGATGTTGCGAGGATCAAATGAGAAAATATTTCTAAAGAACTTTGCAGACCTTAAAGAGCTATGTAAATGCTAGTTATCATTATTATTATTTCCTATTATAGAAGCAGATTTAAGTTAATACAAGGAAAAAGTCCAGAACAATTCTATAAATCCAGAAGTAAAATTGACCATTGAAGAGCTTAATAGGGGCCTCCTTTTTAGAGGAGCAGCATATATACTTATGGGAGGGTAGGTTCTAAAAGACACTTCTTTCAAAGACAAGCTGAACTGATTCAATTCAATTTGATTTCAATAAACATTTATTAGGGGCAGCTAGGTGGTGCAGTGGATAGAGCACCAGCCCTGGAGTCAGGAGGACCTGAGTTCAAATCCAGCCTCAGACACTTAACACTTACTAGCTGTGTGACCCTGGGCAAGTCACTTAACCCCAATTGCCTCACCCCAAAATAAATAAATAAGTAAACATTTATTAGCAAAATACAGTGTTAGTTACTGTGCTGAGTGCTGGGAATTCAAATAGGAAAGCTGGGCCCTCCCCTTAAGGAGCTTATAGTCTAATGGGAGAAAATAATAGACAAAAGGAAGTTAAAAAGGGGAGTACAGGAAAAAATTCCTTAAAAATATGAATACAGCCATTATACCTGCCAGCTAAGGCCTCCTATGTCTATATGTGATCAACTAAATGCCCATTATTACCTGCAGAATGACAGAATTACAGATGAGTCACTAGTGGTAAAAACAAGAAATAAGGCATAGTCTTTATCTACAAAGAGCTTACACTTTAGAGAATATGTTAAACTAGGTGAGACTAAACTAAATGATGTGGCAGACTTGAAGTGGTGAGAAGATGCTCCCAGCAGAATGAAGGCTTTCTGTAGGGAAGACTTCACCGAGGGTGATCTCTTCCTCAGACTCTGTTTGATCTTGAAAGAAAGAATGGGCTTGCCATAGGCAGAGATGGAGCAGGGGATATTCAATCCAGGCAAAGGCTGCCATGTGAGTAGGAGAAAGGAGAGTATATTAAGGACACTTTAGGTAATTTGAAGAGTCTGGAATAGAGAGGATTTGAAGTTCCCGAAAGAATGTAAGATTCTTCAAACACTAGAACACATGAGTGCGTATTTTGGAGAACATTGAGATCTACTAAAAGTAAGCCCAGAGTTCCTAGCTTGGGGCTCCTCCATGAGCTTCTTCCTAGAGATCGTGACACAGTATTGCTCTCTTTCCAGTTCTTGATTTTAAAATAAAGTTAGCAATGATTTACTTTACAGCAATGTTGTGAAATAAATTAATTTCTCTAATGTATAGATACATACTTACATATAGAGATAGATGGATGGAGGGATGGATAGACAGACAGACAGACAGATACAAATTTCTTTTACATGTCACCTTATAAAATTTTGTTACTATTTCTAGGCCCCAAACTTTCTCTCTTGAGAAAAGCCAATTCTTTTTCTTATAGTTTGCTATATATACATGTTTCCATTTATGAAATAATTGGTGACATTTCCATTTGAGAAGATATGTTTAATGTAAAAGTCTACAATTTAGAAAGAATATATAATATATATACACATATATGTGGAGAAATATACATGAACCATTTCATCACATACTGTTGCCTCATTCTTTTCACCCTGAGGTAAATTGTAGACCTTAAAATAAAAAAAAAAAGTATTCTGATGATAAAAAGGTAATCCACAAGTAAAACAATATATGTATATATTCTAAAATTTGATTATACATACACACATATATGATATATACACATAAATATCCATATGTGCAAATAACCCTGTATTCATGTTTACATACATATATGAATATTTACGTTTAGACATTGTATGTATGATAAATTGGATATATCATATCTGTGTGATATGGAGAGAGAGGGGTTGGTGGAGAGGGAAGGGGAGAGAGAGAGAGAGAGAATTCACCTTGACAGTATAGTGAATAGAATACTAGACATGGAGTCATGATTTGAGTTCAAATCTTGCCTCAGACATTTACTTAGCTTTCTGACTCACTATAAAATGACAATTCCAGCACCAACCTCACAGGGTTGTCCAAGACTTGAATGAGTAAAGTCCCTTGTAAACTTTGAATTGTTCCATAAATGATAAATATTATCATTATTTTTTAAAATCATGCATTCACAAAGAAATTATAAATATAAAGATAAATTAGTAGATAGAACTCTGAGGAAGAAATAAAAAGATGTGGGTTCTTTTCCTTAATTTGCTACCAACAAGCTGAGTGATCTTGAGAAAAGCAATTATACTTTTTGTGCCTCACTACAAAATGAGAATATTACACAAAACAATCTTTAAGATCTCTTTCTTGAAACTAATTTGGATCTCAATGTGAATATTTTCTATAGCTTCATAATTGTACTTTTATTCTGAATAATTTTCATATAAAATATATTTTACTTTAGGTAATATATACTTTAGGTAGGGTTAAATCCTATCATATAGTATAATATAGGCAGGAACTAGATAAGATTCCAATTTACCTGACCGTGACTCAGTAAGAAATGATGGCAATATTCTAACTTCATCGTATGATTCCCATTTACTTTTGAAATAAGAAAAAAAAATAATAAAAATTGTTACCACTAATCCAATAAGCAATAAACTGGCTAGACTGGGTTGTTTGTCAGACAATCAAAAATAGAGCTGATTTCCGACAATCTGAGTTTTGCAGAGCTGCTGACGCCTCATGGCAAAGTCTAAAAGAAATAATTCCATTGAAAAGCCATTTCTGTTCTCATAATCATATTTCTTTATCATTGTCCTTCCATAATGTTATGTTAGTACAGAAGTTTATAGGAAGAAAAAGGTTCCAATTTCCGTGATGGTTGTTTATATCATTTCTTCCTAGCCTGACCTCCCCACCCATACACAACCCTTCATATTTCCTTTTTGATATCAGCATTTCCAATAAATTTTCAAAACTTAAACAACAGTGGTGTCAATTGGATTATACTCCAATGACCTATCTGAGTGTTATTTGGTCAAGCACAGTTGTTAGCAACTGGTGCAAATAGATGCCTCTGATATTGTGAATATACTTTAGCAAGGTAAAGGGGTTGGAGCAGTTTATCCAGCCAAGAAGTTAAAATATCTGAAATTTCCATTGTGCTTTAAAGTTTTCCCCAAGTACTCATACGAACCTCAAAACAACCAAGTCAGGTACTATAAATGTTACCATCCCTATGTTAAAGAGAGGAAACAAAGCCTAAATGAAATTAAGTGACTTATTCAAACACAGAAATAGTAAAAATCTAAAGAAGGATTTGAAACAAGATATTCCTGAAGTCAGAAGTGCATCTACCACCCCCCCCCACTCAAACACACTCACACACACCGCAAACTTTTTTGACACTAGTCTTAGTATCATAAGATTTAGCATTGAAGGGACTTTAGAGATCACCTAGTCCAAACAGTTTTATCGTACAGATGAGAAAGCTGAGGCCCAGAAAGTTCAAATGAGTTGTCCAAGTTCACACAAGTAAATAATAAATCCCATGCTTTGACAGGGAAGCACAATGAGCTTAGCCAGTAAACAGCTGTCTAAAATTGGAGGTGGTAGAAATGTGCATTATTCTTTTCATTCAATCCAATAAATATGTATTAAACATCTATTACTGTGGAGACTCCAGAAAATTGCAAATCCCTTTTCATGATTCTAAATTTTTCCAACAAAGACCAGTCTTCTTAATACCAATATTCCAGGGGTGTTTTATGATTACTGTCAGGGCAAATTACAGCCTGTGAAGAATTCAAAATTAGTATCAACCAAAGTACAATGAAGAGGTACATGGTGGCTGTGAGCAGGCTGCAATATACAACAAATAAAATGGTATTAAATGAAAAACTGAGTAAAGGAGGACAACAGAGAAATGTTTGATTTAAAAAAAAAAAAGATGAACCGGTCAGTTGGAGACAGCAAAAGATGACCCCATGGGAGGATCTTAATTAATATTTGTTGATTTTTTTTTAATTGTTAACCAGGTGGTACCTTATATTTTACACTGCATCCTTGCAACTACAGGAAAAAAATAAAGAAGCCTTCTCACCTAACTTATGGGAGGAAATGAATACTATTTTCATTATACTAGACATTGATAGGCTCCGATCTGGATATGAGTTAAATTCATAATAATCATTGAGATCATAGGTCCCTGAGGAGAGGGGGCAGGAATATTATATGTCCACAGACAAGCAATTGCATGATAGTCTGACTAACATTTAGTGGGTAGATTACCAGGTTTCAAACTCATCTTCCTGAGTTAAAATCTGGCGTCAGATGCTTACTAGCTCTGTGACCCTGGCCTAGTCACTTAACCCTGTTTGCCTCAGTTTGCTCATTGTCAAATGAGTAAAGAAGGAAATGACAAACCACTCCAGTATATCACTAAGAAAAAACCAAATAGGGTCACAAAGAGTGGGACACAATTGAAAATGACTGAGCAACAACAAAAATAACTGGAGGTATCAGGGAAAGGCTTCCTGATTGAGTCTTAAAGAAAGATAAGGATTCTGAGAGGTAGTGATAAAAAGGTGCACGTTCTAGATATGCTGGGGAACAGCTTGTACTTGTGGAGGCAGAAGATGCAATGGTTAAATTTTTGTGGACAGCTAATAGTGCTAATTCAATTGGACCTTGAAGAATATAAAGGAGAAAAATGTGGGATCAAGCAGGAATGGCACCTTAGATAAATGGCTAGCATCGACACAGAACTTTTCAAAGGGCATTACAAATATTATCATTTTTTTTTCCTCACCATGAGGTGTGTATTATTATTATTATCATTTTACAGTTGGGGAAAAAATGAAACTGAAAGGCATTGAATTCCTTATCCAGGGTCATACAGCTAATAAATGACTAAGGCAAGATTTGAGCTCAGTCCTTCCTGACTTCAAGTCCAATATTTTATCCACTGGGCTATTCAGCTCTGTTTAAGCTCAGGTGTTTGTATTTTATCTCCTAGAGGTAAAAGGGAACTTCCTAGAAGGGTAGTATCTGGGCTGATGTGTGTCTTATTTTCAAAAAGAGATAGAGGATAGATCGTGTAAAGAGATTAATCAGAAGGTTATTATAATCCAGGCAAAAGCTAATAAGAGTCTGGAAAAGCATATGTGTAGGGAGAAGGGGCCAGAGGAGACATCTATGTTGTGGAGGTGAAACTGGAAAGGCTTTGCAACTGGTTAAATGAGAGAGGGCTGGAGGTATAGAGAAGAAGCCAGGTTTTCTCTGAGAAGAAAAATTTGAGTAACTGGAAAGATAGGGCCATCCTTCCCAAAGCAGAAGACAAAAGTTTTCACTTCTTTTATGACTGGTGAAGGTTATCATTTTTATACCTTCTAATCTCCTCCCCTCTGATTTCTGTAGGTTAAATTCTTCATGTGCAGTTCTTGACTCGTCAACAGCTATGTGTCAAGGCGCTCTACTAAATGCTAGAGATAAAATGGTGGCACAGTGGATAAAGTGGATAAAGTACCGGCCTTGGATTCAGGAGGACCTGAGTTCAAATCCAATTTCAGACACTTGACACTTACTAGCTGTGGGACCCAGGGCAAGTCACTCATTGCCCCAACCAAAACAAAACAAAACAAAACAAAACAAAAAATACATAAAAGGAAACCCTGATCTGAAAGAAGCTAGGTGGTTTTTTGTTTGTTTGTTGCAGGGCAATGAGGGTTAAGTGACTTGCCCAGGGTCACACAGCTAGCAAGTGTCAAGTGTCTGAAGTTGGATTTGAAGTCAGGTTTTCCTGAATCCAGGGCTGGTGCTTTATCCACTGCAACACCTCAAAGAGAATTTTCTTTTTCTTTTTTGCAAATTAAATTTTATAAATAAAAGGGTATATTTTTGCATAATTTATTTCATATTATTCTGTCTTAAAGCAACAATTAATTCTCCAAATGTGACTTCTGAAAGTAAACCTTGCCTTAGGGGCAGACAAGGGAAGAGCCAACTCTTTAGTCCTGAAAGAAGTGGTGAGAAACACAATTTTAAGACTATTGGTCTTTGAAATCTGAGTTCACCACCACCAACACTGTTCACTAAAGTATCCCAAACATTATCCCATGCTCTGGAGTTTTGTCTGTTGCCCAGTCCTATTCAAAATTTACTACTCTGTTGTATTATGCTAAATCACATTCTCTTCTGCATGACATTGAATGGTACAGAATGATTAGTCAGATAAATATTGATGGGAAGAGGAAAGGGAAGAAGAATGGAAAAAACATGTATTAAGTAGCTCCTAGGTGCCCCACACTGTACTAAGTGTTTTGTAAATATTATCCCATTAGAGTATATTATGTAATACATCCTAATGTGACAACTACTTATTATGTTACCTTTCTCAATTAAAATATATGTCTAGAAAGTTTTAAGGAATATATATATATATACATATGTTTAGTGAGTTTTTTTAATTTTTAGTTTTTATTTGGTTTTCCTTGTTTTGATGGGAAAAGGATCTAGATTGGTGATGTCAGATGTGGGAGGAAATAATTCTGTGGAATCTTGAAGATCTAAAAATCCTCACCTATGCTTGAATCATTAAGAGTCTGAGTTTCTGAGTTGCCTAGGGCATTAACAAGTTAAAGGGTTTGCCCATTATCATGCAGCTAGCATGTGCTGAACTTGAACTCAGTGCCTCCTAATACAGTTGATCTTTTATTCAGTAAAACATGCTGTCCTTCAGTGGGTGGAAGTTGTGTGGGTTAACAGGGTAGCTTCAGTTAAAACTAATATCTCACTTTCTTTAAGAATACTTTTCCAGGGGCAGCTAGGTGGTGCAGTGGATAGAGCACTGGCCCTGGAGTCAGGCGGACCTGAGTTCAAATCTGACCTCAGACAGTTAACACTTACTAGCTGTGTGACCCTGGGCAAGTCACTTAAACCCAATTGCCTCACCAAAAAAACCCCAAAACACACAAAAAAACAAGAATACTTTTCCAGTTTCCCCTTGATTCTAATGCCTTCCTCCTCTTGATTATTTCCAATTTATCCTGTACATAGCTTGTTTGTGTATGGTTGTTTGCAGATTGTCTTCTCCCATTAGCTGATGTGGTCCTGGAGAGCAGGAATTTTTTTTTTTCTGGTGTTCTTTGTATCACCAACACTTACCACAGTCCCTAGCACATACTAGGCACTTAATACTCATGTATTAGCTGAATATACCAATTTAAATACAAAATGACTGTAATAGTTATATCACCATAAATATTTGATGGTATATTAAATAAGTACCATCTCCACTTTCTTGAGTTTCTAAGCACATACATTACTCCATGGTGCCCGCCTACCACCCCATGTCCTAGAACTGACTGTATTCTAGGAATGAAGTTGAATGTACCATAATTTGAAATCAATGTGGCATGAATCATATCCCTTAAAATGTCTAAGAAGCATTTTTATAATCACATCTGCTATTCCTGATTCCTATTATAGCTCTCATACAGGCTTTTACTCATAACAGCTGCAACTCAAGTCTTTTTCAATTGGTAAGGGAAGAAAAAAAACATCGTTATCATATACAATTGACTACTTAGTGTAGAGAATTAAACATTTTCTTTCCTCATAAAACAATTGTAGTTTATGACTAGTTATATAATATGTAGACTGTAAAATGATTTGCGGTATATAGTGACTATAGGAATACAAAATACTATTCAGAATATTTTTCCCAGTTCTGACTATAAAAAAAGAAAGAAAATTGTCCATAATCATATATAAAACTAATAGTTCCCAAAAGAGAAGGAAACTGGAAGAGCAGATGAGACTAATTTGGGCAGGAAGACAGCAAAATAAAGAGGAATGGAAATAAGTGTGATTATTATCATATTGTTTCTGTTTAGACATTTTTCATTTGTTACCTTTTATGGAAAGTTGAAGGATTCACTTTATAATCATTTGTGCATACATCTTAGGAGGGACATTTATATGGTATAGTGGAAAGAACCCTATATCCGTACCCAGAAGATTAAGAATTCCAATCCAAACTCTTCTCTTTATTAGCAGAATGACATCTAGTGAGCCTCAGTTTCCTCACCTTGAAAATAGGAACAATAATACTCATTTTCCCTACCTCCAAGTTATTATAAGAATCTGATGAAGGTAGAATGCACAACAAAGTATGACTATAAAGTATTTATCCTGTCAGACTGTATATGCTCTTTTCTGGTGGCAAAGAATTGGTAACTGAGGGAATGCCCATCAATTGAGGAATGGCTGAACAAATTGTGCTGTGATTATTATAGAATACAATGGTGCTATAAAAAATGATGAGAAAGATGCTCTCAGAAAAACCTGGAAAGGTTCACATGAGCTGATGCAAAATGAAATGTCCTTTATAAAAATAAACATCAATATTATAAGATGATTAGCTGTGAATGACTTAGCTATTCTTAGTAATACAATGATCCAAGACAACTCTGAAGTTATGATGAAAAATGTTATCCATTCCCAGAGAAAGAACTGATGTGATCTGAATACAGATTGAAGCATCCTTTTTTAAACTATTTTTCTTGGGCTTTTTTTTTTTTTTGGTCTGTTTTCTTTCACAACATGACTAATACGGAAATGTTTTGCATGACTACACATGTATATCAAATTGCTTGCTTTCTCAATGTGGGGTGGGGGGAGAAGAGGGAAGGAGAGAATTTGTAATTCAAAGTTTAAAAACAAATGTTAAAAATTGTTTTAACCCATAATGGGGGGGGGTACAGCTAGTTGGTGGGGTGGATAAAGCACTGGCTCTGAATTCAGTTTAAATCCAGCCTCAAACACTTGACACTTATTAGCTGTGTGACTCTGGGCAAGTCACTTAACCCTCAGTGCCCCGAAAGAAAAAAGAAAAAAAAAACAAGAAACATATAATTGGGGCAAAATAAAATTCTAAATAAATTCCATAAATAAATAAGCTGTGCATAGATGGAATATATTAGACTTGGAGTAGAAAGAGTACTAGAAATTGGTGTCAGAGGTCCTGGATTCAAATCTGTCTTCTTCCTCTACCTACCTTACACAAGTTACTTAATCTCTTTGTCTCTCAGTTTTTTTTTTGTTTGTTTGTTTTGTGAGGCAATTGGGGTTCAAGTGACTTGCCTGGGGTCACACAGCTAGTAAGTGTTAAGTGTCTGAGGCTAGATTTGAACTCAGGTCCTCCTGAATCCAGGACTGGTGCTCTATCCACTGCGCCACCTAACTGCCCCATCTTTGTTTCTTTAAATTTATTTTTAAATTTTTTTAAATGTAAAATTTATTTTATTTTTTTAATTTATGGAATAAAATAAGCATTTCAGTAAATATTTTTTAAAAGATGATTACAGATTGTACATGAAACTGCATGAGTGTGTCAGGCCAGGTGACCTCCCCTCCACTTCTAAATCTTAAAATTCTAAGAATATAGATTTAGTTGGAAATCCCACTTGGGTAATATTCAATTTTGTCCAATCTCCTTATTTTACAAATAAGACATGGAAGGATAGGGAGCTTAAGTCATTTCTTCAAGGGTCCCATAGCTGGCAAGTAGGTAGGATTTGAACCAAGGTATTCCGGACTCCAGGTGCAATGGCTTATCCATTATAGACAGTGTCCCAGTTCAAGTAGTTGTATGACCTAAGATCTGTTGTTCAAACTCAGATTCTCAGTTTCAACATCCATAAAGTCAAACTGATAACCCAATACTGATGTCAAAGCATTCTTGTGAGGATCAAATGAGATAACTTAGAGAAAGCATGTTACAAGCTTAAAAACACTATATAAATGTATGTTATTCTTAGATCCTTTGACCTGTCATCTTTTAGGGTTGTTAAAGTTATAGAATAATTCAAAAAGAAATGCAGGTCCTGTATTTTTGTTTGTTTCTTTGTTTTGTTTTTTTGAAACAAGTTAATCTGGGGCTATGACAGTATTTTTTAATTGAATAGGCCAAATGTAAATTGCCAAGCCAATGATACTTGCACAATCAATAAGAAAAATTATGCTGTAATTTTGGGAGTGGACTAGACTGAAAAATAAATTAGAAAGTAGGATATGTTCTGTCTTCTAATGTTTTGTTAAAAAAAAAAACCTAAATAATGATGATAAATTTAGAGCTGGAAAAGCCTACATTTTCTTTCTACAAATAAAGAAAAGTGAGTGAGAATGATTGACCCAGTCTAACTGATTTGGGCAGTATCACTAGAATTTGAACTTGACTTTTCTAATAGATTCAGTGTTCCAGAGAAACACAGCGCCCCATAATGTCTCATATAAATTGGTCATGCATCAACTATATCAATTGCTGTTTGGTTATTTCAGTTATGCCCAACTCTTCAGGACCCCATTTGGAATTTTCTTGGCAAAGATACTGATGTAGTTTGCTATTGCCTTTTCAGCTTATTTTACAGATGAAGAAACTGAGACAAATAGGGTTAAGCAACTTGCCCAGGGTCACAGAGTTAGTAAGTGTCTGAAGCCAAATCATGAAGATGAGTCTTCTTGACTCCAAGCCTGATGTCCACTGTGCCACCTAGCTGCCCCAACAATATCAAAGCAGTCCCTAAAAGAAAATAGGGGTGAAGATCATAGTGATGAGGTTGAGTTCTGCATGTTCACAGGGTAACAGTGTGAGGAATAGTATCCCCTAAGGTGACATTGTTTAGGGAAGCCCTCCCATCCCCGAAGACTTTGGGGTTAAGGGGAATCCATAAGCCCTGAGCATGTGCTCTACTTACCTGGAGCTGTCCACTAGTAACCTTTTCTTCTTAGCATGAAATTAACATCTGATTTGCTTTATAGTTTGCCCCCTTCCCTCCCCCCAAAAAAGTATTCTGGGATAGAGCATGCTCAGAAAGGATGTGATTTAGCTCCACACAGAAGGGAGGGGATAGGAAGGAGGTGGGATCAGAGAGGCTATAAAAATCAGGACCCTTCCCTGGTTTGGAACTGTTCTATCCCTGAGTCTTGCTTTAATATACAGCTGACTCCCTTAATAAAACTAGTTCACCACTAGAAAGCTTAGGAATAGGTGAAGCTGGGGCAGCTAGGTGGTGCAGTGGAGTCAGGAAGACCTGAGTTCAAATCCTGTCTCAGACACTTGACACTTACGAGCTGTGTGACCTTGGGCAAGTCACTTAACCCCAATTGCCTCACCAAAAAAATTAAAATTAAAAGGAATAGGTGGAGCTTTCCTTAAAATAATGAGCAATATCTACCTAAAACCATCAGCAAGCATTATATGTTCACTCATTATGGTGATTGACAGAGATGTCATTTCTTTGGAGGAGCCCTGAAACAATGATAACAATAGGGTTATAGATTTATGGTTAGCAGCAAAACCAAAGTTTATTAACTCAAATTCTATTCTTATACTGAGGTATAAACTGAGGCTCAGAGAAGTTAGATGATTTGCCTAGAGTCACATGGCAGATAGGGTCTGCGTAGTATTCATAATGAGGGTTTTCTAAGATTTGCACTCTATCCACTAAGAAAGTAGGGAAAGCTATGGAGGCCACAGAGTGAAAGAATTCATTAAAGTTAATGAACTCAAAGGCTCTTGCCAATTTTCCATTTAGATATGTGCAAGGCATTAACATCCTACTAATTAGGAAGTTGGGGTGATTAGGATATAACCAGGGTAGATGTCCTTCCTTCTACATATAAAGTAACAAATAATTTCTTTGTCTGGACAAAAACATAGAGGTAGTAAATTGGAAAAGCTATGAGAACACGCTCCTTTCAAAAGCATTCTAAGTAGGAAGTAAAGATCATTCCTTTCCTAAATAAATCACCTTTGAAAAATTATTTTAACATATCCCTAAGGATTTCTACTGCCTAACATATTGTTAGATTACTTTGACTTATGCATGTACTTAAATTGAATTAACAAACTTCTTTTTTTAATCTGCCTACTATGTTCATAGCACTGTGCTAGTAGTTGGGGAAGAATCAGCTCTGATTCGAAGCTGCCTTTATCCTTATGAAGCTGGTAATTCTAAACCCTTCCTTCCATTGCTTATCCCCAATTTATCCTGCCTATAGCAGTTCTTTGCTTGCTGCCTTCCCCATTAGATTTTGCCTTGTGAGCAGAACTGGACAGGATTTTTTGCCTTTCTTTGTATTCCCAGTGCTTAGCAAGATGTCTTGAACATAGTAGGCACTTGATGTTTGTTGACTAGCTGAAGAAATGACTGACAGCATAGAACTGAAAGTAATAAAACTTTTGTTTGTTTGCTTGTTTGTTTGGTGGTGCTGTTGGTGTTTAACCAGAACTTTAATACGATTCATGTAGGGAGCTCCCAGGGAACAAGTCCCTCTCCAGCCTGTATCAGCAGCAGTTCTGCAATTTATCATTTTATAGAGGTGCCTGGAGGAACAGAAAGATGAAGTGACTTCCTCATGAAGGCCCATAGAGTCAGCAGGAGAGAAAAATTGTGAATCCAGGTGTTCCTGTCTCTAAGAGGATCTCCTCCTATGCACTTTACAATGCTTTCTCCCTAATAAAAATCATGATGTTTTAAAATATTTAGAGAGTGAAAAAGTCTATCATTCATATTTTCACACTAATTCCAACAAACCTTTCTCATAATAAAACAGTGTTTTAACTCTGTTCATCATAAATCAATATCTTTTAGATAGAATATTTGTGTTCATATAGAAAGCAATGAAACAGTAAATACTTTATGAGGGACTGAACAGTAAGCACAGAAGACCAGTACAAAGCTTCATTCACTGAGATAAGTCAACATGACTACATCTTCAGTGGACAAGGACAAAATCACAGCAGGGGTCATCTGAATGAACACAAGTGACAGACCCATCTTGTTTATCTCCTTCCCCGCTCCCTCCTCTCCACAACTGGACCACATCCAGTGCAGTACACTGAACAAACTCACTACACTAGAAGTCAGAATATTCTCATAAGCTAGCTCTATGAACTCACTGGTCTCCCAAGTTTCCTCATTAGTAAAATAGATGTAATACCATCAGCCCATATTGCTCACAAGATTATCGTTAATATCAAATAATTCAAATGACATTAGATTAAAAATAGTACAAACACTAAATAAATAGTTATTCCTTCCTCATCATGACTTTTCCCATCACAATTTCAATATATTGATTGCATGTTGACATAAGAAATTAAATGGGAGAGGGCAGCTAGGTGGCACAGTTGTTAAAGCACCGGCCCTGGACTCGGGAGAACCTGAGTTCAAATTTGACCTCAGACACTTGACACTTACTAGCTGCTTGACCCTGGGCAAGTTACTTAACCCTCATTGCCCTGCAAAAAAATGTTTAAAAATTAAAAAAAAAGAAAAAGAAAGAAAATTAATTAAATGGGAATTCGGGGGGAGTATTGCAGAAGCCACCAAAGACACACAAAGACCAGCAGACAGCATAGAAAAAGTTTAGTAACTCAGAAATGCATGAACTATACGTATTGTATTGTATTGCATAATAGCAACTTTTAAAATCTTTAAATACCATAATAATTCAGACTTCTTCTTTGGTAAGAAATGAGCGCCAAAAAAATTTGTGGGTTTTCCAGATTGTGGGGGTGCTGTGCCCTTTGATCATCCCCCCCACCATGATTTGGAAGGGATCACTGCATGTTCTGATAATTAGAGATTTATTTTTTAAACATTTAAAAATTTTTTTCCATAAAGTCTGAAAAATAAAATTTGGACACATTTTTGTTTTTTTTGTTTTTTTTGTTTTTTTTTTAGTGAGGCAATTGGGGTTAAGTGACTTGCCCAGGGTCACACAGCTAGTAAGTGTCAAGGGTCTGAGGCCGGGTTTGAACTCAGGTACTCCTGACTCCAGGGCTGGTGCTCTATCCACTGTGCCATCTAGCTGCCCCAGGACACATTTTTAAAAGCCATAATTATTCAGTACATGGTAGAGACGGCTACCAAAGTGATTTTCCTAAAACATACGTTTGGCAATATCAGTTCTCTAATCCAGGGCTTTGCAAAGTGTGATCCAAGTATCCATGGGGTTCCGTGAGACTATTTTGCAGCATCTGTAAGGTCAAAACTACTTTTATAATAATACTAATGTGTTTTAATTTCTAATAGAGCAAATATCAAATAGATAAAGTAGATAAACAAAAGATCTTGGGAACTCAATAATTTTGAGATGTCTATCTCAATATCTTCTCAATAATCTCCAATAGCTCCCTATTTGCTTCTAAGTGCAAAAATACCCTCCTCTGATATATAAAACCTTTCAGAACCTAAGCCTACCCCACCTTTCCAATTTTCCTTTTCACACATTCAAGAATCCAGTCACACTGGACTTTGTACTGTTGCTCATACACTGCTCTCTCATTTCTTACTGTTGCATTCACTTCTCATCTCCACTTCTCAGTTTCTAGTTAACTTCAAAACTCACCACAACTTCTAGGCTCCTTCAGCTTACGCACCATAACTCCTGGGAAGCCTTTTCCCTCCTCCAAATACCTTATATATTCTACTTACTTTTATTTGTCTAACTGTGACCTCTCCTCCCCCTACTAGAAGTAAAGTTCCTGGAGGGAAAAGGCTGTTTTTGTTTTGTTTCTTCTTTATACTCCTTTAGTTTCCTGAGGTTAAGTAACTTGCTCTGGGTCGCTTAAATCGGTCTTCCTGGTTTCAAGACCAGGAAGGTCTATAACAACTCTGCACATATTGTCTATTTAAAACAATCTTATAAGACTATCAATTACAGAGAACTTGCATTGCTAAAAGTAATATCCACCTGGAAGATATAACATATCCAAACCCTATCTCTATCTGTTATATTTATTTTGACATCTCCAGTGGCTATCACAGTGCTTTTCCCATAGTGAGTACAAAATAACTGCTTAATGGGTTGGATTAGCACAAATGCCAGATCCAACTAATTTCAGCTATGATTTTATCCCATTTATTATCATTACATGGTCTATTAATCATCCATTGCTTTCTGTGGGAAGAAAATGTATCGTCATTGACACTTAAGAGCAACGAAGTTATATATTAAAATAAGAAGCTTCTTTCTATTTATGTGACAATCTAAGGTTCTGGCTCCATTGTTTTATTTCCTCTGTTCTTTTGCCTTCCATTGAAGTCTACACATTGCTGAACCAAGGAATATGATAGATTCAAAAACTATTTTGATAAGCAATATAGAAACAGAATTAACAAGACTTCAAATCATTTTTTCTTCCTCCATGTGATAAAATTCACATCCTGAAGATGGAAATACACTTTGCTACTATAAGAATATCTTTCCTCTATTAAAGTTTGTTTTAATATTTTATACATTTGGTTTCGGGTCACATTCATTTTTTTAATAGAACCTTCACCCTATACCTACCCAGAAAGCAATCCCTTAAAGAGAAGAACAAAAAGAGAAAGAGGGAAAAACCTGTCAGTGAAACTAAACATATTGACTGAATAAGACTACATTTGCAATCTTACACACCCATAATCTCCTACTCACAAAGAAGTTAAAGAGACAAATTGTCTTATCTCTTCTAGATAGGAGAGCTTTTAAATTTAAGAAGAGGGGAAAATTTCTCATATCATGGAAAACATTTTGGTGACATCACCTACTCTGTAACTGGAAATGAATTTGTTATCATTAACAACTCTGCTGGTGGTTGGTCACAACTACATTTATAACAAAATAACTCAAAAGCAAAAGCATGTTTCCTAGGACCTTCCAACAATTATATAATTACTATTCAAAAAACTCATTCTAATTCAATTAATGAAAATTAATTCAGAGATAGTCTTCCAAATGCAAATTCTAATGAGTTTCCCAAACCCTTGAGTAGTTAGATTAGATGCAGTTAATCAAAAAAGAAAACACTTAAGATTGTTATTTATTTACCACACCCTCCAAAACATAATAAAGGAAAGTCATAAAGGAAAGGGAAATACTGGAGTAAGACAGTCAAGATAATTGCAGAACAGTATATTTTCCTGAGAAAATGCTTCATTTAGATGTGTACTCTAGGTATTTTTTAAAAAGCCTTATTGCCTTTCCACTTGCATTATAACATATATGCACATAATTTAGATATGCAATCTTTTTTAGATTGAAAACATGACACTAATTTTCAAAAAAGAGTCTTGTCTTGTCTACTCTTTCTAGCAGAAAGGGCAGGAAAGGAGCAGCTTCTCCCTGAATGTGTTTGATGGCACTAAACCAGATCAGCTAAGGATTATCTTTCAGGCCTGTGATCCATGGTGATCTCATCTGTCATCTAAAGGCAGTGCATTATTACTGTTGTAATGAGTTAAGAGTAGTGGAAATCATTATTATTCAAATGACACTTCACAGCCTTCCTGGGAGTCTCCACATTCACATTTTCAGTATGCTAGATGAACTTACAGAGACCTTACCTCAAGACAGCTAGAATGCTGTCCAAGAATTAAAAGATAAATTCTTTAGCCTGTGTGTGCTCTTACTTGAATTCTCCAGTAAAAACTGTGTGTTTGGTTAAAAGATTAAGCAAACTTGGCTCTATCCATAGTAGATAATAATCATAATCATTTATGCAGGATTTTGAATTTCATAAAGTGATTTAAATATATCACATGAACCTCACAACTGATCATTTATTAAGTGCCTACTATTTTCAAGACATTGAGCTAGGTGTTGAATAACAACAGTCTTGTGAATAGTACTATTTATTACTATTATTATTTTACAATGAGGAAAATGACTCTTGGAGAGGTTAACTGACACCCTCCTCCTAGTATAAGCATCTGAGACAAGATTTGCATTCAGGTCTTCCTGACTCAGTGTGCAGGGTTGGTGGAATGACAGGCACAAATTGAAACGGGCTTCAGTAGTTAACGAACAGTAAACCTCAGTAAGCTCTTTGTGTTATAGTGGTAGCAGAATACATCTGAAGTAGAAGAGGGAGGGAAAGGAGTTTGAAGACTCCCCAGTATTAACCTTCAGTGGTAGAGCTTATCTTAACTGCTCTCTTATCCTGACTAAAGTTTCAATCTTTTGAATTACTCGTATGGAGAACATCATACACAATAACAGCAATACTGTGCAAGGATCAACTATGAATGACTTAGTTCTCAGCAATACAATGATCCAAGACAATTCCAAAGGACTCATGATCAAAAATGTTGTTCACATCCAGAAAAAAAAAATGGAGTCTGAATGCAGATATAAACATACTATTTTCACTTTATTTTATTCATGTGTTTTTTTTTTTTCCTTTTGTTCTGTTTCTTCTTTCACAACAACTAATATGAAGTATACTTTACATGATTGCACATATATAACCTATAACAAATTGCTTACTGTCTTAGGGAAGGGTAGAGAGAGAAAGGAAGGAAGAAAAATTTGGAACTTAATTTTTTTTTTTAAATGAGTGTTAAAAGATATTACGTGGGGGGCAGCTAGGTGGCGTGGTGGATAGAGAACCGGCCCTGGATTCAGGAGGACCTGAGTTCAAATCTGACCTCAGACACTTGACACTCACTAGCTGTGTGGCCCTGGGCAAGTCACTTAACCCCCATTGCCCCACAAAACCAAAACAAAACCAAAAAAACAAAAACAAAAGATATTACAAGTAAGTGGAAAAAATAAATGCTTCTTAATTTTAAAAAATACTCCTATGAGTTGAACAAATTAATTCCATTCAACGAACATTGATTGTGCACCTGCTTTGTGCCAGATAGTTTTCTAGCTACTGAAGACAAAAGTAAAAGCAAGATACCAGTTTATTTTCTACCAGGGGAATTCAACAAGTAGAGAAAAAGAGAAAGTGTCTACACTTGTGATTTACTTAGTCTAAGGAACTCCTAGGTGAATAAATCCCCAATTCCAGTTTAGGTCACCACCTTTTCTGTAACTTATGGTCATGAAGAGTTACCTAGAGCTCTGAGGTGAGGTGACTTGCCCAGGGTCTCCTAACCAGTATGTGTCAGAGGCAAAACCTGACCTCACTTCTTCCTGGTTTTGAGGATAATTGTTTCCTCAGTTGCTTCCTTGGTTTTTAAGGCTAGCTGTCTATATACACAAATTAATAAATAGGACCAAATAAAATATATAATACAGACAACTAGGTAATACAGTGGATGGAGCATGAGACCTGGGGTTAGGACCAGATGACTTCAAATCTAGCCTGCGAAATTTACTATTTGTAAGAACCTGGGCAAGTCACTTAATCTCTGCTCGCCTCACTTTCCTCATCTGTCAACAGGGTTAAAAATAGCACTTACCTCTCAGAGTTTCTATGAGGATAAAATGAGGCAATATTTGTAAAGAACTTTGAAAAATTAAAAGTGATATATAAATGTTAGTAATTATTATATAAAAACACAATGCAATTATGGGGCAAGGGAGTAGTAGATTAAGGATTGGGGACAATGTGGATGTCCTCTTTGAGGAGTTAGCATTTATCCCACGCCTTCAGGGGATTCTGGATGTCCAAGAGGCAGAAAAGATCATTTCAGACAAAAGGAAGAAAACAAGGAATGGTATGGAGGTGGAAGATGGAATGTTTTATAGAAGAAATAGTAAATATGTTAGTTTGACTAAATTGTAGAATATATACAATGTCAGGGCAGAGAGTAATGAGTATTCAGCTTAATTTGTTTGGAAAATGTGACTAGTCAGACTGTGAAGGTCTTTAAAGGAAAGCCAAGGATATTATCTGCAGAATTCCTGTAATGCCATGTACACATTGGACAGGTAGCAGGGAAGATGGGTCATTAGCCTTTTCCCATTAGTACAGTAACATGTGAGTTGAGCTAATTCTATATGAACAGTTTCCTTGGAAAACAAAGAGATCATGGACCACAGAAGACATGGCATGACAGAGGTGGTTCAGCATAAGAAAAGGCCTGAGAATGAAAAGACATTCAGTTGCCTAGGACAACGTGAGGTAGCAAGCAGGGAGGCAAAGTGTGATGGTAACCTCTTGTAGGAGCTCTAAGAAGCACAGACTAAAGAAAGGATGAGGATACTAATCCAGGAAAGGCAGACTTTAGAGGACTATCAATGTGGTTGGGGAGGGGCAGGGTACTTTATGTGGCCCCATAGCAGGCTGAATGAGGAAGGACTAGGAAAAAAAATACTTCCATGATTTCTCCTAAGATTAGCAACAAGAACAAAATAGAGGCTTGAATCTCCACTGTCTGTCAGCATCTAAAATTATTTACACTGCCAGCCAACATCCTACTGAAACGACAATCTTGGCAGATGCTCTGCAAAAATATTGCACTGTTGGGTTTTTAACAATCAGGAAACTGATTCCTTTTCATTCCACATATTAAAACTTTATAGATTAACGCTGACCTGAATAGATAAGTATCAGATTTCTGGTAGCTTCCTATTAAAAAAAAAAGTCCAAAGATCTTTTTCTCCCCAGTAAAATTAGAAATGAAATATCCATTCATTTTCCTTGAAAAAATGGAATCAAATATTACCCCCCTCCTTTTTAAATTTTATTTATGCAATGCTGTCTATTTTAGATGTCCTTTCCAAACTGCTAACCCATACCTATTACCTTCTTTAAAATTTAGTTGACATCTCACTTCATTTAGCAAACCTTCATTGTTTATATACATCTTACTGACCATTTTGTTCTGATTTTGATCATTCCTTTACAATATTCTTTGTCTCCAAAGGAATAACATATTCATTTCTTGACGTCTAATTCCTCTTATTTCTTTTATGGTAGGGTCTGTAATTTCTATTTTATTTGCTATGCTTGCATCCCCTCCCCCATACCCACTAATTGTACCAATTAGCATAGCAATGTGTAGGGCCCATGACTTCTCCAGATTTGTATAATATATAGGGGGTTGACCAAATCCTTGCCCCTCTTGGCTCTCCTTGAATTCTGAAGCAACTGGTAGTTTGCAAGAGCTCCAGTTCTCAATGAATGTTGGTTTAATGACTTCATAAGTCAATGGCCAAATGACTATGCTAATACTTTGTTAACCCTGTCTCTGTTCATCCCACTGTCAGACAGGATCAGAGATCAGATGAAGAAAGATGATGTGTCAAGCAGTAGCATCTAGCACTGTTACAACCCTAGACATTATTACTGGAAATACTCCTTTCTAAGCTCCAGAGAGAAGCAGAGACTTCACTTCCAAGCACTTTGGCAACTTATGGTGTATAACATTTACACTACTGGCTCCAAACATAATGGCCCATTTAAAACAGTTTCCATTACAACAACATTGTATTGATGTGACCTGTTTTTAAATAGGCTATAAAGGCACATTTGAAAAAAAGAATTTATCTTTCTTCATAACAAGAGTCCACTTTTACAGGAGACCCAACACATTCAGATTCAGCATTCACAATTTTGTTTTTTCCTTTCAATATAGGCAGCTGGTGGCACAGTAGAAAGAGCACTGGCCCTGAAGGCAGAAGGACCTGAGTTCAAATGAAGCTTCAGGTACCTATTAACTATGTGACCCTGGACAAGTTGTTTAACTTGTACAAACATATACATACATAAACATACATGTATGTGTGTATATATACAGTGCATGTATATATATATATGTGTGTTCATATACAAACATATATGTGTGTGCATATACACATATACACACTTGTATAGATATATAAACATGTAGACATTCATATATGTATGTACATGTATCCATACATATATATATATATATATATATATATATATATATATATATATATATATATCTTTTATCAATCAATATCTGGTAAGGCTCAGCCTCAGAAACTGGGTATTTTGATGATAGGAAGCCAGGCGAAGAATATAAAAAGGGAGAAGGAAAAAAGATGAAGAAGAATAAGACATTTTTTCTTACATTAGCCAAAATCTAATTTCTACTTTTGCATGACTCTTCTCTCTTCATTTTAGCTCTTCTTTTTCCATGTGATTTCTGATTAGTATTTTCAGATTCTTAGATTCTGAGTACATTTATAACTTCTCTTCTTTAGTTGAAGAACAAAACTAAGAAGGAAAATATACAATGGATATATGATTGAGCATTCTATACTGGCATCATTATTCTGATGGTGAAGTAAGAGAGCCATGTACTTAGACTCAATTTTATAATTTCTCAGAGAATCATAGAAACCAAATTTAAGAGATCAAATAGGCCTTAAAAACCTTCTAGTCCAATCCCTCTCGTGCTACTGATGAGGACATTGAGGGTCAGGAAGGTTGGCTGACTCATCTAAGGTCACAGGTGTAATAAATGGAAAAGATGGGATTCAAAGTCAGCCTGTGGCTCCAGCATGTGGAGGGAAAGTCTCTCTGTCTCTGTCTCTCTGTCTCTCTCTCTCTCTCTCTCTCTCTCTCTCTCTCTCTCTCTCTCTCTCTCTCTCTCTCTCTCTCTAACACACACACACAGACACACACACACACACAGAGTCAGGGACAAATTTAGGAGACCTAATTTTAAGTTATCACAATATAAATGTGTATGTGTTTGTGTTTGGGGTGGAGAGAGAGAGAGAGAGAGAGAGAGAGAGAGAGAGAGAGAGAGAGAGAGAGAGAGAGAGAGAAATGGAATGTTTTGGAAGTCTAGGAAGGCCTATGGATCACTTCTCAAAATGATGTTTTTAAATGAAGTCAGTTCATCAATATGTACCTGCTATCTGACTGGCACTATGATAATCACCTCAGATATAAACAGAGGCAAAAGACTGCCCTTATTCTCAAGGAGCTAATAATCTAAAGCAGGAGAAAACATGAAAAAATATGTACAAACACTATGTAGACAGGTTACTTTGGAAATAATTAATAAAGGGAAAGTGTTACCATTAAATATGTACATTTTCCAAAGTATATATTAAAATATATAGGATGAATGAGGCAGCTAGGAGGCATCATGAATACAGCACCAGGCTTGGAGTCAAGAAAACATTTGCTCAAATTTGGCTTCAAACATTTTTTTTTTAGGTTATATATGTACAATCACATTAAACATATTTCTACATTAGTCATCTTATGAAAGAAGAGCACAAAAGAAAAACCTCACAAAAGAAGGGAAAAAAAAAACAGTCCCAAGGTATAAACAATGTGGTTCAATCTGCATTCATAATCCAGAGTTCTTTTTTCTGGATGTTGAGAACATTTTCTATTATGAGTTCTTTTAAACTGTTTTGGATTGTTGCACTCCTGAGAAGAGCCAAGTCTATTACCATTGTTCAACACACAATGTTGTTTTTAATGTGTACAATATTCTGCTGGTTCTGCTCGTCTCAGTCAGCATCAGGTAATGTAAGTCCTTCCAGGTTTCTCTGAACTCCTCCTTCTAATCGTTTTTTAGAGCACAATAGTATTCCATTACATTCATATACCACAACTTGTTTAGCCGGTCACCTGTTGATGGGCATTCCCTCGATTTTCAATTCTTTGCCACCACAAAGAGAGCTGCTATAAATATTTTTGTACATATCGACCCTTTTCCCTTTTCTATGGTTTTTTTGGGATACTGAACTAGCAGTGGTACCACTGGGTCAAAGGGTATGAACAGTTCCATAGCCCTTTGGGCTTAGTTCCAAATTGCTCTCCAGAATGGTTGGATCAGTTCACAACTCCACCAACAACACATTAGTGTTCCAATTTTTCCACAGCTTCTCCAACATTTACTAGCTATATGTTGCTGGTATGTCATTTAACGTCTCTTTGCTTCATCTGTAAAATGGAGATAACTAAAGCACCAATTTCCCAGGGTTGTTATGTGGTTCAAAAGAGTTAAGATTTGTAAAGTGCTTAGCACACTGTGTCTGGCATGTAGTAAGTACTATATAAAGGTTAACCATTATTATAGGAAATTAGTTGTCTTGCAATACAGTTATCTCTATGTGTGTATCTGCATAGATATGTATATGTATGTATGTAACTTAAGTTAATGGAAGCTAGGATAATTATCTCTGTATCTTGAAATTTCTACTTTAATGTAAAAAAGGGCTTTACCTGAGGGGAAGGAAAAAAGTGTCTTAAATCAGTTCTGAAAAAAGTAA
Organism: Dromiciops gliroides; assembly: GCF_019393635.1. Taxonomy (NCBI): domain Eukaryota; kingdom Metazoa; phylum Chordata; class Mammalia; order Microbiotheria; family Microbiotheriidae; genus Dromiciops; species Dromiciops gliroides. Next base: position 721,900,554 of record NC_057861.1, read on the forward strand.
CACTAACAAACACTGTGATAATAAGGTGAGAAATGGAATTAGACTCCAGGAGATTGTGATCAACTGGCAGAGTTTGATAAAAAAATAAATGTCACATTTTCCCTAAGAGAAAGCAACTTTTGGTAGGATTGTCTTTGGGGTAGAGGGGGTTACAGGAAGGTCTGTATGCTGAGGAGAAGGATACTTGGATACACATCTTGTATACAGGTTTGCAAATGTATGATGGAACAGATGACAACTATAGGGAAACTGTTTATCACGTTCAATTCAGAATGGAATCACTGGACAACAAGGATGGATATTCCATCAGTTCACGGCAGTCTAGGTAGGCAATTATTTTCCAAATATAAAATCACAGTCCTTCCACTGTAATATACAAGTGAAAATGGAATCTCAATAAAGAGAGAGGAAGAAGGAAGAAGAAGGGGGAATGGGAAGGGAAGGAAAAAGGGAAAGAAGAAGGAAGGAAGTGGTTTCTTTTAGTACCATTGAGAATTATATAGTGTACCCATGTAGAGTATGTTCCTTATTATAGTATCATAGGTTTAGATGTGGAAAAGACCCCAGAAGCCATCTAGTACAACTCCCTCATTTTACACATAAGAAAACTACAGTTAAGAAAGGTTATGTGGCATGTCTACATAAAAGAATAAGAGGAACGCAAAGAAGTAAATGATTATAGCAATCTACTGTTTGATATACCCAAAGACTCTAGCTTCTGGGATAAGATCTCAATATTTGACAAAAACTGCTGGGAAACCTGGCAGAAACTGGGCACAGACCAACATTTTTTATGATATACCAAAAAAAGGTCAAAATGGGTTCATGATTTACACAAAAAAGGTGATACCATAGGGAAGGAATAGTTTACCTCTCAGATCTATTGAGAGGAGGAGAATTAATGACCAAACAAGAGACAGAGAATATTATGATATGCAAAATGAATCATTTTGATTACATTAAATTAAAAAGGGTTTGTAGAAGCAGAAAAAAAACAAAGCCAAGATTAGAAGGAAAGCAGAAAGCTGGGAAATAATTTTTACAGCCCATATTTCTAATGAAGGCCTCATTTCTAAAATACATGGAGAACTAAATCAAATGTATCAGATTACAAGTCATCCCCCAATTGAGAAATGGTCAAAGGATATGAACAGGCAGTTTTCAGATGAAGAAACCAAAGGTATCTATTGACATATGAAAAAATGCTGTAAATCACTACTGATTAGAGAAATGCAAATTAAAACAACGCTGAGGTACCACCTCACACATATCAGATTGCCTAATATGACAAAAAAGGAGAATAATACATGTTGGAGAAGCTGTGGAAAAATTGGAACACTAATGCATTGTTGGTGGAGTGGTGAACTGATCCAGCCATTCTGGAGAGCAATTTGGAACTATGCCCAAAGGGCTATGGAGCTGTGCATACCCTTTGACCTAGTAATGGCACTACTTGGTCTGTATCCCAAAGAGATCATAAAAAAGGAATAGGACCCACATTTACAAAAATATTTATAGCAGTTCTCTTTGTGGTGTCAAAGAATTGGAAATCAAGGGAATGTCCATCAATTGGGCAATTGGGGAATCAACTGGGAAAGTTATGAATATAATAGAATACTATTGTGCTATAAGAAATTATGAACAGGCAGATTTATAAAAAAACAAAACTGGAAAGACATGTGGACTGATGCTGAGCAAAGTGAGCAGAACCAGAAGAACATTGTACACCATTAATAGAAACATTGTACATTGATCAACTGTGATAGACCTAGCTTTTCTCACCAATACAATGATCCAAGATAATTCCAAAGGACTCACAATGGAAAATGCTTTCCTCATCCAGAAGAAAGAACTGTGGAATCAGAATGCAGATTGAACTATACCATTTCTACTTTTTACATTTTTTTTTGAGATTTTTCTCTTTTGCTCTAATTTTTCTTTCACAACGTGACTAATGTGGAAATATATTTAATTTGATTGTACATACATAATCAGATTGCTTTTGGTTCTGGGGAGGGGGGAGGGAAGGGAAGGAGGGAGAAAAATTTGGAACTAAAAATCTTATGAAAACAAATGTTGAAAACTAAAAAAAGAATCTATGGATTTAGTATAAAACTGACAACTAAATATTTTGACTAAAGAATTTGATTAATCATTGTGTTAAAACTATCTTACTTTAAAAAGAAGAATATGAGGAAGGGTTGGAATTCAGGTTGTTTTGACTAAATCTAACACTCTACACATTCTACAAATGCTATGAATTTGTCGATCAAATGTCAAAGTCAAACATGCTATAAAGATATATTTACATATGTATATGTGTACACACATATATGATACAAAATCTGTAAGATTGAATAGATGTGTGTTTGTGTGTAGATAGATTGGCTCTGTGCAGCAAGGTGGCACAGTAGATAGAGTACTTGACCTGGAGTCAGGAAGACTCATCTTCCTGAGTTCAAATCTGTTCTCAGACACTTACTAGCTGTGTGACCCTGGGCAGGTCACAACTCTGCCTCAGTTACTTCATCTATAAAATGAGTTGGAGAAGGAAATGTCAAACCACTCCAGTATCTTTGCCAAGAAAACCCCAAATGGAGTCATGAAGAGTTGGACATAGCTGAAAAATGACACAATAATAACAACAGCAATATTAGTTCATCTTAACTTTATTTTCTTCCTTTTTCTAGTATACAGACATAAATAATAATGTTCAGATTTTTCAACTAGCTTTGATGTTTTTCTTTTCCTTTGCTTCTTTCATAGCTTGTAAAGTGTGTAAAGGAACTGTTCTTTGATGTTGATATAAAAAGCTTCCACTGCAATATCATTCTCATAGATGCTATTAGATTTTGATTTGAGGCTATGATTTATTTTATAATTTAATGTTTTATCACTTACTAGGCTGATAGTCATATGGTAGCTTTCTTTTTTCCAGGTATGCACTATGTATATCATGCTTCACTGGTTTGCTTTATTTCTAAGGATATGAATGTATGTGCAGTGAATTTCTGCCCAGATTGTACTCCCTACCTCCTATGGAATAAGAGACAGGTAGGAAAAAAAAAAGCTAGAACAGCTAAAATAATAAACAAACTATGATCTACCATTCACTACTATCCCAGAGATTAAAGAAAGTCTAACATCTATTTACATGCTTTTCTTGTTTTTTTTTTTTTTTTTAGTGAGGCAATTGGGGTTAAGTGACTTGCTCAAGGTCACACAGCTAGCAAGTGTTAAGTGTCTGAGGCCAGATTTGAACTCAGGTACTCCTGACTCCAGGGCCAGTGCTCTACCACTGCGCCACCTAGCTGTTCCCTTTTCTTGTTTTTTAACTGGACCAACACTAATTTTTTTTTTCTTCCAGTGTGTATTCTATAAGTCATGAGCTTCTCTTCTCCTATCTAAACACCCTCAGTTCTTTCAATTCCTCCTCAGATGGAATGTTCTCAAGTCTCTTCCCCTCTTTTAGACATATTCCATATTTGCATTTAGACATGGACTAAGTTAGTGTCCTAATATATACCAGAAACCTGTTGTTTGCTGTTCAGTCATTTCAGTTGTGTCCAACTCTCTGTGACCCCAGTTGGAGTTTTCTTGGCAAAGATACTAGATTTATTTGACATTTTATAGGCCTACTTAGTCTATCCACTGTACTACCTACCTGCCTTTCCAATAACCTACCTATCCCCAAAAAGTCAGTTTCTGGGGAAGGGGAAATTTTATTTGATATTTTATGGTATTTTCCATGAACATGGATTTCTTTGTATCATTGTACTCAGCTAATGCCTTTGTTCCTTCTTCTGTTGGATTTATTTCTAAAGATCCATATCACTGGGTTGTCATGGACTTCTTCATTTATGATGTATTTATTCTTTGAAGTTCTAGTTTAATGCCAAAAATAATCCAAAAAACTATTCAATTTAAAAGTGTATCACTTAGACATGGTTGTAGTTGGTTTGGTTCAGTTCTATGACTTTATTCTGCTATTTTCTTTGCTGCGACCTCATATTTACCACTACCATAACAAGCTCTTCAATTTCTTTTGAGAAAGTAGATTAATTATTTTTTTCCATATATAAAAATAACAAAAAATCAGTAATGTTGTTAAAGATCAAAAAGCTATTTTAATAGACAGGAATGAGAAGCACAAATACATTACAATCAACTGTTCTTCCAAACTTCCCTATTATTGTCAAAGACACAACCATCCTCTCAATCACTCAAGATTATCCTTAAATGCTTCCTTTCTCTTACTTCCTATATCTAATCAGTTTCAAAATTTTAGCATTTCTATCTTTGTATCCTCTCCTCAATGTCCCCTTCTTTTCTTTGACAGTGGTATCAACCCTAGGGCAGGCCATCATCACCTTAAGCCTAGATTATTATAATAACCTGAATCTAAAAACCCTACTACAAATCTCTCTCCCACTCTAGTTCATCTTCCATTCAGCTTTCAAAGTGGTCTTCTTAAAGCACGGCTCTGACCATGTCATCCAGTGGCTCCCTCTTAGGTCCAGGAAAAAACAAAACAAAAAAACCCAGAACATTAAGTCCCCCGTTTGCCATTCAAAGTCCTGGTCATAACATGATCTATTCTTATTTTTCCAGTCTTCTTTCACTTTACTTGACTTCACATCCTCCATAATCCAGGGACACCAGCCTCCTTGCTGTGCTTTGCACAAGACACCCCATTTCCAGATTCCATAGATTTTCATTGGTTGATCCATATTCTTGGAATGTTCTTCCTCCTTTTCTCTCCCTCCTGACTTCTCTTGCTTCCTTTGAGTCTCAGCTAAAATCCAAAGTTCTCTAAGAGTTCTTTCATGGTCCCCCTTAATTTGCATGCTATCTCTAGCATTGATATTATCTCCAATTTACCCTCTCTGTATGTGCAGAGATGTCTAAATGATGTCTCACCAAAAGGTAGATGTGAACTCCTTGGGTACAGGGACTAGTGTTTTTTGTTTGTTTCGTTTTGTTTTTCTTTCTGTTTTTTGCCTTTCTTTGTATGCCCAGCACTTAACACAGTACATGACAATAATAGGTGTTTAATAAAAGACGATTGACTTAATTTGACTTATCAATTTAATTTAATAATACAATTCAGTAAATATTTACTAAGTACCAACTATGCCAGGCATCAATGATGTTATAACTGAAAACATAAATAGAAATTGTAATATTAGTCATATTATTTGGGGCAAAAAAAAAAATAACATTTTCACATTCCACAAGGAATTACTCTTTTTTCCTTATGTCTTTTAATCTTGACACTTCCCATAAATGACTGCAAATCACAATTACATGTTTATATATTTTGTACAACATACTGAGCTACCTTTGCTTCCCTACTTAATCTTACCCAAGTTTTACTATTTTTAAGCTCAAATGTCTCTCTAACTCTGATTTCAGGCAAGCTTTTCTTCATGCAACTAAAGAAAACCTGAGTTTGGCAACTTGCTATCTGAATTATGAAAGCAAACTGGAGAGAATCCAAAGAAAAGGCAAAAGTATGATAAAAGGAATAGAGTGATTGGCTGGTGAGGAAGTGCAAGAGTTCTCAATATGCCTAGCCTGGGTAAACAACAATAAAGGAGCATGATAACAGTCCATAAATATTTAAAAAGTGTAAACATCAAGAATGAAAAAGAATTATTAATTGTAGAGCAGGGCCATAGAGCTAGAAATATTATACAGAAATCATAGGTAGAGAAAATGACTAAACAGAATTATCATTATGAAATATGTATAACATGAAATATTAATATGTAGTATTCCAGCATCTGATGGAATCTTCTAACAAACTGTGAATGTCCCATCACTAGAGATATTGAAAGCCAAGACTTAATTATTTAATAGAAAGGATAGTCTTACTGTACACTTTTGTTTTAATGGTTTGCATTTGTTATTTCTCACGGTGAGATTTCAATTTTGAATAATATTCTTTCATTAATGTCTATCTTTTATTTCTTTAAATAGTTTAGAAGTTAATTATCCTCAAGAATAAGATGCCTTGTCTGATACTTGACATTAATCCTCTATACCTGATCAGCATTTCTTTCAAAAATATCCAATATCTTGACCAAGTCTTTACAGGTTAATCAAGGTACCCATTAATCTGGAGAATCCAACTGGGCTCTTTCAGAATGCCAACACAGTTTGGAGTGAACTAAATGGAAGTACTACACTTAGTTTACCATGTAGTTCATGTATCACTTAGATTTACATTATATGTAGCCTTCCTTATATTATTGGAAGCCTACTATAATCAATAAATGGAGCTGTACACCACACTGCAACCCATCAATCCATCAATGCCCCTATCCCCTGAAGATATTCCACTGTCACTCTCAGTAGGAGTAATTGGAGTTATTCAAGGTGATTTCTTATCACTGTCACAAATTTATTTATTTACTTTTCTCTTTTCAGTGTCTTTTCTTCTTAAAATTGTGGACAATGCCTTGGCTTAAAGAATGAGGTAAACATCTATCTACTCTATCTACACACATAAGTATATATGTATGCATACATGTAAACATACTGAGATCTGATACATTTGCACAAGGTATGATAAATAATTAACATGTAACATACAGAAATATGCACCAAAAATGTTGCACTAAAATTAGATCTAGGAAAAAATATGAAAACAAAGTATTCTTGTATTTAATTGTAATAAAAAACTTAATGATTATTCCTCATGCTCCAAAATAAGTAAGAATTTTCACTGTAGCAGCATATATTGCAGTGCCATTGTTTATGTTCAAGTGAAGCCACACATCAAATTAAATTCCAAGTCTTGGAGTGAAATTTAAGGTGTAACTACACTGTGATTTGTTAGTATCTAACAATATAGGATTCCTACTGCTTGTGAGTTTCACAGATACATTTATATGTACTACAATGAAAATTGTTATTTTTGGAATGACAACATAACTTGATTCATCCTCAGTTGGAACAAAAGAAATAGTAATTTTTCAAGAAAATTGAGGAAGAAAAACCTCTTAGGGATTGTCAAATGTTAGTCCATATAGTCATATAAATAGTGAAGATGCCATGAATTTCTATTATTAGTACAAAATTATACTATTCCCATGAGAGATAGTGTGGCATATTGGAAAGAGAGAGAGCCACAGAATCAGGAAAATCTGGTTTTCTTATTTTTTTCTTTTCTTAGAGGGTTAATATTATTATTATTATTATTATATCATGAAAGTATTTTATTATTTTCCAGTTACATGTGAATATAGTGTTCAACATCTGTTTTCATAAAATTTTTAGTTCCAAGTATTTCTCCCTCCCTCCCTTCCCATTCCCCTCCCAAGACAGAAAGCAATCTGATATAGCGTATATAGGTACAATCACATTATACATATTTCTGTATTAGTTATATTGTAAAAGAAGAATCAGAACACAAAGGAAAAACCTCAAAAAAGAAAAAAAAAACAGCCAAAAGTAGAAACAATATGTTTCATATACCACAAATTGTTCAGCAATTCCCCAATTGATGGACATTCCTTCAGTTTTCAATTCTTTGCCACCACAAAGAGAGCTGCTATAAATATTCTTGTACATATGGGTCCTTTTCCCTTTCCTATGATCTCTTTGTGATAAAGCCCCAGTAGTGGTATTACTGGGTCAAAGGGTATGCACAGTCCCATAGCCCTGTGGGCATAGTTCCAAATTGCTCTCCAGAATGGCTGGATCTACTCCACCAATAATGCATTGGTGTTTCAATTTTTCCACAGCTTCTCCAACATTTATTATTTTCTTTTTTTTTTCATGTTATCCAATCTGATATGTGTGAGCTAGTACCTTTGAGTTGTTTTAATTTGTATCTTTCTAATCAATAATGATTTAGAGTATTTTTTCATATGACAATAGGTAGCTTTAATTTCTTTATCTGAGAACTGTTCATATCCTTTGACCATTTCTCAATTGGTGAGAAAACCTGGTTTTCTGAACTGTGTGATATGCAGGTAAGACCCCTGGTTATTTATGATTAGTAATAGAATTAAATAAGACACTTTAGCTCATTAAAAAGCTAACAAAAGACGATTTACTTGGAAGTAGCAGAAGGAAATGCATTAAGCCTCTCCTTTGAGGAATCCCAGAGCAGTTAAGCAAAACTTTACTGGCTCTAAATTGACCGTTTTTTTTTTTTCCAAGCAAATTAATTTTTGCAGAGCATACCTGTAGCTCCTTGTTACTTTTTTCTAATTAGTTGCCTAGGAAGAGATGTCATCAACTTGAGTCTTTTTAAGATGTTACTTTCAAAGGTATCCTACTTGTCTGTATTCCCCTCTGAACTAACTTCTATTCCATCTGTACACTTAAAAAAACAATAGCTTCAATGTCCATTTCATTTCATTTCATTTATTTATTTATGTTTGTTTGTTTATTTATTTTCTGAAAAGGTAAGGCACTATTGCAATATTCCTCTCCCCCTCCCTATTTTTTTTTCTTTATGTATGAGGTATTTTCCCCCTCCCTATTAAAAAAAATGCTAGTAATAAATAACCATAGCTATGACTTCAAATTTCAGAAGAAAAGGTCTGCAAATAACATCACAAGGATTGAAACTGAGCCTTTTCAAAGAAACTGGAAATGTCTGTTTACTAACAGAGTGATTTAGACTGTAATAGTAAACCCACAACCATACTTGTTCTCCTTCCCATCTGTAAAATCTAGGATTACCTTCTGTAAACTTGAGTTGCATTGCATGGCAGGCTTTCCAAAACAAATCTAAGATGTGATATTAAGTCATCCATGGACACAGCTCACTTTCTGTATCAAAATTTTCCTATTGCTTAATTCCACCATTCAAATAGACTGAAATGTGCCATTATCTAGCGAAGTCCCCCTTTGTTTCAACAGAAGGAGGCTCATGGTTAAGTCTAGGGTAATTGGTCTCAAGGATTTCCTTTGGTCCTCATCCTACCCACTATTCACTCCTTTATTTTTCAGAATTCATTTCAAATCATTCTATTAGCAAATAAACCAGGTTCAAAGAAGAGTATGGGAATTCAGAGGATTAGCATGGCCTGTTAGGCAGGAAGTAATTAGGCTAGAGAGAGGGAAGAAGTGGAGGAGGGAACAAATTCACCACATCTTAGTAGTGGCAGGGTAGATACAGGTACTGTCTAGCACACAGCAAATTGTTTCCAGTCAGATGATTCTTTAAATGGATCAGTGACCCAGAAAAGGCTCCAAATGCTATGGATTAGATTTGCTTTGTGCTAGCAGTTCCCTTTACTTTCAATCTCCCATGGCTAACACACATCCTCTCCATGAAGCTCCAAAATCCTCAGTTTTCCTGTTATCCCCTCTCACTTTTCTGGCTGGCAAAAACTACATTTCCCAACATCCTTTGTTATACATATTATCAGTTTACACTCCTTCCTTAAAACCATCAGCACCACTGTCAGAAAAACAACACTTTTAAGTAAATTTTTTGCTTTGGAACAATACAGCCCATCATTTTATGTTTTAAAAGATGAAGGCAGTCTAGAATTTCCCTGAAAAAAGTGTGCCTTCATATTATATTATGCATACAGTTTCATGACATCTGCTTTATTTTATGTTCTTATAGCCCTAAAGTTGTTCCTATCTTTAACATATTCCAACAATAATTAAGCATATTCAAAAATACATTGAGTATTTAATTAAGGAAATTATACTTACCAGTAAAATTAATTTCTTTTATTTTCAATATGAAATTTCTCTTCAGGCTTAAGCCTGGATCATTGTTGGCAGTTTACAGCACCTAGAGAGAAATTAAAAAGTTGTATATTTGGAAATAAATGTAATCTTAGAAGATACTCCTCAAACATTATCATTTTTTTAATTTTTTCCCTTTAATAAAATCATTTTCTCATCTTTTTTTTTCCTTTCCAAACAAATCAGGTTACAGACCTATTACAAAAATACTATGTTCATTTGCTGCAAACAAAATGCCACCTAAAAATAGTGTGTCAATTTCTCTCTGATACTGCAAAAAGGACCCTGTCCTGGATTTTCATGTCAAAAGAAATTGCTTTGTGAACTTTGGCACAGGTGGCACCAAAAAAAAAAAAAGACCAGAATTAAATAACAACAAACTTCAGTTCAGTTTCTCAATGACAGTTGTGTGTGTGTGTGTGTGTGTGTGTTGTCCTTAAAATTTATTACTTAGACTACACAATTTAAGGTACTTTGTAAATATTTCTTTCTGGCAGTGGCATCCTTATAGGCTGGAAGTGGCTGGGTGGCAGGTGGATAAAGTGCTGGTGCTGAGGTCAGGAAACTTTGAATTTAAATCCAGCCTCTTCCACTTAACTCACTGATGCCAGACTCTGGGCAAGTCACTTAAACAGCCTGTATCTGTTTCCTCCATTATAAAATGATGATAAAAAGTGGCATCAATCTCACAAGATTGTTGTGAGGATCAAATGAGATAACATTTGCAAAGTGCTTAGCACAGTGCCTTGTATATAGTAGACAATTTATAAATGCTTATTCCCTTTCATTTTAAAACAATGCTTAACTTTTGTGCATGTGTTTCATAGATAATTTACCAGTCTGGTAAAACATATGGAGCCCTTTTCAGAATATTTTAAATCTATAAAATAAAATTCACATAATTAAATGTAAATGAATCATTAAAAATAGTTATAATTTTTTAAAACCCACATCATAGACCTAAGGTAATGAATCTTCAATCTTAACAATTTTGATTTTTGGTCTAGACTTTGTGATTTCATTATTGCAGAAAACAACTAATGTGCAGTCTTGATCCAGGACAGATGAGTAATTTATTTGTTGCATTTGGCCTAGGGCAATATCTGGGACAAGAAAAAGTTAAGTGACTTGACCATGGTCACACTGCAAGCAGTGTCTTGATAACACCTCTTCCTGATGCAGAATCCAACGTTCTTTTACTAACACCAAGCTAACTCTTTACTAGAACCATGCTAATTTTCTTAAATGGGCAATAAGGTTTTCTAAAATTCGATCACTACCAACTAAAAATGTCTGCATAGAAATCTACTTTGTGATTTTCATCAATTCCAAATGAAGTGTTGAAACCATATGCTTATTTCTTTGGGGGAAAAAGGAACCCCCAAATTGCAAAGTGGTTCAAAGACTTCAGGCTACCTGTTGCCTTCAATTGCTCCCTTATATCCATAATAATCAGGCCCTGTATAACTCAGTGTTTTCAGAGAGATTGCCAATTAAGGATCTTTGTGGAAGCTACAATATCTCCTCTGGCCCCAAAGAAACTGAGTGACTAATATATGCAGGCAACCTACTTTCTTGCTGTTTACTCCTTGACAATCTCTTAGTCTGGCTTCAGTTCAAAAACTGTTGCCAAGAAGTATAAACAGATCCCTCTGCCTCCCAAGGAAACCTCACAAGAATATACTGAAAAGCAGAATTTCACCCGAGGAAGAATGTGAATAGTCCCCATTGCTTTCCAATTGACCAATTGACACTAAAGAAAGTCTCTTCTCCTGTTTCTTTTCTCTGGATGCTTCATTTCAATCCCATTAGGGCTTACTATTGACACTATTCTTATTTCTACTTTTTTTTTTTTTGTGGGGCAATTGGGGTTAAGTGACTTGCCCAGGGTCACACAGCTAGTGTCAAGTGTCTGAGGCCACATTTGAACTCAGGTCCTCCTGAATCCAGGGCCGGCGCTCTATCTACTGTGCCACCTAGCTGCCCCCGACACTATGATTATTTTAATTGTAATAAACAGAAATGTTTGTGGATCATACTCACAAGGTACCAAATAGAATTTAATAGGGTCCTTACCCACTGGATTCACGATATACATACATTGTAGAGTGTATCTACTGGCTGCATCAAGCTAACTGGAGATGTTTATTGAAGGACAGGTCCTTTCTAGATCTAAATCTATGATAATATGATTATTTCCTACTCAGTACTAATCTCCTCAATAGCATCCCCAACTGCTTGGCCATCCATAAAAAGGGGTTTAACTCTTTCATATCCAGAACTTATACCTTGAGCTACCTTGATCTGTTCTCCTTCTCTCCCCCACAGACAGGTTAATGGCTCTCCCTTGAGAATCTTCCTACCGAACATCAACCATGCATTACTTCACTGCCTCCTTTCTGGTTTTTGCCTCCACAACTAACCATTGTTAGAAACGCAGCTAAACACTCTTCCTGTTGCACATCTCTAGTGTTAGCAGCTCTAGTGTTGGCAGCTTGAGTGTCAGCAGCTCAAGTGTTGGCAGCACTAGTGTTGCTAGCAGGTTGCTGTTCAAAAATCCCAAGCAGGCAGCAGTTAGTGAGTGAAGGCTTTATTCATCTTTGCAAAGATGGGGACTCTTCTGAATGTGCCAGAGAGTGCACTGAAGTGAGGTCCCTCACCTCTATTTATACCCCTCAAGGGGTCCCCTCTGACCAATCACATTAAGGCATTTTGATACCCTCAATTTCACCTCAGTTATTACAGTCATTACAGTTGCTATTTATACAGAATAACAGTAACAGCCTAAGGACCCATCAGGTGATACCAGTTAACCAATCAGATTTTACAAACTACAATACCAGCCCTTAACCTATTCTGGGCAAGAGTGTTGGCTCCCTCTCAGAACAATACTGTGTCAACATACATAACTCTTCAAGAAAGAAAACCTGTCTTGGGGTTTGATCAATCAGATCGCTCCGTTTACCAACTAATCAGATTGCAGCCTTAGGCCCTAACCCTATGCTGTGGTAAAAATGTCCCCATTCCCCACTAAACGGTGCTTGTGTAAACATAACCTTTCAAAACAAAACTAAAGTCAGGACCTGAGCTCCGAGTCACATGGGGATCACCTTGGGCGCCTCAAGGCGAACTCCCAGCCTGACTCCCACAAAACTCAGGCCCTTCTTCAGGCCCTGCTTGGGCCTAAGGCCCAGGAGTCTCTGTTTGAAGCCTCACGTGCTGAGCGGCACCCTGCTGAGAGGTTTGAAGCCACAAAGCTATAGGGCCTAAAGAGACTCGTTCTCTTCCTTTAGGGCTCTGAGAAGAGTCCAAACATAGTCTTTTCTTGCCCCATGAACCCCTCCACTTTTGGAAAAATGAACCATCCAATTCCATTATTCTTTCATTATTCTTAGATGAGATATATATATATATATATATATATATATATAATTCTGCACTCCTAGGAATTCAATCACTATATCTATAACAATTTAGTCCCAATAACCCGTCTTGCCTATGACTACACTATGTGTATTTTCTTTCCCCATAAGAATGAAAGTTCTTTGAGGGCAAACATGATTTTGGTTCTGTCTGTATATCACTAGAGCTTAGCACAGAACTTGTCCCAAAGCCAGCTCTTTAAAAATGCTTTTTCATTAATTTTTATTCATTTTTCATTAATTCTATTATTTACTAGGATCTGAATCCTAAATTTGTGACTTGGCATCTCTATAACCTCAGGCAAATTAGTTAAACTCTCTAGGGATCAGTTATCACATTTAAAAATGAAAGCACTGGCATTCTTGACTTCAAAGGTCCATCCAGTGCTCTAAGTCTGACATTCTAAGTTCACCATTCCATTCACCAAACATCTATTAAGTATCTAATGTATAAAAAGCAATACAAAGACAAAGATAATAAGAAAAGGATCATTTCCTCTCAAGAGTTTATGTTCTAGGGAATAAATACATGCACATAAGTGACTACTGATTTAAGCTTTATCTCTTACACTCTCACCCATCACAATCTCATTGCACTGAATCTGAACTTTACTAATTAAGCCACAATGCTTTTCAATTCCTTACATTCTTGATGTCAAAAGATGTAGAAATTAGAAGCAGTTCTATAGTCACCAAATACTAATAAGCATTCTCTCTTTGCTGCTTACACCTTTGTGATGTTTAAAATCTAATGTGTATCCTTCCCTGCCCCCCACCCCCAGTGTTTTGGGGGAAACTAGCTAAGATTTACTGATAAATTCAGCAAGAGTTTAGGCTTTTAAGTATTTACTAAAGATTAAAGATAACACATGGAGTACAGTAAAACAAAAAATGCATATCTCCTTTCCTCTCTCTCTGCCACAACCTGAAGTCCCAGAACGAAAAGGACAATCCTCAGTAGCTTCTCAGAAGCCCCCCTGTGAAACAGGAAGCAGGGCAGTCCCCACACACAGCTCCAAGCTAATTGGCTAGTAGCATTGACTGACATGACTTATAGGCGGTCTATGAATAGATGTAACTTCTGGATGCCAGGCAGCTTCTGGAAGTTAGTCACATGGTTTCTTTTTTTTTTTTGGTGGGGGGTCACCCTGGTTCTCACAATGTCTTTCTCAGCAGGGGGTGGCACCCTGATTCTCACACCTTCATGATGAGTGCTCAGTGATGGTTAGAGAGTTAGCATTATGAAAAGAGAGCAGAATGATGTAGTATAAACAGCAATGAACTTACTATTAGGGGATGTAGGTTCAACTCTTATGCTATGACCTACTAGGTGTGAGATTTTAGCCGAATCATTTAAACCCTCTTCTCCTCTATTTCCTTCTCAGAAAAATTATAACACTGAATTAAATGGCTTCCAAAGTCCCTTACAACTCTAAACTTCTGATCCTAAGAACTTTTGAAGGCCATGAGTTTCCTCATTTGGAAAATGGGTGGTGTGGTACTAGTTCTCAACAATCCTTTCCAAATCTAGAAACCAGTGTTGAAGAGAGAAACAAACAAGCAATAGAAATTACATACATCCTACAAAAATTATCTATTGAGACTGAACATTTCCTAGGTTTTCAGTTCATAATTGTAAGTTAGAAAATGTATTTAATTTGTGGTTAATAAACACTTCTATTACTTTTATAATGAGAGCCATCTTTTTTTTCAAATAATGTCATATGAGCTTGTGTGTCATGTTGGCATTGCTTCCCAGGGGGCAGCAGCTTTATCTTGATGTCAATATGCACACGTGTCTGACTTGGTTTTCCATTAATAGTGAAAGATCATGCTGAGATATCCACACTCATTCCCCCAGTTTCCCTGGAAACAATATCATGTCCTATTAAGATGGCTGGATGTGGTTATCGTGATTGAGAGAAGACTGGCCAAGAGAAGACTTGGGGGAGGCAGGAGCAAGAGAAATGTCTTTAAGTGTTTAAATTTCTGTCATGTAGGACAGCTTGGCTTCAGAGAGTAGAACTAAGGGGAGATGGGTGGACTTTGCAAAAAAGGCTGATTTAAGATAGCTAAATGCTTCCTAACAAATTAAAGCTATCCAAAAGTGAAACAAATCTATTCCTGATATAGTGGATTCTTTTTCACTGGCAAAGACTCAATGAACAGTTGGACAATATGTTATGGATGAGATTCTTTCTTCGGGTATCAGAAGCACTAGATGGCTTTCAATCTCCCTTGCAATTCTGTGATTCTGTATTTATATGATTCAGTGTATCTGCATTAATCGTACCCATCCTGTAGTGACTGCCATGCTTATCTCTGTGCCTACAGCAACATCCTCAGTCTGTAGAACCCTTATCTATTTCATACACCGTTGGGTGAGGAAGTACTCACATTAGTCAGATGAACTGGATTTTTGCTACAAATCCAAGGAACTGGCCAGGGAGGATCTGTTTCCTTATGCAAATATTAACCCTCCACAACATGGTTGTAACCAGAATGGTTTTACTAGCAATAAAGCTATCGGAACCTGTTGATATAGCTTATGTTGGATATCTGTTTCTTTTTTTCATAGAATTAATTAACTCTCAGGGGGCAGTCATTTTTTATGTTCCCAATCAGAGTACTTAAAAAAAAATACTGTTTTCCTGGTAAAATCTTGCATTCCTTACAAAATGGGGGATGATCTGCCAGATCAGCAACTAAATTTAAAGGAAGAATTTAGAGCAACATCACAAATGAAAATCAAGCACTTTTCAATCATGAACATGACACTTTCCAATTTTTTTTATGTCAATGCAAGAGTGATGTCTATATTCATTCAGATAAAATGAATCAAAAACTGATCATATAAAATATATACATGTAATCTGTTAAAAATTTATAAATAATCCTATGGGAGGCATTCTAAAACATATTTAATGATTAATATTACCAAACAATGTATTTATGAGGAAAAAGAAATAGTAACATTACCCTTTTCTTCTGTCATTTAGAATTGACCTCACAGTCTACATTCTAAAGAAATGAAGAAATTGCATATTTTAATGACGTTCCCAATTGTCCTCCAATCTACTTCTCACTAGTCTCTTATATGAACTCATTCCTTCAGTTCAATTGATTTGCTTGCTGTTTTCTGACTACATTCCAAATTCCATTCCAACTTCATGTCTTTCTTCATGATATTACTCTCAATAGGAAACCATCCCAGCTCTGACGAGATAATTCCTCTCCATACTTCAATGTGTATCTCTGATGTCCCCACTCCTCATAAGTTTCCTCTCACTCCCAATACCCCTTTCCCAAAAAAATCTTGAACTCTTCCAGATTTCTGCATAACTTTGTCAATGCCTCCTCATTTGCCCTGTCACATGTCTACCTTTCATACATTATAATTTATTATTATTATTATTATTATTATTTAACTCTATTGGACTATGAATGTCATGAGAACAGGAACAATGCCTTTCTCTCTCTTGCATCTTAGATATCACCTAGAACAATTTAACTTGTATACAATCATAATTCAACATATAATGACATTTATATTTGAAAAGCTTTTACCTGGCCTTTTGAAGAATCTGGAGTTTGCCACTGGAATAATTAAACATTATTTGTTTTGAAATTTAAATCTTATGTTTTGTTTTTTTATTTCTATAGAAAATTGGGGGATTCTTTTAGTTAGTGCCCTTGTTTTCTGTATTAATACATCCTGGAAAATGTTCAGATATCATTCTCTGCATTATGTCCTTTGGTTTTTCTTCTTTTTGTATTTTTATTTGCCAAATACCACTTGGAGATTTATGGTAATAAGTAGTCTTTGTGAATTCTTTCTAGGAGCTCAAGGACTTTTACTTCTACCTCTTTCTGTTGGGTTTAAGAAAAGTGTAGTTTGTGTTTTTTTGCAGAGTCTTTGAAGCCTTTAGGTACCCTAAATTGGTGTCCTATAATAGAAGGAAGTATCCCCACCAAGTTTCCCTTTTCTTCTTATATAACCCAGCAGTGTCAATGTCTACTACTTTTTGCAATGGAATGAGGCAGAGTCTGAGCTATAATAGAAAAAAAATGCACTTATTGTTCTCAGCTACAACCTGTTGGGTTAGTGTATGGCCTTTAACAGAGCATGGAGGCTTGTGGAGATGCTGAGTGAGCACACAAAGCATTAATATTCTCCAGTGTTAATTCATAAGCCAACTTTGTCAAATTTCTTTCTTTCTTATCCTATGGATTCAACTCTATTGTTACTTCTGACACTTTTTTATTTTTATTTTTTTCAGAGTTAGTCTATACTTTAAAAAAAATCTAGATTCATTTTGTTGTCAAATGGGTCTGATTTTCAAGATGGCATTTAGCAATATATTTTATGATACAATGACCATTAAAAAAGGCAGCCCATATAGTAATGAATTTAGGTGAATTTATAGCTGGCAAAATAACCATACTCCCCCAAAAAGTTGAGTAATGAAGAGAAGTTTCTAGATGCATGGCATAGGGATCTGAACCCCACTTGGTCCAGATCAACATCATTATCAACAACTAGAGCAATTAGGAAGTGTACTTAACAAATATATAGATGACTCAGAACTCTGAGGGATAGCATTAATATAGTGCCTGTTAGGACCAAGTTTCTAATTTGTGCAGAAAGTAATAAGAACTTGAATAGATATACATGTATATTATTGTGTTATACCTTCTGTAAGGAGCTTTCCCAGACCTCCCTAATCTTAGTAACTACCCTCTGAGATTTTCTCCAATTTAACATGCAAAATATTTTGTCTCTATATAGTTGTTTATATGTCATTTGCCCATTACAATGTGAGCTCCTTGAAAGCAGGGATTGTCTTTTGACTTTTATTGTATCTCCAGTGCTTAGCACAGTGCCTGACACATAGCATCTTATAAAATTCTTGATGGCCAACAGAAATATAATGTGAATGAACAATCTAAGTGATAAATACATAGGTGTATTCGTTTTAAATATAATCAGCTCAACATGAGTCAATATTATATATTATGTAGGTTGCCAAGCAAAAGGCTATGCTTTTATCATAGAATTCAGGTTGTAAAGAGATATTCCCACAGTAAATTATACTGGCCATAATAAACAGAAGATACTATGCTTTGCTTTAGGTGTCACAGTTCAAGAGAGATCTTGACAAAAATAATTTCATCTAGATGGATGAATAGCCAGCTTTCTGAAGTGAAAAACAATGAACAGAACTGAGGATACTTAGCTTGGAGAAGAGAAGACTTAGGAAGGACATATTAGCTTTCTTAAATATTTGAAGGGTTATGTTAAGGCTAAAATTCTAGCTAGTCTGTCTAAAATATCTAATGAGTGGTCGCCAATAAATTATAAGCTTTAGCAAGAGTTAGACTTTTAAGCATTTATTAAGGAGAATAAGAATTTGTTAAAGAGAGAGAGAAAGGCCTGATTCATCTATCTAATAAAGAGAGAGAGCATTCATAGCTCTGCTCTCCGCCAGAGTCCACATGAAAGAGAGTGAGTCAGAGCACCGGCCTCCCCCCTTCTTCCTCCCACAAGCAAACGTCACTTCCTGACACCAAAGAAAAGATGCATGATCTTGCCCTCAGAGACCTTCACTTCATGGCAGAGCTTTTCTACAGTAAGTCTCCAGCAGGGGGCGTCATTCCAATTGTTACAGTTACCTTGTGGTTAGGTCTATTCTATATACCTCCAATTGAGATAACTAAGAGTTAAGGATGGTATTGATAAGTAAGCAGTTTAGAAATCCATAAAAATAAGTTTAATTATAAAAATTAAATCTATTTAAAAATTATAAAAATTAAAGCTATATAAAAACAGATGCAGCTGAACTGTTAAATAGAAAATTCCTCATCATTGGGAATATTTAAGCAAAGAGATAAAATTAGGGAGGTTGCAAAATAAAATCCCACCCCCCCAAAAAAACCCCACAAAATGAGAAGTCCAATTCTCTGGACTAAAGAGATCCTTTTTATCTCAAAAAATATATGATTTCTTAGGAAAGTAAAACATTCCTTACTGATGATTGAGTGAGAAACATTGAAACAGACTTTCCTAGTGACTTATATTCTCTCCTCCCCTCCCTTCCTCTCCCCTATTCTGCCCTCCCCTCTCTCTCTTTCTCAATCTTTCTCTTTCTGACACTCAGTCTCTTTGTCTCCGTTTGTTTCTGTGTCTGTTTCTCTTTTTTCTCCTTTACTGTTTCCAATTCTGCGTCTCTCCCTCCACCTTCCCTATACATGTATTTCATAAACACTTGATCTAGAGCAAGAATTCTTAACCTAGCTTTCAGAAACCCACTGAGATTTCAAGGACTCCATGAACTTGAAGAGGAAAAAATACATCCTTATTTTCACTAACCTATAACTGAAATTCACCATTTCTTCAACTATTTACAAACATTACTTTCAAGAGCCAATAGGATTCACCAGGGATGAAGAGGTCCATAACATGCAGAAATGTTATGATCTGGAGAATAAAAAAAATTTAAGAAAATATAAAGTTTGAAGAATTACCCTACATTTTCATGTGTCTTTTTTGAAAAAGCCAATTAATCAGCATGCCATGAATAAATTATTATAGGAAAAAATATAACTTCCTTTACATTTGGGCAAGGACATTTAAATATAGAGGGTCAATGACACAGAGAAATGTGGCAAGGTTCTATAAGAAGAATAGGCTCTTCAACTATTCATGGTAATGAAGTAATTTCTTAATTATAATAACTTCAAGTTCTCATTCATTTTTTCTGTCAGTAAAAACAAATTAAACAGAATGACAAGCCCCTAAAATTTCCTTAGTGCACTGCAATCGAAAACAACTCAGGAAAGCAAACATTTTAAATGATATTCCAAGAAAGGCTTACTAAAAATACTCAGCCTGGGTATAGGTGACCTTTTGCAGGCAAGGTGGCCTCCATCTTTAATTCTGTGTATCAGAGGCCCAAATTAAATCATTCTAGTAGCTCTTATTATCATAAATATCAGTACATCAATCAGAAGCAGAGGAAGACAAAGAGACGTTCTGGCCATATATGCTTCAGAATTAGTTTTGTTGCTCTGTAAAATTTTCATTTGAAAAAATATCAATAGCTGCCCAAGACTAGACTGAGAAAACTGGCTGAGAAGTCAAGGGTCACATCATCAGCTGACAGCTAGATATCTTTGGGGAGGCAGAGACCAAGAAAAAAGAATTCTTTATACCATACAACTACAAAGGCCTAAAAGTGAACGTTTTGATGGAGCCAATATGGCAGTAATCTTAAGTCGTATACATAGTATTTAATCCAATAGAGAGAGACTGATATATAGAAAAAGAGAGGGGGGGGAAAGAGAGAGAGAGAGAGAGAGAGAGAGAGAGAGAGAGAGAAAGAGAGAGAGAGAGAGAGAGAGAGAGAGAGAGAGAGAGAGAGAGAGAGAGACGAGAGGAGACGAGAGGATATGTCTATTTTACTTTACTTCCCTTTCCATGGACTGGGAACAAAGGAAACATGATCGCCTCAATAATCTGGAACCTAAGGCTAAAATCTTCTACCTCCACATATGTTGGAAATGCCTTCATGTATTACATGTATAGACTTTTTGTAGTAAACTAAAATCATTTTCAATATACTTTATGAATACTAGCATAGTAAGCTTGTAAAGTAAGGGTAGGAGGGAGAGGAGGAAGAATCCATGTACAAAATCCCTTGTTCATCACTTGATTACATTACAGAGAAAAGGCTGCAATAAAGTGAAATGGAGATTTCAGACAGTTATCTAGACTATTCACATAATTCACTCAATATCCTCTGGTAAAGAGACAGTATTAGGGACTGAATAATACATCTAGGGATCCTAGATTCAATGCCTAATGGCATTATCAATCCTCCATTTCACTTTGGGTCTGCAGAAGAGAACATGTTTTCAAACAGATTAATGATTTGTAAAACAAAAAGGCAGGGGGGCAGCTAGGTGCAGTGGATAGAGCACTGGCCCTGGAGTCAGGAGGACCTGAGTTCAAATCCGGCCTCAGGCACTTAACACTTACTAGCTGTGTGACCTTAGGCAAGTCACTTAACCCCAATTGCCTCACAAAAATAAATAAAATAAAATAAAACAAAAAGACAGGGAAGAATCTAACTGCAATATTGTTTGCATTTGGGATAAGGAGTAAGAAGGAACCCTCAGTTGAAATAAGGGAAACAACAGCTCTGGAGTACTGATCTAAGGGTTAACAGTGGTGCTTTCATCACTGTGGATTATCTAGTTACTTCAATCCAAACAAACCAGTAGGTATATGGATGTATTAATTGTCTACTCTGAACAAGGCAATGTTCAAGGCATTAAGCAATGGAAGGGAAGGGAAGGGAACAAGGCAATGTACAAGGCAATAAGGCTAAGACAAGGTCAATGAGCATAAGGGTTATATGCTCAGACTTGTCATATACAGAAATTACTTTAGAAAGTGTGGAATACTTTTTTGGAAAGATGGAATAGAGAGAGGATAGACTTAGAACTGGGAACTCATTGAGGAGGCAATTGCAAAAGTCCATTTGAAATGTTATATGGTAAAGACTTTAAGTAGGACATTGGGAAAAGTGAAAGGAGACAGATGGGAAAGGGTATGGCAGTTGGAGTAACAACAATAAGATTTGGAAACTTACTAACAGAAAGGGAAAGATATATGCTAGTTCTTAGATTTTGAACCTGTGTGAAAAAAAGGAGATGGGATGTTCTCAAGAGAAAAAGGAAAGTTTCTGGTAAGGGTGTGTTTTGGTGAATAGGGTTAGAATCTTATTTTGTTTTGTTTTTAAATGCTGAATTTCAGATGTCCATGGTTTGTCCAGTAGAAAGTATCCAATAAGCAGCTTATCATGTTAGTGTAGAGCTGAAAAGAGAAACTGATTCATGACAAAAATATTTATTCATCAAGATACTAACTGAAATTATGGGAGCTAATCAGTTCACAAAGAGTATATATAAAGACAGAAGAGATCCAGAATAGAACCTTAGTGGAGGATGATAATCTAGCATTGGACTGATAATTAACCAAGAGAGAGAATTGTCATGAAAATAGAAGAAATGACACCCAGGAGAGAAGATGGTGAACAATGATCAATGTCACAGAGAAGATAAAAGTCATGAGGCCTTAGTAATAGACATTGGATTTAGCAATTACTAAGTCATTGGTAACCTTAAAGAGAATATTAGGGGTTGAGTGGTTAGTATTTGAGCTGGAAGGGACCTTAGACCAACCATGGCATCTAGATGTCTCAGTGGATAAAGTGCTGCATCTAACGTCAGGGCGACATGAGTTCAAATCTGACCCCTGACAATTATTAACTGTGTGATGCTAGGAAAGTCACTTAAACCTGTTTGCCTCAGTTTCCTCATCTGTAAAATGAGCTGGAGAAGGAAATGGCAAAGCATTTCAATATCTTTGCCAAGAAAATTCCAAATGGGATCACCAAGAGTTGGATACACCTGAAATGACAGACCAACCTCATTCTAGAAATGAGAAACCTGAGGCTCAGAGAGATATGGTGTGTTAAGGGCTAAAATTCTAGCTAAACTGTCTAAAATATCTAATGAGTGGTCACCAATAAATTATAAGCTTTAGCAAGAGTTAGACTTTTAAGCATTTATTAAGGAGAAGAAGAATTTGGTAAAGAGAGAAAAAAGCCTAGATTCCTATCTATTAAAGGGAGAGGACATTTCTAGCTCCACTCTCCACCAGAGTCCAGAGGAAAGAGAGCCAGACAGAGTGCTAGTCTCTTCCTTCTTCCTCCCACTAGCCCGCGTCACTTCCTGACGCCAAAGAAAAGACTCCTGGTCTTGCCCTCAAAGACCTTCGCTTCATGGGCAGAACTCTTCTACAGTAAATCTCCAGCAGGTGGCGTCATTCCAATCGTTACAGTTGATTTGCCATGGCCCACTCAGTATCACAGGTGTGATATTAATCCAGGTCTTCCTGACTCCAAGGATCTGGACATATTTAAAGGTAAGAGGAAAGGAGAAAATGAATAAAAGACTGAAGAGTATAATGGAAAAGGTTCATTAAAGGAATAAGCCTGAGGAGGCTGGAAGGAACGGAATAAATCAGCATAACAGTAAATACAATCCTCATTTAAGTGGGTCTTAAAAGTTTACATATGTAGATTTTGTGTAGATTATTTCTTTGGATGCTTATAGCATCACTTTGAGGTGGGCATCATTGTTATTATCATTATCATTATTATTGGTAGCAGCATATTACAGATGAGGAATCTAATGCTTAGAAAATACATTTGGCTAGTAAGTGACTGAAGAAGGATTTGAACCCAGATTTATCCCAGAGCTTGAACAAACCAAAGGATGGATTACACTGTCCTCTGAATTTGGAGCAAGAAAAGGATTAGAAGTTGATGTTAAAGGAATTTTAGGTAAGCATTTAATAAAGTGGCTAAGATTCCTTGGTAAATTATGATGTCTGATGCCCAAAGGGGTAACATAATTGACTTGAGAAAATTTAGAATAGAGGCTATTGGGAATACTATTGTTTTGGTAAAAAAGATGTTCCTGATAATAGTGGAGAACATTTCTTTTGAATGAGAGTTGAAAAAGCATATTACATGGATGCTGATTGGACTGTACTATTTCTTTTGTTTTTGGTGCTGTTGTTTTTCTGTTTTTCCTCTTTGCTCTGATTCTTCTCTTATAACATGACTAATGCAGAAATATATTTAATGTTATTATGTATATATAACCTATATCAAATTACCTGCTGTCTGGGGGTGGGGAAGAGGGAAGGGAGGGAGAAAAAATTGAAATTGGAAATCATATATAAACAAATGTTGAAAACTATCTCTACATGTAACTGGAAAATAATAAAATACTTCTATTTAAAAAAAATAAAAGGCATATTACAAAGGGCTGAGAAGTGAGAGGGAAAATAGGAAATGGCAGGAAGGACAGAAGTGTTATGTTTGGTTTTAAAAAAGAAATAAGCCTCTGGCTTCCTATTTTAAAGATTATTTTTGCTGTGACCATTAAAAATATGAGAGACAGTTTCTGGGTAATTTAGTCATTTTTTTTGGGGGGGGGTCAATGGGGGTTAAGTGACTTGCTCAAGGTCACACAGCTGGTAAGTGTCAAGTGTCTGAGGCCCGATTTGAACTCAGGTCCTCCTGAATCCAGGACCGGTGCTTTATCCACTGCGCCACCTAGCCGCCCCTAATTTGATCATTTTTATCAATAAGTCCAAAATGTTTTTAATAAAAGGATGATCAATGGACATATCTCTCAGACCAAAGACCAAAATGGCAGTGGACTTATGCACCCTTCTAACTGTAGGTGGTCCATCAAATAGCAATAAAAACTATTTGGTTGACAAGACTGAAGTTGGGTTATATTAAAATGAAATCTCGGTTCCCTTGGGTCACCCAAATCTTGGTCAAAAAGACATCTGAGAAAGAATATAGACCCCACCCAAGCTTGAGTAGAACACAATGATTAAATTAAATTTCTTGCAAGTTTGAATGGGTCTGACCAAGATAAAGAGAATCAGAATAATCTTATTTTCAAGGAGAACTTGACCTTAGAGTGGTGTTGAAGAAAGGACTAAGACAGAAGAGATCACTGAATCCCCACCCCTAAGATATGTTATTGATAACTATTTCTCACATTGCTACCTAGTTACTAATTGGCCACCTGAGGGTGCTGATTAGGGAAAGGGGACATTCCAATGACCTTCTCCATCCATATGCCTCCACCATACTTGTTTGCAAACAGCTTCATATCTCTATGTCCCTCTTTGTTATGATGGAGGGTGAGTGAGGCCAGGACCACCTTGTTGTGAGGAGTAATTGACAGAAGGGACTACATCTTCAACATCCATCTTCTGCCACAACCTATATTCACTCAGCAACTCAAGGGTGGGGATTGAGTGACAACTTTGGTTCAATCAGGTTGAAACAAGTTCTTGTCTCTTGTATAAAAGTTTTCTGGCTCTGCTTCTCCCATCCACTGGCCTCAGGACTGGGTTTGATAAATTCTCAATGAATATGCCCAGTGAGACAACACGATTATGATTTTCCCCTACTGATGCACAGGAATGACAAAGGAGGAAGCAGTACATAGGATCATAGCCTCATCAAAGCTGGAAGGAACATCAGATGTCATCTTATATAACCCTGTAATTTTATAGAAGAGCACATTGTGGCCCAAGAAATTTAGTATTTTGTATTAAATACTTCCTGAATCAAACTATAAGCCTGTTGAGGGCAGGAATGATGTAATTTCTTACCTTTATTTTAATCATGTTTTGCCTATAGTGTTTATTTTGATAAATATGTGGTCATGAATACTGGATTATCTAAGTTCTTCTAGTTGTCATACTAGTCAGGAAGCATTTACTCAACATCATCTTTGTGCATAGAATTCTACTAGGTTTAAAATTCTGGTATTGTATCTAGATAGACAGTATAGTGTAATGAATAAAGCACTATCTTTCAAACCAGGAAAATGTCAAACAACCTTTGACACATAATGGTCATATGAATGTAAACAAGTCATTTAATCTCAGTGCTTTGGGAAACAGTCTATAAATCTTATAGAAGGTGTCAATCAGGTTTGGAAGAAATCCCCAATACTAATGATATCGATCCTTTTCTACACTCTGGTCTTTATCCACAAAAAAAAGTAAGGATGGTCATCAAAGTGGTGGAGGGGAGGGGAGTAACAGTCTATTGTGGGAGGGGCAGAAGAAGCAGGAACTAAATCTAATATGTTCGATCTAATACCAAAATCATTTATTAAATAATTGTTGTGTGCAAGGCCCTATGCTAGGTGATGAAGTTACAAAATCCATATATTTTTAACTAATTTTTTTCATATATAAATTCAGTGGGTTTTTTTTACATATATAAATACATTGGAGGCTCAGTGGTTAAGTATACCCTTGGGCTATATATAATTATTATAATGGGATCCTAAGGGAAACTTTGAAATTAAGAAGAAAAATCTGCTTTTGAGTTATGTCTTCTCAGATCAAATAATATGGAGAATGATAACAATTATCTGAATAATTTAACTAAAATATGTTCTTGTCCCCTCTGCATCATACTTCAGGTTGAAGGTAGGGTAAGGGGCCCACATTCCTCAAGAATTAATTATTCTCCCTAGAATCCTATAATCCTTTTACTGATTTTCTAGCTTTTGAAAGATAATTTACTATTTGTTGTTTCCAACATTATTAATCTAATATAATTAGAGAAGCTGAAGGTAAAACAAAAATGCTCCTTTAGTCTAGAAAAAACCTTCATGTTTTCCAGTGAATAACAGTGTGTAGAATGTGACTATTCATAGAATGTTTTGCAAATTACATGTGCTCTTGTCATTTTTACACATCGATGCTCTAAATTAATGAAGTTTCCAAGGGACATAACAATCAGGAAAAAAAATATTCTGAAAGAGTTTAATAAATTGTATCAAACATAGAACATGCAGGGTAGAAATTATAATTAATAAAAGCAGAACTCTAACACCACCTTAAAAAAGGAGTTCAAATTCCCAGGGAGCAACACATGGGGCTAATGCAAAAATCAATGTTCACTGCACTGGTTGCCTGCAAAATTAGATAATTAATCCTGTGTAAACTAACCTATCAGGAAAGCACACTGCAGGGTTGCTGGTCACTATTGTGCAGTGCAATGTATTAAGGAAGTAGCACTTTAATGAGATCCCCAGAGAATGTCTGGACTTGAATATTTTTCTCCCTTTAAACACATTTTTACTCAATGTAGCTGACATTACTTTCCATATGTAGTACACATATGCTCAAGAATACCATCATACCAGTTATGAGTACAAGGAAAGCATTGCCCATCTCAAGGATGATAGGCTTAAGGAAATTGATAGATACACAGGCAAGCAGACAGTGGACAGACAGACAGATAGATAACAGAGTCCTTAACACATCTGCATATAAATAAAGGGTGTCCCAATAACCTTAGGACAGTTTTAAGCTTTAATACATTAATATTGCCCTAAACTATTAAAGTTTAAAACTATCCTAAGACTTTGGGGACTACATAAACGTGTGTTTACAAAGAAAAAAAAATCCTGAAATGTACATATTGAAATTGCCACTTTGTCCTGCTCAAGAGCATATCTGCAACCTCTAGCTATCATGTATCCCAGACGTTTCACAGGGGCTAATGAACCATTTAAAAAACTACAATACTTCAGTAATATAAACTGATTCTATATGTGATACATATACATCACTATGCATATAAGAAAAAGTATTATGGTGTTTTCATAATTGTAGTTCATATAATTATTAAGATGTAAAGAGATGGGGGCAGCTAGGTGGTGCAGTGGATAAAGCACTGGTCCTGGATTCAGAAGGACCTAAGTTCAAATCCGACCTCAGATACTTGACACTTACTAGCTGTGTGACCCTGGGCAAGTCACTTAACCCTCATTGCCCCACAAAAAAATTAATAAATAAAAATTAAAAAAAAAAGATGTAAAGAGATGCCTTGATACACAAAGAGTAAGCAGAGTCTATTCCTAAATATGTATCACTTGAAAAACAGCCTCAGCAGTTCTTCTAACAAAATTGTCGTACCTTATTTGCATATGCTTACCTGGAACAAAATTGTTACCAAGAGCAAAATAGTTCAGTACGAAGGACTGCACAGCCAGTCTAATAATGCCATTAATGGAAGGATAATCTCATTGTCTGGGCCTCAATGCTATATTCCTGTCTACAGGATTATTATATTATAGATCAAATCCATCCAAGCTGTCCCTTCAAATTCATTTCCTATATCATCAGTGCCTATAAATACATATTCAGAAAACCAGGTAGAAATTAGATGCATTAAATTTTAGAAAGGGAAAGAAGCCTGAGGAAGATTATATATGTAATAAATTTCTACTGGGAGAGACAGAAAGAGGCAGAGTCAGAGAGAGGAGAAGGGGAAAAAGACAGACACAGACACAGAGACACAGGAAGAGAAAGAGAGAGAGAGAGAGAGAGAGAGAGAGAGAGAGAGAGAGAGAGAGAGAGAGAGAGAGAGTTCAGTGTGAGATAGTCCTAGCCCTTAATAACAGCCTTGCTAAGTGTGACTGAAATTGAGAGTAAGCCAACATGCTCTCTGACATATATTCTCTGTTCTAATTTGCTTTGTCTACATTGCTGATAGCAGGCACATGAGTGTTAAGAGACTACAACAAGAATTTTTTTAAAAAAGAGAAAACAGAAAAAAGGGAAATATATGTGTTGGGGAGCCAGTGAGAGGAAGAGCTATACCAAAGCAAGGGGGAGAGTTGCAGGGGGAGAAAGGAGATATCAATAATAATGCAAAGGTCAAGAGAAAGAAAAGAGTTGAGCAAATCTATTGGGCATTAGGCTCATATTTTAAGTTTCTGCATCATTTAACTATTATCTCTTTCCCTCAAATCATTTCTAATCATTAACTCATTGAGACTCCATTTGGTATATCTTTCCCATTTTCCCTCTCCCCTTTATCTTCAACTAATATCTGCATTCAGATATAATTGATTGTCTTTGTAATCATATATATTTTATTTTATACCTTTAAAAACCTAATTCTGAGATATGACCAGTAGAGATTTTCCTCAGACTACTACCCAAGGATCCATAGTTGAACATCCCCCCCCCCAAAAAAAAAAAGTGAAATACAATCTTATGATCCCAAAGTCATTCACCCTCATCACAGAAAGACAAAACTTCCGGTAGTAGGCAATGCAGAGCAAGATAAAAGCCCCCCATTTTCCATTTCACTCTGGGGTTGCTGGGCATGAGCATCAGTAGCTTTACCATAGGCATTAAATAGTATTTATTATGTGCCCACATGCACAGTGCTATGCTAGACACAAACCTTCCAGGAACTAATTTATCAGTTGGTATTTCTGTTTCATAATGAGCTCCTGACATAGCTTTTTCAGAGAGGCAATTAAGGCAGCAGGAAAAAAGGAAATCAAAGATGTCTAAAAAAGCTCAGCTCCAGATATGGCTTAAAGGATGGTATCTCACAGGTAAGGAGATAAAGATAAAGGCATATATTATTACTGGGTCTTGGTTTCTCTTCAACACCTACCTATGTTTCTTTTTTTACATGAAAAATTAATATGAAATGAACGTGAATGCTCCCAAAATATCTGCTCTTAGAATTGTTCATCTACAGTATTTAGGTGGGGACAGAGAGAAAGATGGCATATGAATTTCACCTTTTGACAAAAGTTGCATCTCCTTGTTCAGAAGGAAAATATTTTGACAAGACAAAAGGCAGCCTCCTTGTTTTGTTTTATAAACCTTTCAACATGATGCTTTCTCAACCCAAACACACATATTCCTTTCAGTGGGCATTTTGTTGTTGTTCTGCAAGAAAAAAAAAGGCATTTATTTTCTCCAAAGGCCCAATAAATCATGGCCTTTTTCAACTCAAAACAATTCTCTATAAAAGGTCACGGAACTATAGCTGGGCAAAATAAGTCAGCAAACTACTAATAACCCCTATGTGAATGTATTTTTAAACAACATATCTTTCCCATCATTTTTCATGGTAGCGCAATCATTGGGTGGTTTTAAAACAATTTCTTTTGTGCATATACTAGAGAGTTTATGAAACATTTTTTGTGCTACTTTTCTACTCTTCTCTCAGTTTTGGCTGGTGTCACTCAGCCGCCCTTTAATTTGTTCCCTCACCCTTTTATTGTTCTGTGTTTATTGTCTTTGTACATTCCTTCCATCCTCACCTCACATAGAATATAAGCTCCTTGAGCCCCTACCTCACAGGGTTCTTAGGATAATAAAATAAGATAACATGTGTAAAGCTCTTAGCACAGGGCCTGGAACATAGGTGTTTTTGAGTCATTTTAGTTGTGTCTGACTCTTTGTGACCCCATTTAGGGTTTTCTTTGCAAGATACTGGAGGACTTTGACATTTCCTTCTACAGATCATTTTATAGATGAGAAACTGAGGCAAACAGGGTTAAGTGACATACTCAGGGTCACACAGCCAGCAAGTGTCTGAGACTGAATCCAAACTCAAATCTTCCTGACCCCAGATCAGGGCTCTATTCACTGCACCACCTACCTGCCCTGAAACATAGTGGGTGCTATGTAAATGCTTATTCCCCCCATGACTTTCCTTTCATTGAGGGCAGGAGCCATTTTCTTTTCTGTGTTTGAATCCCCAGTACTTAGCACAGCACCTGATTAATGTTTAGTAAATGAATGAATCTATGAATTAATGGATGGATGCATATAAATGCTACATACAGTCTATTGTGAGTGTGAAATTTTCTTAATCATCTTGCACCTAGCTTAGGTGAGCTGAATGTCTAGTCTTCAAATAACTATGATTATATTTACAAATGTAAAAGGTGATTTGATGCCATCTTATTTAAGTACTCCTATTAAAAGTGATTCAGTGTGTTTCATGCAGACCTATAATTATGGCAAAACTACTCAAAAGTTTAGCCAGGACACTGAAATCTAGATGGCAACAACTTTACCTTCATTCCCTCAACAGGGGCAAATAACCATTCTCACCTAGTTTCCTACTCCATGTAAACTTGCATACAGAGGTCTTAGGCCTTTGTCTCCCCCAACTAAATCTGTCTTTATTGCTTTGTACCTGGGCCTCCAAATAGGCAAGATATCATGTGATAAAGTCTTTACAATCTTTTCCTTTTCCACATAGTACATCTTTGAATAGAATTTAGGAAGGCAGAGTGGTAAATTAATTCTCTGCTGACAGATGGGTTCTCATAAATACTATGTGGAAGCCTAGTGAAAGAAAAAATGCCAAAATAGATTTGCTACTCCATGTTTTGCCTCGGTAACATTTCTCGTATGCATCCTCTTTCTCTTTGACACTGCCACCACCCTTGTGTAGGCTTCTATTATGTCATACTTGGATTCTTACAATAGCCTGCTGGTTGATCTCCCTGCCTCAAGTTTCTCCATACTCCTCAGCTGTCAATAAATTGTGGTGGTTCTCTATTACTTTCAGGATTAAATATAAATTCCCATGTTCAGTGTTCAAAGCCTTTGGGGGGGGGCGTGGCAATGAGGGTTAAGTGACTTACCCAGGGACACACAGCTAGTAAGTATCAAGTGTCTGAGACTAGATTTGAACTCAGGTCCTCCTGAATCCAGGGCCCATGCTTTATCCACTGCGCCATCTAGCTGCCCTGTTCAAAGCTCTTAATAACCTGACCCTCTCCTACTTTTCCAGTTTGTTTATACCATACTCCTCCCTTCCCCACTATTTTTGCTCCAGTGACATTGGATTCCCTACTGTTCCTTGTACATGACACTCCATTTACTCCAAGTATTTTCATTGGCCATCCCCTAGAATCTTACCCCCCTCCATATCTATTTATCATTGTAAGTATTCAGTTGAAAATTTAAGGAAAAATTTCAAAATATATTTTTAAAAAATATATGAGTACATATCTGAAAGTGAATCTCTCAAGTTATTAAGACAAAGGGGCCAACAGAGCATTCAAAATTCACTTAAGATTCTTATGATTGAGACTTCAGTGAAAAATGATTTGCATCTCATATACTTATTTCTGCACTGTCATAAGAATAAATGAAGCAGGTTTTCCAAGGGCAGAGAGAATAAATCAGATATCTTCTCCAGGGCTCTAGATATGTATATAAGAGCCTCACTCTAATGTGGCTGATGGTAGCCTAGAGTTTAGTAAAAGAGGGACTAAAGGTCTAAAGCTGGAAAGAACCTCAGAGATCCGGAAGTCAAGAATGAGTCCCACAAGCATTTATTAAAGGGTCTACTACATGTCAAAGTCTGGGATAAATTATGACGCTAGGAAGAAAGGCAAAATGATAGAGAGGTAGACAGCTGGTAGAAAAGTGGATAGAAAACTGGGCCTGGAGTTAGGAAGACATAAGTTCAAATATGACCTTTTTCTCAATTTTGCCTCAACTGTAGAATGAGGATAATCATGCTGTAACACTACATCTTAAGGTTGTCTTCAGGATCAAATGGGATAATATTTGCAAAAAGTGTTTAGCACAATACCCAACACATCCTAGGTGCTATATAAATGCTGATTCCCTTACCCTAAAGATTGCATTCTATTTAGTAAAAACAATTTACAAAAATAACCTGAGGGCCAGCTAGGTGGCGCAGTGGATAGAGCACTGGCCCTGGATTCAGGAGGACCTGAGTTCAAATCCAGCCTCAGACACTTGACACTAACTAGTTGTATAACCCTGGGCAAGTCACTTAACCCCAATTGCCTCACCAAAAAAAAACAAAAACAAAAAACAAAAATAACCCAAAAAGTGGGGTAGATGAAGATGTCTATTTAGTAGAATCAGAGGTCATCTTAACCAACCCCCTCATTTTACAGATAACTAAAATGAAGCCCAAAAATATATTAACTGACTTACCTAAAATCACACAAATGCCATCAATAGGTAAGATTTGAAACCAAGTCTTCTACAAAGTTGTCTTGAGGAATAAAGAGGTTAAGTGACTTGATCAAGGTCACCTGGTTGAACCTGACCCTTCAAAATTTCAAGGCTTGTTTTCTAACCAATAACAAATCCTAATTAATATGCTCAGCAACACTTGTCTGTAGAATACAATCCACTGCCTCTCAAAAGGTTGATGGGAGTCTCCAATGAAACAATACAGATGAAGCATTTTGTAACTTTAAAATGCAAAACAAACACCCACTGTTGGAAATATATTACCTTGTTCTCTCTTTGTTTCTTGTGTTACTTAGATTCCCAAATACACTAAAAACTTCTGGAATGCAAGTATACTAGTATCCCATTTGGTATCCATCACGTATAATATGCAGGCCTCAGTAGATGCCCTATAAATGAATGATGCATGCAAATGCCATTTAACCCCATCACATAACTCTGAAGTAATAGTAACATAAACACAACAAAGGTCCCTCTAAGGGGAGATGAAAGTTTTGCTCAGATTGGTGGTTCAGTGGATAAAGCCCTGTGCTTTGAGTTGAGAAAACAAGTTTGAATTCCAACTCATTCACTTATTATCTGGGTAAACCACTGGGAAATTCTGTCAACCTCAGTTTCCTCATCTGGAAAATGAATTATTTATGTACATCAGTCTCTAAGGTCTCCCTGCAGCTCTGAAGTTATGATCCTGACAATAAGATTTTCTTATTGGCTGGCTCAAAAATGGCTCCTGTCCTAAAAAGAATGGAGTTGCACAATATTTTTGCCTATGCCTTTTCCAGATAATTCATTTTGGGAAAGATTGGCACTTTTCTCCATTCCACCCTATTTGTTTTCAACTTGCTTGAGTTGTATCTGACTCTTCATGAACCCATTTGGGATTTTCTTGGTAAGGATACTAGAGTGTCTTGCCATTTCCTTCTTCAGCTCATTTATTAAATGAGGAAATTGAGGGAAACAGGGTTAAGTGACTTGTCCAGTATCACACAGCTAGTAAGTGTCTGAGGCCAAATTTGAACTCAGGAATATGAGTCTTCCTTATTGCAGGCCAGGTACTCTATACCACCTAACTTCCCCACTCTGAATCTATTTGCATTTTTTTTTTTTTGAGGCGAGGCAGATTTGTGACTTTATTAGCCTGGGAACTTTCACATGTAGAAAATCTCTCCAAAAGATTTCATCAACTCATCCATAACTTAGGATCACTGATTTAGAACCTAAAGGGGCTGTCAATATCAAGTCCAATCCATTCACTTTACCTTTGAGAACACCAAAGATGAGAAAAACAAGTTTAATGGTTAATAAGTAGCAAAGTGTTTGTACCCAGTTCATCTTGTTTCAATCCCCAATTTTTTTTTACTACAACAAAACTACCTCCTCTTAAGAGTCTTAGATCTGACTAGGACAACAGAAAGACAGGACATCAAAAACAAAAAATAACCAGCTCTCTATCCACAAACCATATTGTTTCACTAAATACCCACATTTTTCCCCCTACTGGATTTTTTATTTTACTGGTCAAAAGACCTTGTGCAGATTCACTCTACCAATGCAAATAGACAACATTTCTATAAATTAGAGTTAGGGAGTTTTGTCTAGACTGGGAAGTTAAGAGACATGACCTAAATCACACAGATGGTATGCACCAGAAGCAGTTCTTTAAGACAGGTCGTACTCGATTAGGGATCCAGTGCTTTGGATAGAGTAGGCCATAGAAAATGCAAGAGTATGGAGAAAAAAATGTTATTTTTCTCCCCTTTTTCCTGCTGAAACTGATTTCTAAGCTGATGAGCAAAGTAACCTTGCTGCAGCTAACTGACCCCAAAGAGTTTAGTCTCAATGCTGAAGTTGCATGTATTTTGCTCTTTTTATCTTACCGTAGCAGCATTCCTGGCAATGTGTAATCTGCCTTGAGATCTCCCTACCCTATTGAATAGCTGATAGGTTTGGGGCCTCTGTGAAAGATGGGCTAAAAAATCACAACATTAAGGTGTAGCTGCTATATACTTCTAATTGCCCAAAAGTCTATGCTCAGCATGCCTAAAGCAACATCTTCAGCAACCCTTACCTATAGAATACAATTCACTTCATCACTGTCAGAAGAACCGTGTAAGAGATTTCTCATTACAGACTCAGCCAGCACTCCCTGTGTTGCCTGTAGCATCTTAAATCTGCTGAAAATAAGAGTACCAAGTGCTATTTTCATTCAATACCCAAGTGGGGTTGGCAGGGAGCAGTGGAATTTGGAGTTCAAATATTTTGGTTAAAACTGTATATTACAATATGCATAGAAACCTTTCTTCGCTCACATCTTAGGATACAAGAGACATTTCAAAGAGCAGGCACCTATCTCAAAGACAACCTCCCAAAAGAATGTAAGTTTCTTAAGACAAGGGAGACTACTTAGTACAATAGTAGATTCTTAATAAAAGACCGCCAATAAATTTTTAATAACAACTTGCCAAATAAATCAATAATAAAACACTTAAATTTTGTAAACTTAATAAAATCCTAAAATATTAATTGTCCTAGCAATGCTGAAAAATTTTTAAGAAAAGCTGATTTAACTCACATGTATTTTTCCATTAAGAAAATAGTAACATAGTCTATAGGGTTGGTGTTTAATGTGTCTTCAAATATCTAATTTCGTTGACTTAATCATAATGAAAGATACTTCTAATAATCATTGAAACTGAAACATGATTAGCCCTTAATAAATGCCTATTGATTGATTGAGAATAATATTTTTAATTATACAGATATTTCTTTGACTTTGAGATATCAATATAATTCTGTCATGGAAATGAATTCTCATAAAATATGTTAATTTTTTCTTTAAATCTCAAATAGATTTACAATGCCTGACTTAGTGATGAGAATAGATCTCAGAATTTAAGGGTTGTTTTTTTTTTAGGTTCCTAAGTCAGAAACTCTGCTCACAGCATATATTACATCAATCTCTAAAAGCACCTGGAACAGGGTGACAGGAACTTTTGGAGGCATTGACTGATTCATTGGGGCACTAAATAAAACATTAGCTGGCATGCTGAAAGTCAAGAAGCATTCGGAAGTCATAAAATTGCAAATCCAAGGAGCACATTTCACCACTGAATCATTCAACAGATTGCAAAGGGACCTTCCTCTGATTTTGGCTGTATTTTGTGGATATCACAACAATAAACAGACACATTTTATAATTAGTCACCATACACGTGGCAAAGCAATACATGAGTTGTTGCTTTTTTTCCTCACTCAAAATCTACTCTATTACATAAATGAATTCCTGAAGGCTTTTACTTAATTCATAAATATTTCATGAGGACTGTAACCCTTGTAAGAAAGTAAAACTTGAGGACAGGTAGCTGGTGAAGTGAATAAATCACCAGCCCTGGATTCAGGAGGAACTGAGTTCAAATATGGCCTCAGACACTTGACACTTAATTAGCTGTGTGACCCTTGCCAAGTCTCATTGCCCAGCCAAAATAAAAAATAAATAAAGTAAAACTTAAAGTAACATGCTTACAAGGCAAACTGGGAAAAGACAAGGTATTTTTCTCCAGCTACAATCACACTTCCCAGTTTTATAGACTCTAAATTATATCTGGTCTTCGTGCTTTGTTTCTTTATATACATCATGATGCTTTGGGATTCACCCTCAAAGTCAAGATTACCTGCGTCCATGTCCCAACTGTGAAACAAGCAGGTTGTGTGACCCCGGAATAGTCACAGCATTTCAGTACTCCCAACTAATTCTCTAACACTAAGAGTAATGAAAGAGATGTGGATTGGCATTGTTTCTTACAATGATAAAAATCACAGGTCTTTTATAACAAGAGAAAATAAGAAAGTAAGAAAAAACTGTTGCAAGGAGTAATTACAAAAGACAGACCAAATCTTTTCAAACACTACTACAAAATCTAACGAGTGAAAAATTCTGTCTTCCTCCTGAATTTTGAGATTTTTTCAAAATGCATGACATATGCTACTTGTGGGCAGGAATTGTATACTTTAATTTAATTTATCTTATTTAAGATGCTCAAAGACTAGCAACAACGAATGCTTTATGAAATGAGTTC
Source organism: Dromiciops gliroides (assembly GCF_019393635.1). NCBI lineage: Eukaryota > Metazoa > Chordata > Mammalia > Microbiotheria > Microbiotheriidae > Dromiciops > Dromiciops gliroides. The sequence goes on from NC_057861.1 coordinate 721,937,246, forward strand.
TCTAGGGATAATCTGTGATGTCTCTAGACAGAAAATCCTCATTTAAAGTCACACATATGAAACAAGTGCATCGATAGTTAATCAGGACTACAGAAATCAATTCAAATATTCCAAAAGATTCAGACAAGTAATGGAAACATGAAATATTATACTCGCCATTGAAAATCAATGCAAATTTACTAAAGCATGGCTTTAGAGTTCTTAACCTTTGTTTTTGACACATACATATATATACACATACATATACATATGTATATAAAATAAAAAATTTAAAAAAAGTTCACTGACCCTAGGTTAAGAATTCTTACCTCAAAAACAAAACAACACAACTGGGGCAGCTAGATAGCACAGTGGTAAAGCACCGGCCCTGGATTCAGGAGTACCTGAGTTCAAATCCGGCCTCAGACACTTGACACTTACTAGCTGTGTGACCCTGGGCAAGTCACTTAACCCCAATTGCCTCACTAAAAAAAAACCAAAAAACAAAACAAAAACAAAACAACAACTTGGATATGTGAAGGCACTGAAAACACAATCCCACATTCCCAAGTTTCAAAAGCTTCAATAAAGAGAGTTAGAACAGTCCCTGAAAGGATGACTATAATCCCATGATCAGCTTAAAAGTCATTTTGAAAGGGCACAAAGCAGTTTAGTAAATGGTTTAGAACACTCTCTCTATGTCAATGTCTGTATATTTATTTCTACATCTCACCCTCACAACAAGATGGTAGACTCGATGAGAGTAGGAAAAGTTATTTAGAGTACATGGCATGCTACTATACAGCATGTAGCAAGTCTTAGTATAGTTTTAAGCTGATAAAGAACAATGCTTAGTGTAAAATAGATACCACTTGAGTTTAAAATAATTGAATTTAATTAAGCCACACTTTTCATTAATGGGTACCCGATTTCCTTCCATTCTATCATATGCTCCTCTTCCTCCCAATACTTCTTCAAATCTCTCTTCTATTCATTCCCTCCATATTCATTCTCTCTCTCTCTCTCTCTCTCTCTCTCTCTCTCTCTCTCTTTCTTTTTTTCAATCTTTCATGAACATTCCCTTGAAAGGAAAACAACCCAACTGCCACTACAATTCATAAGTAAAGTATGAGAGGAATTGGTCTTACTGAAACATGAGAAAAGAGCTCACTGTTCTCTTGCTCAGGAAACAGACTATTCAAGAACAACATCCAGGACAAGACCACTGATTTCATGATCAATCATAAGACTTGCTATTTGGCCTGCTTCTCCCCTCCTCTGGCAATCTGCACAAATTCACAATATGCCTCTTATATAAAAAGCTTAAAATATCACAAATATTCCTCCCTGTGGCAACTAAGAATTAGAAGGCATCTCAGAGGTCAATTAGCCCAACCCTTTGATGAAAAGTAAGGTTCTTTGTGGTTCAATCCTTGTCTTGGAATCAGTAACACCCTGGTCCAAATCACACCCTAGGTACTTACTACCTCTATATCTTTGGACAAGTGACTCAAACTCACAGTGCCTCACAATTTCCTCTTTTATAAAATCGGAGAGTTGGACTTAATGGAACTGAAGACCCTTTCTTCCTCTAAACCTATGATCCTCTGAGGTCGTGACCTGTCCTAGGTTACATAGGTAGTAAATACCAGAGGAGGAATCTGAACTCTTAAATTACTTGACTCCCAAAGCCATTGTCCTATTGTGCCACCCACGCATTTCCTCTTTCTCCTTCTACCCAACCAGCATTTTCCATATACTAAGTTGACTATGCTATAATAAAGCATGCTTTGATACAGAAATTTTGGTTGCAATAATATTTATCATCCCTTGGCCTTCTAAACCCTTTCTGAAAACATGCAAAGAAACATGTTAAAATTATATTCTGAGGATGTCCGCTTCTTCCTCCCAGATGCTATCATGTAGAAACAGGCCCACGCTTTAATCCTTGTTAAATTGTTTCTTTGCCTTCTGCAATCCAGCTGTATTCCCAATCCTCCTTTTATTCATCTCTTTCTTCTTGATGCCTCATGCTTCTGTCAATATCTGAGCAGTACATGGGAAATCTTTCCTATACATCAGAGGCACTTGTCTATTGCTCAACCCTAGCCAAATAAGAACAGTTGCCTTTTTTCTACTTGTGTTTAAATTGAAAATAAATATATCATACACATATGCTATCTTTTCAAAACCTGAAATAGTCTAGTTATCCCTTCCACTCATATCATGATGGGTTAGAATCATGGCACCCCTGCAATTTGGAAAATCTGTGTAAAACTTTTTGGCCCTCTCTTGTACCAAAGAAGAAGTCTGAACTATTATGGTATTAAAAGATAAAAGATGTTGACATTACACAAATGATATACATATATTTTATGCATTTCTGAGTTTCTAAAATTTTTCTATATCATCTGCTGGCCTTCGTGTTTTGTCTGAGATGTGTAAGGGATATTTATATACTGTATTTTATACTATGTAACAGTTTGTCCTATGTACTTTTATACTCTTTTACAGTATATCCTATGTATGCAAGAGTAAAATAAGAAAATTATATGTTTATTCTTTTAAAATTATATCATGAATATGCACAGAGCTAGGTACTTACTAGTAGGCACTCCAAAACATGCTGAAATGAAGTGTATAGGAATTCAGTGACATCTGATTGGTTTGTAATGAATTCAGAAAAGCATAGAAAGACTAATTAACTGATGCAAAGTAAAGAAAGCCAGGAAAATAATATACAAAAAATATAGCAATGTAAAAGGAAAGAACAACAGCAAAATAACCAAAATTGAATGATGTGAAATAATGAAAACCACATTTGTCTCAAAGAGATAAAAAAACATGCCCACCCTCACTTCTTTGCAGAAGTAAGCATGGGGGAAGGGGCATGGGTATTAGGTATTATTTGTAACATTTTTAAAATATATTTTTTAGTTGGGGAAACTTTTTTCCCCTTTTATATACTTTTATTAGGGATGGGATGAGGAAAGGAACAGTGTGAAATATATATAAAGTAAAAACAAAACATGCCAATAAATCCATTTTTTTTCTTTTTTTTTTTTTGTAGGGCAATTGGGGTTAAGTGACTTGCCCAGGGTCACACAGCTAGTAAGTTTCAAGTGTCTGAGGCCAGATTTGAACTCAGATCCTCCTGAATCCAGGGCCGATGCTTTATCCACTGCTCCACCTAGCTGCCCATAAATCCATTTTTTAAAAGAAATGAATTTAATTCTCTATTTGACACTGAAGATGTGACTTGGACATGGTGGAGACCAAACTCTTCACCAAATCTCCAAAGTGCTTCTCCATCCAAGATTAGACCTTTATCATAAAAGATCAAGAAATTGTCTTTCGATGGATTATATTAAACTATTTAAAGGCATCATAATTTAAAGAATTATAGAATAAGGCACTGTCATTTACTATCTTATCTTGTGTTCCTCAGGAATTACATAAATCATGAAGTTGCTTGTAATAGTACTTGTAGAACTAGGCTAATAAATGCCAATGGCATCATCTATTAATATATTGGTTACATAACCATTTACTATTGAATATTAGACCGGATGCTGAAGGGTATTTGCTGGTTAACTAGCAAACTGGCCTATATATAGTAGTATTTGTCAAAGGAAAGAAAAAAGGAAGGAAGGGATAGAGGTCGGGAGGGAAGGAACTTACCAAGAAAGAAGGGAAAGAATTACCATATAAGGAGTATATGTAACACCAAAGATAATTTTGGTTATGTGGTCTCATCTAGGATAACTTCTGCTTATTCCCTGCAACTGCTCAGAATCTTTGAAGCTACTAAAGAAGAGAAAAGAAAAATGGCCAACTTTTAAAATATTTTGCTTTTTTTAAACATCCTGAAAATCTGTATGTAGCCCTTGAGCATGTCATTTGCATTAATGAGGACATGAACAATAAATCCTATGAAAATTGAAATTTTGCTTTTTGAAAAAATAAAACAAGCCTGAATGACAGATGTTTTGAATGGTAGAGAATAGGAAGAGAGGGAGTGATGGTGCATTGAAACTATCTGGTCTCGAAAGAATTATTGGAAGATATTCAGAGAAACAACCTTCAGAATTTTCCCTTTGGGTTAATACAGCATATTTTTCCTAGCTCAGATATCATCAAATGTGACGAATTAATCTTTGACTTTTCTGTCTGAGTCAGAGGAACATCATAACAGTGGCATGTCTCTGCAGTTTCTTTTGTGATGTAAGTGAATTTAGCTTGGCTTTTTGGGTGCCCACTGAATTACAATTTAACTGGATAACATTAGAGGAAGACTAAAGGCTGGGGCTGGGAAAACTGCTGAGTAAAGGATATCTTTCTGATTCTCAAAGGGAGAGGAGCTTCAAAAACATTATCATTTCAGGAATATAAAAGAGTTGGAAGGCTATAACAGTTCTAAAATTACAAGATCATAAATTTGATACTTGAAGAGACCTTAAGTGTCATGAAGTTTAGCCTCCTTTTTGCAGATGAAGAAACTAGGCACAGATAGATTTAGTTTTCAAACACTAAGTGTATGAGGTAAGATTTGAACACTGATTCTCCAGTTTCTGGTTCCCATGAACTATCCAATACATCATGCTTCCTGTTCCAAGAGAAGAATTAAAAAGATGAGTCACTAAAAGAGAGTAAGAGGAGGGAAGCAGGAATGTTAAGAACAATTAGACTAAGCTCCAGAGTTATTTATTACTACAGGGTTTTTAGATTCTATAACTTTCTAATTTCACCCTCTTGTTCTTTTAAACGTTCCCTGTGGTTGACTGTAATTTAAAAACAACCACAACAATTACAACACACAAATGCAAAATACCCTAATAATAGCTGTGTGTATACATGTGTGTGTACATATATGAGAAATTGTTAAGCTGAAACTGAACACTATATATTCTTTTTTGGTTGTTTTTTGTTTGTGTTTTTGGTGAGGCAATTGGGGTTAAGTGACTTGCCCAGGGTCACACAGCTAGTAAGTGTTAAGTGTCGGAGGCTGGATTCGAACTCAGCTCCTCCTGAATCCAGGGCTGGTGTGATATCCACTGTGCCAACTACTGCCCCCTCAACTTCATTTTTAAAATAATATAAAGGAGCAGCTAGGTGGCACAGTGGATATCACACCGGCCCTGGATTCAGGAAGAGCTGAGTTCGAATCCAGCCTCCAACACTTAACACTTACTAGCTGTGTGACCCTGGGCAAGTCACTTAACCCTCATTGCCTCAACCCCTCGAAAAAATTTAAGTTGAGCATTATCCAAAACCCAATGTAAAGGAACAAGATATGTGTGAGCAGGCTGCAATGCATTATAAACAATATAATAGCAAGTAGAATAAAAGATGTCATCCAAAAAAAAATCATTGACAAGAAAAGAACTGATTAAGTGGAAAGAGTTGGTGACAGTTGATGGACAATTGGTGTACCCTTCTAAGATCTTCGTGATGTCAAGAGAAGGTAAGACAATCACCCCTCACCCAATATTACATTGAGCCCCTGTTATAAACTTATACGGACACATACAGGGGTCTAACAAGACTGGCAGGAATGGATAGGTTGCAATTTGCATGATTAAAACAATACTCTCATTCATTGTTATTTTACTACTATAACAGTCTTCTAGATATTCTCCCTTGTTTCAAGTGTCTCTCCCCTGCAACCCATCATCTATTTAGGTGATAAAGTAATTTTTCTAAAGCTTATGTCTGAGTATGTTAGTCCCCTACTCAATAAACTTCAATGGTTCCCTATTACTTCCTGGATCAAATAGAAATTCCTCTATTTGGCATTCTAATTTTTTCTCCACAACCTAAATCCTTCCTATCTTTCCAGTCTTCTTAAAATGTATTGCTTCTGGCTTTCTATCGATTGAGGAATGACAGAAAAACCTGTTATATATGTGTTAATGGAATACTATTGTGCTATAAGAAATGACAAGCAGGATGATTTGAGAAAAACATAGAAAGATTTACATGAACAGATGTAAAATGAAGTAAGAAGAACCAGGAGAACATTGTACACAGTAACAGTAAGATTGTACAATAATCAATTGTGAATAGCTTAGTTATTTTCAGCAATGCAATAATCCAAAACAATGCCAAAGGACTCATGATAAAAAATGTTGTCCACTGCCAAAAAAATAAATGACAGAGTCTGAATACAGTTTGAATCATACTGTTTTTCCCTTTCTTTGTTTATTCATGTTTTTTATCTATGTTTTCTTTCACAACATGACTAATATGGAAATATAATTTCCATGCTTACACATGTATATAAATATAATTTCCATGCTTGCACATGTATATAAAATTCTTTACTGTCTCAGGAAGATGAGAGAAGAAGGAAGGAGAGAGAATTTGGAACAGAAAATTAAAAAAAAAATGAACATCTAAATTGTTTTTACATGTAATTGGAGAAAAATAAAATACTATTTAAAATTTAAAAATATGAGGGAAAAAATAAAACAAACTTATTCCCCTCCTAATACTTTACAATCAAGAAATATTAACCTACCTGCTGTCCCTTGTACATGACACTCCCTCAGCCAATTTTGTCTTTTTACTGACTCTCTCCTATGAATGAAATGCAATCCCTTCCCACCATAAGACTGTGAACTCCTTGAGAATAGGGACTGTCCTTAACCTTTCTTTCTACCCCGAGTAATTAGCACCCTACCTTGCACAAAGTAGGTATTTAATGTTTGTTGACTGACCCACCTTTTCCCTCTGGCTTCCTTTAAGATTTCTGCAGGAGGCCATCGCTAGGTTCTTCCTCTCCCATGCCTTTTTCCTTTTGACATCATTTTTCACATTAGAATGTGAACTCCTTGGGGATAGTGGTCATGCCTTTCCTTTCTTTGTTTGTATCCCCTGTACTTAGCAGTCTGAGTCAGTCAACCAGCATTTCTTAAACACCTACTACATGCCAGACACTGTGCTAGGTATTTAGGATATAAAAAATATCATGGATTTTTAAGTCCCTATTCTCAATTAGCTTATGGTCTAATGGAGGAAGCAATATGCAAACAGCCATGTACAAACAAGATATGCATAGGATAAATCGATGGCCACCTCAGAAGGAAGACATTTTTATAGATGAGGAGGTTTAAGGAGTACTGGGAAATGCATAATGCCTAGAACACAGTAAGTGCTTAATGCATGCTTACTGAATTCATGATTACTATTGATTTAATCCGAGGTCCAAATGGAGATTTGAGTCACATTTTGCAGGGGTTCTGGTTGAGAGGACCTCAGGAGAAACAAAAAGTCAGTGGTCACCCATTGGAAGGGAGCAGGTAAGCAAAGAGAAAAATGAAGAGGAGAGACTATGGGAGAATGAGTTCAGAGATGGAGGGAGGAGTGATGTGAAGATCCTTCCTAATAGCACCTTTTTTTTTTTTCTAATACCACTTTAAAATATCAATTGCTCATACTTGGTCATCTTCCTCTGCTAATTCTCCTTTCCCCATTTTATATGTCACCAATTCTTTCTTCACCTTCCTTTGTTCAGTGACTCTTCTAAGATCTGTTTCTCACCAACCCTTCATTAAAGATCCTTGTTCTGGCCTTAGTCATCTCATTACAAAACTATCCCAACCTTTCGGCACCGGATCTCTGTCTTTAGGAGCTTCTCTTTCAATCGAGTCTAAATGTCATTGCTATAATCCTTTCTAGTCTGTCACTTAAAACATGATGCCACTTGCTTTTTTTTAAGCTCCTCACTGCTCAGCAGCACAAGTAATTGTCACACTTAATTTCAACATTCTGCCTGACGTGGCTTCTGGTACATCCCACCCCTTTTCTCTCTCATCCCCCATGTGTAGCTGCTCCTTAGTTTTGACACTTCCATACTTCTTGTTATCCCTAGGCCAATCTTCAATTGCCCAGCAGAAAAGACATTTGCCTCCCTTCATTCCAATCTCACTTCATATGCTTCAGAAATCACAGCTGAGTTAAATGAAAGTGAGGAGACCCCTAAGCAAAGATGATTTTTTTCCCAACGCTTTCTCTCTTTTTTTGCATGCACGACAGAGTTTGCTTCCTATGGCTTATTTATGCAATTAGGAAATACACATGATTTTCTGAGATCTGAATTTCTACATATGTTCCCACATGGTATGGGGGAATCATATGAAGAGGAGTTTGCGGCTTCTGAAAAGTCCTTTGTTGTGGGGAATTGTGCACAACATGTGTGGACATGAATGTGTGCATTTGTGCTAGTTCTTTTTGGGGTCTACCATTTTCCTTTCTGGATCTAAGGGTTGATTCAAATCACAACCCAGAGTGTCTAAACCTTTCCTCCCCATGAGGTTTCTTTTGGAGAAGCTCTGATTCTGTCTCTTCAATGAGAGGACTATAACAAAAGATCGATAATTTCCACTCCACCCCCTACTGCTAAATAGATAAGGACAGCTGACCGCTTTGAAGACTATTCCTACCAAATGGGAAGGGGGACTAAAGGTCTCAGAGCTGAGTGGAGGGCTCTCCTAATCCTGATGCTCTACCTGCTGTTCTCAGTGACAGTTTTCATCAGACGTGCTTCCCAGATTCTGCCCACATCATTCGTGCCTCTCCATTCAGCACCACTTCTAGGAATCAATATATCCATGCTGCTATTGAATTGCTTGGGATATTAACTCACAGGGGATAAAAATCCTGTCTAGCATATTGTAGACACATTAATAATGATGGAGCAATTGTTTGATGAGTACAAGTTCACATTTGATAGTCACCAAAACTCAAATGACTAAATATTTAGTAGATGAGATTCAATCCCTCAGAATGTTTGCATAAATTGTTTCACTCTAGCATTTAAGAATAATTCATCACATCTTCCTTTGCTGGCATGCAATTCTCCAGGTTATTTCTTTTTTCTAAAATGAAGGACAGCTTGTGGAGTTCCCTATTGATTTACACACACACACACACACACACACACACACACACACACACACACATAATTAATATGCATAGCATATACCTGAAGAGGCTTTACAACCAGTTTTCAGGCATATGGTGAATTCCCAATGTACAATTCAACAAAATAAATTTTGGAATTCATATGAACTAAATTGCGAAAGTCAATGAATTGATGATAGTATTTACAAAGTGTAGTCTCCCTAAGCGATAATAATTTAAAGTTTCTCTCCCCCTCTCCCTTAACAATTACAACAACAAACCTGTGCATATGATCTGCTTGGTGCAAACCTACTGTGTACAGAGTATGGTGGTAGGTATTTGAGAGAGACAGAGTTAAAATAAGATTCAACATGTTCAAAGACAAATCTTTTTTTTTTCCCAAAACATTTTCCTCTTCTTGAATGTTTTTTTCAGGGTACCATTGTCTGAGGCATGAAGGCTTGAAACTTTGAATAAAAAGATGAGTTGACCAATTATTTGAAAGATGAAATAGGTCATTAGATCACTATAAGGAACAATCCTACACATGAGGTAGTGATACTAGGTGAAGACAATAATATTTTTCAATTTTTATAGCAGCAAGGTGGAGGTAGTATCTGAATGGGAAATAAAGATTAAATGATGTTTGAAATTTTTTTTAGGTTTGGTAAGAATCAAATCAATTTGTAGACAGATATGGAGTAACTGGCAAGGGAAAGATCAATAAAGCATGAAAAAAAGATTGATGCAGTAAGATTCTGGAGTAGATAGGTAAGGAGATCAAGAACAAAGGCAAAGTAAATAGTCTTAGTAAAAGGTATACAGTGTTGTTGTTTTTTCTATTACTAAAAGGATAATAGAGTGAGGGTGATACAGCTGAGTTTTGAGGAATGGAAGAAAGGCAATGAGGCAACTCCTATTAGGTGAATTTTCTGTTGAGAAACTGTGGTATAATGAATGAATACTGAGGTTGAAATCAGGAAGACCATGATTCAAATCCCATATATGAAACTTCCTAACAGGAAGTCTAGTATTTGGTTTACCACGCGGTACTCATACAAAATCAGAAAATGTTATTGAGTGATTGAGGCAGAATAGTTTGGATGTAGTAGTAGTAGTAGCAGCAGCAGCAGTAGTGATGGTGGTGGTAGTAGTAGTAATAATAAAGGCTAGAATTAATCTATAAAATATTTGAAAATCTCTTTACATGTTATTTCATTTGATTTTCACAACAACCTTTGGAGGTAGATGCTATTATTATCATATTTTACAGATGAAGAAACTGAGTCAGGCAGACATTAAGTGATTTGTCAAGGGTCTCACAAGTAGTAAATTTCTGAGGTCAGATTTGAATTCAGGTCTTCCTGACTCCAGGTGCAGAATGCTATCCACTATAAGAGAGGTATACTAATCCCACTTTATAGGTTTAAATATGAGGAGATTTCTAAGGGATTCTCAAGAAAGAACAGTTACATTTTTTCAAAGAGAGAAAGAATGCTGGTGAGATTTGGGATAGAGCATCATTTCTAAAGAACATGGTAGAATACATGGCTAGATACAAGGGAACTGGGTTAAAGTTGGAAAGGGAAAAAAGAAAGACTCTTAGAAATGAAGTAAAAGGTTTAGGGACAGAGGTGATGCTTACTATTAATAGGCTGTTCACCCATAAGGCTTTCAAAGAAACTTTCAGCAGAACACTGGAATATTTTTATAAAAATTACTACATCACTACTACATGTACTTCTGTTACCACCACTACCATACTTATTCCACTATGCTCTATTACTACTACTACTACCACTACTACTACTACCACTACTACTACTACTACCACCACCACTATCACCACAACCACCACCATGCCTACTAGTATTAGCATATAATTAGTTACTTGGGCCACATTTTAAAAAGAGAAATGCAATTGTCTATTGAAAGCCCTCAAATGGTTTCCCAAGCAAAGGTAATGATATTACTTTTTTTTTTCATTTTAAGGGGGCTTTTCAGATAATTGAAGCTTTGCAAAGAATCTCAATATTAGAAGCACTTTCAAAGTCCATCTAGCTGAATATTACCCTGAACTAGGAACACCTTAAGAATTCCTCCTTTAATTTCTATTATCCAGCATTAATACAAATAATGGAAATTAATTTTGCCTAAACAACCCAGAATATCAGGGCTGGGTTTAAGTAATTTAAAATAAACTGACGACTTCATAAATATGTGTGTGTGTGTGTGTGTGTGTGTGTGTGTGTGTGTATAATCTAAGCAATTCTCTTTAACCAATCAAAAAGTATTTTTAGCACTTATTATGTGCTAGGTATTATATTGGGTTGAATTGTTTGTGTATGTGGGAGTTATTCAAGTATAAAAGATTAAATAATCCCTATTCGAAATGACAAAAAGACAGAAGAGATACATGCAAAATTAGTTTTAAAAAATCCTCCTATAACATGTTTATACTTGAATAGCCTGAATAGCCTTTTCTAAAATTTCACTTCCCTTTACTTTGTAGATACAGCCACATAAAATTGAATTGCAGGTTTTAAACAAATATGCTGACACTTCTTCACCTCATCAGCAGAATTTTTACTCTATTGACACGTTTTCAGTGAGCCGCCAGGAAATGATATTATAAGACAATTTCAGAAGAAACTGCCAAATGTAAACCTATTTGAGTAAAACCCCTAAACTCAGAATTCGTATTCTGATCTTTTCTATGGGTTTCTGGACCAAATAAGCCATCAAGATTGTAATAGTCACTGAGACTTTCTTGCTGTGCACTGTTAAAATGCATATAGGAAAACACTAAATTGCACATTTCTGTCAATCACCATTCCTTCCCTCCCTTTTCCTTCCCCTCCCCCCAAAAAAAACCTACAAAAAATTTAGTGTTAGAAAATGTGGAGCACATGTTTAATTGAGGCAGTAAATACTGTGCTGCTGTAGCAGATTGCTTCCCTGTTAAATAACATATTTTAATGGATGCTATTTAAAATTATACCAGGCAAAAGGGGGTTTATTAGTAATAACAGTGGCTAACACTTTTTATCTTCCAAATACTTTACAAATATCAGAGAATCAATCTTCATAAGATGTCTAGGAAATCATAGCATGTCCTGTTCTACTTTACACCCACCAAATCTGAGGTTAAAGATTAAGTAAGTTTGCAAAATTGAACTTCTTATGCATACAGATGAATTCTTAACTGGACTACCACATGTCAATCTTGAACACAACTGAATGGCATCAGGTTGATGACTCCTGACCCCATGCTGAGGGGACAGTGGCTAAGGTCAAATCCAATTGATTTGAACCTGACTTACTGGGACACAAATGAGTTTTACCTGAATTGCTTGATTCAAGCGCTTTAATGTTATTTCAAGCAAATCAATTGTGTTGCACATCTACTGGGAACAAATCAATTACATGCAAAAACTTGTTTGGATAGAAAATGAAGGTGCTTAGAGACCCTTTGAAACTGGGCTCCTTAGAGAATTTTGTAAGAAATTGAAAAGGGAATTGGGGTCAAGGTTAAAATTAAGCACAGAAGTTTGGACTTTCTATTGTATATTCATTCTTTCACTTCAATAGGGAATTTTCTCCTAAAACATAGTGTGTGTGTGTGTATATATATACACACACTTTATATACACTAATGCATTGTGGGAAGAGTTGTGGACTGGTGTTGCTCATTTGGGGAAACAATTAGGCATTATACAGGAAAAGCCACTATACTATTTATGCCTTTGGATCCAGTAAACACATTACAGAGTATATATAGTATTGTAAGGAGATCCAATATATACTAACATATTTGGAGCAATACTTGATTATAGCAGAAAAAGAGGGGAAAAAAAGAAACAAGAAGGAAGGAAGTGAGGGAGGGAAGGAGAGAGGGAGGAAAAAAGAAACAAAATGAAACAAAATGGACTAGAATCATAGCTCTCCCATTCAAAAATTATCTATAGTAGCCTCCTCATTTTATAGATGAGAAAGCTGACACTCATGGAGTTTAAGTGACTTGCCCATTGTCATACAGTTAGCATGGGAGGAGGGATTCGAACCTAGTTGCCCTCACTCTTGCGGCTTTGCTCTTTCCATTGCACAATCACTTTATAAGAAAGTGTAAATAGAAGGAATTCAGAAAACCATAGGAAGACTTAAATGAACTGACATGCAAGCTATTTTTGACAATGATGGAAAGGGGTTAAGGTGTTTTCCCACTGTATAATGCATTCGGTTGAACCTTTGTTATCTTCTAACATGCCTGTCTTATAGTAATGAATTTTTCACTATGATATCAGATGCATTTCACAGAGTAAGCTCAGAATGTCACATAATTTGCAAACATGAGGATGAATGTATTCTTTGAGAAGGCAAATATTGGGCCTGATAGAAACTGTTCATTTGGAAAATATCTAAAGATGGAACTTATTGCCACTTGAAAACTAAGGAGATTGAAAGCATGGAGTCTTTCTGCCAGCCCCATAAATATGGGCTTTCTGCATTCATTCACTGAATGAACATAGAAGAAAACCATAAAATCAGAAACAGTGTTCACATCAATAACTGGCAACAAAATTGCTAATGATATTAACAAGGAAAGAGAACCTTTCCTTTACATGAATAGAAAACAGATAGATCCCTTGCCCAGTGCCTTACAAAAGCATTTTCTACAAGCCACTTAACTTTATGACAGTAAGTTAATGGTTTTCAAAATGCCATGTATTCCCACAGCACCCTTTGTATTTGCAAGGAATGGGAGATATCTAAGTAAAATTTTCCTTAATGAGGTATTTTTTGTTAGTTTGAGATTTTTTGTTTTTTGCATTTTGCATTTTGAAATGCTCTACATTTACCTGACATCAGGCAAGTCATTTTGTCTAACATGCCGTTTCTTCCCCTGTAAAATGAGATGACTGTGTGTGACACTGAACAAGTCACTTAACCTCTCTATGCCTGACTTTCCTCATCTTTAAAATGGGAATAATAGCATTTATCTTCCAGAATGGTTGTGAGGATAAAATGAAACATTTGTAAAGGGTTTTGAAAACCTTACAACACTGTATAAATGTTACATATTATTATTATTATTATCAAAATTAATCGGTCATATTTGAGGTTCTTTTCAATTCTACAATTCTATGATGTTTAAATATATGCAACTTTATTTTGCCCTGACTAGACAAAAATAACAGAATTTTAAAAGCCTAAAATAGAAGCATTTCAAAACTCTAAAATACACACGAGGAAATAATGGGAATGCACTTATGCCCCAAGGGATTGTCTTAGTTATGAGCTGCTATTATTGAGAATACTATCATAACACTGAGTGTCATGCACAAAAGCCATTTCCAACAGAAATAAGGCATCTGTCACTGACAGCTCCTTTCATCGTACCTTGCAGCACTCAGGTGCCCACACCTTTATGGAGATACCAACCTGATATCTTGAAATTGCTTACATTTAACAAAGAAGCAAAGGAAAATATGTCAACTTCTTTATTTTTAGCCTTCAGAGCTATGTCAGGGCAGACCTGGAAAGTCGTCAAAAAAAGCATTTTTAAGAAATAGCAATAAGTATGTAAATGTTATTTTTCTCACATCACAGGTTTCAATTGGTGCCACAGGATATTCTTACACACAGCTCGACTGGACAATAAGCTAGATGCTATCATTTATGGTGTTCTTCAAATCTGTAACCATTCCAAATAGAATTTCCACTGGCCTGCTTTGGTGCCTAATATCCCACCAGTGGGGATATATTTCTTAATGCTCCTGGGAGGTGTAACACATTGGAATTTGACACATTAGCAAGATATATGACTAAGACTGGTTTCCATAGCCACAGTTATCTTAGAAAGGTGGTAAGTTGATAAACAAATAAAGTTTGATCAAAACGATTTAGAAAATGTGTTATCCATAAAGAAGGGTAAAAAATAGGCCACTAAATTCATGGTTATGGGTCGCTTTAGATGGATTTTGAGAACTAATAAGGTATATTAAGTTCAGAGAAAAGCATGGGAAGACAGCAAAGGCACGTTTTTGATGGCTTTTTCCCCCCTACATCATACATTTGCCAAGGCACTCTTGGATTGAATATGTAACAGGGGGAACTGACCAATGAGAGCCTAGGCCTTAGATCACATGCAGCATCCTCCCCCAGATAGTAACCAACATGGAGGCTTTATGAGCTTGATTCCAGACATATGTGATGGATTGTACAGTGCCCCTTTACAAATGAAAGAGGAAGACAAAGATAAAAGGAAATCTTAATAGCATAGGATGAAAAGAGGCTTTGAGAAATCATCTAGTTTAATGTCTTTTTAAGGAACCTAGCTTTAATTGATAGAGAATAATTAATGTCTTCTCATTCTCATATTTCTCTTTAGAAATCCTCTAGTTGCCTCTTTTTTACCACCCCCACACCAATTCAAGTCAAATCATTTCATTTCTATCTCCACATTTTCTTTCTTTTGAAAATAAATATGGTTTAATGTGAACATATATGTACCTACCTACATACACACATGAGAACTAACAATAAAAGATTATTCAACATATATAAACACTTCAATATGCAAAGAAAAAGAAAGAGGCATATATAAGAGACTATGAGTGGGGCAGCTAGGTGGCACAGTGGATAAAGCACTGGCTTTGGACTCAGGAGGACCTGAGTTCTAATCCAGCCTCAGACACTTGACACTTAACTAGCCGTGTGACCCTGGGCAAGTCACTTAATCCTCATTGCCCTGCAAAGAAAAAAAAAGAGAGAGAGAGAGAGAGAGAGAGACTATGAGCTCTGTTAAGTATAGTTTGCTTTCTAAGACATAAATATATAATATATGAATGAAGTTTTAATAAAACTGTTCTTGGTATATCTACAATTTCTTTGCATAGTTAATAAAAATATGAATGCTATATTGTGCATATAAACATACCTTAATAGGTTAAAAATTCATCCCTTTATAAATCCCAGGCAAATATTTATTAAGCACCTAATATATTCAGTTTACTGTGCTTGGTGCCTGGAGATATATTAAAAACAAAGAAGTCCCTGTCTTCAAGGAACTTAAATTTGCAGAGACAGTTGTGGAGCATGGGACTGAATGAGAATCTAACATGTTCCCAAATATAAGACAAAGATACTTGAAAAAGTAGCAGAAATTGAGAGTTTGAGATTAGTGAAGTATTCATGAAGGAAATGACACAAAAGTTGTACCTTAAAGTATGACAAGGTTTCAAGGAGTCAAGAATAAAGGAAGAATACATTTGAAATACAGTGGATATAGACTGTATGAATAGACAGAAATGAAAGATGAAGTATTCCATTTGGAGAAAAGATATAGGATTTGACATAATTTCATGGAGACAGGGCAAAAGAACCTAGATTCCCATTCCAATTCTGCTCCTCTCTACCTCTGTAACCTTAGACAACTGGATGAAACTTTTGGGGCTTCAGTTCCTTATCTTTCAAGTGATGGGGCTTGAATAAACAGTCTCGTGTAACTCTAAGTCTATGATCTTATGATCTTAGAGGATAGTAGTATTAAATGATATTGGAAAATAATGTGGGCCTCAGATTATGCAGGGCCTTAAATGCCAATTGCATAAGTGTGAATTTTTCATTGTGTCCTAAATGGATCCAAAAGAGGTTTTTGAGCAGATGGGTGACATGGTCAATCTTGTGCCTTAAGAAGATTATTTTGGCAGTAATATAGGGGGTAGATTAGAGATGGGAAGAGAATGGAAGCTGAGATCTGATTATGGAACTACTGAAGTTGTCCAAGAGAGAAGTAATGAGGCCCAAAGTAAAGAAGTGACCTTATGAAAGGGAACCCATAAATCTATCTTGACTAGACACATAATGGGATCTTCTCTAACAGAATGATCCTATGTTAGTTTCTCTAAGTCCTCACTCTTCCTCATCCCAAATATCAAATCAGTGGCATTTTTATTAACATGTCTCACATGCATCTCTTCTTCTCCTCTCACACAGCAGCCATATCAGTTCAATCTCCTGTCACCTATTTCCTAGACTGCGATGAGCAAAACTACAGCTGCTTTTGTATGGCCTGCTAGCTAAGAATGTTTTCTTTTGTTTTTACAATTTAAAATAAAAATATAGCATTTCTACAGATGGATATATATATATATATATATATATATACATGCATGTATATGTGTGTATATGTATACATATAGGTAAGTATATTTGTATATACACATACATATCTGTACCTATGTGTGTCTACACATAAATATATGTATTCACACACATATATGAACATTTTAAGATCAGGGGCCAGATAAAAAGAGGCTGGTTGGATTTGGCCCTTGGGCCTTAGTTTGTAAACCCCAAACCTGGACTACTACAATAGTCTTCGAATTGGTTTCTTTGTCTCAAATCTCTCTCCTCTCCAATCTATCATGTACAGAGTAGTCAAAGACTTTCTTTCCCTTTTTCTGGTTAAAAACAAAACAAAACACAACACTATTTTCTCTCCCTTCTATGTCCCTCCTCCATTGGGAAAAGGGGAAAAAAGGAAAATGAAGATTTAAAAAAAAAATATATGTACATAGTCAAGAAAAAACAGAACTGTATTAGCCATATCCCCAAAAGCGTCCGCTTCTGAACCCTGAGTCTATCACCTTTCCGTCAAGATGGGGGTATCACGCTTCATGTGATATCACATTAAATGATGAAATGATATCACATTAAATGATGAAAGGAACAATCGCAGAGAAACCTGGGATGACTGGTATAATCCAATGTACAACCAGAATAATTTATACAAAAAGTTCAGGTTTGCTCAAGTTACTCCCCTACTCAGAAACTTCCAAGCGGTTTCCTATTATGTGTAGGATGAACTGTAAACTCTTGTTAGGCTTTAAAGCTCTTCCCAATATGAAACCATTCTTCCTTTCCAGTATTATTATAAATTTTTCTCCTCTAAGTCATTTATGTTCCCGCTAAACTGGCCTTGATGTTGTTCACACACATTGCTCTGTGCCCCTGTGCATTTGCCTTGGGGTGGGCCCCTGTGACTGGAACGGAATGACTGTCCAGACCTCTACCATTTGTAATCCCATGTCTCATTCAAGGATCCATATGAATCCCTTCCTAGTTGCCACCCCAATTGCCGAGCTTCCACTGGACCCTTTGATCTTGAATCTGTCTTGTAGATTTGTTTTATATATACCTATATAGAGAGATGTACATACATACATGTGTGTGTGTATACAAATGAACACACATATATATGTAGATGTGTATGCGGTCTCCTCCTTTAAAATGGAAACTCTCTGAAAATAAAAACCATCTTGGTTTTATCTCTGTATCTCCAGGACGTAGAACAGTACCTGGCATATAGCAGGATCTTTAAAATACAAACAAAAAATATTTCTTTTTACTTGACTGTGATTCACGTTTGTATCATTATGCCTAGAATTTGCATTACACACAGTTGGTACTGATAAATGATTGCTGAATTAAATTGTCTTAGCTTCCCATTTCAAAATGACCTTTCAATGATATGCACAACAGACCTCTTTTCTATAAAATAAGGCTAAATCATGGTACAGGAGGACACAAAACAAGAACGCTGAATTAACTCTATACTTGAATCTATACTTTTTGTGACCTTGAACTAGTTAATTAAACACTCTATGCCTTAGCATCCTTATCTATAAAATACAAATAAAACCTATATACCCTAGATACCATTTTTTTTTTTGATTCAATGGGCATGGTGCTTCAGTGCCTTAATTCTAATGGACACTTACTAAGTACTGCTTACAAAATACTTGTTGAATTGAACTATATCAAAATGCTTTTGAAAAGTATAAAGTGTTGTCTATAGAAATCCATGATATTAGTGTTATGCGAGTTTCTGCTTTAATTCCATCTATCAATATGCATTCATTAAATGCTTACTATGAGTCAGGCAGAAGGGCAGTGTGGTATGGTGAATAGAGAAGTGGCCCTAAAGTCAGGAAGACCTGGATTCACATTCTGGTTTGATACATATTGACTACGTGACTCTGGGAAAGTCATTTAACCCAAAATCTAAGTTCCAGAAAATGTGCCAATTTGCATCAGTAGAGAAAATTTCCTCACATCTCTACACATTGAAATCACAGGTCCAGTTCCTATCCCATTTCTTCTTTTTTTCTTTTTCCTTCCTTCCTTCCTTCCTTCCTTCCTTCCTTCCTTCCTTCCTTCCTTCCTTCCTTCCTTCCTTCCTTCCTTCCTTCCTTTCTTTCTTTTTCTTTGTTTTTGCAGGGCAATGAGGGTATGAGGGTTAAGTGACTTGCCCAGGGACACAGCTAGTAAGTGTCAAGAGTCTGAGGCCAGATTTGAACTTTTGAATTCAGGTCCTACCAAATCCAGGGCCAGTGCTTTATCCACTATGCTACCTAGCTTCCCCTCCAGTCCCTATTTCTATGTGCTGGGTACCAGTGATATAAGTATAAAAATGAAACAGTCCCTAATGTCAAGAAGCTTACATTCTCTTGATGTCATATACATATATAAATATGCTTGTATGTGTTTTTAAATGTAACATATAACTGTCAAGAGACAAATACATTTTTCACAGGAGCATAGAAAAGGTCAATGTTTCTCTTTCCCTGAAACCCTTGAATACTAGATGTCTTTTTTTTTGACAAAGAAATACATAAAACATCAATATCTATTATCTAGGCAGTTGGCTGTTCTTTTACAATCCTTCAGCAAAGGTCTTGAATGAGATAACATTCCTAATTCCCAATCTGCTCTCTTATCATTCAGACCATTAACAAATGCCTCCCGTTATTTTATGTTCAGTTGAACTGGGCCCTCTCTCCCTGGCACCATAAAAGAAACCTTTTTCACACAAAGCCAGATGAATCTTTTCTGACTGTAGCTTCCTTCATTCATGATTTTACATGTAAGAGTATGTTATATTTAGGAGCAGAGAACGTTGACAAGAAGGGGAAGCTGCCCACAACATCTACAATGTGGTAGAAAGAGATCAGAAGGGGGCCAAAACATCTCTCCTATTAAACGTATTGTTTTACTGCTTTGTCTCCATGCCTGAAATTTCTACTATTGGTATAATTCCGTGTGCTTTAGGCAGTTAAAAGGCAAAATGCAAATGGGAAGGGTAATACATTACACCATTAGTGTCTTCTAACACATTAACATTCAATAACTTATGAGATTCTTGGTAATCACCTTAGGAAGCAGACAAAGCAAGGCAATGGGGCACTAGGCCAGATAAATGTTAATGGAATGGGGGAATGAAGTCCAGAAAGATTGCTCTGTAGTATAGCCAAAAATTTGGGAGAGCAGGTCCAGATAATCACTATTGGTAAGAAAACACTGGGCATTTAGGGGTTCAAAGAGATGCTAGACCATTCTGGATTTGGGGTAAAGACTTCTCGAAAGGATGCCTAAAATTCACCTCATTGAATAATAACACTGAACAGTAGATCTCATTGGCCTATTCTACACATATGAACTTATCAAGGTAATACGAAATTCAGGTGAGAAAATAAAAAAGAGTGAGAGAAGAGAAAAAAAGAGGAGAGGGAAGGGAAGGAGAGGGAAGGGAAGGAGAGGGGAAGAGAGGAGAGGAGAGGGGAGGGAATGAGAGGAGAGGAGAGGAGAGGAGAGAGGGAGAGGGAGAGGGGAAAGGAAGGAAGGAACAAAGAAAGAACCACATCAGCTTCTATGATCTCCATTATCATCTCAAAGAAGGTGATTCTCAGATTTATTTGTCTACCATTAACTTCTCTTCTGAGCTCAGTTTTGCAGCTTCTGCTGCTTATTAGATATGTCAAACTGGATGTACCAAAGACAATTTAAACAACTCAATCATCAGTAACATATCAATATACCAAAACCCAACCTCTTTTCTAACTTGCCTGTTATTGTAAAGGCTAGCATCACCTTCTCAGTCACAGTGTAGTTGTCATCCTTGCCTCATCTCTCAACCCCCAGCCCCCACATGTCATCAAATGTTCTTCTGTACCAACTCTCCTCCCACACTAGTACCAGGCTAATGCAGACCATCATCACCAACAGGTAATAGCTTCTTGGTTGGTATCCTGGTTTCCTTGATGCCCTCCTCACCTCCCCCACCCTTAGCAAAATGCCCCATTTCCAACAATGAATTCTTTCATGTTTGTCCCACAAGCTTACAACTATCTACTCTCTCATGTCCATCTCCTGGCTGCCCTCACTTCCTTTAAGTTACAGCTTAAATCCTACCTTCTATAAAAAAGCATTTCCCAGTCCTCCTTAATCTCAGTGTCTTTCTTCTGAGATTATCTCAAAGGTATCCTGCATATAATTTGTTTTAGAAGAAGTTGTTTTCATGTTGTTTCCCTGATTAGCCTAGTAGATCTGTGAAAGCAGGGATTGAAATTTGTCTTTATGTTTATCCCCATCTAATGGAATATTGAAGATTTTGACAATGTAATTTTATAACCTGATACTTGATGATTCAGAGCAGAGAGAATAGTAGCAAAAGCTATGTTGGAAAAACATATTTCCAAATCAAGGTTTGAAAGAAAACCTTTGTAGAATATTTGGAAGTTTAACCTATATAGGATGAATACTTCCTTGAAGGAGAGTTCAAAGGTACTTGATATTTTGAAGCTGCTAGGTGGCACAGTGGATGGCATACTGGATTTAGAGTCAGGAAGACCTGAATTCAAATTCTAGCTCAGACACTAGCTATGTAACCCTGGGTAAATCACTTAATGTCTTTGTGCTTCAATTTCCTCATCTTTAAAATGAGGGTAGGAGCAACTAACTCAGATAGTTGCTGTAAAGATCAAATAAAATAATTCATTTTACCTTGGGCTCAAGTCTATTTGCTTAAGACTCTCCTTAGAGGTGGAGACTAATGAATCAGTGTGAGGAAGGGTTTGTGAGAATTTTTGATAGAAGATAGAGCCCAGTCTTCAGGCATTCAAGTTTGAGAGAGAAGGCTTGCAGTTATACATTCTCTTCGGGGAGAGCCTAAAGAGAGAGAAAGATTGAGGGAAAAACTCTGTGTGTGTGTGTATACACATATAAATATGCTATACATGTGCTACATATATGTGTGCATATGAATACATATACAGGTATGTGTGTGTATATATATATATGTTTAAATAATCAATTTTCACCAATAAGAAGAATATTAGACAAATGGGTTAGAGTCCTGGGTGATACATGTTCTTTATAAACCAAAAGCACTATACAAATGCTAGCTATTTTGTAAAACAATACCTCCATAACCTGACACAATTAAAATGGATTATCAGTTATAGACAGGAAATGCCTAGTAGTCAATGCTCAGAGTCAGCAGTCCATGGAAATTGACAAGTTAGAACAAAATCCAGATCAATACCAAATTAGGAGAACTAAGACACGAAGATACTGTGTTTCATTATAGCCATTCAATCTCAACAACAAACAAAATATTGAATGGAAAACATGGAAAACAGACAAAAGATGTTGATTTGATCACCAGTTTTTTAAAGCATTTTAACTACTGCATAAGACTTACTATGAACTTTTCATCCCAGAAACCAGCTTAGTTAGCAAAAATTTACCTTCTTGCCAAGCACTGGAACATTTCAGTCAAGGGTGGGACCAGATTAGAGTACAAGCTCATTTACAAAATATTACAAAGGAGACTGATTAAAGATTATCAGGAATTCTGACTCACAAAAAAGCAAAAAAAACAGCTGAGTGAGGGGAAAAAAATACACAAAAAAATAGCTTAAACAAAGCTCGATATGAGATTCAGTTACCCTAAACATCACAAGATCATAACTGGTTAACGGTGGACGGATGACCACAAAACTGAACAGATGTAATATGGAACAGATATGCTATGGGGATTTATTCTCTTTATTCATGGTGGTAGAACTGCCATATTTGGATAGTGTCAACATAGTTTCAAATGTGCCTTTATTGGCCAGTCCCCTTCTTCCCCTAAAGGAATAGCAATTAAGGCAATAAAATAAGGAAAAATGGGTAGACCTAGCCAAGTAATAAAGAAATTTGCATTCTGTAAAATTGTAGGTGACACAATTGTAAAGGCACTTGCAGAATGATTTACAAGCTATCTCAAAGATGGACAGAATTTTGTTTTAATGGAAAAGATCATAGACAATACTTTTACCAGAAAAACAAACAAACATGAGCAAAAAATAAATCAGCAACTCTCAACTCACTTGCCAATTTTGTCATCTTGAGCAAACATCTATAATAATTTTCTATGCATGGAATAAACATGTATATGTGAGAAGGGAATAGTTAGGTTTTGATGACATTTTTCCTCCATTAGAATGCTTTCTTTTTTTTTGTATTCAAAAACCTGCTGGAGTGTGACAATATATGATTCCTCTGTTTCTCTTGTTTCTGGATTTCAAAATAACCATTGAATGTAGTACGGGAAATAAAACAGCCTCAAAGCTTATCTTCAAGCACAGCAACTTCCATGATTATATTTCAATCATACAATATGCTGTCACAGATGTGACCATGGAGATAATGATCTGCTGAAAATTATTGTCAAGCAAGATCCATGGCGGGAAGTTGCATGTTCATATAGTCGCTGAAGGCATAAGAAAATGTACTAGGGCAGCTAGGTGGCACAGTGGATAGAGCACCGGCCCTGGAGTCAGGAGGACCTGAGTTCAAATCTGGCCTCAGACACTTAACACTTACTAGCTGTGTGACCCTGGGCAAGTCACTTAACCCCAATTGCCTCACCCCCCCCCAAAAAAAAATATATATGTAATGTCCTGTTTAGAGTCTTAAGTATAAAGGTAGGAATAATAATGAGATAAAAATAGAATATAAGAAGATCTACCAGAGAGCAGCCTGGTTAGAGGAGGAATGCCAGGGTAGAAGAGGCAACACAGTCTAATGTGAAAAGTCTGGGGGACTTAGGCTTGAATTCTTGCTATGTAACTGTGTGACCTTGGGCAAGTCACTCTACTACTCTAAGACTTCCATTCTTATCTTTAAAAAAGGACTTGGACTAAATGATTCCTAAGGTCCCCTCCTATATAAATCCTTTAATCCCTATTGATTCTTTTTGGTGGTACAATGAGGTTAAGTGACTTGCACAGGGACACACAGATAATAAGTGTTAAGTGTCTGAGGCTGGATTTGAACTCAGGTCCTCCTGAATCCAGGGCCAGACCTCTAGCCACTGTAACCACCTAGCTGCCCCCAATCCCTATTGATTTTTTTTTTTTTTTTTGCAGGGCAATGGGGGTTAAGTGACTTGCCCAGGGTCACACAGCTAGTAAATGTCAAGTGTCTGAGGCTGGATTTGAACTCAGGTACTCCTGAATCCAAGGCCGATGCTTTATCCACTGCGCCACCTAGCTGCCCCCCCGCTATTGATTTTTGAGGCTTTCCTGAGGCATCTCATGGAAAGTTTTGCTATTTCTTTTGAGTCTGCAGATTGTCTTCAATGAAATCTATGTCCATTCAATGTTTTTGCCTCAGCAATCTACAATTTACAAAATGAATATGTGAAAAAAATTACCTTATATCTACTTTGCATATATGTTATATCCACTTAGCCATATATATTTTGTGTCCTCTAATAGAATGAAAGATCTTGAAAGGCAGGGCCTGTTTCCTTGTTATCTTTGAATCTTAAAACAGCAGAGTTCCTGGTACTTGGTAGACACATAAGAAATGTGTCTTATCCACTGAATGCTAAAACATGTATAAAACATTTTAATTTATTTTATATACATATATGTATATACATATGTCTATATATATTTCCCCCTTGGTATAACTCTTTCTTGGACAGTGCTATCTAAGCAAGCTGGGCCCCCTAAAAAAGGAAGAGCTCAAATTGGATCACTTTGGGAAACTGGTGCTCTTTCTATGATCCCAAACATCTTGCTGTCACACTCTTTCCTCATTTTTCTTTTACAATACTAATTATCCTTCAAGTCTCCAGTCAAGAGCAGCTTCTCATGTAAATGGGACCTTTCTTGATAGAGCCAATTAGGTTCATGATCTCATCTGACTCAAACTTTCCTTGGGTTCTCTGATTTCTCCTTCACTGCCCCCCCCCCCTTAATTATACTTAGCTGTGTTTCTATCCTATCCACCTAAAGGAAAGGATCATTTATTTTTATTCCTGAATCATCACCACATCCCAAGCAGGCTAATTGAGTTGAATTACTGAATTAAACTGATATTCTCTTTCTACAATTTAGTATGGCTGCAAGGCAGGTAACATTATCAGTGAATGAAGGAATTTTTAGCATGAAATTTAGATGACCATTTGCTCCAGACGAAATATTTGCCAACCAGTGTACTAAGTGCTAAGGATATGATCTAAACTAAATGAGAAGTATACAATGAGAAATTGAAAAACTGATTATAAATAGAATGTTTGCAAAGGGCATATATGATCTGAAAAATGGGTGGGACAGAAATACATCAAAAGGTGGGACAGCATATGAAACCTAACTCCAAATTCACAAAAGGTTAAATGAATGAAAGATAGAACTTATTTGCTCAGAATATACTTGAGCAGGTGTGTGAAATCATATGTGAAAGTGTCACAAAATATAAAAACATATGGACAGGTGATATTTTGCACAGATGGAGGAAAGACATACCCATGAGATCATGAATCCATTAAAATAAATGTACTGAAGTGCTGTATTTGAGGGGCTTAAATTATTTGAAATGGTGATTTAGACCCTTGCAAATTTACAAGACAACTATGTGGTGTGAAGGCCCATGAAAGATACATACATATACATATACGCAAGTGTATGTATGTATATACATGTATGTGTATATATATGTATATGAGTGTATGTGTATATATGTTAGTATATTTCAATAATTATATCCCCATAAAGATAAGAAAGGCTGATCTTACATATTGCTACAAGGTGGTGTAAATAAATTTAAAATACATAAGCTATGCTAAGCAATACAAATCTGAGAAAAGAGTTCCCTTTTCACTTGGCATTTGATTATCCAATCACAATGGGAAGAAATACAGCATCATTTTAAATCCTCAATACATAAAATCTCCATTGGTTATGGTCTATTTATGCACCAGTTAAAAACATTCTTTAACAAAACAGAATTTTCTAGTTTACTGGATAAATATACCAGAAGAAATTGCAGAATAATGTTGGGTTGCCAAGCAACCAGCAGCTCACAGCCACTTGTTTCTGATCAATTCAACTCATTCATCCAGCTTCTAAGTCAAATTGGTAAAGAATCTTGGCCATTTACTGGGTTTTTTTCCCCCTTTGGGAAAATTATGGTGACTTTTGGTAACACAATAACACTTGTATTCATAGAAGATAAAAGGGATAGATGTTCTTTTGATCAAAATGCTACCCTAATTCATTATTCTCAACATGAGGCTTATAGGGAGGCTATAATTAACTAACTAGACTAGCAACACTGATAAAATAAACTGCAGTAATTAGTAATGTTTGAGGTGTTAACTGTCCTCCCAAATTAGAGAAGGAAAAAAAAAAGATTCTTTCCTTCAGTTAAAATGTGAGGAATTTTAAAGGGAAAAATCAATATATCTGGATAAATATCTGAATTGTTCACCTCCATTCCCCTTCACTAGTCCTCAGGTGGAAATGAAATGGTGTGTGTTGTGCTAAACATAAGTCAGACAGTCAGTAAGCATTTATTAAGTACTAAGTGCCAGAAACTGTGCTAAGAGCTGGGAATGTTAATGGGGGAGGGAATGAAGCAAGTATTTATTAAGTACCTAACATATATTAGGCACTTTACAAGTATTATCTCATTTGATCCTCACAACAAACCTAGGAGGAAAGGGCTGTTCTTATCCCATTTTATGAATGGGAAGACTAAGGCAAGCAGAGGTTGTTTTTCCCAGTAGCAAGGAAGTAACCCAGGTTGGATTTGAACTCAGGTTCTCCTTGATCTTAGCCCCAGTGTTTAATCTACTTCACCACGTAGTTGCAAAGGCAAAAGAAAAGTAATATAGTTATCCTTTTAGTTTTGTTTAAAATGTCTATGTGCCAGACTACTTGGAAGTAGTGCTAAGATGCTGATGAATAAAGTTGTTTTTTCTTTGAATGAATGCTTAGCACAATATTTTTTTTTTCTTTCTTTCTGGAATGAATAGAAGAAACACATTAGGCTTTCCCTCATCAGCTATTTTAACTTAGCATATTGTATGTAAATCACCATAATAATTGCATTCACTTCAGAATGTGAATTAGTTACTTAGAATGAAACTGTAATCAAAATGTTCATAATTGAAAATATAGCAGTCAGTTTCCATCTGAAAAAAATAACTACGTACACTGATTGAAACCAATAATAGAATGCATCATTGACATCTGTTTTCATGAAGAAACAGGGTTCCTTGCCTTGATTAAACCATAGCATGTCAAGTGGTTTCCCAAATTTGAATCCAGTTCAACTCTATAATTGGTTGTTTCTCTCCTCTCATCTCTACTTTAAGGAGTTATTTTAATGTATTTTTCTGACTGATTTAAGCTGTTCATGGGATAGGTTTTTTTTTTTTTTCTTAAAGAAAAGCACTAAGTAATCTTTAACAACTGTAAAAACAGTACAGACTACTTTGTTCTGTCATCTGTCACAAATCAAAATGAAAAATAATTTCCAATAAGTGAAACATCTATGCCAGGGCTCCTGGGATACAATATTTAAATGATCAAATGAACTAAAGTCAAGCTGTCACATTAATTCTCTCAGATACCTTTTAAACCTCAATTTGAAGATGAAGTCTTCTCTCTGTCAACACAGAATACCTAAACTTTTACCAATAAATAAGCTATTTTATCAGATGTTGAGAGGTGCTCCCCCTAATTCATCCCTTTGATTATGATCCAATTGGTTCAGTTTCAATGTGGAATCTTCCTTTACCCAATTAAAAAAAGGTGAAAGATCTAATATTTTACTTGTCAAATCCTCCACAACATCTCTAAATGACTATAATGAAATGTTTAGGAAAAAAAATACCTATCTTCTGGGTTTGGGGAACAAGAATTCATTCATGACCTGCTATGTGCCACTTACTATGAAAAGTGGCTTAGATCATTATTTACCTACACTGAAATTATTATCAAAGAAATATCTGTATCAAGATATGAAGCTGAAGAGCAGTGGAAAAGGCATATATAAATACATATATACACACATATATAAACATACACACCATATATATGTATGTGTATATATGTGCAAACTTACATACATACATATATTTCTTGTTTTTGTCATCTTTCTGACATTCACCACATCCACATGAATAAACATACAAGATGGAGTTCATATTGAAGGCCTATATATTTCATGAGATCACTGAACTTCAAGGTAGCAGCTATGTTCAATGGGGTATTACATCATGTAATAGACTTAATGATTGAAATTAACTTTACAGAACTAGGAGTATTACCTTCAGCATCTATGCTGAAGAAATCACATACCCAGTGGGCTGAAAAGTAAACACATTTCCTTTTACCAAAAGCCATTGTTTGAAGGCCATGAGGACAATATAACAAGCTGAAAATACCAAGCATCAGATGATGCTACTACCATCCTATTCTGAAGGTCTTTTTTTGTGAAGTGAGCAAAAAATAGCCTGAAATCTGTTTTTAATGAACTATAGTATGCAGAAATCACACTCAGTCAGATTCTTTTTAAATTATCACCCATTTATCTCAATTTACTCCCTAACCACATTGAGGAGCTCACAAGTGCTGATTATATACCACCACACTCTGTGCCACTTTGGGCAAATTCCCTACTGCACTTAAGGCTCAAAATGGGCAGAATGAAATTAAATGTATACCTGAACCAAAGAATATTACCCAAGCCCAGTATTATCCATCAGGGGTGGTTGAAATTAGGCAAACTGAATTTAAAAAGCAGCAAGGAAAAATGGGGACAAGGAAACCTCCCCAACCCAGAGCCCTAGAAAATATCTTTATTGTATTAACTATTTTTCCCCCACCGGTATGCCTGCTCTCAAAGTTTCCCCTCCCTCCCGTGTGCTGAAGCACACTACTCCATGCCCTTCGATGCCAACTTTGCCAGGTCCAGCAGCTTATTCATCTCTATCTGATCTGGCCAGAGTTTTGCCTTATCTGAATGGTCTCCGTGACAGTGACAGATGGTTTCAGAGAAGATAGGGGAGAGGAGACAGAACGGGATGGAGCAGAAGGTGGTTTCCAAAAGAGCCACTGGTGCCAGAGCTCAGCGTCCATGCCTCCCCTCCCCACCAGCCTCTGAAGATGTTCATGGCGCGGGCTCGCGCGCTCTCATGAACGCGGGCGCGTACACACAGGCACAGGAGCGTGCGCCACAGAACACATTCCAAAGCTTCCCAAGTTACCGGGTCCCCAGTGCCTCCTCCTTCATCGCTCCCTGCGGGCTGAGCCTTGCTCGCTTTCCCCCTGGCAGCCAAAGCTGAAGATTTAAAGGGCAAGGTACCGACCAAGCAGCAGGGACTGTGAACGTGGGATTTCCTTGTCAAGTACCTTTTACCCAGCCATAAACGCATCCACTGCGAGCAGTGCATTGTACCAACCTAGATCTCTTCCTCCGGGCCGGGAAAGGGACAGTGGGTGGGTCACCCAGAGCACCTCTCGGCCAGCACTCTACCCCTCCCATCCCTTTCCTTCATTTTTCTATGCTCTCCGGCAAATACAAAAACCTTCTTTGCGCCTTAGCCTCCCCAGATAGCCGGAGGGAGCCCAGTCTGCCCATCTTAGGTCAGACACAGTGCTCCCCAGGCTTTCCTATGTGCCCCCCCCAACTCTCATCTCCCTTTCCCCGCCCCCAAGTAGAAACACACACACACACACACACACACACACACACACACCCCTCTCTCCTGTACCTTGGCCCCCTGGTTGGGCGCTCTCCAGGCACTTGCCCTTCCTTTTTGCCAGCGTTTCTACTTCAGCTCTGCACTCCCTGTTCCTCCGCCACCCCCCCCCCCCCCCCGAGATGCTGGTTATTAGCAGCCCAAGTAATAGTAAGAACAGGAGTTAATTGGATTTTCCACCCCGCCTCCTAGTTGAGAGAGTGCGGCTGGCAAGAAGTGGACAGGGACAGGAACTGCCCCATCCAACAACCCCTCCCCCCTCCCAGGAGCTCTCCAGATTTCTCTCAGATTTCTCTCTCTCTCTCTCTCTCTCTCTCTCTCTCTCTCTCTCTCTCTCTCTCTCTCTCTCTCTCTCTCTCTCTCTCTCTCTCTCACACACACACACACACACACGTCTACATTCACACTCGCATACACTCACCAAAAAAAAAACCGGCACAAAGAGGGAAGAAGGGAACATCCGTGACCGGCATGTCTAGGTCCTTATGCACAGCTTCCAGGGAACCATGGTAACGTGGCGAGCCCCCAGTTCTTCCAAACTCACACATACACACACACACACACACACACACACACACACACACACACACACACACACACTTCTGAGATCCCCTGAGGCTTTTGCCTACTTAGGGGGCACAAAGGATGGACAGTGGAGAGCCCTTGTACTCCACCCCTTCCAGAAAGCTAGAGGACCTGAGGGAGGGCTTGGGGAACCTTGAGGAGAGGCGAACTAACAGTAGCCCCAAACAGTTGTAGGGTTTTAAGGTGGGAGGGGGCTCCACAAGGGTTCCACCATACACCTGATCGACAGGAATATTAACTTAAATTTTAGCAATGGAGGGAGAGGGTTTGGGAGGTTCAGGGGAGCAGGGAGAAAAAGGGACGAATGGAAGGAGGCAGGTGGAGGACCCCGGACACGTTGTCCCCTACTTTGGGAAATACGAACCTTGAGGAGAAGGTGGATTCTACACACACACACACACACACACACACACACACACACACACACACACACACCCTTTTTCAATATTGAGCCAAATCGCCACCTTGTCCCCTATCTTGAGAGAGCAAAGCTTAAGGGATAGAAAGGTCTGGGGACGGAGAGAAATAGCGGGGGGAGGGGGGGGGGAGGAAAGAGGATAGGACTGTGAGTGAGAAAGACCGTCCTCCCCCCATTTCTCCCAACACACCTCATTGGCCTTGCTGGGCGAGATCAGATTCCGTGCCTCCCAAAAGGAAAGTTCTTCTGCCACCCCAGTTGCTCAGGGCAGGGAGGAGGGAAGCTGACTTGCCGGGTTAAGAGCCTCTTGTTTTCCGCTGCTCCTCCTGGGGGAGTAACCAGCCTCTCCCAGGCTGGCAGCACGCGAATCCGTCGGGGAGGCTCCGCCTCACCCCCTCCAGTAGCTGGCACAAGACAAGAAAAGGCAGCTCCTGTCCCGCCTTGTACCCCTCCCTGCCTATCCACTCCCTCTCCTCTCAGAACCTAGGCAGTTTCAGGTCCCTCTCTCCTCTCCTGTCGCCCTCTCTCCTGGGTTTTTCCTCCCCCGCCTTCCCTTTCTGCTTTGCCTCCCACCCCCACCCCCTCTCTCCTTTCCTTTATTGAGCAACCCACTCCCTTTTCTCCCTCCAATCACCCCTACTTCACCAATCTTTCCACCATCCAGTCATCCCGAATTGCCCCCTTTTTCCTGTCTCTCAGGCATTGGTTACTCTACCTTTAGGGCTTTCCTTCATAGGAATGGAGTACAAATGAGTCCTGAACTTTCCCCACCTTTTTTCTATATCTGTATGATCCTACAAGGAAGGACCTTTCCTCTCTTTTGCTGCAAATGAGCTCGTTTGGAGCAGGTGAAAGATAATTCTAGGTCTCCCATTGTTTTTTTTTTTTTCAATGCTTATCCCAGATGGTCTTATATCAATCTTGGCAGGGAAGCTATTGCTACATTTCAGAGGGCAGTACTATCATTTAGCACATATGCATACATACATACACATATATGTATATGTGTGTATACATGCATATATATATACACACATGCATATATACACACATATATTCTCATCAAGGGTGTGGTTTGCTATAACATTTCATATTTTAAAATCTCTTGGCCATTCAGGCAATAAAGGTAATTTTGTCTTTATATTCCAAACTTATAAACCCTCAAATCTTTGAAACTTCCAGAGTCAATATTTTATTATTCATATTACAGGATCTCTGTGTAGACTTAAATCCACCAAGTTCATGTTTTAACCTTGAGAATCTGAGAATTATTGGCACCTAATTATATATCATTGTAAAATATTTTGCTTATCTGAATCAGGCAAGGACATTCATTAAGCACCTACTATGTACTGGCACTTTGTTAAACCCTAGGGATACAAACATAGAGGAAGGGGCAAACAAGAAAATTACCCCTACTCTCAAGGAGCATAAAGCCTAATGGGAGAGACAGCATCCATGTTGCATGGTAAGGTGCTTTTAAAATCTTGAAATCAGTATGGGATTATTTACAAACTTTCATTCTAGAAAGTATTCAAGTCCTTTTTTTTTTTTTGCTAGCAAATACATATACATATACATACACACATATATACATATACACACACATATATATACATATATATACATATATATATACATACATATATATATATATATATATATATATATATATCCTCTTTATCCACTCATTAAAAAGGAAAAAAAAAACACTATCCAGTTTAAGTCCTGAGTGGTTGTTTAAGAAGTCATAGACTTCTAATTTTGACTTCACTGTGTCTACGAGATTGTCCTTCCAATTTCTGTTCTCCTTCAGTGCACTGAACAATAACTATCCTTCAGAAACACGAACAAGCCTGGGAATAGGATTCCAGCATACTGAACAACAGAGAAACCACTCAGAGTCCTGCTTCTGAAGCAAGTGAATAAGAGATTTCAAAAATTAACAAGTGATGTTATAAATGTTAATAATCACTCACCTTGATGGGTGTATTTCCTGCTCACTATGCTAGACAAACTGCAAATGCAAGTGAGGGCAGAATTTGTCCCAAGCTTAAATTTGATTGGGGTGGGGGGGGTAATTTCTTTTCCTGAGGCATAATTATTCATCTGGGATGATTTCTAAAGAGGAAGTTAAGACAGAATATTAAATATATTCCCTACAAAGGGGCATATTATGCCTGTGGGAAAACATTTCCCAATGTCAAACTCTACAAAAAGAAGCTAAAAGTCAAGCTAAGCTTAGGAGTTTAACCACATTCTTTGTAAACAGCCAGAAAGCAATGGGCTCAAGCCTGGTCATGTATGACTGTACTAACAAGGTTCTCTCTGAACTTTGGGTTAGTTTTCTCTCTGACTTATTTGCTTAAAAATAGAACCATTGATTTCTTCCTGAATTCAATTATCCCCCAGAGTGGGAAATTACTCCAATATATAGAAACTCCATAATATGGAAGAATTGAAGTTTTTAATATTTTCTTTTGGGGGTGTTATGAAGATAGAAGGAATGCCCTTGTAAGCCTTTAATGTGTGAGTTAAATGGAGGTGAAGGATGATTTCTACAATACTTGTATACAGCAGGTATAGCTCTGTTCCTGCCTCAGATACTTGCTGTATGACCTTGGACAAGTCATTTAAAATATCTGGGAGTCAATTTCCTAATCTATAAAGGGGGACATACAAACTCTATGGGATCGTTATGAGGGTCAGATGAGATAATGTATGTAAATCATTTTGCAAACCTTGTATTACTCTATTAAATGTGAACTATCCTTTATCATTACTGTCTTCCTTTTCTATTCATATCTTCAGCGCTTAGCACAGCTGTTTACACGTAGTAAGCACTTCAAAAATAATTGATTCATTCATTCATTCATTTTTTTTTATTCCCATTATTCTGGTTGGAAGAAATAAGGGAAAAAATTAAAAAAAACCCATGGTATAGGGGATAAGCATCAGCCTCAGAGTCAAGAAGACCACTACCCAGATTTCTGATACTGACTCAATGACCCTGAAAAAAATCATTGAACTTTTCAGTGCCCCAAGAAACTCTAAGAATAGAGAGGTACAGAAAATTTACTTTTTAGGAGTTACCAAGAACATCACAGGTCCAATATATTGAGTTAGAAAAAAAAAGCCCATTAAAACATCACATTATTAAAAAAAAATTTAAGTGAATGAATAAATAAATAAGGGGGCAGCTAGGTAGCGTAGTGGATAAAGCACTGGTCCTGGTTCAAACCCAGCCTCAGACACTTAACACTAGCTATGTGACCCTGGACAAGTCACTTTACTCTCATTGCCCTGAAAAAAAAATAATAATGTGTATTAGTCACTCTGCTAAGCACTGAAAATACCAAAAGCAAAAAGCCAAAAAAAAAATAGGCTAAGTGGAAAGAAAATAGTAATATCTAATAATAATATTAATAAATAATAATAACATTTAATATTAATATAGTCTTTACTATGTGCCAGGTACCATGTTAAACCTCTTATAATTATCATTTCATTTGTTCCTTGCAACAACACCAAAGAAGTAGGTGATATTATTGATTCCATTTTATAGTTAAAGAGCTGAGGCAAGCAGTGCTTTAAGTGACTTGCTCCGGGTTCACAGCTATTAAGTGTCTGATTCTGGAATTGTACTCAGGTCTTCCTAACTCCAAGACAACAACCATGTATTGGAATGATATATACAAAAAAATAATTGAAGATAAAAGAAGAAGCTACTAAGATTAAGGAGGACTCAAAAAGGCTTCTTGCCCCCCAGTTTGGGAATCTAGTTGTTTGTTGTCCTTTTTTCTCAAAGAGAACTAAAATGGCATCACTAGTTTGGGGTCAAAGTCTAATATGTCAGCCTGTGGCTGATCAGACTAATATGAGCTCAAAAGGTTCTTTCGCTGGTTGGGAATGAATATGAACATTTGGAGTTGAAATGTCTCTAAATTCGCACATTTAACATTTCTTTTGAGCTACAGCAATTCTGCTTCGCTCGTATTTCTTTGATGTGGGAATGGCTTGCCTCCCAGTTCTATGCCAGTGTCTCCTATTTCTCACAAGTGATTTCAGAGCTCTTCAGAAAGACCTTGAGAGTGTCTTGTATGGATTCTTCTGACCTCCATGTGACAGTTTGCCGTGTGCGAGTTCTCCACAAAATAGTCTTTTGGGGAAATATACTTTTGGCATTTGAGCAATACAGCCAGCCCATCGAATTTGGGCTTTCTGCAATAGAGTTTGAATGCTTGGAAGCTCAGCTTGAGGAAGGACTTCAGTGTCCCTTACTTTATCTTGCCAAGTGATCTTCAGAATCTTCCCAAGACAACTCAAATGGAAGCAATTAAGTTTTCTTGCATGGCAGTGGTATACTGTCCAGTTTTCATAGGCATACAACAATGAGGTTAACACAATAGTTCTGTAGACCTTCAGTTCTGTAGGGAGGCTAATACCTTTTCTCTCACCCAATTTTCTTTGGAGCCTCCCAAACACTGAGCTAGATCTGACAATGCATAGGTGCACCTCATTATCTATTTGGACCTCTATGGGAAGTATACTGTGAAGGTCACTTAAATTATACCCAGCATTCAATATTTCTCCATTTATTGTAACTGAGGGTTCCAGATATGGATGGTGTGGTGCTGACTGATAGAGAACCTGTGTTTTCTTGGTGGTAATTGGTAGGCCAAAATTAGAAGAGACAACAGAGAATTGGTTCATACTGTGCTATATCTCAGCATCAGAGGTTTCACTGAATGTGCAATTATCTGCAAACAGAAAGTCATGCACTAGCTCTCTCACTTTAGTTTTGCTTCTAGGCTTTTCAAGTTACATAATTCACCATCAGTGTGATATCTGACTTTGATGCCATTTTCATTTTCCATGAAGTTGTCTAAAAACTTTATGAAAAATAATGATTAAAATCATGGGAGAAAGCACACAGCCCTGCTTTACTCCATTGCGGACTGTGACTGTGTGAGATTATTGTTTGTTATCCAGTACAAAGACAAGCATGCCATCAGGAAACTGATACATGATACTGATGAACTTCTCTAGGCAACCAAATTTTGCTATAATTTGTCACAAGCCCTCATGACTGACAGTATCAAAGACCTTCGTGTACAACAAATGTTGGATGCACATATCTGTTCTGCTCCTGGCATTTCTCCTGGATTTGTTGGGCAGCAAACATCATATCAACAATTCATCGGCCATATCTGAAGTTACACTGGCTTTCAGGTAGATGACCTTCCTCCAAGTGAAAGATCAGCCTATTAAGAAGGACTCTGGCAAGAATCTTGCTGTCAGTGACTAAGAGAAAGGTAACCCCTTTGGTTGTCACAGGCCAAGCTATTTTCCTTTCTTTTGTAGAAATGGACAATGGAGGCATCCTTGAACTCCTGGGTGATAACCTTCTTTTGTCACATAACCCAGAAAATTTTCATCAGCTTTTGTACAAGCAGTGGACCCCCTACCTTATAGATCTCAGCTGGAATAAAATCAGCACCAGGCACTTTGGCACATGAGAGGAGCCTACTAGCATTCAAAACCTCTTCTTCAGTTGGAAGTTTGGCTAGAGTGGAATTGACTTCAACCTGAAGTATATGGTCAATGGCTTCAGTATTAATTGATGTGGTCTTTTGAGAATGTTATGGAAGTGTTTAGGCCACTTCTCCAGGATCATGTCTTTATCACTAATTGATGTTACTCCCTCAACACTAAGTAGTTGAGGTGCACCAGAGATCTTTGGCCCATAAATAGCCTTCAGGGAATGAAAAAATCTCTTTTGGATTGTTACTATCAGAGTAAAACGGAATTTCATCTACCTTCTTACTCAGCCAAGAATACTGTATCTCTCTACATTTTGTTTCCTCTTTACTTTTGATGGAGTTAAACACTACCTTCTTAGAGACAGATGAACTATCTTTCTGGAAAGGCCTGTGGTATTCTTATTTTTTTCATTTAGCAGATTATGATTTTACCCATCATTTTTATCAAACCAATTTTGATACTTGTGACTGTTCTAGCCCAGATAAGTAAATGCAGTGCTGTACACCCAATCTCTGAAAGCTGCCCACTCCTTTTCTATTCCATTACTGCCAACTGAGGGTTGATTCAGCTTTCCCTCCAAGTTAGCAACAAACTGTTCACACTTGGAGAAGTGCTCTAATCTGTTGATATTAAAGTTTCTGGTATTCATCTTGCCTTGGAGCTGCTGCTTTTGTTGAATATGAATGTTTAGCTTGGAAAGCATAAGTCTATGATCAATACAGCATTCTGTGACCCATATCGCCTTAACTCTCCCCTTTCTGTCTTTTCTCCTTACAATGACATAGTCTACTACATGCCAATATTTGCTGCAAGGGTGCATCCATGAAGATTTATTGTGTTTAGGTAAATGGAAGACAGTGTTGGTGATGAGAAGGCTTTGAGGCACATGTCTTCAATATTAAGTGTCCATTGCTATTGTTTCTGACTCCATTCCTCCCAATGACTCCCTTCCATGTCTGGTAGTCTGTGCCTACTCTGTCATTATGGTCACCCAGAATTATAAGCTTATCTTTTTTTTGTCAAATTGATGATGAGGGTCTCTAGGTCTTTGTAAAATTTTTATTTGACCTCATCAGGATTCAACATAGGGGGAGCATATTCACTGATGATAGTGGCATGCCACTTTTCTGCAAGTAGCAATCACATTGTCATGAGGCTGTTGTTCACTCCTTTTGGTAAGCATACAAGCTTATTGACTAGATTAGTTTGGATTACAAAATCTATACCATCTTCATAGTGCTCTGCATTTCTGTGGGCACTCCAGAAAAATGTGTGGTCCTCATTTGCCAGCTTTGTTTCACTCAGAGGAGGTATTTGGATGCAATACCAGCTGAGTTCTCTCTCAACAAAAGCTGTTCATCTTTCAGGTCTACTGGATTTCATGTTGTCCATAATTGGGGACACATTCCATGTATCAATGGTGAGTGGAAGCATATTTATAAAAGGTTTTATGCATTTGTGTGTGTGTGTGTGTGTGTGTGTGTGTGTTTTCTTTGACCACAAGGTAGGATTTCCACCCATCATGGCAAACAGACCAGGGTTGGGTGGAGCAGATGATTTTTAGGACATTTTTTCTAGCCCCTTCTTCACAGTAGGATGTGAACAGTGAGGTCCTTAAAAGGTTGCCCAAACACCAAGGGCTGCCATATCCCAATGGTGCTTTCAGTGAGGTGACCCAATAACCTGGGCTACCTGCTGCTTTATCACTTGTCTCTTGCCACAGGACTTTGAGGTAGGTAAAAATGGTCAAATAGTATGGTATGGGTGATGTCTTTTGATTCGTGCATACATTGGTTTTAAGTGAGGCAGAATCATTCAAAGTTTTCTCTCTTCTGTAAGGGCTAAAATTCTAGCTGTACTGTCTAAAATATCTAATGAGTGGTTACCAATAAATTATAAGCTTTAGCAAGAGTTAGACTTTTAAGCATTTATTAAGGAGAATAAGAATTTGGTGAAGAGAGAGAGAAAGGCCTGAATTCCTCTATATATTAAAGGGAGAGAGCATTCCTATCTCCGCTCTCCACCAGAGTCCACAGGAAAGAGAGTGAGTCAGAGCGCCAGCCTCCCCCTTCTTCCTCCCACAAGCAAACGTCACTTCCTGATGCCAAAGAAAAGACACATGGTCCTACCCTCAGAGGCCCTCTCCTCATGTTGGAGCTTTCCTACAGTAAGTCTCCAACAGGTGGCATCATTCCATTCATTACACTTCCAGAGTCATCAAATCCAGTGGCAAGACAAAAGCCAAGATGACTGGCAATAGCTTAGGATGAAGTAAATGACCCTGGTGTCTTCTGATGTCTAACTTAATTCTAAGTGCTCCAAAGTATCTGCTTCAGCCTCCTTTGTGGCCATTGGAATGGATTGTTCTCATCCACTCATTCTGCCAGAGGAAGTCTTCACATGCTTTGGGTAGACACCCCCTCTAAGTTACTGAAGGGTATGAGACCCCTTGGTTACCCTCAACCTGGTTTAGCCCATCTGCCAAGATGGTTTACAGGGGTAAACATAGGCTAGTTACTTGGAGCCACAGGTGAGTTTATCAGGTGGACGCCAAAGGTGGAAAGCAACCCTGGAAACACTTTGGCAGTCCTTACACCAGAGGGATTAGTCTTCCATGAACACAATACACTTCTGCAAAAAGTGAGAATCTACATAAAACTTGAAGGAAGTGAGGGAAGCCAGGATGTAGAAGTGAGGAGAGAGTTATAGTCATGGAGGAAAGGCAATAGAAATTCATGGAGCTGCAAGATGAAGTGTTCTTTAAGGAGAATAGCATGACTGCTAGAATACTTGGGGTGCAGTAAGGTGAAATAAGGCCGGAAAGTTAAAACAGGGATGAGTTATGAAAGCTTTAGATGCTGAACTCAAAATTATATTTGATCCTAGAGCCAATAGAAAAACAATGGAATTTAGTGAATATGGTAGGGATGCAATGTACTTCCAGTTGAGCTTTTTGATGAGCACTTTGGCAGCTTAGCATAGGGTAGAATAGAGTAGGAGGAGACTTGTGGCAGCAAGACTATTGTAGTAGTCCAAGTGTGAGATGAGGCCGGCCCATACCAAGATTGTGGCAATGCCAGAAGAGAAAAGGGATGAAAGATGAGAGATCCTGTAAAGAAAGAAACAACAGGACTTGGTGACTGATTGTATATGGAGAATGAGAGAGAGTGAGGAGTAGAGGATAACATTGAGGTTTGAGAACTTGGGTGAATAGGAAAATAGTGAAACCTTTAGCTGAAATAGGAAAGCTAGGAAGTAAAGAATGTTGGGGAGGGAAGTTAATGAATCCAATTTTTGATATATTGATTGTAAGATGTCTACTTAGAGATATACAATAGACAGTTTAAAATGTAAGACTAGAGATTAGGAGAGAAATAATGGCTGCAAAAATAAATCTAATATTATCTACATAAAGATAATTGAATCTCTGGAAGCTGATGTGATCATCAAAGAAAAGGAGGGACAAGAGAGAGACAGAGATAGAGACAGAGATACAAAAAAGAGATAGCCATAGACACAGCGATAAGGAAATTTCTAGTAAGAAAGCTAACACGAAGACAGTTTAAATATTGTTACAAAAATGTAAATGTCTCTCATCAAAGAAATGTGATTGGAGGGCATTTGGAGTCTTTCTATATTTAACAATACCTGGATGGCTATCTCTGAGAGAAGACGTGCATGTGTGTGTATCTACATTAATTTTCTTGCTGTTGCTAATATGCAAACATCTTTTCCAGTGATGATCAGCACCAGGGACAAACAGTAAGTCTGGTCTTAGGAATACTAAGAGTCTTATTGATCTACTGGATGAATGAGCTAGGAAGAGGAGAACACTTCCCTAGAAGCCTTGTTTGAATTCTGAAGCATCAATGTAGTTGTTATATGATGAGGAAGATTAGTGTTGTGGGAAAAGCACTGGCTTCGGACTCCCAGAAGTTGGGTTTAAATCCTTCCCCTAGTAGCAGTCACACACTGTGAGACTCTACACAAGTCGCCTAGCACATCTTAGCTTTAGTTTCTTCATCTGTAAAATGACTTTGAGATCTAGCCATCTATAAATCCATGATTCTATGAGGATTGTGGATCTAGAGTTGGAAGGGATCTTAGAAATCAACTAATCCAACACTCTGCTTTTACATATGAAGAAACTGAGGCCAAAGGGATAAGTCCAAGGCCACACATCTCACATGTTAAGCTAAGTCCTTTAACTCCAAATCCACCAGTCTTTCCCCCATACCACTTTGGGCTGTGTGAGTTCTAAGGCGTGTTTCAACTCCTATAAGGTTATGTTTCTTCTGTTGCTCTTTTCTGAATCCTACAGGGTGAATCACACACTTGACAGTGACCCATATCTTCCTCTGATATTCATTAAACTGATGTGCATATTTGCAGAAGATAGATAGGGCATCTCTTAAGCTATTTTCCAAAGGGCAGCAGTTTCTGTCTAAAGCCTCGAAAGGTGTAAACTTATACTTCACAATCAAAAGCCTGCGTATAATAAAACCTCTCCTAGTGAACCTCAAATAAAAGGGGAGGGAGTGTCTTTTATAGCTAGAAGCAGAAGGTGAGAGAGATAGGCCAGAACACTAAGGAATACAGAAGCAGATAAAAGGTAGCTGGAAGCTTAGAGTATTTTGCACCTTTTATTCATTATTTATTGCCTACCCATAGATTGAACCATATTTTGATACCATTCCCAGAACTAGATGTATGAAGAGCGGTACTTCCAAGAATGGCATTACCTTTTGGCAAAGTTGAGTAGCTGGGTAGATGGCATTGTTCCTAGAAAAGCTTTGGAGGAAAAGGGATTTCAGTCTAGTGAAGTCACAGATTGATGGGGCATTTCTTGCCAGTTACTGAATTGTGAAAGGCAGGATATCTTCACCTCCAAAGTGAAGGTATCCTTGAAAGATTATGAGTCAGTCAGTCACCTGCTACTCAGATGTAAAATAAATAAATAAATAAAATTTAAAAATTGAATACTTTATTTCAGTGGGAAATGTTACAACAGGAAAGTCCTAATGCCTCCCCTACTTTGTCTTTAATTGGAAAAGATAGGTATGCATATTGAAACATGATAATACTAGAAAAAAAAGTTTATGCAAAAGATAAAGGAAAATCCTTCCTTCATCCAATGGGTCATTAAAATATGTGGCTGTCCTTTGGGAGGTCATTGAGTCAAGTACTCTCTCTACACTTTAAAAGGAGTAGGTAATTTTATGACCATTGATAACATTATAGTTATGCAGCTAAGATAATGGCAAATGTAATCAAATCTCATGCTTCAGGGCTCTCATTGATTGTGTGTGGGGGTCAGGAAGGATATATATTTTTCTCCTTGTATAGAATGGCACAAGGAACTAGCAAGGACACACCATTCTCCAAGTAATTAGATACCTTAAAAATAGCTCTTTCCATTCAAAGATATAATGAAGGTACATTATAAAACCAGGTTGTGTTACTTTTGTTCATTACCTATATATGAGATGGTATGGGAATTTTGTTTTTCTTTTTCAATGACCAACCACTACATGGTAAATATGAGCAGGCAGTGACACATTATAAATAAGAAATTATAGAAAAGGAACTTTAAAAAGAAAGTGATCCAAGAAATATATGCCTGAAAACAGGTGGGCTGGTTGTTTTCAGAATGAGATGTGATTAATGGAAAGATTCAGGATTCCACTGTTACCTTCTTCATGGTAAGTGAAAGCAAGAAAGGCATCCAAGGTGTCCTTTAGACTTCTTACAGTAAACTTTGGAGGACATGGACCACAGATGCACAGGTTAAGGAGACATGGATGGGTTGCGATTGGCATCATTGGAAAAGAGGCATGAATGAATTCAGAGACCCATTGGAGTATTTATGTTTTCCCAAACACCTTTATGAAGTCAAGGAACTTTTAATCTACCAGAGACTTTAGACCTTGGTTACAACCAACTATCTCCTTTTATAAAAGGAAAATGAATCATAGAAAACAAATTAAGTAATTTATTTAAATTCTAAATTTAATAAGTTCCTCTAAGGAAAATGGAATGATTTATTCAAATTTAAACAACTGTTTAGTGATCACAATGGAACTAGAAACCAGATATTTCAAACCCTATAAAGTGGAATTTAGTGAATTCAGAGTATAAGGCAGCCAGGATCCTCTCTGAAGAGAGCTTTTCTGTTTATAATTCTGCTCTTGCAAGTAAAGGAATGGGTAACATACAAGGGCCAGTCTCTCTCTCTCTCTCTCTCTCTCTCTCTCTCTCTCTCTCTCTCTCTCTCTCTCTCTCTCTCTCTCTCCTCTCCTCTCCTCTCCTTCATCCATATATCAATATAAGCACATATTCATATGCTTAGTTCTCTAAATTATATAACAGGAATAAGAATTGAACCTGAGATTTCATTTGTATAGGTTATTTAGAACTGAGGAAATTCCCTCATACAATGCCTGTCAGTAACTCCTATGCAATTTTGATCTTAGAGAGTTTCCTAGAATACCAAGAGCTTAAGTTTCCTATTTGTGTGACCCTGGGCAAGTCACTTAACCTCTCTTTGAGTCAGTTTTTTCATCATAAAATGGGGGTACCAGGGTTGATGTGAGCATCAAATGTTAAAATAATTATAAAGCAATTAGTACAGTGTCCATATCAGTGATTATTGTTGTTGCTGTTGTTGTTATTGTTATTATTATTAGACTCACCTACCACCATAGCAGGTGTATACTGGAGCCAGAGCTTACCAGTTGACTGTTAAATTTGCATTGTATGGCCTCAGACATGTGCCACTTACTAGCTCTGTGACTCTGGGCAAGTCACTTAACCCCCATTGCCCCACAAAAAAAAATGCACTATGAGCATTTAGATCATGGCGATTGGCAAACACTACAATTCAACACATGGTTTCCTTATTATTTTTTTCTCTTCTTAAGAAAGTGATGGAGAAAATATTAGTAGTACAGACTAAATTTAAGTGTCTTATTTAGATGTTCTCTCCATCCCCCACAGAGAACTACTTATTAAACATTTATTAACATATCACTATCACAATATTTCAGAGGATTTGAATCCAGGTCTTCCTAACTTAGAGGACAGCTTTGCCTACTACATTTACTACTGCGGGACCTTGAATGGGTCACTTAACATTACTGGGTGTAAGTTTCTTCTACAAAACGAGAAGGGAGGGGAATTTATACTAGATGAATTCTAACACTACTTCAAGCTTTAGACTGATGATCTTCTGATTCTATTCTGTAGCTCCTTAGCTGTCTCTTCCTCCTTTTATTCTTTAGGATTTTTTTAAAATCATTGCACCATTAAAGTTTCATTTTTCATGATCTGCTATTTATTCCCCATGTACCATCTTGGCTTATTCAGAATCTCGGGTCATCTCTCATGTGACTTTTTTTGAAAACTGCTTCCTCAACATAGAGAATATGTCACTCAACCATGCCCAGACTTCCTTTCATTGAAGGAAATCATGATGATCCCCAAGATAGTTACCACTGTCTTCTAAGCTTTAAATTTACAAATATTCTTGTCATTTTTAAATTAGGTGCAGACTAGAATCTCTCATTTCTTTCGCTGCCTCCTGGGAAATTAAAAAAGCATTTCAAGAATGTGCTAGATATTCTGCTTTCAGTATAACAAAACTTTTAGCAGACTTCAGGCAATCAGAATTTCTTATCATTACAATTTTTTTTTTAATCTATGACAGTTTTGTGACCGATAATGGAGACATTATAATCCATTTTCTCTATCTGACAGCATGGCCAGCCAACAATGGTATCCCTGGGATTTGTCTGTCCTACACCCAAAGGAGTTATGCTATGTTGTTTTTGAGTCTTTTGTTCAGTTGTGTCCAATTCTTCCTGATCTTGTTTGGGGTTTTCTTGGCAAAGATGCTGGAATGCTTTGCCACTTACTTCTCCAGCTCATTTTACAGATGAGGAAACTGCAGAAAACAGGGTTAAGTGACTTGCCTGGTGTCACCCAGCTACAGGCTGAGGCCAGATTTGAACTCAGGAATATGTCTTCCTGACTCTAGGCCCAGTACTCTATCCATTGTGCTACCTAGCTGCCCTGAATAATACTCTAATCCTCCTCTTAGGCATGGGTATTTCTACCCATGCCTTCCTACTCTGATCCATTTCTATAAGGATTTCTTTAGAATCTCACATTCCACACACCAAGTATCTATAATATCCATTTATGGTCAAAGTTCACTTTATTAATTATTTCTATTCTGCTCATTTTTTCATAAATCATGGTGCTCACAAGCATTATCTCCTTTTTCACAAGGAATTCAGAAACTTGTT
Organism: Dromiciops gliroides; assembly: GCF_019393635.1. Lineage (NCBI taxonomy): Eukaryota > Metazoa > Chordata > Mammalia > Microbiotheria > Microbiotheriidae > Dromiciops > Dromiciops gliroides. The sequence goes on from NC_057861.1 coordinate 721,981,872, forward strand.
TTTATTTTTTGTTGCCTTTCTAAATCTTGTTCTTATCCTTAGTGACTTTAATTTTCAAATTGGCATTCCCTCAAATACCCTGGCCTCTAAGTCATCACTTTCAAACAGACAAAATGTATGACCTTCTCCTCCACTTTATTTCTGGTATTCAGGGATATGGCCACAGATGAAATTTATGCCATTACCAAACTCTCTTCCTTCCATATCCACTCACTATTTAGTATAATTTCTTCTCTAAACACTTGGCTATTACGATAGTTCAAGCCCTCACTAACTCTCACTAAGACAATCATAAAAGTCTCCCAATCAGTATGTTTTTTCCTATCTCTAATATATCCCCTACTCAAATGTTAAATGAATATTCCTAAATGGAGGTTGGATCATTTGACTTCCACACTCAACAAATCTTGAATAACTCCTTATTATCTCCCATATAAAATGTTTTATCCATGTTCCCATGTTTATATTCTAAACAAATGGGTATACTAGCTCTTCCTCAAACTCAACATGCAATTCTTTCTCTCTGTGCCTTGTTGGGGGATCTTGCCCTTTGACAATCTCTTCTTATGTCTGCATCTGAGAAGTGTCAGTTTCTATTAATGTCCATTTCTAGTGTCCCCTCACTGGGAAGTAGCCTCTTAGGAGACAGTAATCCTGCCCTCTTCAAATTATTTTTCATTTACTGATCATGTGCGTGTGTTATTTTGTCAAGAGCTTACTCAACATCTATAGATACAATGTTTTTGATATTGTTATTAATATAGAGTACTATGTCCATTACTTATATATAAGCCTACTCTGAATTCCTAGCATAAATCCTGCTGAGTCATGATGTACAATTAAAAAATATATATTTTGCAATGCCATTGCTAATAATGTATTTAGCATTTATAAAGAAATATTCCTTAAGGAATGATCCATAGATTGTTTTTCTTCTTTGTCTCTCTCTGGGTTAGGTATCAATACTTTTTTTTTTTATATGATAAGAGCAATTTGGGAAGAATTCTTATTTTGCTATTTTGGAGAAAAGTTTATTTATCACTGGAATTAATTCTTCTTGAAGGTTTGATTGAAATCATTTATAAAAAAAATTTGCTTGGGGGCAGGTAGGTGGCACAGTGAATAAAGCACCAGCCCTTGATTCAGGAGGACCTGAGTTTAAATCAGCCTCAGACACTTGACACTTACTACCTGTGTGACCTGGGGCAAGTCACTTAACCCTCATTGCCCTGACAAAAAACAAACAAACAAACAAACAACAACAACAAAAAAAAAAAACCCACATCTGGTTGTTTGAATTTTATTTGGAAACTCAGACATAGCTCCTTCAATTGACTTATTTCTGCAAATTAAAATGATTTAAAGTATGTTTCCTGATCTATTAATTAGGATATTTTATATATGCAGTTATTTATCCATTTTATCTTTTAACCATTTGGTTGACATATAACTAGAAGATTTTAAAAAATTTTATTTGCATTCATAGTTGTTCCTTTTTATTTTCCTATTTTTTCTTACAATTTGGTATTCCTCAGCTTTTAATAATCAGGGTAGCTATCTATTTATTTATTTAAAACATAGATCCAACTTTTTTTCATCAATTCAATGTTGTTTTTCTATCTTTTGTAGCATTTTCATATTTCTTGGTAAAAGTTTATGGGGAATTTTAGTCACTCTATTTTCACAATTTTATATTTCTTTCCAGAATAATAATATATTTTAATAAAAGTATTTTATTATTTTTCCAGTTACATGTAGAAATAGTTTTCAACATTTGTTTATATAAGATTTCCAATTTCAAATTTTTCTCCCCCCTTCCCCTTCCCCCCCCCTCCCCTAGATAGCAGGTAATCCGATATACGTTATATATACATAATAACATTAAACATATTTCTGCATTAGTCATGTTATAAGAGAAGAATTAGAGCATAAAGGAAAAACCTCAAAACAGAAAACCAACATCACAAAAACCATATTCCACAGTTCTTTTTTTTTTTTTTTTTTTGGATTTGGAAAGCTTTTTCCATCATGAGTCCTTTGGAACTTTGTTGTACCATTGGATTGGTGAGAAGAATCTAGTCTATCACAGCTTATCAACACGTAATGTTGATGATACTATGCATAATGTTCTTCTGGTTCTACTCATCTCACTAATCATCAGTTCATGAAAGTCCTTCCAGGATTCTCTGAACTCCTCCTGCTCATCATTTCTTACAGCACAATGGAATTCCTTTACATTCATATACCACAACTTGTTCAGCCATTCCACAATTGGTGAAAATCCCCTCAATTTCCAATTCCTTGACACCAAAAAAAGAGCAGCTATAAATATTTTTGTACATGTTGGTCCTTTTCCATTTTTTAATGATCTCTTTGGGAAAAAGACAGAAAAGTGGTATTGCTGGTCCAAAGGGTATGCACAGCTTTATAGCCCTTTGGACATAGTTCCAAACTGCTCTCCAGAATGGTTGGATCAGTTCACAGCTTCACCAACAATGCATTAATGTACCAATTTTTTCACAGCTTCTCCAACATTTATTATTTTCCTTTTTTGTCATATTGGCCAATCTGATAGGTGTCAGGTGGTACCTCGGAGTTGTTTTAATTTGCATCTCTCTAATCAATAGTAATTTAGAACATTTTTTCATATGGCAAGAGATAGCTTTGATTTCTTTATCAGAAAACTGCCTGTTCATATCCTTTGACCATTTCTCAATTGGGGAATGACTTGGATTCTTATAAATTAGATTTAGTTCCCAATATATTTTAGAAATGAGGCCTTTATCAGAAGTACTGTTCATAAAAATTATTTCCTAGCTTTCTGCCTCCCTTCTAATTTTGCATGCATTGCTTCTGTTTGTACAAAACCTTTTTAATTTAATGTAACCAAAATCATCCATTTTGCATTTCATAATATTCTCTATCTCTTGTTTTGTCATAAATTGCTCTCCTTTCTAAAGATCTGAAAGGTAGAATATTCCTTCTTCTCCTAATTTACCTATGGTATCACCTCTTATGTCTAAATCATGTGCCGATTTTGACCTTATTTTAGTATAAGGTGTCAGATATTGGTTTGTGCCTAATTTCTGCCATACTATCTTCCAGTTTTCCCAGAAGTTTTTGTCAAATACTGAGTTCCTATCCCAGAAGCTGGAGTCTTTGGGTTTATCAAACACTACATTACTAGTGTCATTTACTACTGCATTTCCTGAGCCTAGCCTATTTCATTGGTCCTCCACTCTATTTCTTAGCCAGTACCAGATAGTTTTGATGACTGCTGCTTTATAGTAGAGCTCCAGATTTCGTCCAGGTAACCCACCTTCCTGTGCATTTTTTTTCATTATTTCCCTTGATATTTTTGACTTTTTGTTTTTCCAGATGAATTTTGTTATTATTTTTTTCTAGATCTATAAAATAATTTTTAGGTAGTCTGATTGGTATGGCACTGGATAAGTACATTAACTTAGATAGAATTGTCATTTTTATTATATTAGCTCAGCCTATCCATTAGCAATTGATATCTTTCCAATTATTTAGATCTGATTTGATTTGTGTGAAAAGTGTTTTGTAATTGTGTTCATAGAGTAGCTGGGTTTGTCTTGGCAAGTAGACTCCCAAGAATTTTATATTATCTGCCATTACTTTAAATGGAATTTCTCTTTCTATCTTTTGCTGCTGGACTTTGTTGGTCATGCTGATGATTTATGTGGATTTATTTTATATCCTGCTACTTTGCTAAAGTTGTTAATTGTTTCAAGTAATTTTTGAGTTGATTCTCTAGGATTCTCTAAGTATACCATCATATCATCTGCAAAGAGTGATAGTTTTGTTTCCTCCTTGCCTATTCTAATTCCTTTAATTCCTTTTTCTTCTCTGATTGCTAAAGCTAACATTTCTAGTACAATATTAAATAATAGAGGTGATAATGGACATCCCTGTTTCACCACTGATCTTACTAGGAAGGCCTCCAACTTATCTCCATTACATATAATGCTTACTGATGGTTTTAGGTACATACTGCTTATCATTTTAAGGAAAGTTCCACCTATTCCTAAGCTCTCTAGTGTTTTTATTAGGAATGGGTGCTGCATTTTGTCAAAAGCTTTCTCTTCGTCTATTGAGATAATCATATGATTTTGCTTAGTTTTCTTATTGATGTCGTTGATTATGTTAATAGTTTTCCTAATGTTGAACCATCCCTGTATTCCTGGTATAAATCCCACCTGGTCATAGTGAATTATCCTGGTGATCACTTGCTGTAATCTCCTTGCTAATATCTTATTTAAGATTTTAGCATCAATATTCATTACGGAAATTGTTCTATAATTTTCTTTCTCTGTTTTTGCTCTGCCTGGTTTTGGTATCACCACCATATTTGTGTCATAAAACAAATTTGGTAGAACTCCTTTGTCACATATTTTTCCAAATAATTTGTATAATATTGGAATGAATTGTTCTTTAAATCTTTGGTAGAATTCACCTGTATACCCATCTGGCACTGGGAATTTTTTCTTAGGGAATTCATTAATGGCTTGCTCACTTTATTTTTCTAAAAAGGGCTTATTTAAGGATTTTATTTCCTCTTCAGTTATTCTGGGCAGTTTGTTTTTTTATAAATATTTATCCATTTCATTGAGATTGTTAAATATATTGGCATACAGTTGGACAAAATAGTTCCTAATTATTGCCTTAATTTCCACTTCATTGGTAGTAAGATCACCCCTTTCATTTTTCAAACTGGTAATTTGCTTTTCTTCTTTCTATTTTTTTAAATCAAATTAATCAGTAGCTTATCTATTTTATTGGGTTTTTTTATAAAAACCAGATCTTAGTTTTATTGATTAATTCTTTAGTTTTCTTGCTTTCAATTTTATTCATTTGTCCTTTAATTTTCAGGATCTCTAGTTTAGTATCTAATTGGGGATTTCTAATTTGTTCTTTTTCTAGCTTTTTAAGTTGCATGCCCAATTCATTAATCCCCTCTTTCTCTTTTTTATTCATGTAAGCAGTTAGAGCTATAAATGTTCCCCGAAGCACTGATTTGGCTACATCCTATAGATTCTGATATGTTGTCTCATTATTGTCATTCTCTTGGATAAAGTTGTTGATTGTTTCTATGATTTGTTTTTTGACCCACTCATTGTTTAGAATGAAATTATTTAGTTTCCAATTGATTTTCAGTCTACCTTTCCATGGCTCTTTGCATCATGATCTGAGAAGGATGCATTTACTATTTCTGCCTTTCTCCCTTGGACTATGATGGTTTTGTGCCCTAATACATGCTCAGTTTTTGAAAATGTGCCATATTCTGCTGAGAAAATGTATATTCCTTTCTATCCCCATTCAATTTTCTCCAGACATCTATCATGTCTAACTGTTCTAGTATTCTATTCACCTCTTTCACTTCTTTCTTATTTATTTTGTGGCTAGATTTATCTAATTCAGAGAGGGAAAGATTCAGATCCCCCATTAGTAAAGTATTACTGTCTATTTCCTCTTATAACTCATTTAACTTCTCCTCTAAGAATTTGGATGCTATACCACTTGGTGCATACATGTTTAATATTGATATTACTTCATTATCTATAGTACCTTTTAGCAAGATGTAGTTTCCTTTCTTATCTCTTTTAATGAGATTTATTTTTGCCTTTGCTTTGTCTGAGATAAGGATTGCTACCCCTGGTTTTCCTTTTTATACAACATTTTCTATTTTGTCTTTTGTAATTGTCTTTATTTATCTCTTTTAATTTTCAGAATTTCTGTTTTATTGTTTAGCTGTGAGTTGTTTTTTTAATTAAAACTTATAATCTTAGAATGTTGCTTTGGGTACGAAGAGATTAATTAATTTGTTCATAGTCATTGTCAGTATATATAGGGGGCAGGACTTTAATCTATGCCTTTTGGAAAAACAAAATAACAAAAAACCTATCTTCTACAATATGGTGCCTTGCTAACAGTATGGGTTTAATACATAAATGGCTAATTGAATTTAAAGTCTCAGCTTCCAGAACTTTTACTCATCCCCTCAGGACCTTTTCCTCATTCAAATTTTTTTAATTTTTTTTTTTTTTAGTGAGGCAATTGGGGTTAAGTGACTTTCCCAGGGTCACACAGCTAGTAAGTGTTAAGTGTCTGAAGCTGGATTTGAACTCAGGTACTCCTGAATCCAGGGCCAGTGCTCTATCCACTGTGCCATCTAGCTGCCCTCCTCATTCAAATTAACTTGTATTAAATTAACCTGTGAATTGTTTGCAATGCTTGCCCCACCCTTTCTTCCTTTTTTTTTTTTTGAGGGGCAATGAGGGAGAAGTGACTTGCCCAGGGTCACACAGCTAGTAAATGTCCAGTACAGTATTTCCATAAATTATGTGGCTTAGAGACTGAGGACAGTGAAACGTCAATTCCTCAACATGGGAGGAAGCCAGGACAGCTTTGAGGTATAGTGACAAGAATAAGTGAAATCAATGGGGAAGGAATCAGAAATTGAGCAACAGAGAAATTAATAGAAGGATAAACAAAACACAATGTAATAATAATTACCAAAGACCTCAGGAGGAACAAAGATCAACATGATAAACAGATAATCTAGCTGGGAAGATTAATGATGATGAGGAGGAATATGTACTCTGGATCAAGTAAAATAACCTAGACATCTATAGATAAATATTTCAAGGCAAAGGAAAATAAGTCAACACCTAACCAACCAAAGATACTCATCAATTCTCAAGAGAGCATGGAAAGACAGCAGGATGTTTTCAAATAGTTTAAAATAGAAACAAGAATTCTGAAAGTATTATATATTCCTTAGACAGTAACAATAATCATTAGAATAGGAAAAACAAACAACCAAACTTGAATCCATGATGGCAAACCTCAGGAAAGAAACCAAGAGAAATTGATTTGCAACACAAAGAAAGACTTTAAGGTCCAGGAGAGGTTAATGAACATTCACAATGTCATGTCAGAACTGGGCCCTGAACTGAACTTCTAGGACTATAAACCCTTTATTTTCCCTTGAAATATAAAGGGCTTCTTTGAACATGTTTGTAATATTTATTGTTTAATGGCAAAGCTTTGAAACGTGACCACATTTATGAATAAATTAACATTGTTTTTCTCTATCAGATTCTATTTATTGGTACAGCAATACTTTGTTGTCTGGTTCCAGTATTTCAGGGAAGTGGTTTTTTTTGTTTGTTTGTTTTTTGTTTCTTGGTCTCATTTTCTGAACTATAATATTCATGTTTTAGGGAAAATATGTTAATATTCAACATTTTCCCTCCACATTCTACTTTTTTTTTGAGTGAGGCAATTGGGGTTAAGTGACATGCCCAGGGTCACACAGCTAGTAAGTGTCAAGTATCTGAGGCTGAATTTGAACTAAGGTCCTCCTGATTCCAGGGCCAGTGCTCTATCCACTGTGCTATCTAGCTGCCCCTCCACAAGCTACTTTAAAGATCCATTATTATTGTTTATATAGATCTAACATTATTTTGCTTTGATATTGTTCTGCTAGTCTTCCATTTCTGAAATTTTGAAATGCAAATCTGTTTTTGCTTTTTTAAAGTATCTACAAATTTGAACAGATTTCATATTCTGTTCTCAGATTTGTCAATCTGTCAATTAGTATTTATTATACACTTAATGTGTGCCATGTTTAGTGCTGATATGTGGTGATACAAAGAAAAGTAAAAGATAAAAATTAAATAAAATATTAAAAATCCTATCTCACAGAGCTCCCAATCTAATGGGGAAGATATTAGGTAAATAATTGTGGACATACAAGGCATTTAGAGGATAAATTTGAGAAAATCAATAGAGGGAGGACAGTAGAACTAAGGTGGATTGGGAAAGCTTTCTTGTGGAAGTAGAGGTAGCTAAGGAATGTAGGAAGCAAAAATGAGGAGAGAAAGTATTCCAGACATGGAGTACAGCCAGTGAAAATTCCTGAAGTCAGGAGGTTGACCATCTAATACCAAGGAGGCCCATGTCACCAGATTTTTGAATATTTCTTTGAGGACGCTAATTTTTTTTTTTTTTTGCAGGACAATGAGGGTTAAGTGACTTGCCCAGGGTCACACAGCTAGTAAATTTCAAGTGTCTGAGCCCAGGTTTGAACTCAGGTCCTGCTGAATCCAGGACCGCTGCTTTATCTAGTAGGATACTATTTCTATAATAGTTTGCATCAATATATGTTTCTTCATCTTCTAAAGCCCTTTGAAGTATCTTGAACTTTTTCCTTTATCATTTTAATTTGGGGGAATCTTCTTGTTGTAGTATTCATTTTTCATTGGTGTTTTTCTATCACTTTATTTTGTTGCATAGTATTTGTTCTTTTTTATTTTTTTTATTATGTCTTTTTTAATCCTCCTTTTATTTTCTACAATATGAGGTTTTCTTCATGACAGGTTCTTATCTATCATCTAACAGTTGATGTTCATTTACTTCATGTGTCTAGTTCTTTCTATTTTGAGATGATGGAAGGTAGTTGGGCTTTACATGTGACCTCATATTTGTACATCTTGCCAGACATCTCTTCCTATTTGTAGTATTTTAATAAATGGCCTCAAAAGTGCTTTTCTAGTCTTAAATAAGACTTTATATATTCTTACACAAGTTGTTTTCCATAATGAATAGCATAGACAAACCCAATAAGTTATTGAATACAGAATAATAAAAAAAAGAGTGCCTCCCTTCATAGAAAGGATTCCAAGGCCATATTTGTATTGAAAAGCTAAACTCATACTACCTTAGTTTAACTCCATTCTTTTGTTCTGCTCCAACCCTTTTTGGTACTTTGCCCAGGTAGTTTCACAGTTCTTGCCAACCCATACCATGTTATTTAGTCAAACAACTACAATTGATTGTAGATTTCAGATATGTGTCAAAGCCAAGTGTGGCCCTTTTTAGCCAACAGGGAATGAATTGGGATCTTTTTTTTTTCCTCGTGTAATACTTTCTCTCCTCAGTAATGCAAATATAGGTTTAAGGAGAAAAAATCCTACATAAAATCATCATACATATTTTCTAAAATCAGCTAATCAGATCATAATGGCACAAATATATGGAAATGGACCTTCTTATTGCTCCTCAGGGAAAAAAACAACAACAAATACTTGATTATATAAATGGGAAGTTGTATGATACAACAGTTAAACAAGGAATCAGCAAGTATTTAATAAGTGTCTATTATGGCACCAGGTACTGTGCTAGAATGTGGCAATAACATTATAAAGGATTTAACATTCTCTAAAATGATCTAATGAGTGAGATGACAAGAATGTATAATATATATATACATATAAATATGTAATATATAATATATAAAAGTTAATAAATTCAAATATATACAAAGAAGTTAAATAAAAGCTAATGTAGGAGGGAAAACACTAGCAGTTGGAATATATGGAGGGAGTATATTCCAAGAATCAAGAATGAGAAATATAAATGAAGATAGGAAATAGAATGTTGAATTTAAGAAAAGCAGCAAGTGAATAATGTGAAAAGAACCCTAGATTTGGAGTCAGAGGACTTGTTTTGCTATCTCAGCCCTACCACTTACTATCTCAGTCAGAAGAGACCGACCATTCACCTAAACTTTCTGGGCATCAGTTTCCTCATATATAAAATAAGGGAGCAGGAAAAGATGGCTTATCATTTCTAACTTATCAATATATGTTACAATTATCTCTAATAGAGCTTTCTACAATGATCTCACAGCTGATAGTCTTTTTAAAGGGACAAAGCTTAATGGGATTATAAAAGACTACATTCTATGTCTATATGATCATTGTTGTAGTTTCTCAGAAGAGGGGAAAATAATAGTGGAAATAGTTAAGAACAGGAATAGAAAGCTCAGACCACATAGATTCCATAGGAATAGCTTCACTCTCAGATAAGATATAGAGTATGAAATGTTCTGTGTTACAGGAGGATCAAAATATAGCAGTGGTATTGACAAAGTAGGGAAATGGGATTGAGGATTCACAGAAAAGAGATTGGCAAAATAATGCAGCATTGTATGAATGGGGGGAAAGCAGTATATGCAAAGAAAAGGAATAATAAATTTTATTTTTTTCCTAAACTTGTTTCACATTTCTACTGGTGGGTATAGAGTGAGGTTGTCAATGTATATCATAATAATTTGGGTATTTTGAACTTTAAAAATCTCTCCACTCTTTTCCCCCTTATCTGTGTTGCTAGTTAATTGTTCTTTATACACATAAAACAACCTACAAAATCAAAACCATAAAGATGCACTTATTTTACCACATGCAAGAATATATGGAAGAAAGTTTAATGTGATTTTTTTCATCATAAGAAAAAAAAAAACAAACCTAGGTGAGACAGAGTCAAGATGGTGGAGAAAATGTAGGGACTCTCCTTAGATCTCCCCCAAACTCCTCCAAACAACTCTGAATAATGCCTCAGAACAAATTATGTAGTGGCAGAATCCGCAAGAGGATGGAATAAAGCAATTTTCCAGCCTAAAATAAATTAGAAGGTCACTAGGAAAGGTCAGTTGTACCAGAGTGACATTAAAGTGCAATCCAGTGCAGGCCACACCCCACAAAAAAAGCACAAGACCTTGCAGGCTACTAAATCAGTGGTGAAAGTAGTGATTTCCAGACTTCTTATCCCACAGAAGGTAAGGGGATTAGAAAACTAGTCAGAAAGAGATAACAGGGTTGTTTTTGTTCATTTGTTTGTTTTGCTGGCACCAGGGACAGGACTCTGTTGCATTGCCCATACTTGGATCTGGGTCATAGTTCAATGTCTCAGTCCCAGGTTGAGGAAGAAGATTACAATGCAACTGGAACCCTGATCCCAGTTCTAGGGCAGAAAGAGTGCTTGTGGTCCCTCATAGATCAGAGCACAGGACAAAAGAGTAGTAAATCCACCTTTTCCCTAGATCACACAACTGTGGAAGAACTGAAAACTTATAGGTCCACAGAATTTTTTTCAAAACAACTGCACAAACCAACCAAACAAACAACAACTTGAAGCTTGGGAGAATGCCATCTCTACTCCAGAAGCAGGGCCCCACTTTAACATAGAATTAAAATCAATAAATAGGCTAGAAAGAATAAACAAACAACAGGAGGAAAAAAAGATCCTAACTATAGAAACTTAATATGTTGACAGAGAAGGTTGAAATGTAAACTTAGAAGGCGACATAGTAAACCTTCCATATCCAAAGCCTCAAAGAAAAATAGCAATTAATCTCAGATAATGGAAGATCTCAAAAATTATTTTAAAAATCTAGTAAGAGGGGTAGGGGAAATTGAAAAGAAACATGAGAACAATGTAAGAAAATCATGAAAAAATGAGTAACAGTTCGGTAAAGGAGGCACAAAAATACTGATGAAAACAACGTCTTAAAAAACAGAGTAGGTCATATGGTAAAAGAGGCAAAAAATTTACTGCAGAATTTCTTAAAAAGCAGAATTGGCCAAATGGAAAAAGAGGTACAAAAGATCAATGCAGAAAATAATTCCTTAAACATTAAATTTGCAGAAGTGAAAACTAATGACTCCATGAAACACCAATAAACAATAAAACAAATAAAAAGAATGAATAAATAGAAGAAAATGTGAAATATCTTATTGGAAAAACAACTGACTGGAAAAATAGATCCAGGAGAGTTAATTTAAAAATTATTGTACTACTTTAAAGCCATAATAAAAAAAGTTCCTAGACATTATCTTTCAAGAAATTATCAAGGAAAATTGTTCCAATATTCTAGCACCAGAGTATAGAGTAGAAGTTGAAAGAATTCAACAATCACATCCTGAAAGAGATCCCAACATGAAAACTCCCAGGAATATTATATCCAAATTCCAGAGCTCTCAGGTCAAGAGAAAATATTGCAAGAAGCTAAAAAAGAAAAAAAATCAAATATCATGTAGATACACTCAGAAGAAGTAAGAGTAGTTTGTATATCAGAGGGCTTAGATCATGATATTCTGGAGGGCAAAGGAGGTAGGATTACAATCAAGAATCACCTATTCTGTAAAACTGATTATAATCCTTCAGGGGAAAAATAAACATTCAATGACACAGAGATTTTTCAAGTGTTCCTGATGAAAAGGACAGAGCTGAATAGAAAATTTCACTTTCAAATATGAGTTTCAAGTGAAGCATAAAAAGGTAAACAGGAAAGAGAAATTATAAGGCATTCCATAAGGTTAAATTGGTTACATACCTACAAGGAAAAATGATACTCACAACTTGAAAAAAATATCATTATTAGGGCAATTAGAAGGAATATATATATAGACAGAGGGCTCAGGTATGAGTTGAATTTGATGGGACAATTATTCAATAAAATAAAATTAAAGGGTGAGAAAGAGGAATGTATTAGGAGAAGGGGAAAAGTTAAAATTAAGTAAATTACCTGAAATAAAAGACCCAAAAGAGTTTTTGCACAGGAGGGAAAGATGGGGCCAGGGGGAAAGTATGTCAAACTTACTCTCATTGCAATAGAGTGAAAGAGGAGTAACATAGACATTCAGTTGGCTATAGAAATCTTTCTTGCCTTATAGTTAAGTAAGAGTGAAAGAGTATAGGAGAAGGGTGGGGAAATAGAAAGGAAGAAGTATGGGGGAGGTAAAAGAAGCAAAACACTTTGAGAATGAACTGGGTAAAAGAAGAGAGAGAGAATAGTTTAAACAGAAGGAAAATAGGATATAGGGAAATACATAGTAATCATTACTATAAGAACATTACAAGTTTCTCTAATAAAGACTAATTTCTTAAATATATAGAGAGCTGAATAAAAATTATAGAAATGAGACATTCTTCAATTGATAAATGGTCAAACATTAGGAACAGACAGTTTTCAGGTGAAGTATTCAAAACTTTTTAATAGTTATATGAGAAAAAAAAACACTCTGAATCACCAGTGATTTGAGAAATGAAAATTAAAACAACTCTGACCTACCATCTTATGCCTATCAGAGTGGCTAATATGACAAAAAAGGAAAGTGACAAATGTTGGAGGGTTTGTGGGAAAAATTGAGACAGTAATACACTGTTGGTAAAGTTATATACTGATTTTACCATTCTGTAGAACAATTTGGAACTATATCCAAAGGGTTATAAAATCAAATCTACCTTTTGACCAAGAAATACCACTACTAGGTCTGTATTACATAGACATTTAAAAAAAGAAAGAAAGAAAAGGACCAACATGAATAAAAATATTTATAACAGCTCTCTTTTAGTGGTGACAAAGTATTGGAAATTGAGGGGATATCCACCAATTGGGAAATGACTGAACAAGTTGTCATATATAGTTGTGATTTAAAACGTCTAATTTTGTACACAGATAATGATATCCAGTTTAACAGAAGAAAATGCCTTTGATATCCCATATTACCTAACTATAAGTAGATTAAAAACAAACAAAAATTGGTACCCTGTAGAAAAGTTGGTGCATTTTATGGAATGTTTTATTCCATGGATACTACTTAATGCCAGGTTTCTGATGGTTTGGAGAGAGATCAGGCCAATTAGATAAAAAAAGAATGTTCTTTTCAGATCTAAATTTCAGCACACATCTTTCTAGGAAGAGATAATTAAACTATTATTCCATCTTGGGGCTCTATACTGATTAGAATGTCATATTCTTTAGTATTTGCATTTGAATGAAAAGTTGAATAACTATAGCTAATGCACTTAAAAATAAAATTAAAAGACCTATAATTCATCTTACTTTAAGAAAATTGAATAAAAGAAGCTGCAAAATATATCTCTGTCCACCATGTGCTCCCTACATTCTGTAAGTATAAAGGAAAAAAAAATATTCTTGCTGAAAATGGAGGGAGGAAATAAAAAAGACAATCCATTCCAGATAAGGGCATTTAGAACAACTTGTACTTCCCTTATTTCTTTATTTTAGTTCATGTAAGCCACGTGTTTTGACTGCTTGTTACTCTCTGAAAAACTGGAATGGAAAAGAACAGGCAATACATTTTATTTGAAGATTGCCTTTGGCCAAAGTCCATCTTTGGAAAATGGGAAAAGATTCTCTCTTTGTTTGCAACAGTTGAATATCAAAGAACAAAAAGTCCATAGTATTTTAGGATTTCTGAAACAGCATCATAGCCATTGAGCTTTAAATATATGATGCATATTGAGGTAAAAGAATTTTGCAAATACAAGAAGTTTTAATAATATAGAAAAAAATCTAAAGAATGGAGGTAGAAATAAGTAGTTATATTCAAAGTTTTCTATTTTGTTTTTATTTGAGGCAGCTAAATTAAAGAAAACCTGTTAATTATTCAAGCATCATCTCAGATGATATGTTTAGGTTGCAAAAAATAAATGTTCCTCATTCAAGACCAATCTTCAGCATTCAAATTCCAATTAATGCAAATATACAAAAGGTTTGAATTTTATCTTTATAGGATAACATAGTTAAATCTGCAATTCAAATCCTAGAGAAAGATCCAAAAAATGCTTATCAATGCATGTAATAAATCTTAGTCATGGAAAAAAAAAACACCAAGGAGAAATATAGTATGTTAAGCAGGCAATTTTCATTTCCATATTAGTGCTTTTACTGGAACAAACTTCCTTAATTTCCTAACTAATTCCTGTTCAAATCAGTCAGGACATTCTATTCCTGTGCTAGATTTTAAAGGTGATGCCAACAACTAATTTATTTAAAAGTTTGTGAATAAAGTGTGGCATATGCTCTACCGTTGAAGAATTGCACACATCCATTATATAAGCTTGAGTAAAAGGCATTCCCATGCCAACATCCAACCCCTCAAGAGGAATTTGTTCCAGCCATAAGTCTGCACAGATGACAGTGCACACCAACATAAAATGGAAACTTTTCCAAAGGGATTGTTTATAGAAGGGTCATATGTGGTTTCCCATAAATTTCTAGAGAAAGCCGACTATTGTGTTATATTTTGTGTTTATCATATTAAAGGTTTCTGTTTTGGGTTATATAGGTGGCTTTCTCACCATCATATGTTCCAGAAGGCCAGGTAAAATAGTCTCTTTAAAAAAAGTTGTTACAACAGTAGAGTTAAAATACATTGTCTAAAAGAGTCACTGTGGTTTTGTTGATTTCTTCAGCCAAAAACTGTAACCTACATTCAATGTGCTGGTTAAATGAACCACACTGATTTTGTATTTACTGTTGTCAGTCTATGTGATCTTTTATACTTATTGGAGAAGGATGACTTTGGGGGTCTTCTCAAAAGAGTGAAATTAAGTAAAAGTAGGAACAGTTAAGTGAAGAGAAATAAATGTAAAAGATTTTAAAGTTGGATAATGACATGTCTAAAATGTAAGCAAACATTCCTCCACTAAATAAAGGATGGTAATAGGGGAGATAAAGAAAAAATAGGGAAGAGGATAATGCATAAAATCTTGCTTAGTAGAAAGTTTATTTTTAGAAAGCAGATTTTTAAGTCTTTCTTGTATTCTTGGATGGAAGAGATATTGTACTATCCAATTTTTGGTATATTGGGGTATAATGAATAAGTAAATTTTTGTAGCACAGGGTGTGAGGTAACTATCTTAACTCCCTAAAACTCTGACAAGTCAGGTCCCTAGAACAAATGTGGTTATGTATCTATTCAGTGTTCTAGTGTTTAACTGAGGGACTGAGCTCTTTCTAATTAATTAATTAGATCTTTCTAATGCTATATATATTACAAGCCCTCACTAGTGTTTTTCCTGCCATTATTGTGAGTTAGCAATGAATTAGTCAACCAGTCTTAATTAGCCTTTAAAAATGGAATTTTTTTAATTAAAGAAAAATAATAGACCAGTTCTTCTTTTTTTTTTTTAGTGAGGCAATTGGGGTTAAGTGACTTGCCCAGGGTCACACAGCTAATAACTGTTAAGTGTCTGCGGCCGGATTTGAACTCAGGTACTCCTGACTCCAGGGCCGGTGCTCTATCCACTGTGCCACCTAGTTGCCCCTGACAAGTTCATTTTTACAAAAATCTGATATACTATTCCACAAAGTACCTATGGCTCAGAGGAAATCGTGCTCAAGTTTAGACCAACTGTGTCCAAATGGTAACTCACAATTCATGAAATTGCCCTTGTGAGAATCCTCAAGATGTATGTGTGTGTGTAATGTTCATACATTGCATGTGTATACACACAATGCATGTTTACATGCCTACAAACGTGTGTGCACATGCATATGTGGACATAAACATGAATAGGCACATAATAACTGTGTATACATGCACACACATATGTATACACACATATAGAAGAAGAGAGAGACAAAGACATAGAGAGGATAAAAATAGACTGAACCTGTGATTTCACTGGTATAGAGAAATCCCAGGAGAGTAAAATCCATCAACTAATTCATCTGGGGAACTTCCCTAGAACTTATGGTCTCAGAGAGTTTACTATTGCACTGTTATTTGACTCACCAAGGAACTCCTAACTAACTGTTGTGAGAATCTGGAAATCAATCAAGGTCTTTCTAGTTTAGTGTCCAACATTCTTTTTTTTTTTTTACGCTATTTCATGCTGCCTTTCATACACACACAGACACACACTTCTTGACAAAAAGAATAAAAATTTATGATAATGCCCATATATTTGAGTTTCATTTAGCTATCAAATTCAACAGAGCTTAAGACATTTGCTAAATACATAAACAAAAACCATTCCTTTATTTAAACAAAATTATTTTGTGGTAATGACCAATTCCTCTTTCATTCTCCAATTATTCTGGGTCTGGAATTGAACAGTTTCTCAAAAATTATTCTATTTATTGAGGAATATCCTATAAAGTATTTTGGTTTGGCAATTAAACTGAATTTTATTTTTCTTCTACAATGCAGGTCTGCTATTTTACAGGACTGTAAAAACTAGGAACTGCTACATCTGGGCTATTTTCAGCAGGAAATAATATTCAGGAATCTATCACTACCACCATTGAGAATTTGCTTCTATACTTAAAGGCAAATGCACCCCTCCGCCCTTGAAAATACTTAGGATGTACCACAGTGAATTTGGAGACCTTGAGTCTGGTTGGGTTTTGTCCATCATAATGAGCTATTGTGAGTGAACATTGGGGTAGGGAAGAATCTGGACTTTACAAAAAGCATAGCTATTTAATACCCAATGAGAAACACAGTAAGTTGTGAACAAAATGATTTCTAACTAGACATTTCTCCCCTCCCCCTAGACCTGACTTCAAAGACTTCCAAACTTAATTCAGTTGAAAGTAGACTATCCCTCCAAAGGATAATTGAACAGCATCATTGGATTTTAGTTGAATTTAGTTCCAGAAATGATCGTAACATCATTCCTAAAGGGTGTGAATAAAAGCAACAAATAACAAAACTTGGAGACCGTGAGGCAGAAGATATGTTTGCTTGACTTAAGAGTTAGGAAGATTTGAGTTTGAATCCCATCTAAAAAACTCCACAGTTGTGTGAGTCTGGGCAGTTCAACCTCTGTTTGTTTCAGCTTTCTTAACTGTATAATGAGGATGGCAATAATATCTATCTCACCAGTGTATTATGAGGATAAAACAAGACAAAATATTATAACACTTCGTAAACCTTAAAGGGCTATATCAGTAGTAGTTATTATTAATGATTATTGGAGGTCATTTAGTCCAGGGCTTCTTAAATTTTTTTTTTTTTTACTAGCAACCCCTTTTCTTCAGCGAAATTTTTATGCCGCCCCAGGTATATAGGTATATTAAATAAGTATACATGACTTTTTTTTTTTTTTAGTGAGGCAATGGGGGTTAAGTGACTTGCCCAGGGTCACACAGCTAGTAAGTGTCAAGTGTCTGAGGCCGGATTTGAACTCAGGTACTCCTGATGGATCCAAGGCCAGTGCTTTATCCACTGTGCTACCTAGCTGCCCCATGACTTTTTAATGTTGCCAAATATTTGTGACCCCAACATTCACTTATGTGCCCCCATATCTGGTTGCAACCCACAGTTTAAGAAATTTTTATCTAGTCCAAAAGCTTTATTTTACAGATTAGGGACCCTGAAGCTCAGAAAGGTGAAATAACTTGCCCGTGGTCACACAAATTATAAGTGGCAGAGAAAAGATTTAAAGGGATTTTGTCTGTTAATTTCAGATCCAAAAAGCTTTCTACTACACTATATATGACATGGTGGCCATGATCAAAGATTATAAAATTTTAAAAAGAAATTAGCATCATGAAGTTGGTGCTACTGACTAAACCAAAGCAGACATCAATCAGCTGGTGAATCCTGCCTCACCTCCACTATCATTTTTTCTCTTCCTACTTTGAGCTATTGGCTACTGAGAGAGGAAATCACAAAACAGACGAATGGATCAACAACAAATTCATGTTATCTGATCTCAAGTGGGCCATCCTTTTTATCCTCTCCTATTTAACTCTTTGAGGGTCTCCTCAATCAGTAATTTTAATGACCATCCCAGGTGAATATGCATAGTATGAACAAAGCTAACAGGGCCTGCCTGCTCACCATTAATATTTGCATATATACATACACACACACATTTCTCTTTCTCTCTTTTCAGCACCACTGAAGAGGAGAGTTCTCCTTTGAACTGTAACAGGCTACCTGGAACTAGAAGACTCTAATCATCCTGCCCCCAGGCAATATCACAAATAATCTCTTTCATCCCTCAACCACCCAAACTCCTATTGTTTTCAGTATTGGCCTTCCTCAAAATCATTATCTGAGTACTCCAGTCAATCAATGAATCAAACAATCAAATCATTTATTATCCCCTACTATAGAAATATGAAAAAGAAACAATCCCTGCCTTCAAGAAGCTGGAATTCTTTTGGAGGAAACAACATGTGCACATAATTATATACATGATACTGGGTGTTTTTTTAAGGTATTAAAACTTAAAATTCCACTGACTTTTGGGATACTCAGCATATTTGAAACAAAGGAAATGAAATTTGGGGAGAGACACACTTAGCAACTGAAGGGATTAGACTATTCTTTACATAAGAGACAGTATTTTGACAAAACTTTGAAAGAATTTATGTATTGTAAGAGTCAAGGTGAGGAGAATATGTTTTCCAGGCTTGTGGTAAGTCTTCTACAAAAGCCTTGAGATGGGACTAGATTGAGAGGAAAGGTTGAGGGGGAAGATATAGATTTGGAATTTATCAGAAAACAAAAACTTGGAGTGAAAAATTCATGTGACTTCTATTGATGCACTCAAAATATGCATCAAATTTCTCTAATTGTTATTCCCTCAAATTGATAAGCCTCCTTAGCTCAATTTTTGGACTGTTAGTTAACTCAGAGTTTGAGTGAAATGTCTCCCCATCTCTGCCTCTTAGACTGTAGCTTATTCCAAGATACACTTTAAGTTCTTTTTACACCAGACTCTTGTTCACTCTACTTTTTAGTGCTCTCTCTCTCTCTCTCTCTCTCTCTCTCTCTCTCTCTCTCTCTCTCTCTCTCTCTCTCTCTCTCTCTCCCTCTGTCTCCTATATCTTTAATTTTTTCATTCGCTGTCTCTCTGGCTCTGGCTCTTTCTCTGTGTGTCTTTTCTTTCTGTCTCTACACACATATATATGCATATATATATATATCTTTAAATTGCTACTTATTTAATTAAATATACATATTGTCCTACTACTACTACCACTGAGTACTTGCTTCTGAAATTAAAGACAAATGTATACTTCTACTACTACTACCACCACCACCACCACCACCACCATCACCACCACTACCACCACTACTACTATTGTTGCTGTAGCCACCACAACAACAACTAGTTCAGTTAGCTACCATTTATATAGTGCTACTATATGTCAGATACTAAGCACAGTACTTTATAAACATTATCTAATTTGGTCCTTACAAGAACCTTGGGTGGTAGGTGCTATTATTAAACTTATTTTACATTTGAGAAAAATGAAACAAACAAAAGAGAAGTAATTTGCCCAGGGTCACACAGTCTCGAGAACTGGGAATGCTTAATTTTTGTCATACCTACTTGGTGCCTGGCTTAGTCCCTTGCCCATAGCAAGTGGAAAATGAATATTGGTTTTAAAAACATAATCATAAAAATTTCTTCAGGGGCATGTATATATGAAGAAATAAACAGAATTTCAAGAACAAAGATTTTTGCATAGCTAAGAGATAAGAGGTGTATTTTAAACAAAAGGAGATTTTAATTTTATTTTATTTTACTCTTTGCAGGGCAATGAGGGTTAAGTGACTTGCCCAGGGTCACACAGCTAGTTATTGTCATGTGTCTGAAGTGGTATTTGAATTCAGTTCTTCCTGAATCCAGGGCTGGTGCTTTATGCATTGTGCCACCTAGCAGCCCCCAAAAGGATATTTTTAAAAAGAACATTGAGAAAGGTAGGAAAACAATCAGAACAGGGCAATAGTATAGGATCCAAAGGTGAAAAGGAACTCATCCTGTTAAAGGATTAAGTAGGATAAGAATCGGTACTTAGACTTTTGGATTTCACTAAAGAAGAGTTGACTAGTGAACCTAGACAATTGAGTCTAATTGTAGACAAGTAATAATGGTTTTATCAGTCATGTTGAAAGCAGAAGAGGAAGCAATGAGGAATAAAAAATGTGTCCAGTGAAGGTATGAAGCACTTATTGGAGAAGCTTAGTGATGGAGAGAGGGCGAGTAAAAAAGCACAATGTTTAGAACAAGCATTACAGCTAAAGGGCAAAAGTGGGTTTTTTGTTTTTTGTTTTTTTTTTTTTTACTAAAAGTCAAATGAAAATGAGCCAATGGGAAAAGTGGGTGGGAGGCAGAGAGATTGAATTCATAAGAGAACAGATACATTTAGGTTCAGGGCTCCAAAAAAGTCCAGAAAAAAGAGCATAGAAAGTACAGATAGAAAGTCAGTGGTTCTTATGTTTGTAAACCCCACTTTTTTTAAACTTCTTAACAATACTAAAGTAGAATGAGCTGCATCATAAGGTAGATTCCCATTGACTCAAGGTCCCCAGATAAAAGTTCAATGCATATTTGTTAGAAACATTTTAGAAGGGTGTGTTTTTCAAATATAGGAAGGACTAGATGGGCAGTTGGTGGGGCAGTAGATATAGCACAGGCCCTGGAGTCAAGAGGACCTGAGTTCAAATCTTACCTCAGACACTTACTTGCTGTGTGACCTTGGGCAAGCCACTTAACCCCACCTGCCTTAAACATTCAGGGCCATCTCTAGTCATCTTGATGCATATCTTGCCACTGAACCCAGATGGCTTTGGAGGAGAGAGTGAGGTTGGTGACCTTGCACAGCACTCCCTCCCTTAAATTCAATTCCCTGCAAGTCATGACATCCTTCAGATGTCATGGTCCTCTTTGAAGAATGAAGGACAAACAATGACAACAAGTACTAGGTAGACCCTGAGATTCCTTCCAACTCTGAAATTCTGGGATTCCATGAAACTATGTAACCAACTTACCTGAAAGAAGTGCCAGAGACAAGATTTGAACTGTACCTTTGAATTACAGAACTTATTCTCTTTCCATTATGCCACATTGAGATAGGTTTTGTTCATTTGGAAGGTTCCAATGCTAGTCTGTTGCCTTATTGTGCCTAGAGAGAGTAGAACTCAGCTGGGGATGATAAGGATGGGTGGGTCAGAATTTACAAGTATTTAAAATGAAAGGCAATGATATTGAACACTAAAGACATAAAATAACTTACCATAGAAATATCACTCATTATGAGACCAAATGCTTCCATTAACTTTTGAAATCAGTCATTTGTCAGTCCATCAGTGAAAGAATCATAGGATCAAAGACCTGGACTTGGCAAATACATTAAAGTTTAGAGCCAAAGAATTTAAATGACTTACCCAAGGCCACAGAACATATGTTAGATAGTGGTGAACTATGTATTTGAACTCAGGTCTTGAATCCAACTTCAGTACTCTTTCCATTCACCTTACTATCTACCATATACACAATCTATAAATTTTCTGATGAAAAACAAAATGGTTTATATTCATTTATTTTATATATGAACAATGTGATCCTTTTGTTCAGTTTATTAAAATTTACTTCAATTCAAACCAGAGGTCCTGATATATGTATTGTTCACCTATTTTGATGGATGAATGATTTTTCATTGAAAAAAGTATGAAAGAAAGCTTATCTAGAATTTATGATCAGGTCAGGTTTTTTACTCATAGTTATTTCTTACCCCTGGCTCAAGGCAGCTAGAATTATGTAGCTATCAAAATGTTTTGATTTTTTTAAATATTCATTCATAGAAAAAATATTAAACAAATAGTTATTTATCTATAGCATATAAATCATATGTAAATATTTATGATATTACATTTGTAACATGTTTAGGATTAATCTTTAAACTGGTATGTTTTTTGCTGACTGCTATTCAAAATATCCATATCAGTGACCTTGTATTTGATTTTTTTTTTAATTAGAGGGATTTACAAGCATTTACATCAACACCCACAGAAGTGGACATCTATCTCAAGTGAAATGAAGAATTTATTCATATGCCCAGGTGATACAGGGCTAACCCATTTAGTGGAAAGTACACTTACATTTCTTTTCTTTGAATTATTTACATAAATGACTAAATTCTCTACTTTAATGTTCATGAGAACTTATCATATCCATTCTTTTTGCTTTTTGGTGAGGCAATTAGGTTTAAGTGACTTTCCCAGAGTCACACAGCTAGTAAGTGTTAAATGTCTGAGAGCGGATTTTTACTCAAGTCCTCCTGAATCCAGGGCCGGTGCTCTATCCACTGCACCACCTAGCTGTCCCTACATTCATTCTTTTTGTTTGTGTTTGTGTTTGTGTTTGTGTGTGTGTGTGTGTGTGTGTGTGTGTGTGTGTGTGAAGCAATTGGGGTTAAGTGACTTGCCCAGGGTCACACAGCTAGAATTAAGTGTCTGAGGCCGGATTTGAACTCAGGTCCTCCTGACTCCAGGGCCGGGGCTCTATCCACTGTGCCACCTAGCTGCCCCCACATTCATTCTTAATCAACATAGCCCCATATTTATAATAAATTGGTCATACTTCTTAGAGGTTTTATGGAAAAAAATATTAATCTGAAACTGGGCAATATGCACAACTGGTTCTATTGCTTTGACTGAATTAATTTGTCAATTCAGCAATTTAAAATAAACCCACACATATATGTACATGTATATAGAGAAATATAGATGTTATAAATATACATATCCACATATATGTCAGTTAAACTGTATTGTTTGTATTTATCAGTCAATTCGGTTGAAATAACAAGGCCAATTTTACATTTGACAAGATTCACACCAATTTCCCCCTGAAGGGTTTTGCATACTCCCTAAGTTAGCATGGCCTAACAACTGTTAGCCTGTTGTACTAGCTTCTAAACCCTGAAGTAGTGCTCTAGCTAGCATGTAATAGAACATGAGCTTCTTAGACCAAAGCTAGCAACCCTCCATTCTAATGAGCTGTCTTGGTTTGACAAAAATGTGTGTGAGCAGAGATGTATGTCAGCTGTTGTCCTGGACTCTTCAACACAATGAAGAGATACATATGAAACATTAAGTATGCATAGTAATGAAAGGCAAATGAGAACTAAATATGGCTGGAACTGTGATGAAGTGGATAAAGAGTGATGATGGGTGTTTGTTCTGATGAGGTTAGTAGCTTGGATCATGACCTCCTGAGAAAAATAAGATGGATTGTTCTAATGGATTTTGCTTAATCTAATGGAGAAATGACATTGAATGATGGTTCTTAATTAGCATCCTCCTCTTCACCTGGATTCCACGCTGTACTCCCATGACTGGCACGAGAATTTCTATACTCCCCAAAAATTAATGCAAGGGGAAATTTCAACAAGACACACTTCTCTATGCTTTGAGCAAACCAGAATGACAAGTTTAAATTAGTTCTGCTCAAAAAGAAGAAAGAAAATTGACCTTTAATTTCCCTCATATTAGCACATTTATTTTCAAGGATTAGTAATTGTTTTGACTCTGATAGAGTTATTGTCATAAAGAAGTCTACTAGTGATAGTAATAATTTTTATGCTCCATCATCATTAGAATCATCAATATTACTTTCATCATCACTTTCATGACTATTACTTAAGTAGAGAAAACCAAAATTCCACTATATGTAAAGATAGAAAAAATAGTAATAATTTGGAGCAGCTAACAAGAGTTTAGTCTCTGGGTGGTATACTGAATATGATTTTTTTTAAAGACCGAGTATTTGCACCTTCCTGGACGCCATGCCAATTAGGAATTCTTCTGTTTAGTACTTTTATAACCCAAAAAAACTTTATCAAAGTTATTTGATTAGGGCACATATTTCTGCAATTCCCATCTTCCTCACACCTAACTGTAGCAGATACAATAGGTAAAGTACCTGGGAGAACTTCATAAATTAACCTTGGAGTCCTGATTTCTTAAGGTTTGCCAACTTCATTCCTAACTCTGGACAGCTCCTTTGAATTATAGTTTGGCACTTTAATAAGACATCTGAAATAAAAAAGTTTTTTTTTAGTTTTTTTTAATATACCACACAAACCTGTTTCAACAGATAACCCTATATCACTAACTAAATTAAAAGACTCAGTATCTCTTGCTTCCTTATCAGCAAAGCCACCTCCAGCTGGTAATTTGGGATATCTCAGTGGATAAATGGAAAGGCAGCTTCTGATTTCCTCAGGAGATTCATACGTGAGAATCCCTGCAGGATCAGGAAAATTAAGCATTTCCCTAAACCTACCCTTTCTTTTTGCCCCAGGATAACCTGATCAAATTTCTTGGCTTCATTTTCTCTACTGGGCTAGCCTTAATGTGAAACTGAGTAGGCTCTGTCAGCTCCAAAGCCAATTTCAAAGGGAAGCCAGCTCCTTGGGGGAAAGTTAGCCATGCAAAGGCAAGATTGTGTTAATAGTTAAATCCCATTTTCAATTGCCACCAACTGTCTTAGAGGAAGAGCTTGAGAAAAAGTACAGGCAGGAGAAGGAGGATCATATGCTATCAAAGAGAGAGAGAGAGAGAGAGAGAGAGAGAGAGAGAGAGAGAGAGAGAGAGAGAGAGAGAGAGAGAGAGAGAAATGAAATTTTAAAACAACAACAAAAAAGAAACTGAACAAGAGAACCGTAATGTTTTAGCAAATATGCCATATTGATATCCATAGGTGGAATATATATTATTTGCACAAAATTTGACAAAAAATTATCTACCATATGTTTACGTTCAAGTTCTTTCCTACTATTCATACTTATTTATAAATCACATAATCAGCTAAAGTGGAATTTATATGTCTCATTATATGAATTATTATGAATAGCCCATGGTTGGTCAAATAAAGATAATGGGAGAAACTATAGAGATTTTTTTATAATTCTAGTCTCTATCTTTTAGTCACTTTAATTTTCATGTATCAGGTAATATGGAAGGAGAAAAAACATAAATTATTTTGCCTGAGATATGGGATAATATTATTAAAAACATAATGGCCATGACTGATTTCATTAGTTTCATATTTTTTTTGAGAAACCTTTTCTAGAATTAAAAATAATTTCTTTGCTGAATGAATTATGTGACTATTATTGGCTTGCTCACACATTATTTCTGGAAAGATTCATAACTTTCAGATAATTCTTATTTTATAAAGATAAATTTGCAACCTGAAAAGGCCTTGAGAGAGAAAATTACTCTAATTATTAAATGCTAACCCCTAAAAAGTGTACTTTGGTGCCATTATACTTACTTAATGGTAAATAATTTAACAAGAATGGAAAGTCAAGATAATTTAAACAAAAAATTAAAATTGTATATAGGAATTAATGAATTCATTATTTCTTTTAAGAAGCTTATGCTAACACAGCATGGTGAAATTAAATTTAATGATGAATTTTCAAAGAACCCCAAAGGTAATAATAAACATTAAACTCTTCCTTTTTTCCCTTTTTTTATTTTTGAAGTTTTTATTGATATTTATTTGGTTATTACATCAATCATTTCTAGTTATAGCATACATACCCATTGTTCTAGTGAATCTTTCCTAGAAATAATGATGACAACAAAGTTAAGTGGATGGCAATAACATACTGACCACTTCTGTCACCCATGCTCACTGCCTTTCCAACTAAAAGAACAAGTAGGGTAGCCTCACTTCTTCTAAAAGATGAAGGCCAGTAATTATTATAAAACATTGAGTTTTATTGTATTTTATTTACATTTTTGTAATCATTCTGTATTTTTTACTTAATTTTTCTTCCCTTTGTTTCAATTCATAAAAGTTTTCCAATTGATCTCTACATTTTTCATATTAGCTATTTCTTTCATAGAAATATACAATTATATTTATATATTGAGATGTAACCATTCTCCAATCATGGGACATCTGCTTTTCCCTAGTACATGCTTCTTGAATGCTTGGTTCATATGTGTCCTTCCCTCCTTCCAACCTCCCCTAACTCTAATCTCCTTGATAAAGTATTCCAGTAGTTGGATCTCTGAGTCAAATGTTATGGACATTTTAATGACATCCTAAGAATAATTCCAAATAGTGTTTGTAAATAGGTGGACTCATCCATTCTTTCACAATTGGTGTATTAATGCATGTTTTCCCATAACAACAACTCCATTAGTGTTTCCTGTGTTTTCTTGTCTGTCAATTTTCCAGTTCTGAGAAAACATACTCGGTGAAATGGCCTTAGACAGAAGATCTTTATAATAATATATTTTGGTAAAATGGGAACTATAAAAATCTTATAACTACTGCTAATACTAATTCAAATGAAAAATGTTGAAGGTATATATGAATTATTTAGTGCATTGTTTAAATTAATAAGCTTATGATGGTGCATCATCACAACTTCAAGAAAGCAAAGAATTATTTAGTATACTCAGGGGCTGGGAGGTGGGATCAAAAAGAATAAAATATCTATTTATTTTCCCACAAATATTTCCTCTGAATATAGGCAGGAAAACTCACATGTTGGACAATAGATTCTCCCTCTCTCTCTGTCTCTCTCTCTCAAAAAAAAAAAGACCTCTGTAAATTGGAATAGTAGGTTGAATGAAGAGAAACGGCATATCTGGAATTTTAGTAAAAGTGAAGTTGGGGAGCTTCTATTCTGATAATCCCATTTTAAAGATGAAAAAAACTGAAGTCCTGAAAGGTTAAGTGACTTGTCCAGGGACATCATATCAAACATTTTTATAACTCCTTACTATATGGTAGGCACTGTAGTAAGTACTTTATAATTAACTCATTTGATCTTCACTACATCCCAAGGAGGTAGGTGTTATTATTGTGCTCATTTTACATTTAAGGAAACTGAAGCAATCCGAGTTCATGTGACTCACAGGATCACTTATGTGGCAGAGGCTGGATTTGAATTCAAGTCTTCAAGTCTTCCTGACTCAAGGCTTATCTGTCTAATTGCTATTTATTCCACATAGCTGTCTCAGACAGACACAAATAGTTAGGCACCAGACCCAGCCTTTGAATTTGAATTCTTTAACTAAATTCATCAATCTTTCTATTGTTACGGATAGGTTCTTAAAGGAGAGGCAAATGAACGAACTACATGGACATTTTTACAAAATCTAATTTACAAGTATGAGACAGTAGAAGAATGGAGAGAAATCTGTCAGTGGACAGACACACACAAAGAATAAGAGAGAGAAAGACAGAGAGAGACAGACAGACTGAGACAGAGAGACAGAGACAGAGACAGAAACAGAGAGACAGACTGACAGAGAGAAACAGAGAGAGAGACAGAGAGAAGAAGAGAAGAGACAGGGAGGGAGAGAGAGATGATGGAGGGAGGGAGAGAGAGAAAGAGAGAGAGAGACAGAGAGATTTAGTGTTTTAAAGGACTGTAAGCTCACTTTGAAACATAAATATGAGTCAAAGGAATCTATTGTTATTCTGGGCCACTTAAGACTGGGATAGTGTGGGAAGCTTTTGAGAAAGTGTCTCCCTCTGGGCCTACTAATGTGCATCTGAGAGCTTCTAGTTCAGTTTCAGGTATCACATTTTGGCAAGGGCATTGGAAATCTGGATAGTACCCTAAGTAGGGTGACCAGGAGAATGAGTTTCCTGAGAGCATGCCATATGAGGAAGGGTGGAAGAAACAGCCATGTTTAAATTGGAGAGGAGAAGATTGAGGAGACACTAGTGGGTGATTTTAAATATTTGAAATCTGTTGACATGGAACAGAGAATACCTTTATTCTTTTCAGTCCCTGAGATAGAACCAGGAACAAGGGGTGAAAGTTAAAAAGGGAGATTTAGGCTAGATTTTAAAAAGAAAAAACAACATATTCATAACAATTGGAGCAGTCCTACCCAACAACCCCCTTAGGTATATGATATTAAGATTAAAAATAAAAATGTGTTGAGGGGCAGCTAGGTGGCGTAGTAGATAAAGCACCAGCCCTGGATTCAGGAGGACCTGAGTTCAAATGTGGTCTCAGACACTTGACACTTGCTAGCTATGTGACCCTGGGCAAGTCACTTAACCCTCATTGCCCCGCCCTACCCCCCATAATGTGTTGATCGGTTAAACTATTATTGAAGTGGTCACAAAGTAAGTTAAAATATGTCATGGGGTAGCAGGCTGCCTATCAGTCAAGAATTTATTAAGCACCTGATATATGTCAGGTACACACAGGCTAGATAACTATTAGGAACTCTAGAGGAGATACTTGGCTAGGTAAGGGCCTGACCAGATCACTCAGAAGCCCCTTTAAACTTTTATCTTCTATGATGATTAAGCTAAAGATCAATGATTTGCTAGCATGCTCCCCTTGAGTATTCTTTGCAGACCATTCTGTTTCTTTTCATTATATAGAATTTCATTATAATAATAGCAATACCCAAATTTTCCACTCTCTCAGAAAAAAACTCATATTTCAATTTTTTTTTTCTGTCTACGCTAAAGGAAAGAAATGGAAGTGTAGGAAAAAATCTGAATAATTTAACTGTAATACTCCTTTTCTTTTCTTTTTTTGTTTTTTGTTTTTTTTTTTGGTGAGGCAATTGGGGTTAAGTGATTTGCCCAGGGTCACACAGCTAATAAGTGTTAAGTGTCTGAGGTCGGATTTGAACTCAGGGTCCTCCTGAATACAGGGCCAGTGCTCTATCCACTGCACCACCTGGCTGCCCCCAAAATATTACATTTTTTTTTTTTTTTGCAGGGCAATGGGGGTTAAGTGACTCGCCCAGGGACACAAAGCTAGTAAGCGTCAAGTGTCTGAGGCCGGATTTGAACTCAGGTCCTCCTGAATCCAGGGCCAGTGCTTTATCCACTGCGAGAGCTCCCCTAAACAGCTTGGAACGGGGTAAAGGGAGGAGAGGGGATTGTCTATGTGTTGGGCAATTTTCATCCAGCATCCTTTAAACACCACAGGGCTTTCTGACCTAAATCAAGGGCAAACTGCACAAAATCCTTTTGGCCCTGCCTAACCTTCTGAAGGACCAAGTAAAGTAGGTAAGGGAAGTCAAGCCAAGTTCAGCAAAAGACCATAAGAAGCAAGATGCACAGCATTCTGAGGAGACACAGAGAAAGTAACAAGTACCAGGTAGAGTAAATCAATGTCATTAACTTGAATCAAACTTTCTTTTCTGCCCCTTGTGTAGAATTGTACAGTACACGGAATCCAAGAGTCTGAGTATTAAAAAGTGCCCCACAGACCACCAGTACTGCTTCATTCCTGGTCCCAGCCGCCTTCCTCCATGACAATAGTTCATTCTGGAGAAGAGACCCAACATTCCTTCCACCACTCACATCAATCACTAATGGGCAATTACCTCTTACAATGCAGAGGAGCAACCATTAGGAAGATATGACCAGGCAACTCTCTATTCAATTACTATGAGATCCCTTCCCCAACTCTCTACTTTTCAGCAGAAAGTTACTGGACATCTAGAAAACCAAGTTCTTCTCAACATCTGTTGGCCTTCTCAAAGTTTGGACTTCAGAAGATATAGTTTTACTAATAGAGATAATATTGAAGAAGATGCATTATCTCTGAATTGTATCTGAAACTTCTGATATATATATATATATATAATCTCCCCCATTTGAATGGGAGCTCTTTGAAATAGGGGACTGTGTTACTTTTCTGTTTGTATCCTGAGCATTTAGCATAGAACTTTGCACAAGGTTAACTAAATAATCCTCCCTTCCTTCTTTCCTTCAACCCTTCCTCCCTCCTTCCCTGTCTCCCTCTGTCTCTCCCATCCTCCTTCCCTTTCTCCCTCCTTCTCTACCTCCCTTCCTTCTTTCTGATATAGCCTTATAATGACATGGGCTTGGAATCAATTACAGCAGTCTTTTCCTGTGAGAAACTGAATTAAAAAATGACCAGATAGCAGGGCAGACATACTGAGGAAATAAGGGGAGATAAAAGTTTTACGGCAGGGATGTTGGGTTGGGTGTGTCTATAAACCTGGCTGGATCCAGGAGATAGAGATAACCTCAAAGGTCAGGACCACCATTTCAAAATAAATAAATAAATAAATCTCAGACTATCAGGAATATGGCAAGCATCCAAGCTTTCCCCACCCCACCCCAAAAGGGAATTTTCCAGTTTTTAAGTGCTTACCCCATCTATCCTCTATAAAAAAGCCTTGCCCTTCCCTCTGTCTTTTGAGGAAGTGCTTTTGAACTCTTCTTCTTCATCCCAAAGAGGCTAGCTCTCTGACTTTCACTTTCCTAGTGCCCAATAAAAGACTATTTTAATTCTAATTGCACTGTGTACAAAAGTGTAATTCTTTATTGAAGAATACCTAAGTACCACCAACTCTAACCCGTGACCCTCCCTCCCTCTCTCCCTTCCTTCCTCCCTCCCTCCTTCTCTTTTCCATCTTTCCTTCCTTCCTTCCTTCCTTCCTTCCTTCCTTCCTTCCTTCCTTCCTTCCTTCCTTCCTTCCTTCCTTCCTTCCTTCCTTCCTTCCTTCCTTCCTTCCTTCCTTCCTTCCTCCCCCAATAAATGCCTTATTGACTTTGTTTCATTTTTCCTCCCTTCCTTCCCAACCCCAATCCAACAATATATTTTTCTTTTTAAAGAAAATGTCAGTCATAGTTCCCAAGCTGCCTGGTCCCTGCAAGTCTTCCAGCAGTGAGTAGCAGCTAGAAGCAGGAGTCCTGCCTAGTGACAGACACAAATTCACCTGACAGATGAAGGAATTTCCAGGGCTGCTGGCTTAATATAAATTATTCATGGACTTCCATCTCTAGGGATTTCACTATTGAAGCATACTACAGTGGGGAAAAAGCAATGGAATTAGGGGATCTTTGTGCAGTCCCTTCTCTGGCATTTACTACTTGAGTGACCTTGGGCAGCTCACTTTACTTGTCTACCTTTGGAAAAGACAGAGAACTTCATGAATTCAGGGAAACTTTTGGCATGAATTTTAGAGCTGGGATTGCCAGCCAGTGAATGCACCAGCCACATAAAGGGCAAAAGAACATGGCTAGAATATTAAATTGAAGTTCCTGAGGATTAGTGCGGTGGGAAAAATAAAAAGTATTTACTCTTAAGATACCATGAGCCTTGTTCTTCTTCATAAGACTAGTTACCCTTTGACTGAACCGCCCTATTTTGTATATCATCATATGGAACTTTGTAATTATAAGGGCATTTCAAAGAAATGTATGATAAGGACAGGCCTAACCCTCAGTCAAAACTTCAACCAAAGCTTCTTTCTTAAGTACCAGGATTACAAGGGTACATTGTATTTAGTTAAAGTACGAAAGTGTCATCTACCTTTGGCTATATTATTGCTAGAGTTGCCTAGTTCTGGATTTTAGAATTTTATTGGCTGGGTTGAGTGCTTTTTATAAAATGGAACAACGTGGAGCGAACAGGGAATCAGAAGAAGGGATGTGGGGCAAGAAGAGTCTACTCCCCCTCCTTGAGGTGAGGGGCAGAATGAACTTCCATGGTGAATCAGCTGCTGTGCCATGGTAAACAAATTCCAGAGAATCATAAGTAGAGCCCAGAGGGAAAACAAAACAAAACAACAACAACAAAACAGAAGTGTAATCCAAAGAGCAAGGGTCCCCATTTTTCTCTGACATGAGTGGAAAAAAGAGAGAATTTCCCTAAAACATAAATATGATCATGTCATTCCAATATACAATAAACAACAGTTAATGGGAGGTTAAAGTCCTTCATAACTTTGCCACCTCTTACCTTACTCCCCAGTATACACTCTTCAATCCAGTGACAATAGCCTTCATGAAGAAGATACCCTATCTCTCTGGTGTGGGCATTCCCTCTGGACTGTTCCTTCTGCTTGGAACGCTCTACCTCCAACACTCTGACTTATGACCTTTCTGGCTTCCTCTAAGTCCTGTGTAAATTCTCACCTCTTACAGGAAGCCTTCTGACATGGGGTTTAGGATGAACAGATACCATTTCAAAATTTTTAAAAAATCCCCCTTGACTTTCAGGAATGACAAGCATTGAAGCTTTCCTCATCTCACCCCCAAAAAGAACTTTCCATTTTCAGGTGTTCATCCCATCTATCCTATATAAAAGATTTTGTCTTCCTTCTGTTCTAGGAGGAGGATGTATTTAATTCACCTCCTCCCAAGGGATTAAGTATTTGACTTAACCCTCAGTCACTTTCTCTAGCACCAAATAAAAGACCATTTTAACCCTAATTGGATTGTGTGGGAGTGTAATTCTTTACAGATGAATATCTAAGGAGTCCCCACCTCTTTCCCCCATGATACCTTCCCTAGCTCCTCTTAATTCCATTGCTTTTCCTCTGTTCATTATTTCCTATTTAGCCTCTATATAGGAGAAATTTGTTAAATATTTGATTTCATGTTGTGTCCCCCATTAGATTCTAAGTTCCTTGAGGGCAGGGACTGTCTTTTGACTCTTTTTGAATCCCTAGCACTTATCACAGTGCCTAGCACACAGTTGTTGCTTAGTAAATGTTTATTTTTGGAAACAAGAACACATGATAAAAAAATGTAGGTTTTATAGTTAATGAATTTTAAATGTTTTCAATTATTAAACTATTGATATAATTTTCCTGCACCATTATTCAGGCTGATAATTTAGTTTTCACTTCAGATAATTTGGCAATTTTTAAAATGTAGACAACACTCAATTTAATCCAAGCAGGAAATCTATTCTCAGTCGGTTTCTTTAGATATGTAATATATTAATACAAATAAATGGTTAATTGAAACAAGAAATATTTACCCATATTTTTGAAACCTGATACAAAATTGATAATAAATCATTTTAAGATTCTGCCACCTCCCCATTCAAGCTTTAGTTAATTCAAAGGTTTAAATTAATGAGTGCATTATGACAAGGCAGGTGATTTTTGCCACAGTCCAGTGCAATTCAGAGCCTTAGAAAACAATTAACATCATACTTCATACAGTGAATGAGAAATAAATTTTTCTAAACTTGGAATGATCTGAGATTTTTTTTTATAGTGACTCTTTAAAGAACAAAAAGGTCAGTTTCAGGTTGAAATATAATCCCTGCTGGTCAAATACAAATATCACTGGAGAGACACCCCTAGGTATTCTGAAATCTATGTTTTGTGGTTTTCCACCTTAGTATTCATCTAGTATCTGTTAGAGCCTTCAAAAGCTGGGAAATGGAGCTTTCAAGGTCATTCATTTGCAAAGTGAGCTTAGAAATGAAATCAACATGCCCGGGAACCTTCAGAGTCAATGCTGGTTTGTAGTTGTAGAAGTTTAAATAGCCTCTATAGTGTTAATATACTGCTATAGATTTATAATGACAACCCTTTTGGTACTTATGCCCCTTGTAAACCTTTTTTTTTTCTTCTTTTTTCACCTTCATTATTCTCTCTCTCTCTCTGTCTCTCTCTCTCTCTCTCTCTCTCTCTCTCTCTCTGTCTCTCTCTGTCTCTCTCTGTCTCTCTCTGTCTCTCTCTGTCTCTCTCTGTCTCTCTCTCTCTGTCTCTCTCTCTCTCTCTCTCTCTCTGTCTCTCTCTCTCTCTCTCTCTCTTCTCCTTTCCTCTCCTCTCCCTCTTCCCCTTTGTATGGGATGAATACTGAATATGCTGGATGATAGAATTTTAAATGAACTTATTCCTTTTTCAGTCCTTCAATGGTTCAATGAATCTTTCTCATCCACTGAGTATACTCCTTCTTTCCATGAGGGCACAACAGAAGTCATTTACATCTTCCTATCATGTTTTATTTTTGCTTAGCATGCTAAGGATTCCTTTATCTTTCATGATTGTTTGTTTCTATTAAACTTCACTTTTTTTTTGCTTAAGCACCCTAACTTTTCCAATCATACAATTTCCGGATGGTTTCTTTGTGATACTTTTTTTTTTTTTTAACGAAAAGGTGCTTAGTGAAAATATTTTTAACCCTATTTACACCCATGATGCATCACTTAATTATCTTTTGTGTCTCCTGAATTTCATTTAAACATTTTTTTGGAGATTCTCTACCACAATATGCTGCATCTGTAGTGTTGTGTTGAATTTTGGAATCCACATATTAGGAAGAATATTGGACACCAGAGGAATACCACAACCGTGAAGAATTGTGAGTTCATGTCACTAAAAATTAAATTGAAAGAAATTGGGACATTTAACTTAGAAAATAGAGGGCTTAGGATGATTATAATTAGCTGAGTATTTGAAACACTGTCAGGTTCTGTTCTTGTCCCTTGACAGGAGTAATAAGTAACTATTGCAAAGAGGAAAATTTACTGTAATATAAATAAAAACTTCCTATTAGAACAGACCCCAAGTGGAATGGGACTATGTTCAAGTAAAGGTAATTACCATTTGTTGCAAGTTTACTTCCTGTTCATTAGATAGCTTACTCCAACAGAATCCACATGTTCATAACTTTATCTCTTTCATCTCTGTAATTCCTAATCTGGAGATCCACAGTTTTCCCTTCAATTGGTAAGCAACTACAGGAGCTCATTATTTCAGACTGACCGTAATCTTTAATCTTCAGTCATCACTTTGCTTCTGTCCCAGCCACCATCTTCCTGTTAGCTGCCTTGCTGTCAAACACATACTCATTACTCTTTCTTGGCCCAGTGTACTTTAAAAATAAAATTAATTTATGAAATAAGTCAAGCATTTACATAGCATAATAGCATAAAAAAGATGATTGCATATGAAACTGCAAATCTATTATGTAAAACTTGCCGTTGCTTTTAAATATATAATAAAGTTATCATGTAACTTTCCTTTTTTCTACTTCTTTTTGTTCCCTTCCCCCATCCTAGAGATGGCAACTATTAGACACATATGTGTGTGAAATCACTCTACATAGTTGTCTTTTTTTTTGTGGGGCAATGAAGGTTAAGTGATTTGCCCAGGGTCACATAGCTAGTGTCAAGTGTCTGAGGCTGAATTTGAACTCAGGCCCTCCTGAATCTAGGTCCAATGCTTTATCCACTGAACAACCTAGCTGCTCTCCATTTATCAGTTCTTTATATGGATACAGGTAGTATTTTCTTTCATGGGTCCTTTGTTGTTAATTTGGGTATTTACAATAGTCAAAATGACTCAGTTGCTTAAAGCTGTTTTTTAAAACAATATTATTGCTACTGTCTTCTAATTTGTATTTATATCACAATGCTTGGTTTATAATAAATACTTATTTTTTTCTCTTTCCAATTATTCATGTGTAAGGAGAATATTATTTGGGTATGTTTATGGGATGACCTATAATGTACAATCCAAATCTGAGAATCTCTGATTCTATAATGTCCCAAGGTTTGAAAGCATACACCACTACCAGGAGCATACTGAAGTTAAAATGATACTTTGTGTCACAAGAAGCATCCTGGAATTCACAAGAACACTGTGCAATCTTTTAAAGGCCAGTGAAACTTGCTCTGCTCCCCTAAATAAAATCTGAATCTAGCTCATTATTTATCTATTAGCAGACTAATTAAACAGACTAACCCTTTAATAAAATATCAAAGTCTGGACAAGAAAAATTTATCTTTGTCCATTTGGCTTCTCCTATTAATATTATAAGGTTGATCTATTTTGAGAAATCATGTATCTCATTTAGGTAGCCCAGGTTTGATGCAGTCAGCACAATATCAGCTACAAACAGGTGCATTTGGAAGATATAGCCATTTATAGGAAATCTCTCTTTCATTTGGTCTCTGCCCCCTCCCATATTGAACAGTTGCAACTCCTATGATGATCATATATTTATCAAATATCGTTATCTTAGAGCCATATTTGACAAGTCACATGCTTTTAAGAAATAATCAATAAATAGTAAATGTAGCAGAAATTTTTGCTCCCTGATTGTGGAAACAAGAAGTGGAGAAGACAAATCACATTCATGAAACTGGGCCTTTTTTTGTTATGTTTTCTTCAAGGATACACTGGAACCATGTAGACATTTTTTCTTAAAATTTATATAAAAATAAATAAAGTGGCAAATGGATTGTTAGATATTAATGTTGTCTTGATGATCTGTATAGGTAATAATATTTTCCATAATTCTTTTCTGTTATTTTGAATTCTTCCCCTTCCTTAAAGAGCTTGTAAACAATTACTCATTTATTTTGAGATAATATCACTTTCATCATGAATTTCTTCTATGTAGACTTGGCCAGAAAGGGATAATTTTGCAACATCATGTTTGTTTTTTCCAAGTGCCATTGCTACTTCCTCATGCAAAACATTAGAGTACAAAAATGCAATTCAATTCAATGACACCAAATAATTACTAGGTGTTGGGGGTAAAAAAAACCCAAAAAACAAACAAACAAACAAAAACAACCTTTGTCTTCAAGAAGCTTACATGATCCTTGGGTAAAGAACACATTCACAACTTTTTAAAAAATACATAAAAACTAAAAATAAATTTCTTCATGGAATCAGGAAAGACCTCTCTTGTAGTGATGTGGATAATCACATGTAGCCTGTGACCTTGTCTGTCTCAAACAGACCCTGGCCTTGCTGTGTTCCAGCTACAGCTATAGGCCTGTAATCTCTGCCTTCCCACTTTGCTATCCCAGACAGGCCCTGGCCTTGAGGTACCCCAGCTGCAACAACAAGCCTCCCTTAACCACTAGGCGCCACTATGCATCCTTTGTTTGGTGAAAAACTGACCTCATCTTCATTTAATAAACTTGCCACTATACCACACCTACTCTTTTTGTATATAACCAGGTGGACTACAAGACTCACGGCCCATTGATGGAGACTGGAAACCCCTTTTGGGTCTGCTCATAAACTCTCTCTCATTCCACCTTGAGTACCTGGCTGAGTATTTTCTGTGTCAATTGTGTCGTAATGTTGTGGGAATTTCGATGGAGAAACCCAAATGGCACTCAGGAATAAGGAAGAGTAGTTTATTGACATGCTGGCCCAAAGCAGAGTAGCCTTTGGTTCTTTGGGCCCCAAACAAGTGTCCAAGCTGCAGTTTTATATCTCTTAGGGGTGAAATACATGCAGGTTTTCACAGGTGAGCTACTTGGCAGACAGGAAGGCATATTTCAGTAAACAGAGGCATAAGTCAGGAAGTTGGTACTAAACCACAGACTTCAGGGGAACAAACAGTATGTTCTAGTTTCATTTTGGGTTCTCAGCTTAGGCCTCAGTTTCATGCTCCGTATTTTTCTATATTAGTAACAGTAGGAAGTGTCAATTCAGTTTTCTTTAGGGAAGGGAGGAATTTTATGGCACAGAACACAGTATTAAAAGAATGAGGGACAGCAAAGGAAGGTCCTGTATAGAAATATTAATTAGGACAATTTGACTGGAAGGTAGAGAGACTTCAGGGGAGTGATGTGCATTTATTCAAATGGGAGCCATATTGTAAAAGACTTTAAATGTTAAACAAAAGAGCTGTTTTTAAAGATATGTATATATATATATATATATGTACATACATACATATATACACACACATATATATGTATATATACACACCCACAAATTGATACACATATATGTGTGTTTTACATACATATGTACATACATACATATATACATGCATAAGTACATACACATATATATTTAACCATGTAGATAATAGGTTACTACTAAATTTTAAATGATTATTACTAATTAGATGAAATATAATGGGAATTGATCTAAAGCTCTGTACTTAAGCTAAGTACAGGATGGGAGACATTTCATATGAAAAAAGACCCCAGGCTTTTCACTGAATCCCAGTGTTGGAAGGCTTCTCAGTGATCATTGAATCTAGCCCATTGTGAAAGTAGTAATCTCTTCTCCAGTATTCTAGACAAATTGTCCTCAATCTCAATAGGGCAGCTAGGTGGTGCAGTGGATAGAGAACTGGCCCTGAAGTTGGGAGGACCTGAGTTCAAATATGACCTCAGATACTTACTAGCTGTGTCATTCTGAGCAAGTCACTTAACCCCAATTGCTTTAAACATCCAGGGCCACCTCCAGTCATCCTGGTGTATATCGTGGCACTGGACCCAGATGGCTTTGGAGGAGAGAGTGAATGAATGACAATAAAATAGAGAAAAAGCAGATTAATGAATTGGCATTGCAACTAAGAAAACTAGAAAAATGAACAAATTAAAAATCCCCAACTAAACACCAAATTGGAAATCCTGAAAATCAAAAGAGAGATTCATAAAATTGAAAGTAAGAAAACTATTGAATTAATAAATAAAACTAGAAGCTGGTTTTATGAAAAAATAATACAATAGACAAACCATTGGTTAGCTTGATAAAAAACAAAGAAGAAAACCAAATTACTAGTATTAAAAATTAAAGGGATGAACTCACCGCCAATGAAGAGGAAATTAAGATAACTATTAGGAACTATTTTTCCCAAATATATGCCAATAAATTGCACAATCCAAATGAAATGGATGAATATCTACAAAAATTTAAATTATCCAGATTAATAGAAGAAATAAAATACTTAAATAACCCATTTTTAGAAAAAAGAAGTTGAACAAGCCACCAATGAACTTCCTAAGAAAAAATCCCCAGGACCAGATGGATTCACAAGTGAATTCTACCAAACATTTAAAGAACAATTTATCCCAATACTATATAAATGATTTGAGAAAATAAGTGATGAAGGAGTCCTAGCAAATTCCTTTTATGAGACAAATATGATACTGATACCCAAACCAGGTAGATCCCAAATAGAGAAAGAAAATTATAGACCAATCTCCCTAATGTATACTGATGCAATATTTTTGAATAAAATACTAACAAAAAGATTACAGCAATACATCACAAGGATCATACAGTATGACCAGGTGGGATTTATACCAGGAATGCAGGGCTGGTTCAATATTAGGAAAACTATCAGCATAATTGACCATATCAATAACAAAACCAACAGAAATCATATGATTATCTCAATAGATGAAGAAAATACAGCACACATTCCTATTAAAAAAAACAAAACACTAGAGAGCATAGAAATAAAAGGAGCTTACCTTAAAATGATAAGTACTATTTATCTAAAACCATTAGCAATTATTATCTGTAATGGGGATAATGTAAAAGCCTTCCTGATACTATCAGGGTAAAGCAAAGATGCCCATTATCAATTCTGTTATTTCATATTTTACTAGAAATGCTAGCTATAGCAATAAGAGAAGAAAAAGGAATTAAAGCAATTAGAATAGGTAATAAGGAAACGAAACTATCATTCTTTGCAGATGATACAGAAAATTCTTGATAATCAACTAAAAAGCTACTTGAAATTAATAACTTTAGCAAAGTTGCAGGATACAAAATAAACCCTCATAAATCATCAGCATTTCTATATATTACTAACAAAGTCCAGCAACAACAGATAGAAAGAGAAATCCCATTTAAAATAACTGTGGCCAATATAAAACACTTGGGAGTCGACCTTCCAAGACAAACACAGCAACTCTATGACCAGAACTACAATACACTTTTCACAGAAATAAAGTCAGATCTAAATAATTGGAAAAATATTAGTTGTTCATGGGTAGGCCAAGGCAATATAATAAACATGACAATACTACCTAAGTTTATTTATTTAGTTTATTTATTTAGTGCTTTACCAATCAAACTATCAAAAATAATTTATAGATCTAGAAAAAAATAACAAAATTCATCTGGAAAAACAAAAGTTCAAGGATATCTTGAATTAATGAGAAAAAAATTTGAAAGAAGTTAGTCTAGCAATACCAGATCTCAAATTGTATTATAAAGCAGTAATTACCAAAAAATCTGGTACTGCCTAAGAAATAGAGACGTGGATCAGTGGAATAGAACAGGTAAAAATAACATTATAGTAAATTATTATATTAATCTGTTACATGATAAATCCAAAGATCTAAGCTTTTGGAACAAAAAATCATTATTTGAGAAAAACTGCTAGGAAAACAGTATGTCAGAAATAAAGTATAGATCAATATCTCACACTATATACTAAAATACAGCCAAATGAATACATTATTTACACATAAAGGATGAAATCATAAGCTAATTAAGAGAGCATGAAAACATTTATCTGTCAGATTTATGGGCAGAGGAAAAGTTTAGGACCAAAGAAGATGTAGAGAGCAAAACAAAATGTAAAATAGATAATTTTGATTGTATGAAATTTAAAAAGTTTTTGTATAAACAAAGCCAATGTAAACAACATTACAAGGGAAGCAGGAAACTGGGAAAGAATTTTTGAAACAAATGTCGGATAAAGGTCTCATTTCTCAGTTATATAGAGAACTGAGTCAAAATTTAAAAATACAAGTCATTCCCCAATTGATAAATGGTCAAAGGATATGAACAGACATGTTTTGGACAAAGAAATCAAAGTTACCTACAATCATATGAAAAAATGCTTTAGATCACTATTTTTCAGAGAAATGCAAATCAAAACTACTCTGAAGTATTACCCGACACCTATCACAGTGACAAATATAGCAAAACCAGAAAATATTGGATGTTGCTGGGGATGTAGGAAAGCTGGGACACTAATCCACTATCGGTGGAGTTGTGAAAAGATCCAACCATTCTGCAGAGCAATTTAGAACTATGCCCAAAGGGCTATACATCTGTGCATAGCCTTTAATCCAGCAATACCACTACTAGGTTTATGTTCCAAAGACATCCCCCAAAAGAGAAAAAAGACTTTTGTGTACAAAAGCATTTATAGCAGCTCTTTTTGTGGTGGCTAAGAATTAGGAATCAAAGGAATGCTAATCAATTGGGGAATGGACAGACAAGCTGTGGTATGTTATGGCAATGGGATATTATTGTGCTATAAGAAATGACAAGATGGATGATTTCAGAAAGGCCTGGAAAAACTTGTATGAACTGATGTATAATGAAGTGAGCAGAACCAAGAGAACTTTGTACACAGAGACAGCAATATTATTTGATGAAGAACTGTGAATAGCTTAACTATTCTCAGCAATACAACGATTTGAGACAGTTCCAAAGGACTACTGATGAAACATATTATGCACCTCCAAAGAAGGAACTGATATTGATGGAACACAGATTGAAGAATGCTATTTTTCACTTTCATATTTAAAAATTTCATTCAAGTTTTCTTGTACAAAAGGACTAATATGCTAATGTTTTACATTAAATTACATTACATATAGTCACACATGTATAACCCATATCTGATTACTTACAGACTCAGGGAGGGGGTAGGGGAAGAGGGAAGGAGGGATAAAAATTGAAACTTAAAACTATAAATAAAAAATGTTTAATATTAAGAAAACAATGAAAGACAAACAACATCAATCTCCTTTTGTTGAACACAAGGTCAATGTCTCTCAGCAAAGTGATATATTTGAATGTTTCAAAGAGAAGAAAAAGCTAATGCAATTCTAAATTCAGAGTGGCAAAATGGGAAATGAGAACTGATTTTGAAGTCAGGAAGAACTATGTTCATGTCTTGCGCTTTTTTTCTTTTTTTTCTTTTCTTTTTTTTTTTTTGGTGAGGCAATTGGGGTTAAGTGACTTGCCCAGGATCACACAGCTAGTAAGTGTTAACTGTCTGAGGTCAGACTGGAACTCAGGTCCTTTGACTCCAGGGCCAGTGCTCTATCCACTGTGCCACCGAGCTGACCCTAAGTCTTGCTTTTCTGAAACATATTTAATGTGTGGACTTAAGCAAGTCTTTGGGAGCCACACACCACTTTCTAATGTGAAAAGTTGTAAAATAGGCATCATTCTTTGTTATTAAAGGAAGTTCTTCACTGGACATCCCTACACAAATGAAATAATAAGTCGGGTAAAAAATGATTTTAAAACAAGTGGGCAATATTAGGGGAAGTATTTCCTAATCATTAAAAACATTTAGAACATTGTGTTTGGTTCTAGATATCACATTTTAGGAGGATGCTTTCCCAATAGACACAATCTGAAGAAGGGTAAAGGGTGGAGAAACCATGCAATGTGACTATTGAACAAGTATTCATTAATAATTTACTCTGTACAAAGCCCTACACTAAGCCCTGGTGATATAAGTAGGAAAACAAGAAGGTCCCTGTTCTCAAGGAGCTCACATTATAAGAGAATAAAGGAGATTTCATATTCAAGTAGCATGAAAAGTTTCTATGGTCCAAAGGGCACAACTACAAAGTGAATGATAATGCATCTTCTTTTTGCCATTTCTGTTAACAAAACCATATCTACTTCTGATGATGAACCAGGTGACAATATCATATTAGTGAGAAGATTTTTTTTCTTGGTCTTCATAAGCTGTATCTGTAGCATCTGCAGATGCAGTTGCCACATCAATGTCCTCAAAGGTTTCTCTTTGGAATGGTAGGTGTAGAGGCCAAACAGGAAGCACAATCGGTAGTCAGAGACCAGGTTTACTCCTATTGTCATGTTTTTCAGGTCTACTTATTAAGTGATGTCAGTTCCTTGGAAGTTGGTCTTGCTTGGGAATGAATTGTTGCTTTGGATCATGTCCTCAGGGCTTGTACTGGAAGCAAGACTGAAAATTTTAGGGTGCCACTGACATATACTTATTGACATAATTAGAGATATTTACCCTAGAAATGAAAATATTTAGACTTTTCAAATATTTGAATGACTGTTGTTTGCAAAATGGATTAGGCTTATGATGAATAGCTCCAGAGAATAGAACTGCGACCTGAAAGTCAGAGTTACAAGAAGTAACTTTTGATGCAATATGAGAATTTCCTAAGAATTAGAATAACCCCCAATTCAAATATGTCCTTGTAACATATTTCCCAAAATAACAATAAGTACAACACCAATAATGATGATGATGATAGCATTTATATATCACTTTAATTTTTGCACAGCACTAAACATATATGTATATCATTTGATCTTTACAACAACCCTGTAAGGTTGGTACTGTTCATCTTCCCATTTTACAGATGAGGAAATTGAAAGAAGTAGAGTGACTTGCCCATAGTAACAGGACTACTAGGTGTCAGAGGCAGAATACAAACCTAGGTCTTCCTGACTTGAAGTCTATCACTCTATCCACTGTACCATGTAGCAGACATATTGAAAATGTGCAAGTGGACATATCCTAGATAATTACTTGTTAGGGATGCTGGGGGTGAGATTCTGATGTACATGTGGATTTTATGCACGATGACCATCCAAGTGCCTCTCCAATGCCATATACTGATTGAGTCTAGGGAAGACTCCAAAGGGGGAGATCAGCTATGCACCTGAGTCTAAAGGGAGTACACAGTTATTCAGCAGTGCAATCATTCTCTGAGCCTATTTGCACAGCATTGTTCTGTACATTTGCCATGTGTTTTTGAAATGTATGATGCTAAAAATGAGCCAGAAAGTGGAAGTAAAAGGTTATGAACCCTAACATTCTGTGCAGAATGATTAATTCTGCACATATAATAGTAGTATGAGTGAGGAGTGAGAGTGAGGGAGTTCAGTGTTCCAGAGGGCGTATTGGGAACATGGAGGCTCAAGCAGTTTCTGCTTGATAGAGAAACAATGAGTCTCTCTCTCTCTCTCTCTCTCTCTCTCTCTCTCTCTCTCTCTCTCTCTCTCTCTCTCTCTCTCTCTCTCTCTCTCTCTCTCTCTCTCCACCCCATCCCTCTCTCTTTCAGTAGAAGGGAGGAGATTTATTGTGAGTTAAAGGTGAGCTCTGAAATCCAAGAGATACTCAGGGGCTCAGTGTAAGTGAAGGCCTAGAAATGGATATGTCTCGGGGTCTTTATCAAAAGAATAAGTTTTTGAAGGATTTGTAGAAAATAGAACAGGGAAGATATAATGGGATGTAGAGCTCAGGTTGTCAGTGATAGCATCATAGCTCTGAATGAGAGGCCCTTAACAAAATCTATGGGTCTATGAAATTACCTTCATCTCTCTCCAGAGAATGAAATCAATAATTGTTTTCAAGTTTATCAGTGTTATTATTCCTCAAATCATTTGGTGAGACATTTGTTGGTGACCTTTATATATGTAATGTTGACCCAGCCTAAAGGTGTTATAAACTAAAATGCCCAAGAATAGATTGTGCCCAGGGTTTGAGAATCACATGTAGAAATATTATTGTAACGGCTTTGCTGGAAGGTTAGTGCTGTGGCTGGCTCAGGTTGAATTTGTGAGAAAGACAATAATTGGCTTGATGTTTCACTTTTCGAGTTCTTCTGGGTACTTTTTAGCTATCTTCTACTCTCCTACTACTTTATTTTATAGGAAAATTGACAACCTCCAGCTTTGATATGTGAGCATTTAGCTATATATTTCCTTAGCCTAGCTTTCTGCAAAACTTCATCCAGTTTGCTTACCAATCCCCCATAGGCTCTTCCTCTCCCTTTCTAGGTTCTTGTTAT
The DNA here is from genome assembly GCF_019393635.1 of Dromiciops gliroides. Taxonomy (NCBI): domain Eukaryota; kingdom Metazoa; phylum Chordata; class Mammalia; order Microbiotheria; family Microbiotheriidae; genus Dromiciops; species Dromiciops gliroides. The sequence goes on from NC_057861.1 coordinate 722,026,615, forward strand.
ATGTTGTCTTATATACACAAAACCACCTCCTGCCCAAACTTTGAAAGTTGTAATTAATAGGATCAATATCAAGATCAATCTTATTTCCCAAAGGACTGATGATGAAACATACTATCTATTGCAGCAAAGTAACAGATTTTGAGTACAGAAGGAGAAATGTATATATGTTTATTTGTATTTTACATATGAAATATATGGATGTTATATATGTATCTACATATAAAGACACATATTTATATCACATATATGATTTATATACAGCCATTGCAGAAATTTGTATTGCTTGACTATACATATTTGTTGTCAGATTTTTTCTATTTTTAAATGAGGTAGTATGATGAAAGGATAGAAAATATATATTTTTTATTATTTTTTCAAAATAGGGGGCAGCTAGGTGGTACAGTGGATAGAGCACCGGCCCTGGAGTCAGGAGTACCTGAGTTCAAATCCGGCCTCAGACACTTAACACTTACTAGCTTTGGGACCCTGGGCAAGTCACAACACCAATTGCCTCACTAAAATAAATAAAAAAATAAACAAACAAACAAATAAATAAATAAAATAAAATACAGATTTTTGTGGGCCTTGTGGCATAAAAGTATAATGTTGCAGTCTCTTTCACATAAGGTTGCCATGTTATTAGTTTTACTTAACAATAATAGTTTGTTGTTTTTTTACAAGAGATCTCTCATGAAATACTAATTTAAAGTGGTAAAGTTCAGGTTACTGCAAATTAACAGGTTACTTTTCAGTCACCTATAAAGGCTTATAATGTAACAAAAAACATATCAAGAAAAATTTAACCATTTAAAAAAATGTAAGCTCATTGAGGGTAGGGACTATCCAGCTCATTGTATTTGTATTCACAAAACTTAGCATACTTCCTGACACATCAGTGCTTAATAAATGCTCTCTTTCTAAACTATGGTCTGTCAAATCTCTATATCATCTAACTAATTTGTCACCTGTCATCTATCATTTATCTATCTAAATCTATCATCTACCTATCTAATCTATGTGTCATTATCTAGCTATCATCTATCTATTCTTCAGAAGATCTCATTTTGAAAGATTAGTAATGAGAGGAGAAAATGCTAGAAATATGTGGAGAGATTTCATTATAAAATCATTTTGTGAAAATGTGGAGGAAGTACACATAAGTGCCAACATGGATTTGTCAAAAGGCAAATGAAGCTAAATACATTCAATTTCCTTCCTGTCCAAGGAATTGACCTTGCAAATAGGGAGAAAGTCAGAGATAAGAGATGTGATTGTTGAGGCTTTATTTTTACTGTGTTTTGACCCTGTCAGACATGGTATTTCACTGTGCAAACTATGCAAGCAGATCAGAGATGAAATATAGTTAATTCAGAAAACATTTCTATAGGACAGTTTTGTAACCATATCATTGAGGATGCAACTTGAAGGATGTCCTTGGATATTTGGAGGACAATTAAAAATGTTCTAAATTTTTTTTTTTTGCTTGATTTTGGTTTTGGTTTTTTGGTTTTTTAGTGAGGCAATTGGGGTTAAGTGACTTGCCCAGGGTCACACAGCTAGTAAGTGTTAAGTGTCTGAGGACAGATTGAACTCAGGTCCTCCTGACTCCTGGGCTGGTGCTCTATCCACTGCGCCACCTAACTGCCCCCAGAAGCATACAATTTAATGAAGAAAAATGTAAGCATTTTGCTGAAATGACCACAGTAAACAAAGTTGTGTAAGTGAGAGGTCTTCTCAGAGAGAAGATCATAGCAGTGGGAAAGGTATCCTTCAAAATGGAAGATTTGAGCCAAGTCTTCAAGGCAGTTAGGAGAACTAGGAAGTGGGTATGAAGAGGGAGAATATTCCAGATATAGGGAAAAGGTAGTAAAAAGGCACAAAGTTGGGGGACACTATGTGTGAAAAACAGTTAGGAGGTCACTGCAGCAAATGGAACACCAGGATCTTTTTAACTCCATATGGATTAGCAGGGGTAGAACAAGACCTGGGAGCAGCTGGGGCAGCCACACACAAGTGATTTTGAAATGGAAACAAGTGGTGACATTGGAGTGTGACTCCTCCCACCTGACTGGGAGAAGTGGAGTATGAATAGAAATAGCTTCACCCAGCTGGTGAAGGGAAGAGGATCTTCTCACTGCTGGCCCTTATCTGTTGCTCTGAGTTAGGGCTGTCTTTACTTTACTATGTGTTACCAAAGTGTTTGAAAAAAACAACACAAGAATGCTTCATTGTATTTCATAACCCCATAGCACCCTAGTTCCCCTTTCCTAAAAATCATGCCTCCCTTCATCATTCTTAGCACTAAAAAAGAAGGGGCCCCACCACTGCCCCTTTAAGGTACTGGATATATATGGCTCCCTATCCTGAAGATATCCTTAATGACTCAACCCCTTTAGCTCTGGTATCCAGAGAAAAAAGAGGGATACTCCCCTCCATCACAATGATACTCTGGTGCTTCACTCTTTCAATGAATTGTCCATGCCATTTCTTCTTCCCTTGAGTCTCCTGTCAGCCGGAATTAAAAAAAAAATCCCTCCCCCTATTATCACTTCCAATTCTCATTACTATCCAGCTCAACCCTTGTTTCTTTTCCGGAACTTCCCTTCTTTTGTGCCCCCCCTGTTCTCTCTCTCTCTCTCTCTTAAACAAGATTTGGCCAGTTTATTAAAGAATACTCTTGTGTAGTTTGCTTTTCATTGGTCTCTTCTGGGATGCTTCTAATGATATCAGAATCACCTGGATCAGTGATAGCCATTGTACAAACTCTGTAGTACTTCCCACATGCTGTACCCAATTCAATGTTGTTGCCACTATAGTGATGTACGCCATTTTTGGCCAACATAGCATAATATTCAATTTCTGATTTCCTCAAGGCTAGGCAGTTGTTGGCCAAGATGACCAATTTGGCTTTGCCTTGTCTGATCATTTTCAGGGTCTGTTTGTATCCTAGCACGTATTTGCCACTTTTCATCACAAGCTGGAGCCTCGAGTTGATGGACTCCAGCGACTTTTTTCTGCGGGAGACATGTGACTGTCATAAGTCCGGGGCTCCAAGCGGCTGGTGCACCCCTTTGCCCCAACTCCACCCCAACGCAGGCTGGGCCTGAAAGTCCCCCGCCCCGGGCACTACCTGTTCACTCTTTAAACAACTTTTCTTTTATTCTCTGAAGATTTCTTTCACCTTGCCTAGGAAACCCATTTACTTTCTCAGTTGAACCTATCCCCTTTAATTTCCTCAGTAACTTTTACCATCTCTCTCTCTCTCTCTCTCTCTCTCTCTCTCTCTGTCTCTCTCTCTCTCTCTCTCTCTCTGTTTCTCTGTCTCTCCCTCTCTGTCTCTGTCTCTCTCTCTCTGTTTGCCTTATTCTATCCTTACCTACTAATTATGCACCTGATCTGTTCTCCCCTATGCTGTAACAAAATCCTTACCCTGCAATTGTCGAAAAAATTTCTAAGTGCAATGAAGAAAATAAACTCCAAAGTCTCCAAGCCACAGAAAGGTAGGATTATTGGGAGAGGGATCCAGTCTCACAATAAAGCCAGTCTCAGGTATAGGACCCAAAGACCCCGAGCTCTACAGTTCTCTCTGACTTTTATACCCGTAGGTGGCTTAAATGCTTATATACCTTACTATTTTAAGACATTAACACCTCCCATTTTTTGTACATCACTAGGTCAAATGGTCTCAATTGGGATTCTGAAATTCTTACAGATGTTCCTTTAACTGTTAATGGACAGGGAGATCCTTGTTTTTGGATGGAAAAGTCATGTCCTTTCAGTTGATTGGTTGAACATCTAGGACATCAACTTGAGGACCAGGTGTTCATACACATGACAATGTGTCCTGGTCAGTCATGATCTCATATGAACTGATTAGTTCTCTGCAGCTTGAGGAATACTATCTTTAGAAGTTGTGGTTAACCACAATGTACAACAATGAATACAGTACAAGGGATTTAGTTATTCAGAACAAGAGCAAGTTCACAATTCATTGATACCTGAACACACATTACTCTATGAGCTTAAGCTACTAAGAGTATAAAAATAATAATTACATAATATATATGCTCTATGCTATAAATAATCAAAGAGCACATAATTTAGAATAAATAACTATTTTTAGTCTATTATACTGATTGCTATCACAACTAAATCTCTTATATTTAAGGGGTGAGGAAAATCTCACTCACACAATACTCTATCACTCTATATTTCTAACCCTTTCACAATCAAAATCTTAAAAAATTCCATTTGCATTCATTGCCTTCAAATTTTTATCTTTCATTCATTACTAAATCCCTGATGACTGAGCTTCTGACACTGCCACTAGACTAAAATGGCTAACTCTTCTATTACTATTAATTTCTGAATCGCAAAATTGTATAACCAAATAAGGCCACTTCTTTTTTTTTTTTTTTTTTTTTTTTTTTTTTTTTTTTTTTAGTGAGGCAATGGGGGTTAAGTGACTTGCCCAGGGTCACACAGCTACTAAGTATCAAGTGTCTGAGGCTGGATTTGAACTCAGGTACTCCTGACTCCAGGGCTGGTGCTCTATCCACTGCACCACCTAGCTGCCCCCAAGGCTACTTCTTTATGCTTTATTTTTCTTACCCTTCCCTGTTAGTATGTAAGGTCCTTGAGTATAGAAGCAGTCTTGTTTTCTTTTGTATCCCCAGCAGTTAGCATAGTGCCTGGTTATCTGTCTACCTCTCTCTCTCTCTCTTTCTGTCTGTCTAGCAATGAAATATTTTAAAAATCCTCAACCACACTGACCTCATGCAGCTTTGATACTGTATATTCAACTCCTCCTACCCCAATACTCTTTCCTTCCTTGGCTCCCATGACACTAATATTTCCCTGTTTCTCCTTTTCTCCTATTTAATCTTTTTTTGTTGTTTGTTTCTTTTTTTTTTAGGCAATTGGGGTTAAGTGACTTGCCCAGGGTCACCAAGCTAGTAAGTGTTAAGTGTCTGAAGTCGGATTTGAATTCAGGTCCTCCTGTCTCCAGGGCCAGTGCTCTATCCATTGCACCACCTAGCTGCCCCTCTCCTATTAAATCTTATACTTTACTTTCTTGGTATAATTTGCTGGGTCATTATGCATTTTTGCTTACTAGAAACAAAGGTGTCCCTCAAGGGTAGTCTTGTACTCTTTTTTTCTCTATCTCTGTGTGTGTGTGTGTGTGTGTGTGTGTGTGTGTGTCCCTCCCACTTTCTCTGTAGTGGTGATTCTCTTTCTGTTCCTATTTTTCTCTGTCTCTGTCTTTAAGTCTCTCTCCTTCTCTGTCTCTAAGTCTTTCTGTCTTTGGTTTTCTCTCTCTGTCTCTGGGTCTCTCTTTTTCTCTGTGTCTGTCTGTCTCTCTCACACATACTAGATCCCATTTAGCTCATCATCATCATACTTCCATTCACCTGTATTAATCACTTTGAAATCATCTTGGATTCACTCTTCATGTGGTCAGTTGCCAAGTATAGTTTCTTTATAGTTAATACTTAATGATTCTATAGCACTTAAAGGTTCACAGAGCACTTTAGATACAATATTAACCACTAGATTCCCACAGTAATTCTTTGAAGTAGATTGAATTACTTTCATGATATCATACATACATCTATATTTTAGCTGAACTGCTCTACTAGGTGTTCTCCATTTCTATCTCTGTGCTTTGACAAAATCTAACACTAAATGTGCCATGCAATTTCTAGAATACTTCAAGATATGGCTCAGGTGCCATTTTTTCAGAAAACATTTCTTTCCTCCCTCCCCCCCACCATTACCATTTACTTCTTTCTTTGAATATTCTATTTCCACAGCAAATGTAATCTTTGGGAAACCAGGGACAACTTCATTTTTATTTTTTGCTGTTTATACCCTTACCATCTCAGTCACTGCCTTGTGATATAGTAGGCACTTGAATAAATATTTATTTAATTAAATTGAATCAAAAGATGGCACATCAGTGAAGGAATGCACCAAGAAGATTAAAACCCCAGGTTATTTTACAGAAATCAGGACTGAAAATATGTGGGCATATGTCATGTTTTCTTGGACCTAGTCCTGGGGATAGGAGCCAGTGGAATAAAAAGGTCAGTACACAGCTTAACTTCTGGGTCCCTGAGCTTCAGCTACAGTTTGAGTAGTCAGCAAAGAATAAAAATGGGGACCAGCTATGGTCAGTTTTATATCACAGTCAAGAGAAGCATGACTCCTACTCAGCAGGTCACTTAGAGTTAGCAGTGGGGGTGGAGTGTGGGGAAAACCATGTTCATATGGAATTCAACTACCACGTGTAGATGTGCCCTTAGGCTCAGTTCATAAAGTGACAGAAAAAAAATATGAGAAGTGAAAAAAATGTTGTCAAACCACTAGTTGAGCCAAATTATTATTGCTTTTTCACTTCATTTTCCTAATAGTCATCATAGACAGATGCCTAAAACATTATTTCAATCAGATATGGCTTTAGAAAAAAACTTTGAGAAGAATAATGTGAAGTATCAGAAGTCAAGAAAGGAGGAAGGAAGGAAAGAAGGAAGGAATTAAGGGAGAAAGGGAGGAAGGAAGGAAGGAAGGAAGGAAAGAGGGAGGGAAGAAGGAAAGAAGGAAGGGAGGGAGGGAGGATTTCTGGCAAAATGTGAAAGAGCTAGGCTTGAACATAATGAAGAAGAAACAGTAGATGAGGCATAGAAATTAGTAAGTTATCACCCATTACTAAAGAGGATAGTCTTCAAGTAAGCAAGGTGAGGAAGTTAGAATAATGAATTCTTGTTTCATCATGGTTTATAAGGAACAAGGAAGGGCAAAAAGTAATGAACACAAACATGAGAATAAAAGGAGAGCAATAACCAAGCCAAGCATTACTTAAGGAGAATGAAATATCTTTTCTGGGGAAGTCTTGATTAACACTTTGACAGTCACCTGAAGGAATGGGTATATGCTGTGAGAAGAGAAAACATGAAACAGCTAGTTCCCTCTCATGTGGGTATGGAAAAAATATCCACATGCCCTGCTAACCTGGATCTCCCTGTCAGTTGCCAACAATTCCACAAACTTTCTTGGGTCAGGATTTTCCTCATATTTTACCTCATGACTTTCCATTGATGACTTTTAGTTTGTTGTATTCTTTTTTCCAAACCAGTCAGCTCCAAGACAGAATCAATTCATGAGTAAGGTCATAGACATTCATAGAACCTGGGTTGCATGCCCTGGCAAAACCTGGAGCAAGTGTTATCATTGAACCTTTCTCTTCCCCTGGCTAATGCTGCTAACGGGTGGGATATGCTTGTATACCCTGTTTATATTCTTTGTATTCTTATGACTAAAGTATTTTAATTAAATAACAATATCAATAAAGTAATAATATAGCTTCTCACTCCTCAATAAACCTTGAATTTACTCTGCTGCAAATAAATACAGCCTTTGAGAGAAGAGTAAACCTTTTTAAGGATTATGTATGTGACAACCACACATGGAGCAATTATGAGAGGCCAGGGCATCTGAGAAAAGGGATGCAAGTACAGGGAACACAAGTGACCGGGTCATATATAAAGAGGTAGTTCCAGGTCCCAGGGATGCTGTTAATATCTTCTAATGATGGCATTAAGATGCTTTTTGATATAACAGTGACTCATCAAGTATTATAGAATAACACAATTTGAGAGGTGAAAGAGACCTCAGAATATATCCAGCCAAATATAAAAAGAATACCCATTTAATGTACCTGGCAAGTAGCTATTTAGCACCTGCTTAAAGACCTCCAAGGAAGGAAAACCCACTACCTCTCATTAAGCATCTCTAATTGTTTTGTTGTTGAGTTGTTTTTCAGTTGTTCCCAACTCTTTATGAGTTTTTGTTTGTTTGTTTTGGCAAAGATAGTAGAGTGGTTTGCTATTTCCATCCCCGATCATTTTACAGATAGTGAACTGAGGCATCAGAGTTCAGTGACTTGCCCAAGGTCACATAGCTAGTAAGTCTCTGAGACTGGATTTGAACTCAGGACTTTTTGACTCCAGGCTCAGCACTCTACGCACTGTACCATCTAACATATTTTTGCAAGTTACTAATTTAAACATTCAAAAAATTACAAAGCCAGCACAGATGCCTGAGGTACTCCAGTGAAGTCCTACTTTTATGTTGAGGGTGAATAACCACTAATCTTTGAGTTAGGCCATAAGACTTATTCGGAAATCATTACCTAATCTATATCTCTCTATGTTTTGTATGAGAATAGTAGGATGTCCTTTTTAAAAGCTCTGCAAAAATCTGGATAAACTTTATTAACAATAGCCCCATTATCTGATAATTTAATAATTGTATGGAAAAAAATAAATCAGGTAAGTGTGGCATGACTTGTGCGAAAGAAGCAGAGCTTCTTTGTAATCATAGCATCCTTATCTAGATGTCCATCAACTATTTCTATAATGATCCTTGTAGAATTTTCCAGAGAATCAATGTTAAACTTACTGGCCTATAACTTGACAACTCTATTCCTTTTTCTTTTTTAAGAAAAAATTGCAATAATATTTGTCCTTTTCCAATAAAATAGTTCATCTCCTACTTTCTATACATGATGTATCAAATACCAGGCTCAGTAATCACAATTGCCATTTCATTCAAAACAATGCTATTCCCCTGGGAAACATGACTTAAATTTATCATGGAGCACCAGATGTCTTCTTACTATTGCCTTACATCTTGTATCAATGCCATTGTTCCATCATTTCCAGTCATATCCCTTTCCAAAGAAAGTTGAGTCAAAATAAGATTTGATTAGTTCTGTCTTCTATCTGTTTTCAATGATCATCCTATCTACCTCAAACCAAGTTCTCATCTGTTCTTTTTTTCATCTGGGTACAGTTAAAACAAATGAAAACTTTTATATAGTTTTTATTTTTTCTTGCCAGTTTCTGCTCATTCTAAGATTTAGTATGGCAGACACTATTTTTGCAAAACCTTGTCATACTCAGATGTGTTCAGTGTTAGTTTGTCTTTATTCTATTTTTATGTTTTTCATGAACTGAGTTGTTCATTAAATTCTCTTTAGTCAAATATGTATCGGTCAAATTCTTTTTTGTCCCCTTTCATTGGAATTGTATCTCATTGTACCTTCAGAATTTTATTCTTGAGTATTTTTCATTCTTGTGGCCTGATTTTCCCTGATGAATTTTTACCTATTTTTCTTCTGAATCCTTTGAAGTAATCATTCCCCAAATCAAAGATTATGTTAAGGTTCTCTATCCATCTCTATCATAAACTCTAGGATGGAGTGACAACTTTCCATTTGGGTTCTCATCATTTCTACTCCAGTAACCAGTTATTACTTATTAGTGAGAATTGGATCCCAAAAGTAATTTCTCCTTGTTGGTTCTCAACTTTTTGAAAGAGGGAATCATCACTAAACAAATCAAGAAATTATTAGCTGTTTCTGCTTCTGATATAAAACTCTGGCTGTTGCTGGATAATTAAGGTTTCCATCATTTTTTATATCATGTCTCTGTTTCATGTCCATTATTTCTTACTCAAATTCCTTAGGTCCAAGTCATCTGTACTATAATCATGTGATAAAATCAATTCTCTTTATCCTTCACTCAAATATCCTACATCATGTCTATCCATTCTCATCCTTAGATTTCCATACATGAGTATGTGTATATCTAGATATTTCTATCAATTTATCTCTTTCATCCATCCATCCATCCATCTATCTATCCATCTATCTATCTATCTATCTATCTATCTATCTATCTATCTATCTATCTATCTATCTATCTATCTATCTATCTATCTATCTATTAATCTATCTATCTATCTGTCCATCTATCTATGCAATGCTAGGGAAAGGAGAGTGAAGGGAAGAGAAGAAGTATTTTTATATTGCTTATTATGTGATAGGCAATATGCTAAGAAGTTTACAAATATTATCTCATTTGATCCTCACAACAACCCTATGAGGTAGGTGCTATTATTATCTTCATTTGAAGGAACTAGATGTTAAATGGCTTTCCCAGTGTCAGTCACATAGCTACTAAATATATTTGAACTCAGGTCTTCTTGACTCCAGACTCAGTACTCTATCCAGTTTGCCACTTAGCTATCTTTCAGCTAGGAATAGCAGAGAATAACACTTTATTAATATGAAAAGATGGTCCATTCCCTTTTTTATGTGTCCTATTTCTTTTTAATAAAGTCTATCCTTTTAATGACTGTCTACTCATGTGTTTCTAGTTAAGGCTCATTGATATCCCTGAGGTCAAATTTGCATCTCTTGTTCATTGCTACACAAATGGCCAAATTCTAAGCAACAAACAAGGAGAAAGAGGAAAATTTAAACTTAAATGGAATAATTAGACTGGAAAGATTAAAACTAATGACTTTGAATGGACATGATTTATTTAAAAGAAATATGGTCAATAACAGTGGTGATAGGGAAGCATTGCAAATTAAGATGGTACTATTATTTACTATTCCCTTCCAATCATTAGATCACTAATATTGTCTTCTATTCATTGTCCTCTGCTGCTTTGTCTTTCCCACTACTTTTTGAGCAACCTAATGCTCTGTAGACCACCCACAAGGGATGTTGTGATTAAAGCTCTCACACTACCTCTTTACATTACCAACCATGGCGGTGTTGCATGGGTATGATTGATATGTTATCTTCAATTTGTACTCTCTGCTCATTCCTCCAACTTCCACCTGTGTTTCAGCTACAGTCTTCAGCTGAGGTACTACCTTCAAAGACACCTCCACTTTGTTCTTCCATTAATATGAAATATAGTATTCTCAGCCAACTGAGCAACTAAGTGACATTGTGTATACACCAAAAGGCCTGGAGACAACAAGACCTAAGTTTAAATCTAGTCTCAGACATTTGCTACATGTGTGACTCTGGGCAAGTCACTTAATTTCAATTTCCTTAACAGTAAAAGAGCACCTATCTCACAAGTTGTTTTGAAGATCAAATGAGATCATATTTGTAAAGCACTTGGTACAGTTTCTGGCACATAGTAGGGATACATAAGTGTTTATTTCTTCCAAATTGCTTTGAAGTTCCCTCAAATTTCTTTGCTTTTCTTACTCTCTAACTTCAAATCTTTATTTTTCTCAGATAAGTATCTCTCAGTTAATATTTATGAAGATCTATTCTCCTCAGCCAGGCTGGGCCAAGAAGTACAGAAGGTCATGTTGAGATTAGGCCCTTTGACCTCTTTAGACTTTTCTTCTTGGGTCTTAACCTCAGCGATTTGAACTCTGGGTCTACTAGTTCAACTTCAACTTATGGTCAGAAACCTATTTTAAGTTTTGTCATACCTACCAATCAAGTTAAGTTTCTCCAGAGGTACATTTCCTTGAAAACAAAAGAAATGGAAAGACCCTTTGGCAAAGCAAAATAATCTACTGTCATGCTACCAGGCCTTCAGTTGTAGGGGAATGGAGGAGACATGAATAAATATTTACGTAGTGCCTTGAAGTCAGGTACTGTTCTAGGCATGTTATGAATATTTCATTTGATCTTTACAATAACCTGTGTGTGTGTGGGGGGGGTGGGTGTGTGGGTGTTTGTTGTTATTATCCTTATTTTATACTTGAGGAAACAGAGGCAAACAGAGGCTAAGGGAATTGCCCAAGGTCACACAGCTGATGAGTATCCGAGGCAAGATTTGAACTCTGTCTTCCTTACTCCCAACGCAGCACTCTTTCTACTTCAACACTTAGCTCAATCAATCATTTACTGAGACTTACTACATGCTAGAGAATAGTTAAACAACAAAAATAAGAACCAGTCTATCCCCTCAAGGGTCTTATGCAAAACAGCCACTGCTGTGCTGGCTAGAGAATTCTAAAAGGCAGTTTTATACAAAAAAGTAAATAACACTGTGGATGAGTTCTAAGAGACACTGTGACCTTTCTTCCACTTTCACCAGCCACATAACACCCTTTGTCTATTGGTCTCTTTCTGTCTATATTTGTTTCTCTCTATTTGTCTCTGAATCTCTGTCTCTTTTCCTGTCTCTCAGTCTTTCTCTAACTCTGTCTCTGCTCCTCTCTGCTTCTCTATTTCTTAGAATACACTGACTTCCACAATCCTCCTCCTTATGTGTGTCACAAAATGGAGAATATTAGGATGAGTATTGCTATGTTCAAGGCACTGTGTTGTGCTTTAACATTGTTATCATGATCTCTCAATCACTCTCCCTCTCTTCAAATGTTGAAGAAGAAATACTTGTCCTTAGTCCTAGGATAACAGGGAGACAAGATTGTAGCACTTCTTACAGGGTGGGAACTATTCTAGAAACCCCTGGTACAGATCAGGTTAAAGCATCAGCTTGGTCTACATGGACTCTGAGATCTCTGCTCACAGATTCTATGATCCCCCTATGTCAATATCTTATCTGACTAAACACTGAGAAAATTTCCCACTTGGTTCAATGATCGATAATAAAGAGCCTCCCTTCTTGTTTCCACCTTTGAATTGACTAATTAATTCCTATGTCCCCATACTTATTATGCTAATTATTATTAATGATGTCAACTAAGTAAATTACTACTGTCTGTTTACTTTGACAAGGTCAAATAGGCCAGACCTGGGTAGTTTCTAAGAGACTCTGGACCTGAACCTAAAAGAGCTCAGATTCTCTCATTAATGTCTGCTAGCCAGACACAAGAATGTTGCACCTATCTTCCACATACTAAACTTTTTGTTTCATTCCCATATATCCTGTGACTAGTCAAATAACAACATCTTTTCTAGAAATTTCTGGTTGGGTTAGGTCTAGTTTTACATGAATTCCATAACTTTGTATTTTTATTTGATTTCCTAAAGCACCGAACTGATGCCCATTTAGATATGAAGTCAGATCTCTCTCTCTCTCTCTCTCTCTCTCTCTCTCTCTCTCTCTCTCTCTCTCTCTCTCTCTCTCTCTCTCTCCATCTATACACACACAAACACACACACACACATCCTCTTAAAACTTATCTTTTAACTATATTGGGTGTGTTTTATGCTAGACCATTTTAAGCATCAGATGCATCACTTTCAAGATTTGGTGGACAAAGGCAAAAAAAGTGTGAGATAATTCTTTAGACAATGCCATTGTTCAACTGTATAGTAATAATGCAATCTGATTTATATTTTCTTTCTCTCAGCTTACAAGCTAGCATTCTAGGGTCCCTTCTTCACATTGGTACATTAGACTGCATGCTTTAGAGATTTTCTGCAACAACTCCCAGACCACTTTCCTCATCAGTATTCGAAAGAATCTTTCCCTTCAGCAGATGCACAATTTCCCCTCTTTGTTCTAAGATTCATTGTTCTAACACTTTATCTGCATCAAATGCATTTGCTTTTTATTAGCCCAGTTTCAATAATGATTCAGTCTCATAAAAACTTACATTTAAATGGCTAATATTGCCAAAATGCCAGGCTGTTTATAGGGGAATTAAGTGGGGGAATTTATTAACAATTCTTTGAATCAAGACATCATCCTTATATATGTGTATCAATTGTGATGGAGTTTAAAATGACAAATAGGTGCCTAGTGGAAAGGATAGTCTAGTTTGCCCAGCTATTTGCTGATATCCCTAACCTTATGCCAATGAAGAGCCACATAATCTTTTAGCACTAATAAATTGACTTAACCTAAAATAATAATGATTTAAAATGGCTTCTTCAAAAGAAAAGGAGATGATGCACACTTAGGTTGTCTAGTCCATAGTTTGTGCACTTCAGTAGTAGGTGGGGCAATGAATGCATAATCAGGCACTGTTGTGGAACAAGATTATTTTGCCTGAGGTACCTAAGACATATGGCCAGTTTGCTATAGGCCATGAATTAATTTCTGATTAAAAAATGAGACATCTTGCAGCCTTCATTTTGTTAGTAATAATAATGGCTAATATTTATGTAGCACTTATTATGTTCCAGGCACTGTGTTAAGTGAATTATAATTATTAATTCATTTGATCCTTACAACAACCCTGGGAGGTAAGTGCCATTATTATCATCCCCATTTTACAGATGAAGAAAGTAAGGTAAATAAATAGTGGTTAAATGTGAAGACTTCCCCAGTGAAATAAGCAGCAATGAACATTTTGTTACAATGGGTCATGAATGTGGCAGAAGCAGGCATGCTAGCACTTAGGGTTTGGTTAGACACCAAAGATGACAAGATTATGCACTGCATCCAGAGCTTGCCAGGTGTCTTGACTCTTGTCTTGCCACTACAATTTGATGACTCTCAAAAAGAGTAAAGTGGAGGACTGCATACAGCTCTGTCTCATTTAAATCCAATTTACGGGTCAGTCAAAGGGCATCACTCATACAATTGTACTATTTCAATATTTTATTTTATTCTTCAATAATTTCACAATTTCATCATTTGATTATTTTTCTATTCAACTATTTTATTATTTATCATTTCACTGTTACTATTTTATCAACTTCAATGTCCTATGGTGATAGGCTAGTGACAAAGGAGCAGATGCAGATATACTGGGAGCTGTAGTAACAACCCTGCACACAGGTAGCTCAGGCCATAGGGTCATATTTTCACTGGACTGATGCAGCAGTGACATTTGGCAGTCCATTGGGGGCCTGAGCATCCCTTTTTTTTTTTTTTTGGTGAGGCAATTGGGGTTAAGTCATTTGCTCAGGGTAACACAGCTACTAAGTGTTAAGTGTCTGAGTCCAGATTTGAAATCAGGTCCTCCTGAATCCAAGGCCGGTACTCTATCCACTGTGCCACCTAGCTGCCCCCTTTGAGCATCCTTCTTAAGGACAACACTACTTAACTCCTAGAATGAGAAAGGGTTAGAACAGACATTGTAAAAATTGTCTGCTTCCTCTAATGCTAGTCTGTATACCTTGGCAGGTGGGGATCCCACTCTCGGTTGAAACACACACAAAAAATTCAAAAAACTTTTGTGAAGATGATTCCACTTACCTTTGGTACATGAAATGTGTGCACACTTATGGATAACAAGAGATCCGGTACACCTGAAAGATAAAGAGCTCCTGTTGTGAGAGAACTCAGCTGGTACCGCATCAAAATATCAGTCTTGAGGGAAACAAACCTGACCAAAGAAGGCCAACTTACCAAAGTCAGAGCTATATATATATATATATATATATATATATATATATATATATACATTTTCTTGGAGTGGCCACCGTGATAGGGAGTTCCAAGAAGCTGGTATAGGTTTTATAATCGAATCTAAACCAGTCAATAAGTTTGTATGCCTCCCAAGCAGAGAAAAACACAGGCTCATTAAAATGTGGTTGGCACTTACAGAAAGTGCCACACTGAATTCCTCAGTGTGAGTAAACAGCTTTCAGAGATTTGGTATACAGTGCTGCATTTACTCATGTTGGCCAGAACACTTGCAAATATCAGGATTGGTTTGATGAAAATGATGGGAAAATTCAGAAGCTAGTAACTTAAAAAAAAACAAAAACAAGAACTATACAAGGTCTACCAGAAGGATAGTTTGTCCATCTCTAAAAAGTCAGTGTTTAACTCCATCAAAAACAAAATGCAAGCAAAGATTAGAGAGATGCATGATTCTTGGCTCAGTAAGAACTCAGATGAAATTTAGTTTTATGATGATAGTAGTAATCCAAAGCATTTTTATGATTCCCTTGTGATCAAATAATGGGATTTGGCAGATGCCCAGGGGCCCCACCAGAAGATTGATTTGGAATTGATTGAATTGGGTGAGACTGAGATACTGACTGAGAATCTACCTAAGATTGATCAAATCAAGACCATGCCTAGCTAACCGTGAGTGTGTGTGTGGGGGGTGTTCTCAGAGACTGTGGACTATGACATCATCAGGAGACCACCGTCAACCAATCAGCTTGAAGGACCTCCCTTTTCAGGGAGGGAGACAGGAAGTAGGAAGATGAGGCTTGCTCACTGGATCTCTTTCTTTTCATCCAGGACATTGGCTTGGCAGGAGAACTTCATGTGGGCTGTGAGGAAAGAAGGGTTTTCTCTCTGGCTAGACTGAATAGATCTAAGCTAGAGTTTTTCATTCTATAAGTGATTTGTTCTCAACCTCTCTCTCTTCACTAACTTCTAATACACTTTATTAAATACTTAAAAGCCTAAACTCTTGCTGAATTTATCAGTAATTTTAGCCAGCTACCCCCAAAACGGGGGTCAGGGGGCAGGTTAGGACCCACATTAGATTGTAAACATCACAGTTAGATTTTAAACATCCCACCTTAAAGGCAATTTATGGGTCAAAGACCTTTGGTGAATCTCAACTACTCAGAGTTAGTGGAGCCACATTGCTCAGTGATAAGGGCATAATCCTAATAAGTTTGGCCTAACACTTCCATAGATGTGTTTGTTTGTTTTTTTTGGGGGGGGGGACAATGAGGGTTAAGTGACTTGCCCAAGGTCACATAGCTAGTAAGTGTCAAATGAGGCTGGATTTGTACTCAGGTCCTCCTGAATACAGGGTAGGTGCTCTTCCATAGAGTTCTAAATAGACTGCCATCAACCAAGGCTGAAACCATTGATTGTTTATTCCAGGTCAAAGTCAATCCCTCTTTAGCTGAACTTCCAACCTAAGAAGACTATGGTCTTGCACTTTCCAAGTTACCAGTGGAGTGAAGCAAGACTGTGCTTACTCCTGTGCTTTTTAGTATGAGGTTTTCAACAATGTTGTCATATACCTTCAAAAAGGATGAAAATGGCATTAAGTCAAATACCACACTGACAACAAATTATTTAACTTGAAAAGACTACATAGCAAGACTAAAGTGGAAGAAAGAGTTGCTGTGTAAGTCGTCATTCACAGATGATTGTGCACTCAATGCATCCTCTGTGGCTGAGATTTTTGTCTCAAAATTAGCACTAAACATCAAGTACAAGGAATGGAAAAAAAAAATTGAAGTGGCAGTATACTTTTCATGAATGTCCACATAGATGATAAGGTTGATGCATGCATTGCCAGAGCAAGGTCAGCATTTTGGAGGCTTCAGAAATATGTGGTAGAGAAGAGGTATTAGGCTCCCTACCAAAGTGAAAGTCTGTAGTCATTGTGCTGATCACATTGTTGTATGCCTATGAAACCTAGACAGTCTACCAGCACCATGGCAGGAAACTGAATGACTTCCATTTGAATTATCTTAGGATAATTCTAAAGATCACTTGGAAAGATATGGTACTAGACACTGAGATATTTTTTCAAGCTAAACTGCTAAGCATTCAAATATTACTGTAGAGAGTACAAGTACAATGGGCTGATCATGTTGTTTGAATACAAAACATATGTTTGCCTAAAAGGCTATTTTGCAGAGAACTCACACTAGGCAAGTACATCTATAATGGTGGTCAAAAGATGTGATACAAGGACACTCTTAATATCTCTCTGAAAACTTTGGTATTGATTTTGAGATGTGGGAGACACTGGATAGAATTGCCCAGCAAGGTGTGTCTGTATCAAAGAAAGTGCTGTGCTCCATGAGCAAAGTAGAATTTCAGTAACTCAAAAGAAATCTGAAATGCACAGATCTAGTGATATCTGCCTTTCAAATGGTCAAATATACTAGTCTTGCACAACCTATGGTAGAGCCTTCTGAACTTAGATCGATATGATCAATCACAGACAGATACACTGCAGATCAACCCCAACATTGTGATGTCATGTTGGTTCTCTTCCAACACTAAGGACAAACAACAAGTTTATGTTCTCATCTTTTCTCACCTGGATTATTGCCACAGGTTTCAAAATACTATCCTTACCTCAGATTTTTCTTCTTCAATCAGTCCTCTACACAGTCCCTACTTTAATATTTCTAAAGCATATCTTTGACAATGCCATACTCTGATCAAGAAGTTTAGGTGACTTCTAGTGCTTCTAGGATAAAATGCAACATTCTTTGACACTTAAAGTCTTTTATACTTTAGCCCCCACCTTCTTCTCTGCTCTCATTTCCCTTAGCACTTCCTCATACATTCTTCTTGTTGTTTATCCTTTGATTATAATCAAATTGCACTCCTTGTTACTCCTCATATGCTAAATTCTGTCTCCTAACTCTCCATGCTTATGTTTCCCCTAATGGAGCAAATTGATTTGGAATACTTTGCATGTGTATGCACACATACATAATACACACATACATATGCATACGCATATACATATATTCACACAAATACACACATATGTATATATGTATGTGTATATATCTATCTCCATGTAATTTACTTGTTTCCATTAAAGTTTTTAGTTTGTCTCCCTCCCTTCCCCCCCCCCCCCCCCGCAAAGTAATTCCTTGAAGGCAGAGATTTTTTTTTCCTTTGTTTCCCCATCAACTAGCCAGATATTTACCATGGAGAAAGTAGTTATAAAGATTTGCTGAGTTGAATTGTATTCCACCAAATCTCAAGTTGCACTTTCTTTGCATTTTTTGTTTGCTTTTTTGGTGATCTCAGCAATATAGTCCAAAATGCCAAAGTCACAAATCTCTGATATATGCCCATGGTGTGAGGTCCCCAAATAAGCTGTCATGCATTTGGGAGCCCCAAATCCAAAATTAATGGTGGAAAAATTGTAATAAAGAGAGGTGAACTGAAACTAGGTGACCACAAAATCAAGAAGTGGGAAGAATATGCAAGTATACTGAATAGAATGCTGAATCAAGTACTTAACTTGGTGTCAAGAAGACCCTCCCCAGGGACAGCTAGATGACAGTGGATAAAGCACTGGCCCTGGATTCAAGAGTACCTGAGTTGAAATCCAGCCTCAGACATTTGACACTTGCTAGCTGTGTGACCCTGGGCAAGTCACTTAACCCCCATTGCCCCGCAAAAACAAAATAAAACAGAACAAAACAAAAAAGAAAAAGAAGACCCGCCCCAGACACTTCTAAGTGTGTGACCATAGGCTAATCACTTCACTTTTGTTGACCTCAGTTTCTCACATGCAAATTGTTAATGGGGTTAGATTTGATGTCTTTTAGGGTCCCTTGAATCTATGATTTTATTATGCTAATAATTATCTTTTTTACATGCAGATATAAAGGGATCTAAGAATTTCTAAATAAAATCTCCCTGAAACTGGTGAGTGAGTACAGCATCATTGTTACATTGAATACTGATGCTTTTGAATTCCAAATATTCTTTCTTCTGTTGCTTTTCTTACTGTTGCCTGAAAAAATGAGATATTTACACAACTCTCTGTGGCGGAAATCCATTAAAAAATTCTGTTTAGAACCCCTGACTCATTCCAATCCAAAAAATGTTATTTTTCTACCATCATTCTATCTGTCTAATTCATTTAAAAATAATAATATTTAACTTCAAATCATTTCTTTACTCAACTATGCTGTTATATCCTTTCCAGGCCAACCTACATGTGAAAGCACTTTTTTTCTCCTTTTAATGTCTGAACAATTTAAGCACATAAAAAAAGAAACATTTTTTTCCAACCAATTTTTTTTTTGTAATGGTTTAATCACAGAGCACATTTGTAATAATCTTCCGATCTCAAGTTTTCTAGGAGACACCTTGGTGATGAAAATTCAGCCCCTATGATTAATGAAATTATGTCTATAAAACTTTCATATTGCCTCAGAGAAAAGTAGTTTTAAATGCAGCATAATAAATTTGCATTACTCTGAAGGAGAGGAGAATATATGCATACACACAAATGGAATTTTAGATAATACATAATTGCTAAAACTGGGCAAATGCTACAGAAACTAGCCATTATAAATGAAGGAAAGAAGAGAGGCTGGACTAATGACTCTCATGTACTTATCTTATTAGGCTTTATTTATATTCTTTTTTGATTCTGCAAATCAGCTTTCCCACAGTTGGTAGTAAGGTCTTGAAGTGAGACTTCAGCTTAATAGTCAACCCTGGGTCGCACGTCTATAAGTAATATTCTATCAGGATTTCTGTTACATGTCCTTGTTTTCAGTTGATAATTCAAAATAATATCTTTCTATAATCCAAAATGTGATATAACACATTTAGAGAAGTAAAATATATTATGAACTCAAATTATAATAAATGAGAAACAAAATATTTAAAGATTTGAAAATACTTCCATTGCATGAGCAACAAAACATCGTTGAGTATCTGGGAAATAGTACTGAAGAGTAAGAAGGAGAATACTCATCAAATAATGCAACTTTTTACATGTATCTATCAAGGGTCATTTCAATTCAATGTGTAACAGGAGTTAACTTTCTACCTTGTTTGTGGATCATCCTAGACCCATTCTATAAGGCTTTATGTACTAAAAGTTACTATCATAGAGCCTTTAACAATATGTTTGCATAAATGACAGGACAAAATTCAAAACACAAGTTGTTCTTTTATTGAAAAAATATGGGGGGCAGCTAGGTGGCACAGTGGATAAAGCACCGGCCCTGGATTCAGGAGGACCTGAGTTCAAAACCGGCCTCAGACACTTGACATTTACTAGCTGTGTGACCCTGGGCAAGTCACTTAACTCTTATTGGCCTACAAAAACAAAAACAGCAACAAAAAACCAAAAAAATATGGTACTAATAGCTAGCCTTTACAGAATTATTTAAGAATTGTGAAGTACTTTACAAATAGTCACTCATTTTATTCAGAGAATAACCTTGAGATTTGGGTGCTATTATTATGCCCAATTTAAAAATTAGGTAACTGAGGAAATAGAGGTTAAGTGAATCTCCCAGAGTCACATAACAAATAAATGTCTAAGGCTAGATATAAACTCAGGTCTTCCTGATTCAATATCTCTCCTTCATCTCCTGTGCCACTTATCTACCTCAGCCATTGGTGAATGGCTGTAAGAATATAAACCCTTAGAGGAAATGAATTATTTCATTTTGTCTTTTTAACTGCAGAGTTTAGAGCAGGGCTTTGTGTAGAGTATACACTAAATTAATAAATATTTATTGATTGACTGGATACATGGTTGAAGCATACAAAGAACCAATTCTTAAAAGAACTGAAAACTGTAAAACTCATGTAATTTTGCCTAAATGCATAATATTAGAACTCAAAAAGACATTTCATAACCAGCAAATTGGCAATAATGATAGAAAATTTGAAGTAGTCTATGATGGAAGGGTGCTTGGAATATTGGTACATTAGCTTTTGGTAGATCTCTGAATTTATATAACTATTATTTTGTTGTTGTTATTGTTATTGTTGTTCTTGTTATTCTTATTTTGCTTTTTGTTTGTTTTTGTGTGGCAATGAGGATTAAGTGACTTGCCCAGGGTCACACAGCTAGTAAGGGTCAAGTGTCTGAGGCTGGATTTGAAATTAGGTCTTCCTGAATCCAGGGCTGGTACTTTATCCACTGCACCACCTAGCTGCCCCTATATAACCATTCTGAAAGGAAATGTGTAATTATGATTTAAAAATGACAAACCTATCCATATACTTTTACTGAGAGATTACATTGGTAGATCTTTATACCAGTGAGGTGACAGATACAAAAAAGAACTGTCTTATATACACCCTAATATATGTAGCATCTCTTTTAGTATAATAGCAAAGAAATGGAAACAAAGAAAATAGGGAATGGGTTAAACAAGTTGAGGGACATGAATATAAAGGAGTATTATTGTCCTTTAAGAAATACCAAAAGTAAAGAATGACATGACATGTGTGGATTGGCAAAGATAATGGAGTAGAAGGAAGCAGAACAGCCAAGTCCCTCCCTAAAAGTACTCTAACAAAGATTGAGAAAGAGCACCAGCCTGCTTTGTAATCAGGATATCCAAGGAGGAACCACAGTAGGTCAAATTTCTGGCCTAAGATCATCTGTATACAGGAAGTTGACAAGTAATGGGTCTGAAATTCTGTCACACTAGGATAAAGATTGTTGGTTCAGCCCCTAGAGGGAGAAGGAAGGTGGGCCTGCGACTCTCTTGCTCTGATCTTTGAAGAGGATATTAAACTTGGAATAGGGAAAAGTAAACAGAAGAGGACCTGAAGTCTAAGCTGAGACTACACAGCTGTTTCTCTGAACCTGTAGGGTGTCCCTGCTAAGTAAAAGGTATCGAGGCCAACACTATTTGCTGGTGTTCAAACTGAGCGCAAGCTTGAAGTTGTTATCAAGACCAAAAATGAGGTCTAGAA
Organism: Dromiciops gliroides; assembly: GCF_019393635.1. Classification (NCBI taxonomy): domain Eukaryota; kingdom Metazoa; phylum Chordata; class Mammalia; order Microbiotheria; family Microbiotheriidae; genus Dromiciops; species Dromiciops gliroides. Next base: position 722,048,715 of record NC_057861.1, read on the forward strand.
ACTGTATAAGTTATTCCAGAAGGGCTAGTAATCAGGTCATGCCTTAGATCCAACTGAAAAAAGAAGGCAGAAAGTTTTCAACTTTAATTTGAGCTACCCATTGGATTCTCAAAAACCATAAGAGCCAGAATTGGTTTATTGATTTGAGACTTGGAAAGTGTTTTAAAAATGTCATATCATTTCATCTTGACAACTACCCTGGAAGGCAACTACTATTATTATCCTCATTTTCCAGATGAGGAAAATGAGGCAAACAAAATTAAATGACTTGCCCTGAGTAACACTCCTAGTAAATGTATCAGAAATTAAGTCTCCCCGAGTCTATGCTCAACACACTATATAAAAGCAGAGAACATAGAAGCAGGACACTAGATTCATATAAGACCCCAAAACTTCCTCTAGAAGTGTGCAGAACTGGGATCAAATACACAGTCCTAGCTCAGTAAGGATGGAAGAGTGAAAAATCAAGATCACAAACTCAAAAACAAGTGAATAACTCCCAAACATCTAAAAGCAAAGCCTCAAAGAAAAAATACAGTTTGTGAACCAAGTCAAGTAGAATTCCTGAAAAAAATAAGAACATATTTTTAAAAGAGTTAAATGATATTATAAATGAAATGATTACTGTGCAAGAAGGAATTGGAAAACAAATGAGGGTTAAGAAGGAAACTTTTAGAAGTGCTGGGCTTGGGGAGCAGGAAGCACTTAAATAGCTTTTTATGTTGTTAGTCAAGAAGATATGACTGAGGTTAGAAATGTTTCCATTGCAGGATTTATATGTTTAAGTAAAATTTAATTGCTATTATAAAGTAGTTTGGTAAAAGTTGCCTTCTTTAGTTTGATGAATAAAATAACGTTCTTTATAATTATTAACTATATGTTCAATTAAAAAAAAAAACTCCCTAGGTCTACACAATAATGAAATGTGCTGCCCTATCAATCAATCAACCAATAAAGAAAAAAGAAACTTACTATGTGCCTCCAACACTGTTGTGTTTGGAAGCATGAATACAAATAAAGTTTAATAACTAGTCCAATCCCTACCTTCTAGGAACTCATTTTCTAGGGCCAGAGTTCACAGATAGAGTGGTACATACAGGGCCATGTAAGTTCTTGGCAAACATGTAGAAAGCCAACTCGTCCCTCAGAATTACAGTGACACTGATGACTTCTGATAACAATATCATGCTTTTCCTGGTTTGCCCTGACATTTCATGATGTTCAATCATTGCCAAATGCATAATCTCTGCCTGCCATATTGGAGTGGCATGTAGTATCTGCTAGGGCTTGCTCCCCGCCTGCTCTCATTTGACTGAAGCTTGATGATATGCTGCTGATTCTGCTTAAGTGTCATTGCTTTATGGAGATACCACAGGTATATATTTGTTCAATGACACACAGCCTACCTTCAAGTCCCATCCTGGACTTCATCCCTGAAACTCCCTAAGGCTCTGATAGTGATGGTTTTGCCTTATCTTGCTTAGTTTCAGGTTGTGGAATATGTAGACAAGGGCATTAAGCTTCAGTGTCTTTGGGTGTAATCTTGGCAAATAACACATTTGTATTGTCCTATATTGATGTATTGGTCCTATAAAACAAGAACTTTGGCTCCCACCATAGGACCTTACAGAGCTATCTCTGTTACTGCTTAAAGTATTTTCTTAAGATACCTGTTTACATGGTTTCAGTGGGCTAGATGGAAGGTGGAACAGATTTGATGAAGAAATGGCTAGGGATAGTTTCACAGAGGCACTAGTATTTGAGCTGGGTATGTTTCCTTGACTGAAAGGAAGGACTTCAACAGACTGCATTTACAGGTAGAAGTCCATTTCAACATAAGTTCTGACCAAAGGTAAAAGTATGAAATGAAGTGTTGTCCAATTTATCTAGAATGTAAAACATGTAAAGAAGAATAGGATAAATACATCATTAAAAGTGCTGGACACATAGATCATAAACAGCTTGTAGAAGGCTTTGACTGCTAGAAATAGGAGTTTATACTATATTTGCTTGCAATGATTGAAAATCGATATTTTTTTTTTGGAGAGAAAGATGGATGTGGTGAAAGTGGTCACAGGAACTGGCTCAGCCAGTGATGTAGATAATGGACTGGAGAAGTTATAAGGTGTGTTGTCCTCCTCTAATGAATATTTCTTTTAAAAAGTAGAAAGAGTTTAAAAATTCAGGAATTGAATACAGTATATGAAACAGGCTCTGGTTTTGTATTTTTTCATTATTATAGTTTTCTCCATCTGAATGGTGGATTTAGGTGGGTAGGAGTTACTGTCCTGTTCTATAATTTACTTTCTTTCATTCCAGGCATGAACAAATAGTTCTCTCACTCCACACCTCAATAGTAACTATGCCACCATACCTCAGTACTAATCCAGCCATACACTGACTCCCTCACTATTTCATCCTTCTATTTATAACCATGGAAGCACTATTTCATGGGCATCTCTCCAAACTATCTTTCTAGCATTCCCCCATTTTTCTGAAACAAGAACAAGAACATCTTCCCACAAACATCAGCTCTACTTTTGTGCTACAAAAATCCCAGATATCAGACCACTCCTGAAACCTCCAAAGGGGCTAAGACTCTACAGTAGTCTTATAACAATAGTTATATAAGCCTGCACAATTATAGGTGCCTGCCTTCCTCCATGGATTAAAGACAGAACTGCACCATCCCTTGGATACTGAAGCAGCAGGAAGGCAGGAAGGCAAGAAGGAAAGGAGGGAAAGAGGAAGGAAGGAAAGGAAGAAGGAAGGAAGGAAGTGAGGAAGGAAAGAAAGAAAAATATATTGATGCTTATTATGTACCAGAAACTTTTCTAAATGCAGCAAATACAAATACAAATGAAAAGAAAAATAACTTCTGCCCTCAGAGAAAGCACATTCAAATGGGGGAAGACATTGCATAAAAAGGCAATAAAAATGAAATGCATCAGGGATGAAGGTCCTTGGTTGTAGGGGCATGATTTAGAAATTTTAAAAGTCATGAAAGTGGGTAGGGAGGCTGCTTGATTTTTCACAAATGATGTGGCATGATTATTTCAAAATATCAAATACCAGAACAAGGACATTCAAAATACATGTTAAATATAGAGATCTGAACAATGTTCCTAATTAGGGAAAAACTGTTCTAAACAATGGGACTTCATTTACCTTAGCACAAGGTTAGGGATGTGATGAATCCAACATTCTCTTCATCTTTCTGTAGTCCAAGGGTCTGTGACTTCATGTATGTAGGTGCTTCCTCAGTGGTGCATATTTCTATTAGATGGATTTTAAGAGTTACCACAACCATTCTCTCTGCGTCCCATTACAGGGGGGTGGGGATACAGTAAAACTCTTTAGAGATTCTACTAAATTTTTGTTACAGAGAGAAATTAAAACAATTGTATATAGGCTTATGTATTAATGTAAATTGTATATATTCTTATGATTCCATGTATGAAATGATGCTATTTCTCATCAAACAGCCAGTAAAGTTCCCCAGAAAGTAACTTCATCACCCTGGCTACAATACTTTATCTCTATTTTCAAAACACGTCTTGCTACAATTTCATTGCACACCAAGTCAAATAATACCTGGGTAGGAAAAAACAGAAAGCTTAGTAAGATCCTGTTTTACTCCAAGAGGATTTTAACAATAAACTTGCCTATGTAGGATCATGATAAATTGATTTGCTACTGGGTAATATAACCCTTAACTAGTATGATGGATATTTCTGCTTTGCAAGGAAAACTGAAATACTGAAAACTGTTTAAAATTGTAAATCAGATGAAACAGTCTCCTGAAGATTTTCTAGAGGTCAGTGTGCTTCTGTATATCAAACGTTTGAAGGAAATATTTAAAATAATGCTTTTTAAAACCAGATAATAACACAAAAGCAGTTGGCATAACTTTTGTAAAAAAAAAATGTACAGAACAAGATTGTGCTTAAAAATGCCTCTCCCATATTGTAATAGCAGACTTGAGTAATTGCTTTTCAAAGCTCCTCCTGAATGCTAATTACCAAGGTCACAATGTGCATCAAGTCCTTTAACAACTGAAATCCTTGGGGCTTAGAATTCATTAAAACATGGGACACTCGTTTTCCAAAGATTCATCATGTAATTGGTGCTAAAATATATTGGGAATAAAAGGTGAGGTCTCCCTAACCTGGTATCCACATGAAAAATACAAGTGATATAGAAATTTCTTGGAGTCTTATTATTATGATATTATTATGAGTAGCACCTAGATGAGTGGTAGACTAATCTACCTAGGGAATTATTAGAAACACAAGATGGTAAAATACTTTACATGTTAATATTTGCACACCCATATATATATATATATATATATATATATGAAATAAATGAGTATACACTTTCATAAACCACAAACACATATGTGTGTATATGTATATACGGATACTCAAATGTGTGTCTGTGTGTATATTATGAGAAAAGGCCTTATATGGAAGGTAGTATTTGAGATGAACTGGGAAGGACATTAGGAATTTAAAGAGGGAAAACAAGGACAGTCTTTTCCAGGCATGGAAGACAGACTGTGCAAAATTAAGGAGCCAGGAGATGAACTGTTGTTCTTATCTATTCAAAATCTCATATTTATTCCCTCCTCTCCAGTCACACAACCACTATGCTCATTCAGATCCATATTACTTCTCAACTAAACTGCTGTAATAGCCTTTTAATTGGTGTCACTTCTTCAAGTCTCTTCCCTCCCCATCCCATCCTCTCTACTCAGCTGCCAAAATGATATACTTACAGCACAGTTCTTTTCATGTCATCCCCCACCTAATCCTCAATAAAATCCAGTAGTTCCTTGTTGCCTCTAGGGTCAAATATAAATTCTTCTATTTGACATTTTAAATCTCATCCCAACCATGGGCCAGAATACTTTTACAGGCTTCTTGGCACATTCTCTCTTATTCTTCAATGTAAAGAGTACTGGCCCACATAATTTTCTAAATACACAACATTTCATAGCCTATTTCTAAGCTACCGCAATGGTTCTTCCCCATGTACACCTTCTCTGCCTCTATGTCTTAGAATCCCTGATTTCATACAGGATTCAGTTCAAGTGTCGCCTTCTACAAGAGGGATTTAATAGTACCTCATACAGATCCATTCCCTCCTTTAACTATTCATTCATTTTGTATTTATGGTCCATTTACTTGATTATTACATTTGTTACCCCATTAGTATGTAAGTTCCTTGTGGGCAGGCACTGTTTGTTTTGGTCTTTGTATATCCACAGTTATAAGTAAATGCTTCATGAATGATTGTTGACAATCTTGATTAAGGAAAGTATAAAAAAGTAAGTGGAAATTAGTAAAGATTTAAATGCCAAATATAAGATGTCATATTTCCACCTTAAGGCAATAGAGGAACACCATATTTTATTGAATAAGGTAGTGACATGGTCACATCTTTGCTTTCAGAATATAATTTTGGTGGCAGATTGGAGGGTAACTTCAAAAGGGGAGAGATCAGAATCAGTAATGTCAATTAGGAGACTATTTCAATAGTCCAGTTGAGACATAATGGGGATCTGAAATCAGATGGTGGAGAGAGAAAAGGTTGTAAATGAGAACTGTGGAGGCAGAATCATTTGGACTGCATAACTGGTTCGATATATGAGGTTGGAGAAAATGATGAATCATGGATACCTCTGAGCATTGAATGAATTTGACTGACTGTAAAGGTGTTTATAACCTTGATGGAAATAAGGGAGTTCAGAAAATTGGTAGGTTTTGGAACAAAAAATATATTCTAGTTTGCACTTATTAAATTTGAGATGCCCACTGGAAATGATATCCCATTTGACATGTTCAATAAACAATTGGTGATTCAGGTCTAGATATTATGAGAGAGATTAAGTGTGGATACATAAAAATCTGAGTCATTTATCTAGAAATCTATCTTATGGGGACTAAAGAAGATACCAAGACAAGGAATATATACAGAAAAAATTTAGAGAGTGAAGGACAGAGCCCTGGGGAGCATCTTCATTTGTGTGGTGTGCTACTGATACTGATCCAGGAGAGGAGACAGAGAAGGAATGGTCAGGCAGGTAAGAAGTAAACCAAGGACGAGTAGTGTCACAAAAACCAAATAAGAGAAAGTATGTAGGAGCTGTAAATAGTCACACATATCAAATATTTCAGAGCTATCCAACTGGATAAGGACTAAGAAGCTGCCATGGGATTTGGAAATAAGGAGATCTTTGGTAAATTTGAAGGGAAAAATTCCAGTTGAACTATGATTCAGAAGATATCTCTCAAAAGATTGTACAGTTTGAGAAGGGAGAAAAAGAGACAACAAAATCAGTAACCTTTTTTTTTAATTAATAAAGTATTTTATTTTTTTTCTGTTACATGTAAAGATAGAGATAGTTCTCAACTTTTGTTTATACAAGCTTTACAATTTCAGATTTTTCTCCCTCCCTCCCCTCCCTCCCCCCTCCCCTATACAGCAGGTAATCTGATATAGGTTATATATATATATATATATACAAATAATAACATTAAACATATTTCAATCAGTAACCTTTTTCTAGAATTTTAGCTGAGAATGGGAATAGTGTTAGAATAGTTGAAACAATAGCCATGTCAAGCAGGAAGTGGGGTTAAGGATATGCTGGATCTGGGTATATTTGTAAGCAAATATGATATGAAATGAAAGGAGCCAATAAATGGGGAAGGAAGAGGGGATAATAAAGTGAGTAATCGATCAGAGGAAATGGAAGGGGTTAGGACTGACTGGCCTCTTAAAGGAGAAGGTCAAAGTCTTCATCAGAGCCTGGAAGGAGGACAGAAGGGAGGTGATGTCAGCAGGTTTTGAAATGTAGATGGGAAAGAAGAGGGAGCTCAGAGAAAATCACCTCTCTCTAATCAACAAATGATGATGTGGTCTTCAGTGGAAAGGATAAGGAATGTGATTATATTGTGATTTTAGGGAAAGAAGCAAAGGATCCTTAGATGTTTAGTATTGATATGATCATGAGCAAGTCACTTAACCTCCAAGAGAAACCTTAATTAATTCAAAAACATATTTTAATAATGTTTGGACCACCTACTTCACAATGTCTTTAAATACATTGCATACTAGCTTACTTGAGAATTTGATCCTTAAAGATCTCCCTTTTATTAACTTTATTCATTAGAATCTATTCTATAACCTACTATATATTAATATGTATATACATATATGTATATATTTATATATCAAGTCCTTTCCATCCTTCAGAAATTCATATTGGACCCTACCATCTCTTCAAATTATTATCCTACACATTTCCTGCCTAGGAAATACCCAGAAAATAAATGCCTGGGAAAAGTGAATCAAATTCATTGCTAAAGTAACAAACTACTATGGTAGTCATCACTTCTCTCAGGGGACAATATAATTCTGCAGGTATATGTGGAGTACAACCCTAATGCTGAGGTTTCCTGGTAGGAGAAAAAAACAAACAAACAACTCTGATTGCTAAAGACTTATACATTTCTTTGAGATTCTCACAGTCCACAAGACTCACAGTGCTAGTGAAAGGCAGGTTCTGGGTTTGCCTTTCTGTGTCATGTCTTTGTTTCCTCATGTTTCTTAGCTCTGGCTTCTGCTTTATCTCAAAACTTTTTAACATTATATTAATACTTTCTTTTTTTTTTCCTCCAGGAAATTTCAGAACAGAATTTCTCTTTTTGTCACTCCTTACTATTCTGAGGATATTGCTTTCTATTCCTAATGCTTCTTTCTTGGTTCAGTAAGCCCTTGCTGCTGCAGATCTCATATTATTCCTGCTATTTCTCTTATTTGTTATTTTAGGGTACTTCAAACATGGAATTTGCATCCATCCTCTCATTTGCCATTGTATGAATTGTTTTATTCTCTTAAACAATTGCATCGATCGTAGCAATGGCATCAAATGATGATGACCCACTCCTGTGTAGATAGAAGAGAATAAAGTACAAAAGATTTTGGGGGACAGAGTCTGGGAGAGTAGTAATATTTGAAAGATTGTGAGGAGTATGTTTTGGTTGTTGGTACATGGAATTGAATATGCTTATACCTTTTCCTTCATTAGAATCTTTTACCAAAGGTATGCAAACATGCCATGACTATCTTACCTAGGTCAATATGATAGAGGAAAGGATACTTAGAAAGTAGATGCTATTTTCATGTAACTAGTCGAAATGAGACAAGTCACAGGTTGAATTAAAGGGCATTTCATATAATTGTGCAGCCATTACTGTATGGGAGAAGAGGCATTGAAAGAGAAGAGAGGGTACTTTATACTTCTGTTAGATGTAAATCTATCCATAAGTTAATTGTTTTTGTGCAAAATAAATTCAGCATCTGAAAAGGGAGCTCAGCCCAAGCAAAATCTTCAGAATTCATGGAAGAACATAACTACAATTATGTGGGTAAATTGGGGCTTTATCATTCATAAATATACCATATTTTCCATCAGCTTGCTGACCCATTTTAAAGCATATGTAGGTGGCTGGGTGGAGTAGGTACTTTGTGTCTTCCCCCAACCTTCTCCCTATATCTTACTCATCTTGGCTTTATGCCTATATCAGTGTAAGGAATCAATTGGCTGAAAAGGTGAATATGTGTTAATTTAAACACAATCTAAGTTCTGCATATGTAGGCAAATATCTGCTGTGTTTTTTTCTTGTAAATAAACTTTCATTGATCTGTTTTATTTTGATATCATCTATGTTTCCCAGGGTATTCTACCACTTCCCTATATTTCCTGGAGCAAGTTACTAAAAAAACCTCACTTAAACAAACATATGTTTACAAAATTCTAGATCTCTCTATGTATCTGGGGAAAGCACAATAGCTGAGAAATGTATACTTTCCTTTAATGATATTACCATTCTTCAAAAAGGTAAAGGAATGACAAGGGAGGATGCTATTGTGGAATGGTCTTGGCCTAAAAGAAAGACATATTAGTGGAAGAAGTAGAAATGATGGTCAATTTGAAGTCAAGTGACTATTCTATCATACAGTTTGTTATAAAGGGGAGGAAAATACAATACCTTGTGAAAATAAACCCTAGATTTTGGGAGAGGATTGAAAAGCATTAAGAGAAGTAGGGACAAAACCCTAGGAAATAATAGAATGTGAAATTCTGAAGTCAGAAAATGTAATTGTAGAGACACAGAGGGAGCTGCTTAAAGGGGCTGATGTGAATGTACACAGAAGCCATTGAAAAGTTCAGATTTTAGATTTCATTTCATCCATGGTAAATGACTTGAAAATATGTCTAAGAAATAAGTAATCATTTCCTTCTTTGGAAAACTGGTTGTTACTATCCCACAACTCCACATTTTTTGTGGAACAGCTTTTTAGACAGCTACATGATAGAGTGGTTGGAGCTCTGGACCACAAGTCAGGAATATGAGTTCAAAGCTGGTCTCAGAAATTTCCAGGCTCTGTGATGCTCATCAAGTCATTTAACTGCTATCTACCTCACTTTCCTTGCCTACAAAATGGGGATTATAATAGCTGCTTCCATGCAATTTTGTTGAAAGAATAAAATGAAATATTCTTTGAGTTTTTCATTGTTGCAACACTATAAAATGCCTCCTATTATTTGCCATTACTAATTTATAATGATATTATTATGTCAACTCTCAATAGATTTGGAGTATCAGATTTTTATTGGATAGGTTTAATGCAAATAGTTTCCCCCAATATGTCTTTTCTTCTCATTATGTCTTTATTGTGCTTTTTTTCATTTTTACAAAAGCTTCTTGGTTTATTGTAATAACTCTTGTCATTTGGGGGGGGTGACTATTTCTATTAACTGAATCCTCATTGAATTCGTCTATCCAAAGCTCTGAAAACAATATGTTTTATTCTGCTCTATCTTATGATTTGATTTTAAAAATTTAGACATTTTATCCATTTGGGATTCATTGTGGCATATTGGTCAAAGTTGGTTCTGTTCTACATTTATCCTTGATCACACTGTTTTCTGTTTTCCCACATCCTATTAAATTCTTTGTATTATTTGTTTCATTCAAAACAGGCTCTGCTTTCAGCCAAACCCTCACATCCATCACTGTGGTGAGCAACTCCTGTGAAGAAGGGGAAAGCCAACTCACAAATTGCTGACCAAATGACACAGACAGAATGGGCAATCTATCCTGGCAGAAACAGTAAAGATCCCTGAGGGAAAGAGATGAAATGGCATGTGCCAGGCTCGTCAAACCACCACCTTACCCACAATGTCTTCTCAGAAAGTGATGGAGAAATCCCAGGATTCTTAGCCAAGGCTTTTAGGAAATGGCAGTACCCCCAAGAACACTATCCCTGTTTTCAAACAGAGCATTATAATCATTACTGAGTCAAGAAATCATTGTGGAGAAGGGCTTATCTTCCTTACCACTACCAACATAAGCAGCTGACCAATAATCACAAATGAGAGTCCTTAAAATGACAGCACCCTCTAAACCATTATTTCTCCTTCCTGCTCAGCCCTCACAGCCATCATTCTAGCAGACACACTGTAGACATTTGACCTGGCTACAGATTCTATCCAACTGTAGCCACAGTCACTGAAGACTCATAAAAGAAAGTTTATCCTCCCAAAGTCTTTGGCACTGCCAAATGGTTCGATATGAACAAGTATATTATCAGTGGAAATGATATCAAAGATGATATTTTATCATCTGCTTTTCAACTGCACCCAAATGACTACAAAACATTTCCAACTGACTTGAGGTTGAAATCTTATACATATTATCTACTCCATTAGAAAGAACTTCCTGAAAGTAGTATCACTTTTAACTTTCTCTGTTTCTCCAGTGTTTTGTACAATGCTTTAGACATTGTAAAGCTCAGTGGTTTTCTTTTGACTCATTCATCCATTTATTTCTAGGTTTTGATTATCTCAACTATTCTGCTTTTCTCTTTGTATGTGCGGTTTTGTTTGTTTTTACTCTAGCTACTTCATTATGATACAAATCTGGTAGTACAAAATCTTACTTCTTCCTCCTATTAAAAAAAAAAAGACTTTATCTTTAAAAACTTCTATTCCTCTAAATGAAATGTGTAATGAGTTATCTAATTCTTTAAAGTATCCCTTTGATAATTTGATTGTGGTAATGTAGCAAATTTAGAACTCTATATACAATAAAATACAGGAATAAAATATTCCAAAGTATCATGGTTTATCTGTGAACATTAAAGATCTTTCTTTCCAATTATGTAAGTCTTTATTAAAAGAAAAAGTGCCATAGAGTTATAGTACTCAAATTCCTGTGAGGGTCTTAATAGCTTAATTTCAAGATTTTTATAGTATTTTTTGTTGTTATCTTTATGTAGTACCTCTTGGGTTTTGTTGGTAATATACAAAAAAGCTAATTGTGTATATGACTTTTGTGTTCTGTTATTTTAATGTAGTTGTCTCAATTTTTATTGATCCTTATAAATTCTCTAATTAAGCCATCATATCAGCTATAAGATGTCATAATTTGCCCCCTATTTGCCTGTACTTATGCCCTTAATTTCATATCAAAATCATTTACTGGAACATGCCCTTTTAATTACAAGGAAGGAAAGAATTTGAGTAAATCTAACTCTCAGAATCTCCATGTCTTGCCAAAGATACAACATTCTACAACTATAGTCCTCCACCTCTATACTGTTTTGGAGGGCCCAGATTGAAAGATATCATAGTATAATGGAGAGATCACTGAGTCAGACCATCTGGGTTCAAATCTTAAATTTGTTGCAACCTCTGTGACTTTGGATAAGTTATATAAGTTCTCTATATGTCAATTCTTAATCTCTAAAATAAGAGCCTTGGAATTCAAGTTGTATTTGAAATCATTCCTGGTTCTACAATTCTGCATTTGACAATGAAAGTGAAAAATATGCTTATAATTTATTGCTTTCTTCTTTTGGATAATTAGTTCATGTGTCAAACATACATATCAGGTACATTTACAAAATTTTTGTATCAGATCCTCATGATATTTATGCAAATTGAAGAGGACAACAAAGGCAAATGGAAGCTTTTGGATTTTAAATAGGACTTTATGAATGGAGGCAAGGGCATTCTCTGGGTATTTAAATAACACATTGGAATTAAGTCCTCCTAATGGAACATTATCATTTATGTGACATTTTCAAAGGCACCTATAACAATATCCTGGAGAAGCTGTTGGGTGTTGTCTGATTACAGAGACCTTTTTATTATTCTTAATGGAACCCTTAGAAGAAATTATAATGTAGGAAAACAGGTGGTTTTCCCAGCATTTTAATAATAGGGAGATAATGAAGCCTTTGTCTTAACATTCAATTAATAAACTGTACCCCTCTGATTCATAACCAGCAATGGCTTTTTGGTGAATAATCAGTCTGCCAATATTTGTCAAACATTTATCACTAAATTGCTATCATTTGGATTACAGATGTACTTAGTTCACCAACCCCCCCCCCCCGACTTTTCCCAAGAGCCTTGGGTAAATGCATCACTCTTTGAAAGAAAATTAGGGTTTAAGAGTTCTGATTTAAATATATTAGCAGGAATTTCATACTGTAACATCCACCTTGTTTTGAAGGGCTAAACACTTTTAACAAAAAAATTGTGTCTAAGTGGTTTGTTTTCCACATTGCTTTGCAGTTGACAGAGGAAGTTAAAGATGTAAAATCCTAAATGGATGAGATGGTAAGGGAATTGGGGAATTAATCCACAGGGATTGGAGTATATCCCACTGCTACTATGCTTCAATATGTACAATCTCCCTGTCAACACTAATTCTTTATTTTTGCTCTTTTTTCCTTTTGTTTCATTTTTCCTTTCTTTTCTTAAAAATCAAATGAATTGTGTTGCTTGTATTATTTTGTATCAGATGAACTTAATTTTACATCACATGTAGTATATTCAAGAGCTTTCATATAGCATTCTAGGAGACTCACAGAATTTCATATTTGGAAAACCTCTTTAGTCCAGCCAAAATGCCTTTCTTCTTCTACCACACACTTTACTCCTTTAATTTTAATGCTTTTACATTTGTTGTCCCCATCAGTCAATCAATAAATCAGTCTTTTAGTAGTCCTTCATTATCCTCACTTTTGCCCTTTCATCAAGTTGCAGCTCAAGTGGGACCTTTTTCATGAAAACATTCTTTATTCCACAGAAGCTAGTGTCACTGCACTCCAAAATTAATTTATATTTAATTTTTATATATTTTATTTATACTTATAAAAATACAAACATTGTATGGTATAGTAGAGAGCTGAGCACAAAACCAATAAAATTGGGGTCTATTTTTTTGCCTTTAACAAATACTGGATGTGTGAAAAGTCCCTTAACCTCCACTGTTCTAGGTAACTCCCTGAGACTATAAATACAGAAAAAGTAGCCACCTGTGTGGGTGAAGGGAATTTCCTCAGAGTTCCCTAAACCAATAACACCACAGGTCTAGTTTCTTTCCTTATACAAGTAATTACATGTTGTCTCTTTAGAAAGATTGTAAACTTTTTGAAAGTAAAAATTATTTTATTTTTGTTTTTGTATCCCAAGTGCCTAATGCAGTCCCTAAAACATAAGAGATGCTTAATAAATGCTCTTTGATTGACTAATTTCAATGATTATGTCATTCAACCTTTTAAGGAATAACATCCATAAATCACAAAAAGGAAGAAAGGACCTACATGTGTAAAATATTTATTGCAGCTCTTTTTGGGTGGCAAATAATTTGAAACTGAGAGGATGTCCATCATTTGGGGAATGGTTGAACAAGTTGTGGTATATGAATGCAATGGAATACTATTGTACTATATGAAATGATGAGCAGGCAGATTTCAGAAAAACTGAAAGACTTGCATGAACTGATGCAAAGAAAAGTGAACAGAACCAGGAACACACTGAATCATCAGGAACATTGTGTGATGATCAACCATGAACAACTTACCTCTTTTTGGTAATAGAATCATCCAAGACAGTTCCAAAGGACTCATGAGGGAAATGCTATCCACATCCAGAGAAAGAATGTATGGAGTCTGAATACAGATTGAAACAAACCATTTTCACTTTTTATGGTTCTTTTTTTTTTGACATGTTTTTTCTTTTACAACATGACTAATATGGAAATATGTTTTACAAGACTGCCTATATATAACCTATATAAAAATGTTTACTATCTTAGGTAGAGGGTGGCGAAGGAGGGAGGGAAATAATTTGGAACTTAAATTGTTTAAAAAAGAAATGTTAAGAATGCATGTAATTAGAAAAATAAAATACTATTTTAAAAAAAGAAAACCATCTATAACACCTCTGACAATTTTCTCTTCTTGTCTTTACTTAAAGACTTCTAAAGAGAAGGATCAATTTCTTTGATTGGCTGTACATTACATTTGTTGGATAGTTCTAAGTTCTGTAGCTATGTCTTTAGATTATTCTTTCTCTTTAGATTAATCATTAATATGACCCTGTGCAACTTCTACCCATTGCTCTCAGCTCTATCTTCTGGAACAAAGCAGAATAAGCACCTGCTTCCAATCAACATGCACAGTGATTTCTCCAAACTGTTACTATTATATTATATATTTAGGTAATGTTAGAGAAGAATGAAGCCTCTTTGCTGTGTACTACTTATGTGACCTTTGGTAAATCATTTAACCTATATGGGTCTCAGTTTTTTCTTCTCTATAAGTTAAGAATTGGACTATTGGACTAGATGCCCTCTAAGATTCCTTCTAGGTCTAAATCTATGAATTTTGATCCCAAGTCTATTTCTTTTTCCAAAAATTAGATTTTCAGTTTCTTGAAGAGCTATCGTGTTTTCTTGAGTCCCCCTCCCCACCCCCGCCAATCTAGGCTAACCATTCCTAGTTCATTAAACAAAGGTATGAAGATCTCACTATATTGATCATAATTCTTCACCATTCCCCAGCTTTAACAATGTTGCTTACTTGATGTGACATTCAATAACTCTCACTTGAACACAAAATAGCTTGTGTGGTATGACCAGAATAGAGTAAAGTAAAATAATCTTCTCTTTACCTCTCCAATTTGTAATACTAGGCCTCACTAAATATACCCTGTCTTTTTTTTCTATCATTTACACATGCCACTTATGGAGCTGCTTATCTGTTCCTTCCCTGTACCCATATACCTAGATGATTCTCAGAAAAGCTGTTTAACCATGCTTCCTTAAAAAAGTGATTTTTTCTGAACCCAAATGTAAACACTACATTTATCCTAATGAAAGTTTAATAGACTTGGCTCAATATTCTACTCTTACCTTTAGACAATCTCCCTATTACTTATGAAGTAGCTATCCTTCCTTCCTTCCTTTTCTTTCCTTTCTTCCATAATAGGTACTTGAAGATTATAGATTGATAGTCACCTAACAATCTTCTCATAAATCTATTAGAACTGGATGAGTCATTGATAGAAGTTGCTCTATAAATGAATGATTCTACTCAGTAGAGATCCCAGCATAGAAAAAATAGTGAAAAGTTTCAATTTGTGGTGTTTCTATCATCCCTTTTCCACACTGCGTACTCAACAGAGTGCCCATGACAGCATGGCACTATTTATTTTGTAATGTGGACACCTGTGCTTTGGCTACAGACTGAGACAGCAGAGTCATTCCACATAGTCCATTGAACAGCAAATAGAGGAGATCATTGTTTCTAGGCATGTAATTTATAACTGAAAGACTTAGTGTGATTGTACATCTAAAGAACACTGAAGAAAAAGACAAAGGGGAAAGTTCAGTAACTCCAAGAAAGAATACAGCTCCTTGAAATGATTCACCTTTGAAGTTGCAAATATGTACCCTATTTTCATTCCCATAAAATTTCTGGTAGGAAATGAAATTTGTACTACAAATACATCCCATGGTTGACTGTATTGTTACCTCTCTATGTACTTAGCCCAATTTCAGGCAAATAATAACATTATACATGCTTAATGAATATTGTTTTTGTCATTAACTGTTATTCTTTCCAACCAACCCATCAATATTTTCCAAGAGAACAAAGGGAGAAATTTGTATATGATTAATGTCAATGAAAAGCTTCTGATGTTAATATTCCTATTTTATAAGAACAATGTACTTCCCAGGCTCATAAGACATTGGTCTAATCCAGTCCTTTCTCTGTTTTGTGTATGTTCAGATTCAATTCAAACAAGACATTTATTAAGTGCCCACTATGTGTAATATTAATGACTAAGATTTAGTCAGTAAATTAATAATGATTAAATGATTACTTTGTGCCAAGTTATGTTCTAAGTAATGGCAATACAAAGAAAGGCAAAGCCAACTGCCGCTCCTCCCAAATAGTCCATAATCTCAAGTGGCCCAAAGTCTCATGGGGAGCATCAAAATATAAATAACTATGAACAAATAAAAATACACAGGGTAAGTACGAAGTAGTCAACAGTATGAGGGAATTAGCATTAATGAGACTAATGAAAGATTCCTGGTAAAAAGGTAGGATATTAGTTGGGAAATGAAGCAAGCCAAGGGCACCAGATAATGGTGGTAACAAAAGAGAATTCCTGGTATAGGGATAGCCAGTGAAATGCCATATTTAGGAGATGTGGAGTGTTTCTTTAGATGGATATCAAGGAGTACAGTGCACTGAATAAGAATATAGACAAATGTAGAGTAAGGTGGAAGATGACTTTGAATGTTAGGGGGATACATTAAACTCCATACAGAGGATTTTGTATTTGATCATGCGGTTGTTAGAAGTACACTATAATTTATTGAATAGAGGAGGTAGTACATGTCACATATAATCAGATCTGCAATTTAGGAATATCAAATATTAGCTAAATGGAGGATGGGTTGCTATGGGGTGAGATGAGATGCAGGAGATCAATCACAAGTTTATTGCAATATTTCAGGAATGAAGTGCTCTTGTGAGGATCAAATGAGATAATATATGCAAAATACTGGGCAAACGTGAAAGTGTTCACTACTCCCATATCTAATCTATTACCCAATCTTATCAATTCAACCTTCAAAACATGCCCCCCTCCTTTTCTGACACTGCCATAATCATGATACATAGTGTTTTACATATATTATCCCATTTGATCCTCCCAAAAGTTGTGAGAAAAATGCTATTAGAATCCCTTTTTATAGGGGAGAAAACTGAGGTTGAGAAAGTTTGAATGGCATACCCAAGGTCACATAGCTAATATGAGTCTAAGGCAAGATTTGCATTAGTTCTTCTTTATTTTAGGTACATTTTTCTATCCATTATATCACACTTACTTCACAATCCTGTGCTAGGTGTTGGTGATGCAAGAAAAAAAAATAGTTACCGTGCACAAATAGAACTGTCTTTCTCACCAAATAATAGACTCATCATCTTCTGAGTGCTTCAAGCAGAGGCTGGATGATCACTTACTAGAGACATTATAAGTGGAGATTCCTTTTATATATGGGTTGGCTTACATGCCATCAAGGTCCCTTCTAACTTTAAAATTATGTGATTATGTGTATCAGATTAATATAAAACAATTTAAAATTGAGAAAGGCAGTGGGTGGGTTGCTGTCCTGGAGATTTAAAAAACAATCAAACAAACAAACAAACAAAAAAAACAAAAAACACCCTGAATCCAAATCCTGCCTCAGACATTAACTAGCTATATAACCCTAGGCAAGGCACTCAGCCTTTGTCTATCTTAGTTTTCTCTACTGTGATAAAATAATGGAATTTGGCAAATGCCCAGAGGTCCCACCTGATTGATTTAGTATTGTTTAAGAAACAGACTAAGTACCTACTTGGGATGATTAGATATAGACCACACCTGGCCTTCCCTGAGTGAGTTATACTGCTGACATCAGTAGGAGAACCAATCTCAGCCTTGCAACTTGAAGAACCTCCCTTTTGGGGGAGGGAGAAAAAAGATAGAAAAGAGAATACTGAGGCTGGGAGCTTGCTTTTCCTGTTGGTGAGCTTCCAAGAGTGGACGGGAGAGGGGCTGCACAGCAGAAACTACAGATCCCAGTTGGTGAGTTAATAGAAATGAGGCCAGGTCTTTGAATTACCTGATCTGGAATAAAGTTTAGGAATTGAGTCAGTCATTGCTAGAGCTAGGGAGTTTATCCTTTTATCTCTTCCCCTATTCCCTTGTCATTGGCTTTATTAATTTCACCTTTCTTGTATATGTTATTCCCATTAATAAAACCTGATTTGTTTATGGAAAAAGAGGCTGTTAATCTCCTTTCTTATTGGCCTGGGCGAAATAACTAAAAAGGAAGTTTGCAAGGAAAGAAACTTTGGACCTAGAGGTCCCTCATTTTTCTGAACCCCAATATTATGGGGAGCCACCCAATTAACTCTTCCATAATAAATTTGGCCCTCACACTACTATATAATGAGTAGAGTGATAGCATCTACCTCCCAGGTTTGTTGTATTAAATGAAAGAATATTTGTAAAATACTTAGCATTGTTCTTGGCACATAGTAGGTAATTAATGCTTGACTTTGTTCCTTCCTGTGTTTGTTTTTGGGCATTTCCCATTGCTATACTTTCTAATCTTCTAGCCAAGGGTAGGGCTTTGTAGAATGTGACCATGGCTGAATGTATTTTTATTCTGAAGACCTGTTAATTGACTTGTGTTACTTAGGGTAGTGTCCTGTAGTGGAATGCATACTGGACTGCTGAAACTAACAGATTGGATATTTAAGGTACTTAGTAGTAGTATGATTGTTGGCAATTCACTTCATTTCTTGCATCCTCAGTTTCCTCATCTGTAAAATAAGTTGAATTATAGCATAACTGTAGTAGGTTATTTTTGAAGATCAAATGTAATCATGCCCATAAAGCACTTTGCAAACCTTCAAGAACAATTTAGTCTAGACATGATTACTGTTGTTATTTTTTAAAAATCAAACTTCTGGACTCTACTAACAGAGATAGTCTGTGATGAACTTTGGTCCCTGACATAGAAGATCTGTTCTTAGCTTTCAACGAATTAGGAAGTCTAGGTAATGGGGAAGGAGCTTACTTGGAAATGTTTCTGGTTGTCTGCATTATTATCTAAACTTTTACTGTGCAAATATGCATATATGTGGGTGAATATATATGTATATATCTCAGGAGAGAATTTATATGAAATATAAACAAATGCTTGCAAAAGATTAACGGCTGATGTTTTAAGATTAAATGTGAGGAAATGGTTTATTATTTAGGAAATGTACTTGGGAAAATTGTTTTTCAGTTTAGTTCTTAGACCTACAGTTATACTCTATGTTTCTATTCAATCCCAACAAGATGAAAAACATGAACATTAAAATAATGACAACAAAACAATCTTCATAAAAATACTAAGGAAATAGGCTGAAATGCCTCATGTATTTAAGAAGAATTTTACAATAATAGAAAGCAAAAGAAAAATACAACATTGTGAAATATTTATGGCATATATGACACATAAAACTTGATGTTTAAAAATATAATTAAAAAAAGTCACACTGGTAACTCTGACCATAGTGGACATAAGGTCAAATGATATGAGCAGAAAATTTTGTAAAGAGGAAAAAGAAATTGCAATTATTCTATTGAAGACTTATTCAACTAGACTAACAATCAAAGATATTTAAATTAAAATGTCTTTTTTCTTACCATAATAGTATTTTTCCAGTTATATGTAAAGATAGTTTTCAACATTTGTTTTTATAAAATATTGAGTTCAAAATTTTTCTCCATCTTTTTTTTCCTTCTCTTCCCAAAGATAGGAATGAATCTGATGTAGGTCATATATTGTAAAATCAAAATTAAAATTGCTTTATTATACCCATATGCTTGGTGAAATAGTTAAAAGCAATGAATTTCAGTGCTGAAAGAAATGATCAAGGGGCCAGTTTCAGAGAAACATCAGAAAATATAAAGAAAAACGAATGAGAAAGACTAGAGGATCCTTATGGGGACTTAGAGAATGGAACAGAGAACTAGAGAAAAATCAGTATGATTATGTATTGAAATGAATTTTCAGTGTAAATAGTTCTTAATTAAGCATAGTTTTTTTTTGAGGGTGGGCCATGTTATGACTTTTTTTTCCTTAAGAATATTTTATTTTTTCCAATTACATGTAAAGATAGTTTTCAACCTTCATTTTTGCAAGATTTTGAGTTTCAAATTTATCTCCCTCCCCCCCCAAGATAGCAAGAAATCTTATATAAAGTACAATCATGCTAAACATATTTCTACATTAGTCATTTTGTGAAAGAAGGATCAGAACAAAAGGGGAAAACCACAAAAAAAGAAGAAACAAACAAAATAAAAACAACAAAATGACAACAATATTCAATCTGCATTCACACTCCGTACTTATTTTTCAAGATGTGCAGAGCATTTTCCAACTTGAGTCTTGGAATTCTCTTGGATCATCGTAGTGCAGAGAAGAGATAATTCTATCATGATTTATTTTTACACAATGTTCCTGTTACTGTGTACAATGTTCTCCTATTTCTGCTAACTTCACTGAGCATCAGTTCATATAAGTTTTTTCAGGTTTTTTGAAATCCACCTTCTCATCATTTCTTATAGCACAATAGTATTCCATTATATTCATATACCTCAACTTGTTCAGCCATTCCCCAACTGGTAGGTATCTCTTCAATTTCCTATTCTTTGCCACAACAAAAAGAACAGATATAGTTAATTTTTATATTTAGTTTGTTTTCTTTTTTGTGGGGCAATGGGGGTTAAGTGACTTGTCCAGAGTCACACAGCTAGTAAGTGTCAAGTGTCTGAGGCTGGATTTAAACTCAGGTACTCCTGAATCCAGGGCCGTTGCTTTATCCACTGTGCCACCTAGCTGCCCCTTAAAATATTTAATTAAAATACAATGGTGAGAATATTGAATATTTGACTTTAGCAGTATAGATACATGTTTTCTCATGAGAAGTTTATTTCATTTTCCTTGTTATAATAAACAATTTGAAGAGGTTTGAAATACTTTAATATCCTTTGTACAGAATTAGGCATGTTGATATATTAAGTAATAAGATCTCTGCTCAGATATTCAGTTTCCTAAGACAATGAACTCATTTAGACTATCTATATATGGCGCAAGAATCTATAAAAACCTTTACATTTCACTGTAGGATCCAAATATTTTCCCCTATGGCTGAAAAGGCATCTACCTGCTAAGGAATTCCCATTCATAATCACAAAAGTTGAGTTGGAAGGGACCTAGATGGGAATGTAATTCCTTCCCTACCTAAATCCTTCTGAAACTTCCTGAGCAGTGACCACTGCATCTTAAAAACCTAAGATCTTCAGAAACAACCCATTTTGCTTTCTCTTCATCCTAATTATTTTGAAGTTATTATTTTTCTTATAATACATATAAATTCACTTTTTTAGAACATCACCTTGGGGAAGAAGAGAGCTTTAGAGGTTTAGAGAAGAAAATTTTAAAAAAAATGTATAAGATTAAATGGCATACATTCTTACCTTAAAAGTAGACATGTGCTGGTGTTGAAATTTTTAAAAAAATGAGCCTTCTCTATTAATATATTATTATCTATTAAATATCATTAATGAGAATAAGCTAGCATTTATTGAGTTCTTGATATGTCAGGTTAATATATCAATGGAAGAAACATTTGTTCTAATGTCAGACGACTTGGGTTAAATTTTGCCTCTAATGCATACTGCTTGTGTGACCAGGTGTTAAGTCTAGCCTGTGTTAATCACAGTTTCTTAAAAGGCATGTAGGCCAGGTAGCTTCCAAAGTTCCCTCTGCCTCTATATTTGTAATCCTAGGACCTTAATCAGCACAGGGCAGAGTCTTGAGGAGCTAGGGCAAAAGGGAAGTGAATCAGACTGCACACTGTATAAAGTGCTGGATCTGGAGTAAAAAGAAGTCATGAGTTCAAATCTTGCTTTAGATACTTAGTAGCTGTGTGACAGTGAGCAAGTAATTTAACATCTCCAAGCTCAGTTTTTCATGTGTAAGATACGGATAATGGTAGCACATATCTCACAAAAATTGTTTTTAGGATCAAATGAGATAATATAAGCAGTGCTTTAAAAAGTTAAAGCTTTTGTGATGATGAGGAGGAGGAAGAGGAAGAGGGAGGAAGAGGAAGAGGGAGGAAGAGGAAGAGGGAGGAAGAGGAAGAGGGAGGAAGAGGAAGAGAGAGGAAGAGGAAGAGAGAGGAAGAGGAAGAGAGAGGAAGAGGAAGAGGAAGGGAGAGGAAGGGAGAGGAAGGAAGCGGAAGCGGGGAAGGAGGAAGCGGGGAAGGAGGAAGCGGGGAAGGAGGAAGCGGGGAAGGAGGAAGCGGGGAAGGAGGAAGCGGGGAAGGAGGAAGCGGGGAAGGAGGAAGCGGGGAAGGAGGAAGCGGGGAAGGAGGAAGCGGGGAAGGAGGAAGCGGGGAAGGAGGAAGCGGGGAAGGAGGAAGCGGGGAAGGAGGAAGCGGGGAAGGAGGAAGCGGGGAAGGAGGAAGCGGGGAAGGAGGAAGCGGGGAAGGAGGAAGCGGGGAAGGAGGAAGCGGGGAAGGAGGAAGCGGGGAAGGAGGAAGCGGGGAAGGAGGAAGCGGGGAAGGAGGAAGCGGGGAAGGAGGAAGTGGAAGGAGGAGGAAGAATGGATCCAAGAGAGAGAAGTTAAGAAAAATTTGTAGAATGTATCAGTACTGGCAGTTAGGTAGCACAGTGGATAGAGCACCTGCCCTGGAGTCAGGGGGATCTGAGTTCAAATTCGGCCTCAGACACTTGACACTTAACTAGCTGTGTGACCCTGGGCAAGTCACTTAACCCCAATCGCCCCCCCACACACACACACACACAAAGAATGTATCAGTACACACTCTAATCAATTTTCTTGTTGGGTGGATATTAGTTTATTTTAATATGTTTGCCTTTGTGTTATTCAGTAGAATTGGAGGTATTTAGAGGAAAGAATAATATTTTGCATATGTGCCCAGAACGTTGCCTTTAAGTAGTAAGCAATTAGTAATTTTTGTTGACTTGACTTGAATTTTAATTTTATATAAACCATCTAGGATTTTTTTTAGCATTTCTCAATCTTCATCTTTTGACTTTTGAAAAACAATATATTTAATGTGGAACACTTTTTCCCTTTATTAAAAAATAATTTGTGTAGTACAATACTTCAATATAAAGGACATCACAAGGAAATAGTTGATTTCAGGAAATATGCAATTGATGCTTTTTTGTGCTATTAGGACAAGGAACAGCAATTGACTTCTTGTCCTATTGCTTTTTATAATTTTTTTTTCTTTCTTCTGTTCACATATATTTTAAATAAAAATTATTACAAACATATGATTTACTTTCAGTTAACATTTTTATCATAGCATTTATATTTTCTTTTCCTTCTGGATAACAATAAATGCACTACATGTTTCCAATAATGCACCATGTCCCTTTGAAGTATACTTAAATTTTTGTCCTTAAATTCTAGTATTCAAAAGGCACTGTGCCAGGTACTGAAAGAGAGACAAAAAATGAAAATCATGGTCTTTGCACTTAAGATGTTTAAAATCTAGTAGGGGAGATATAGCATTTCTTGCTAAATACATTGAAAAAATCCCTGTGATAAGTCCACAAAAATGATAAATATATGAAAAGAACAATATAAAAAATAAGAATACAGAAGAGTGAGTCATCACATCTCTCTTTGGGTCAAGATTAGGATAAGGACACAGAGACTTCCTATAAGAGATTGTATTTGGACTGAATTCGAAAAGAAGAGCAAGTTTTTGAAGATTTCAAGAGGTAGAGAAACTTGTTTGAGGGAGTGAAAAGAAAAGAAGATTCCAGGAAAGTAAAGGAAATTACTGAGCTAGTAAGTTACCAGATATGTTTAGGAAATGACAAATACTTTAAAATTATTTGTAGCATAGTGAAGGTGAAAGGGAATAAAGAGACATTGGCTTCAGACTTTATTTAAAAAGTAATGGAAAGACAATGAACATGTTTGAGCATGGGAATGAACTGATCAGATCTAAGTTTTTAAAACAATTTGGCAATGGGATGTAAGTTGGTTTGTAGATGGCAAGAGAGGTGAGGAAATAGCTTAGAAGGTAATTTCAATTGTTCAGTGTCTTAGAAAGGCTTATCCTAAAAAGATGCTAGTAAAATGTGTAGGTCAGGTTAGATGTATGAATGATACATGACATTACAAGAAACAGAGGTGAGGAAATAGAGCAACATTGAAACTTGAGAAGATTAATTAATTTTGTACATATTGAGTTCACAATCCAGGCAGGACATTCAAGTGGAAATGTGCAATAACCGATCAAACATATGGACATGGACCTTAGCAGAGGTGAATTTTGGAGACAATGTCTTGAGAGTCATTTTTCTAGAAGTGGCAACTGAAGCATTGTGTATTCAGACCAAGAGACTTTCTATCCCTTTTCAGAACATAAAATAATATTTTATTAGCAGTGCCTTCAAGTAGAGTTCTCCTGTTCATCAATACAAGCTTTCATTTTTTTTTCTGTTTGCCTTTCGTTCCTCTTTAACCTTTTAGAAATTACTTTCCAAAAAAAAAAATCACCACCGATATTCACAATTCATGAAAATATTTCTGTCAATGTGAACTCAAGTCAATATTACACTTTATTTACAAAAGTAACAAAGAGCACTGGTCATCAATGTCATGATTCATAATTCCTGTTGTAGTTGTCAGAAGTTGGTAGGAATGTATTTCTTCTTTTTTTCCCTTCCTTCTTTCTTTTCTTCCTTCTTTCCTTTCTCCCTCCTATATCTTTTTTTTCCTTCCTTTCTTTCTTCTTTTTGTTTTTTTCTTTCTCTCTCCCTTTCTTTTCTTTTTTCATTCTTCCTTCCTTCCTTCCTTGCTTTGACCTTTTAAAAATTAATTCTCTTGGAGTCTTCATATGACAAAATACAGCCAAGATAGAATGAAGAAGCTGGACAAAGTGTGACATGTCTAAAGTCCCTGCTTCTGGAAAGGACAAACCTGGTGGACTTCTACAGTTCAGAGCTGCAGTAGTATTAAGGATGATTGGGTATTCATAGTACGTCTGGCACCAATAGAGTGAGTTCTCAGTTGCAGATGGCAACTACACTGCCAAAAAGGAGTAAAGCAGCAGCTCAGCGCTAAAAAAATGGAATAGGTGAAATCTTCCTTGCCAATCAGTATTGGGATTGGGCCTGTTATTGGATGTTGCACTCCCAATCTGCACAAGATAGGGACATGCAGTGGAGGCAAGGGGGTGGGGGTGGGGAGAGGAGACCAAGACTGAGAAGAGAGACACAAAGAGAGAAACAAAAAGAGACACAGAGGCAGAAGGAAATATGATAGAAACAGAGACAGAGATATAAATACATTGACAGACAAAGAGAGAGAATATGAAGAACTTATAAATAGAAGTCTATGTGTAGACAGCTGAGAGCTTTCACTGTTTACACATGAATCTCATTTCATTATGTACTCAAATAGTCAGTAATACTAAACAAAAAAAAAAACATCTTTTTTCTAAGTATCTATATTCTCTTCTTCCTTTCTAACAGGGCAAGGGGTATCGAAGAATCCAAGAAAATGCCACAGTGTAAATCTAAAGGATTGAGACAAAATCATAAATCTTCTAGAGCTGCTAAGTTCAGACAGTGATTAAATGCCATGATAGATTCACTCCACTGGAAATGCACAAACAAGGATGCTTGCAAAAAATATGCTGGCTGAGACAATTCCTTAATAGTTTCAAAGCATCAATACATAAAGTGCTGCAATGTAATAGACTAAATGATCCATTCTGTCATGTTATGGCTTCGTTGGACTTGATAAATAATTTTCTAACATGGTACTGTGCATTAAAAATAAATCAGATTGCTATAAATTATAGCAGTCTCGGTTTGCTCTTAATTATTTTTTTACATATGGTTACCAGCCAGTGTTACAAAAATTCAGACTTGTTTCCTGATGTTTGTGAGATGAATGTCAACAGGAACTGTGAATGCCTGGCAAATCTTGCACGATAGAGTGGTTTTTGCCATGTTTTCATCAAAATGGCTCTCAAGTTTTGGTATTATAATGGATCTGAAGTCCTTTCTGAAAGACATATACATAGGCTGTGCTAGCCAAAAAGGAAAGGCTATTTCTAGTAAATATAAACTTGTTAATGTGCTAAATGTATATACTCATAATATTGGGCTTTTCCTATAGGTGAGTGAAAAATCCAGGATTTCTAACTGATAGGTTTAAGCACTTGCAACCATGTATCCAAGTATAATATACAAATATATGCCAGCATGGGTTAAGTGAAAACCCCAAATGTCCTTGAATGTTCTTTGAAAAATATAACTTTTTTTTACTTTGTTAAATAATTAAAAAAGAAGTTGAATTCAGATTGGTTTTTGCAAGCCACCAAGTTTAATGAACATTATAGATTTTTTTTTATTCTCCTGGAGAATTTCAGTAAGATTCAATTTTTATTATTGTTATTTTTGTAGTCTAGTTCCATTTCTATGTAACTTACTGTGATGCATTACCTATAACACCCTGGAAATTATAAACAATATGGAAAATCAATGACAACAAAGAGAAATCCAAGCCCCAACTGGCACTTACCATTCTTACATAGGATTTTTAAAATATTGATTTAATTCACATCACTAACAAAATCAGATAATATTAAAAATCTGTTTAGGCATTCTCTAGAAGTTGACTGAGCCCCCAAAGTGATTTGTTACTAAGAAATTTTAATGAGCTCTATGTGTTTTGGCTCTTAAAAAGCTGAAATTTGGGGGATCCAAGAAAATGATCTCTCTCTCTTTTTAAATCAGAAGGAAAAAGCTTTGTTTGGAGAAAATGTAGTCTCTGCCAGCAGTGCACAATTTGTATGCAAGGCTCTCCCCTGCAGTTATCTCTGCCTTGATGTGGAAGTGGAGTTGGAGATTACAAGCTGGCTAAGGTAGGAGGGATATTGGGACATGAGTAACAGCCTTAAAATGGACGATGTATATTATTGACATCATATTTTACGTCATGCCCACTAGAACAAAGGTTTTAAAAGCCAAATAGGTTTTGAAACAGGGGAATCTTAACATACTACTAGGGATTAATGTGAATTCTCTCTATAAAGCCCCAAGTGGTTATAAGGGTTGTAAGCCAAGGTCTTTCTAACCTCACATCCGTAAAGATATCATTTCAGACACCTTAAGTGGGAGCAGCATACAAATTGTCAGGACATAAAGGATATATGGCTAGCTTGAAGCTAAAAATAGAGTAGTTTGGCCAAATGCTCAAGTTTGGTAAAGCAGCTGTTTTCTCAGTTCAGAGAATTTTCACATTAACATCCTGCTAAGCAAATGAACATCACTGTGGTATTTTTTAAATTTTATTTTCATAAAATATTTTATTATTTTCCAGTTACATGTAAGGATAGTTTTCAACATTTGTTTTCATAGGATTTTTAGTTCCAATTTTTTTCCCACCCTCTCTTCCCTCCCCTCTCTCCAAGATGGAAAGCAATCCGATATAGGTTATAAAATCACATTAAATATATTTATGCATGAACTGTATTATATTTTAAGCCATGTTAAAATCTGACCCCTGTCTACAGTTGTAATTTGACCCATTTTCTCAGTGACTTCTTATTTATCTTTGCCTTTTAGATTTTTTTCCTATAGCTTATGTTCAAGATTTGCAACTAATAAGATGCAAATTAAAATAAACTCACTGGTTGTTAACCTTAAGTTCCAGTTAAAGATGGGAAGGCTGAAATTAGAAATGAACAGTTTACCAGCATTTTAATTTTTTTTCTTAGTGATCTGATACCTTTTAGGATAGTCACAGAAAGAAATAATTGTTTTTAAAGTCCATGATCCAAATGTGTTTGTGTGCGTGTGCATGCAGCGTGTATGAGAGAGAGAGAGAGAGAGAGGGAGACAGAGCGAGAAAGAGAAAGTAACAGATAAGGACAGAAAGTAGAGGAAGAGATACTGAAAGATGGAGAGTGCATCACAGAGACAGAAAAACAGAGAGTGTCCAGAGAGTCTCATTTCTAAATCTTGTGATGCTATGGCATTTAGATTAATGGTTTGGTGAAAAGAAGCCAGATCCTACTTGGGCTGGAGGTGAGGAAGAACCTGTTGTACTTTTCTGCGGACATGGCCCAACAGATTCATCATAAAAGTCAGATGCTTCAGAACAATACTGACATTTAGGTCATACTTTGAAATTTACAATGGATGTTACATGGATTACCTTATTTGAGCTTCACAACAGTATATCGATGTAGATAGTATTATCCTCAGTTTATGAATGTACAGTAAGTTTCACAGAAGTTTAATGGCTTATTGTCATTCAGTCATGTTCCACTCCTTGTGACCCCATTTGGGATTTTCTTGTTTTGGTTTGTTTTGGTTTTTTTGTGAGGCAATTGAGGTTAAGTGACTTGCCCAGAGTCACACAGCTACTAAGTGTTAAGTCTCTGAGGCCGGATATGAACTCAGGTCCTCCTGAATCCAGGGCTGGTGCTCTATCCACTGTGCCACCTAGCAGCCCCTGGGATTTTCTTGGAAATGATATTAGAGTGGTTTGCCATTTCATTTCCCAGCTCATTTTGCAGATGAGGAAACTGAGGCAAAGGAGTAGCATAACAGGTTCTCTTTTAGATATCTGAGTCCAAGTCATCTGTGAGACATCCACTGTTGAAGTGAAACAAACCAGTGACTTGCTAGGTTCACATAGCTAGGAAGTGTCTGAGGTAAGATTTGAACTCCGGGAGATGAGTCTTCCTGACTATAGGACCAGCATTCTTTCCACTATACCACCTACAAGCCCTTAATGACTTACACCTGATGACAAGATAAATCCCTGTGAGGGATTGATTTGAACTTAGGTCCTCATCATTATAAGGGAAGTATCTCCTCTGCTAGCCCAAGCTGCCTCTTACAAAAGGAGAATAAATATCATCTTTTACAGGAAGCCTCTTCTGGGCCATAAGTTTTTCAGGGTTTGCCTCCTCCTGTTTCAGAGGCTGGATCTCTATCCACTTACTCCTCACTGCCTCTCCTCTTTAACACTTAGTTGGTCTTAGAATTCAGAAGAAGCAGTTTACAGTCCTGTATCTAACAGATGCCAGCTATCAAACCTGTTGAAGGCTAGCAGTAATCTAAACAAGTCTCTAAGCCTAAATTTGCAAAGAAGGTGCCAATCTGCACTGGCAGTGGAAATTCCCTCACCTGGAATTTTCCTATATCAGTGAACTCACAATTCCAATCCTTCTTCTCAATTCTTAATGTTTGCATGCTCTACCTCAGAATAGAATGCAAGCTCCTTTAAAGGAAGAAAGTGTTTTCACTTTTCCTTTGCATTCTTCACATCTGACCCAGTGCTTTGCACATTATAGTGACTTTAAAAAATAACCTAGAAAGACTTAATTGTACTGATGCTGAGTGAAGTGAGCAGAACCAGCAGAACATTGGACACAGTGACTGCAACAATGTGTGATGATCAACTGCCATAGACTTTGCTCTTCTCAGCAGTTCAATGATCCAAGATAATTCCAAGGGACTAATGATGGAAAATGCTCTCCACAATAAGAAAAAAGAACTGTGGAATCTGAATGCAAATTGAACCAATACTATTTTCACTTTTTTTTCTTTCTTGAGGTTTTTCCCTTTTGTTCTCATTCTTCTTTCACAACATGACTAATGTGGAAATATGTTTAATGTGATTTTATATGTATAACCTATATCAGATTTACTTGCTGTCTTGGGGAGGAGATGGGGTAAGGGAGTGAAGGGAGGGAGAAAAGTTTGGAACTCAAAATCTTATAAAAATAAATATTGGTGGGTCCGGAAGCAGCAGTCTCATATCTAACTCAGAACTCCTCAAAGCCTGACCAGAAACCTAGATTTCCCCCAAAATGGCAACCACTGTCAAGGATCAGCTGATTCTGAATGTCCTAAAGGAAGACGAGGTTCCCCAAAACAAGATCACTGTTGTTGGGGTTGGTGCAGTTGGCATGGTGTGTACCATCAGTCTCTTAATGAAGGATTTGGCACATGAGCTTGTCCTAGTTGGTATCATAGAAGAGAAACTAAAGGGAGAGATGATGGATCTCCAACATGGCAGCCTTTTCCTTAAAACACCAAAGATTGTTTCTGGCAAAGACTACAGTGTGACTGCAAACTCAAAGCTGGTTGTCATTACTGCTGGGATATGTCCACAGGAGGAAGAAAGTCGTCTTAATATGGTCCAGCATGATGTGAATATCTTTAAATTTATCATTCCCAATATGGTTAAATACAGCCCTAATTGCAAGCTGCTTATTGTTTCCAATCCAGTGGATATTTTGACATATGTGGCCTGGAAGCTAGGTGGCTTTCCTAAAAACTGTGTTATTGGAAGTGGTTACAATCTGGATTCTGCCCATTTCCATTACCTAATTGGGGAGAGACTTCGTTCCATTCTTCAAGTTGTCATGGATGGGTCCTTTGGGAACATGGAGACTCAAGTGTTCCTGTATGGAGGGGTGTGAATGTTGCTGGTGTGTCTCTAAAGAATATTTATCCTGCTTTGGGAACCAATGCTGATTCAGAGAATTGGAAAGAAGTTCATAAACAGGTGGTTGAAAGTGCTTATGAGGTGATCAAGCTGAAGGGCTATACTTCCTGGGCCATTGGATTGTCTATGGCAGATCTGGCAGAAAACATTGTGAAGAACCTTAGGAGAGTGCATCCAATTTCGCCCATGATTAAGGGCCTATACGGCATTAATGAAGACGTCTCCCTTAGTGTCCGCTGTGGCTTGGGGGCAGAATGGCATTTCAGATGTGATGAAGGTAACCCTGAATCCAGATGAGGAGCCCAGTTTAAAGAAGAGGGCAGATACTCTTTGGGGAATCCAGAAGGAGCCGCAATTTTAAAGACTTTTAATGTGCTGCCACTTTACTGTCTAGAGAACATGACACTGGTTAAGGGATTAGGTATGATGCGCTCTCATGTAGGTCAAATCTTTCTTCTGATTAGTGACACCAGAAATACAAAACCTATGAACACACTCTTCCTAAACGTAGAAATGGGGGAATAATAGAGGGTGGCTACTTGTTAAACCCTGTTTGCCTAGTGATGCTGTATATGTATAGTCTTGAAGTACTTGCTGTTAAGCAGAGCCAGCACTGGCTCTCCAACCCCACCCCCCAGGTATATGACTGCCTGCCTTGTAGGTGCTGTAGGTTCTAGTAGGTCCAGAAGACAACATTCCTGTACATGAATCACCATACAGTAGTAAAACTTTGATGCATTGATTACCTTTATGCTCCCCTCCATTAGGCCTGTTCAGCATGGCCCCATGTATCACCTTTCTACAGTACATGATTTTGTCTACCTATATATATATAGGTAGACAAAATCATGTGTCTACATCTATCTATCTATCTATCTATCTATCTATCTATCTATCTATCTATCTATCTATCTATCTATCTATCTACCTATCTACCTATCTACCTATCTATCTATCTATCTACCTACCTACCTACCTACCTACCTATATATGTCTACCTATATATATATATATATATATATATATATATATAAAATCAGTAGTTGTAAATTTCCGTATTATATTAAGAAATCTATGTACAAAGATACAACCAATTCCTCATGTCATACTAACCCTGATACTGAATAAACAACAAATAACTGAAAAAAAATAAATATTGAAAACCATCTTTACATGTAATTGCAAAAAATGCTATAAGATTGAAAAAAATGATTAGTGCATTGACTTGAGTAGGAGCTAAAAGCTCTTGTGCAGACAACAGAAATTCTATTTCTCTGGTTTCTAGAGAGATAGTAGACAGACAAGCAACTTTAACTAATAGAGCAGAGGAGTTGGCAGACTAGCCATAATAACCTGAGAAGAAAACATCCCAGTCCAATTTTCTCTAACATTTCTCCCAGGAGATAAGAAGTAGGTGAAAATCGGAGGCCTTTTAGAAGACCATCTCCCGGATAATTGCCAGTTGCAGCTGCTGTTTTGCATTGAGAGGTTTGGCTGCAATTAGCAAGTATCTGCTGATTACTCATCATTTGCACCTGGGCAAGGTAGCTGCCAGCTAAAAGAGGAAAAAGCAAGCAAGTCAGCTATTAAAGGGATGCTTTGGTGCCCTTGGAGACAGAGTCCACTGTGCAATGTACAGACACAGCAATGAGGCCTTGTACCATGGAAGTTAGCAGGGAGTGTGTCAAATTGGGGGGCATAGGAAACTATCTCAGAAGAGTTGGAATTCAGTCAGCAAGCTGAATCATTTAATGATTGCTAGGCATTGTGTAAAGCACTAGGGATGCAAAAAGAAAAACATCAACAAACTGAAAGCACTGTGCCCACCTCAAGGAGTTCTCATTCCAATGGGGAAACCAATACAATGTAGATGGGACATAATCTCAGAAGGAAGGCTCTATGCTAGGAGAAGGTTCGCAAAAGCCTGTTTTAGCAGGTAGAATTTAAGCCAAATCATGAAAGGAGTAGGGCATAAGGGCGAATATTGCAGTCATGAAGGAGATTGATTGAAAAGGCCTTGAATGAAGAAATGAGGTATCACATTCAAGGAGCAGCAAGAAGGACAGTGTTGTTGTATCATATTATTCAGGGAAGGGAGCAAGTATAAGAGTACCAGAAATGTAGGAGAGCCCAAGTCATGAGGCCCTTTGAATCCCAAAGAGGATTTTATGTTTAATCTTTGAGGTAATAGGGAGGTACTAGAGTAAATTGATTAGTTGTGAGTTTGATGTGTTCATAACTCTGGAAAAATTTCTTTGAGGGGCAGCTAGGTGGTGTAGTGGATAGAGTACTGGTCCTGAAGTTAGGAGGAACTGATCTCAAATCCAGGCTCAGGCATTTACTAGTCTATGTGACCCTGGGCAAGTCACTTAACCCTGATTGACTTCAAAATCTCTTTTTCAAGTGAGTGGAAGGATGAGTCAGGAAACAAGTGAGAGTGAAAATGACCACTAGGCTATTGAAATATTATGGGGATGAGGTAATGAGGGGCTAGACCATGGTGGTATCTGTATTAATATAGAGAAAGGGAAACATACAAAATATGATATGAAGTTAGAATTAACAAGACTTGGAAAGAGAACAAATATATGGGGTGAGTGTGAATCAAGGATGACACTAATGTTTTGAGTTTAATTGATCGGGATGGTGGTTGTCCCCTTTAGAGTAATAGAGAAATTTGAAAGGACTAGGATAACGGCTTCTCTTTTAGATATTTGATTCTGAGTTGTCTGTGAGCCATCCACAGGTGAAGTGAAAGTAGAGTTCAGGAGAGAGCTTAGGGCTAGATTTATAGATCTTGAATTATCTTCATAGAGATAATAATTGGACCATGGGAGTTGATGAGGTCACCAAATATAAAGGTAGAAGAGAAGCGGGCCTAGAACAGATCCATAAGGTATACTCATGGTTGGGAAGCATGTCCCAGATTAAGACTGAGCAACTGATACTGAGAAACAGTGATCAGACAGCTAGAAGGAGAAAAAAAAGACTGCTGTATCAAAAAAGCCACAGAGAGAGTATCTGGGGGAAGACAATTGCTGATGGGCATCCCCTCAATTTCCAATTCTTTGCCACCAAAAAGAGAGCTACTATAACTATTTTTGTACATGTGGGCCCTTTTTTCCCTTTTTTATGATCTCTTTGGGATACAGACCTAGTAGTGGTTTTACTGGGTCAAAGGGTATGCACAGTCCCATAGCCCTTTGGGCATAGTTCCAAATTGCTCACCAGAATGGTTGGATCAGCTCACAACTCCACCAACAATGCATTAGTGTTCCAATTTTTTCACATCTTCTCAAATATTCATTATTTTCCCCTTTTGTCATAATATCCAATATGATAGCTTTGAGGTGGTACCTGAGTTGTTTTAATTTGAATTTCTCTAATCAATTATGATTTAGAACATTTTTTTCATGTAGCAGTAGATACCTTTATTTTCTTAATCTGAAAACTGCCTACAATTGGGGAGTGACTGGTATTCTTATAAATTTGATTTAGTTCTCTATGAAAGTTCCTGTTTTTTTAAGATAGTGAACACATATGTGTGTTTGAAAGCAAAAGGGAAATAGTACGGATATAGAAAGATTGAAAATTAGAGAGGATGTGTACAATAGTTGGGGGAGTCTGTAGGAGAGCATGGGAGAGGGTTGAGTCAAGAGTGCCTGCAGAGGGGATTGCCTTGGTAAGGAGAAGGGCTACCACATTTCTGAAGTCATTAAGCTGTTCATTTCCCATGTCTTCACCAAATGTGTTAAATTCCTCACACTTTAAAGTCTCATAGTCAAAAGCCTGCTGAGGAAAGTTATACCTAAAATCTGAAACAGAAAATGTGGCATGATTTGGGATGATATGAATGCTGTTATATTAGCTGTGCTGTTGCATGGCTTGGAAACATGTATTTTATTGTGTCAAAAGAAGTGAAAATATTACTCAAAGGGCAATGGACAGAAGTGGAAGATTGCAAGTAGGCTGCAACACAGACAGTTAAGGAACTATAAGGAAGAGCTTGATTAAACTATGTCATTAAAAATTGATCACTAAAAAAGATGGACAAGTTACATGAGAAGGGTGATTAATAATATGTAGAGCAATGTGCATGTGGAAACCTCATGACATCAAGAGAAAACCATAACACATATAATGTACAAAATATTTAGCTTAACTTTGGGAAATAAAGATACTATAAATAATTAAGTTGTATATTATGTGTAATTAAAAAGTCTTTCTTTTTCTTTTTCTTTTCTTTTAACTTTAGTTCTTATTTGTGAAACAAGATTAGACTCTTCTTGTTTCCTAAACCCTGGGACATTTCACAAAAAGAATAGGGCAATCTAGAAAGAAGGCCTTTCCCTTTCTTCCTACAAGACTGATTGAGCCTGTTTCTTAAAAGAGACTAGTATAAGCCCTACATTCCTGTCTCCATTCTCTGAACTGTACAAAATCATGTTGTTGTTTTTTCATGTTTTCTCAAACATGACTTGCCACCAAGTTAAGGATTCTCTGTTCTCATCTGAGAATATAGAAGATCTTTTTGGAAGAGATACCATTTTCTAACATATTCATTCACCAGTTGAATATTGTTTTGCAGTTTCCCCAACTCACAGATAAGCTTCTCAGTATGATTCTCATGCTAGGTGATGAATACAAGCCCATAATCTGACATCATTTCAGTGTGCATATTGGGTTGATCTAATATGGTGAAATTAAGGGGAAGGGATCCATTGACTAGAGTTACACAGAAGAGCAAGCATGGGTGGGTTAAAATCAGAATCATTGAAGGGAGAATCCACATTGATGGGATCACATAGTTTGGGGGTGAGTAAGCATTTTGAGTAGAATAAAAAGAAAGGACACAAGCTGATATGGTACATAGAGATATAGTCTTAGAGTCAAGAATCTGGTTTTACTTTCCTCCTCAAACACATATTAAATGTGTGACCCTAGGTGGGTCCTAGCCACTCAGTGTCCCAGGCAACTCTCTAATATTCTAGTTAAGTGCCAGTTGAAGGTCTGCAACACTGTCAATTGCCACAATCACTGTTGTGAACCACCCCTTCCCAAAATTTATAGAAGGAAAATGCAAATAAAATGATAATTAAATGGCATGTGATATCAATCAGAAATACATTTATTTGTAAATGTGTGTTATTATTAATAAATAATAAATTGTTTCTTTATCTAGATGTTGGGGATTGAATATATCACAGAAATAAATATAAAAATTTAAATAAACGTGAATATACTTTATTTTCTCATATAAAAAAGAGGAAAGGCAATAAGTACCTTTGTTTTCATTTGTACAAGAACTTTCAGGTTCTCCTTATTTCTAACCAAATTGCCTATCCTCTCACTCCATGGCTAATTTGCATGGTGGGCCTGTAGCACCATTTATCATATCCCTCTTATACATGTGATTTTCCAAAGGTCACCCAGCAAGTCAGGGATGACATTGGGAATATTTTCTTGGGCGGCTTCTAATAATTGTACTTCCTCCCAAGTGCTTTCTGTATCTCTGGTATTTGCAATTGACAAAAGAATGACAATTCGTCCTGGCCAGTTTCCAAGGTTGTTAAGTAGAATCCAAGATTAGGTACTGCAAGCTCAGGCATCACTCTACGCATAGAGGCAGAAGTTAGAGGAGAGAAACCAGTTTGATGACAATTGGAAAGGGTATGTGTATGTGGGGAGATCTTCTTGAACATAATTCCCCTATTGAGAATCCAAATGTGGTTCTGGCAATAATAATATACTGCCATCAAGTTAGTAACTCAGAAAAAAAGAAGGTTGCTGGTTGTGTAAGGACATTAATTCAATCCTTGAGACACTGGTTGCCTTTTTTTTTTTTAGTGACTCAATTGGGGTTAAGTGACTTGCCCAGGGTCACACAGCTAGTAAGTGTTGAGGGTCTGAGGCCAGATTTGAGCTCAGGTGGCCTTTAATGCAGGTATTCTTATCCTAAGTTCCATGGGCCCTTGATTTCAGAGGGGTTATGAACTTGGATGGGAAATATACATCTTTATTAACTTATATAATTCATATAATTTCCATACTATCGTTTCAATTTATAATTGATTTCCTCTTTAAATTTTTGTATTTTATTCTAAGGCTTTATTTTCTTCAGTAGGTTTTACCAAACTGACAAAGGCCTCCATGGGGCTAAAAAGGTTTAGAAGCTCTGCCTCAGAGGAACCGACATTGAGTTGAGCACAGATAGACCTAATTTGAAACCTACCTCAGACACTTCATAGATCTGTGACCATAGTCAATTCACTTAATCTCTTTGTGTCTCAGTTTCCTCATCTATAAAATGGGGCTAATAATAATAATACCTAAATTACAAGGGTTTCCTGTATCAAATTGAGTTAACATATGTAAAGTAGGTTACAAAACTTAAAGCAGTATTTAAATTCTGGCTATTTCTTTTGAAATAATAAGTTTCTTTTATACACACAGGCCAGCAGAATGGAGCCCTGTTTTATAAAAGTTAACTGGGCTTGGGGCAGTGAGGTGGCACAGTGGATCAATCACTGACCCTGGATTCAGGAGGACCTGAGTTCAAATCCGGACTCAAGACACTTACACTTACTAGCTGTGTGAACCTAGGCAATTCACTTAACCCTCATTGCCCCCCCCCAAATAAGTTAACTGGGGAGACTTGGTCCTATGTAAAGGGGCAATTCAATGGTAGCAAGTCAGCTGCAAAGGATGAAGAGGTAGAAGAGTCCATTTTGGCAAGGCTGGAGATATTCTGAAGTATTGAGAATTAGTGATATCATACCTGTGATTAGTGTGATCACAAAGAAAAAAAAATGAGAATTTAGCCCTTTCCATCAGTAATCCTATGTATCTCTTCTTCCCACCTACTCCTTCTCTCCCCTGCACTCTCCTCCCAATGTAGTAGAAATGTTCAGTGATGGGGGTCTCAGTGGTTGGTGTCTAAAGTTAACTTATGAACTGAGGTAGGAGATATCAAATCAAGATTGCCTTTCTAGCCCAATATATAATCTTCAAATGGTGCACTGTGTGGGAAAGAATTAAATAAACAAACAAAACAACTTTTATCTTCATTTTAACATGGTTCTTTTTTGTTCATTTTTAAAGGCTAGGCTTTTCCTGAATCAGCTTTAAGGGCAACAAAGATTACTTTGGATGATAAGGAATTATTTTCAAATATATAATTGGTCTCCAAATTTCAGTTTCATTCTCTCTGATTGATTTTGTCAATCAAGAAGAAAGAAGTAACTGGACCAGTACATGATGCCTAATGAGAAAAGAATCTATAGCTTCAGAGTTGGGGGGATAATAAACAGAATGCAGTTATTCAACATAGAGCTGAGACAGGAGGAGTTCAGGTCTTCAGGGGAAATTTCTGAATTAATCCAAGAAATGATCATGATGATAATTATGTATTAATGGCTATATCCTGGGAACAGTTTGAACAAATAAACCCAGAGCTAAATGATAGTAATAAGGCACCATTTTCTTTCAAGTGTTTGAGAAGACTTCAAATATACTTCTTCGGTGAGTCAGAATATATTTTTCCATTTTATATTCTTTTTATTCTGCACATAACAAACATTAAATAAAATGAGCATTTCCATGTTTATTATGGAACAGAAGAGGATTGTACATAAAACTGTAGGTCTCTATTATATCATGCTTTTTCAAAGGATATATAAATTCAACTTATTACTTTGAAAGCTATGCTATATTAGGTTGCTTTGTACTAAATCTTGGTGTCCATAACCTTTCTAAGTTTGCATTAAGAAACTCATTTGTCAAGAACTTTCTAACATTTCTTCTCTTCTCATTTTTTTTGGTGGGAAACCCTATCTCTCGCCCCACTTTCTTCCCATTCAGATAATATAAATCGATAAAATAGATATAAAAGATAGATAGTTATACATAGGTATGAATAACTAAACCCTAGTGACAAATATGCATGTTCACAAATTCCTGTATTGACCAAGTACAAAAAATGTTTCCCTTCTGTTGCTTGGGTCTTGGCACCTCTCTGTCAGGAGACAGGCAGCCTATTTCATCATCAGTACTGTGGTGAAATCATTTCACTCTATAACTGTGGAAATTTATTTTGATTTGGGGACCCTACCTTTAGACTGAGATTAGAAAGCCTTAGGCCCTCAGGGTCTCTCCCCCTCCTCCTCAGCTTCAGCTGAGCGGAAAAAGCCCCGTGGCTATACAAGACACCAGGTCAGACAGCTGGGGGGAAGAAAAGCCCCCAGCTCCCTCCGACCTGAGCAGACCTATCTGAAAGATAGCCTGTGCTGAGGCACAAGTGGGAGTGCCCCCCCCCCCAAACCAGCTGTAGCCCTGGCTGGTGGATTAGCTTGGTCTGTGGGGGCGAAGGAAGCCCCGAGATTTGAGTGGAGAGAAGAAAAGGTGTATATATAGACCTGGGAATTAGCGAAAAAAGGAGGGGGACGGACTAGGAGAGAGACCAACTAGAGGGGAGCGCGGAAAGGAGAGAGTCTGAAAAAGTTACAGTCCTTAATACAAACCAGGGAAAGTGTAACGTGCCCTGAGGCTGGAGGCAGCTAAGGCCCTTATTGTATTCAAGAAGTTCGAAGCAACAGGTGGGAAAGAGACTCAGTGGAAAGAGACGGCAGGAAAGCAGTCAGGTTGTACATTTTATTTCCCTGTATTCTTAATTTTAAATAGTATCTCATAAATAAACTCTGCTTTGATTATTTATTTGAGGCTTCTTAATCTTTAGTCTATCAGTTTGGGAGCAGTGTGGTGGAACTTTACAAACGGCCCACGTTAAATTAAACGCAGTCAGATAGCCAAATAGTCAAAAGTCCCCAGTTTAGTCCTCCAGTCAACTTCAGCCCCCAAATTAGCGCTAGTTAATAAAATATTTCCACATAACAGTAATCAGGGTATTTTGCCAAGTTTAAACTTTCCAGGGCACTTTCATAGTTATCATCTAATATTGGCAGCACGGTATAGTAGGAAGAAATCTGGCCTCAATATCAGGAAAGCCTAGGTTCAAGTACCACTTCTGACATATCCTTGTTGTATGATTCTAGGCAAGTCATTTAAAATTTCAGTGTCACAGGAAATGTTCCAAGACAATAAAATGTAATGAAATAGATATATACATACACACGTATATATACCTATACACACATATACACATACACACAGCACAACACATATATTCAATGTATGTGTGAACACACACATACGTGTACATACACATACATATATGCATCATGTGTATGTACATATATTTATAAACACATGTATGCCCATGCCTATGCCTATAACTATTCATATACCTATGCATAGGCACATATGCATATGTATATACATATATACATGTACACATATGTGCGTGTGTTTGAATGAAGAAGATGTTAAATGACTTCCCTATAGCAATGAAGAGGTAGGAACGTAGGTCAGGACAAAAAACTCCCACCAAACTAACATCAAATCTATCATTACTATTTCAATGTTCTGTGACATAATTAAGGTCATTTTAAGGAGGGAGATTTGAAGACACAGAGAAATTAAGTGATTTACTTAAATCTATGTGGCAATTTAGCTTCAGAAATGGGACTAGAAGTAAGATCTCCTGCCTACCAGGCCTATTTTTACTGTTGTTTTTGATTTTCTTATTGAATTGTTTCCCTCATTTCTGACTTTTAGTTATCACATTTTTGATTTTCTTGGCAAAGTCCCTGGAGTGGTTTGCCATGTCCTTTTCCACCTAATTTTATAGATTAAGGAAAGTGAGGCAAACAGGGTTAAGGGACTTGTCCAATGTCATACAGCTAATAAGTGTCTAAGGCCAAATTTGAAATCAAGGAGATGACTCTTCCTGACTCCGGCTTTGGCACTCTGCACTGAATCACCTAGCTCCCCTACTAGGCTTGGAACTTTACCATTAAACTAAACCATCACTGTAAGCATTTGATCCTGAGATCCAAGCCTTAAATTTCATGCTTGCTATTCCAACTGCTGTTTTTCTTTAAAAAAAATTAAGCATCCACAATTTTAATTAAAAATGTGTGTGTTGACGAAATTCAGATAGTGTGAGTTATGATACATATGGTGATTCACAAGTTAATTTCACCTTAAGTGAAGGTATGTCGAGAGAAAATCCATCATCCTCCTCACCACAATTAAGGGAAGGTAAGAAGCCAGCCCCTTGCAGATGCCGAGCAGGTGCTGGCAAAGGAAAATCTAGAGATATTTGTTACCAAGGCGAAGAAATATGTCACCTTGAGTGTCTGAGACAAAGCTTCATTTTCTCTGTGCCAGTAACAGCTCTGAAAATATTTATCATAGAATCATGGCATGGCATTTCAGACCTAAAAGAGAATGGAGCCTTCGAGTAAAAAATAGTCTAAATGAATGATTTTATAAATAAGGAAACCTAAGATTAAGGAAGAAATTTGACTTTTCCAAGGTGACTCCACAGGTAGTTGATATCCTACTGTTTTTGATATAAGATCTCAAATCCTATTCTACCATATGGAGGATACAGTTCTTTGTTAGAATACAAAGCAATCTAGTGCCAACTATATTTCACAAGATTCTCTATGATGTCATCTTAAAAAAAGCAATGATTTATGGTGGGGTGAAGAGGTGTTGGCATACTGAGATATGAGCACCTCAAGTTCAAGGCCTCAGTGTGAGAAGAGAGGAGAAAGATCAAAAGCTATTTTGCTTGAGTGACTGAAGATAGCATTAGAAGGCCCCTCTGTAACATCCCCACTCATTGCCTGGAGCTTAGAAATTTCCATACAGCTGGTAACATTAATTAAGACTGTCTCTTTTGAAATTCCTGGAGGTCCTATCCCAATGTCACAGTTAAGGACTATCTGTCCATGCAGCAACACATAAATGTAGATGTGGCCAAGTGGGGCAATGCTAAAAGCCCACATATTGAAATAAGGAAAATGGAAAGAAATGGAAAGAGTTTGTAAGTCACTGGGGCCTCTGACATCCATTTGATTTCCATTATTCA